>NC_073235.2:143001250-143639166 GCF_029281585.2 Gorilla gorilla gorilla
GGCTGGTGGATCACCTGAGGTCAGGAGTTCAAGACCAGCATGGCCTACACGGTGAAACCCCATCTCTACTAAAAATACAAAAATTAGCCAGGCGTGGTGGCGCATGCCTGTAATCCCAGCTACTTGGGAGGCTGAGAAGGGGGGCAGGAGAATCACTTGAACCCAGGAGGTGGAGGTTGCAGTGAGCTGAGATTGCACCATTGCACTCCAGCCTGGGCAACAAGAGCAAAATTCCATCTCAAAAAAAAAAAAGTGTAAAGCTTTTTAGTAGTAATTTTTTAATTGATGACACGTTGAAATCATAATATTTTGGGTATATTCAGTTAAATAAAATATTTAAATTAATATTATTTTTACTTGTTTTAATATGACTACTTGAAAATTATACATACGGCTTCCATTATGTTTCTATTGGGCAGCACTGGTCTAAGTCAAGAGAAGGAGGGTTCCTCTCCTCCAATCATAAACACGGGCCATGCACTGAAAAGTCCAACCTCAACCACTTAGACTGTGGCTGAGGGAATTATGTGATGCAATCGGTTTAGGCCTTTGTTGCCCATCCCTGATCCAATCACTGTGTCGAGAACTAGAAGAGTATGCGGAGTGGCCTTCACCAATCAGAGCACACATATGGAATGGGAGGTGGGTTGTCCCTGCCCACCTTCCATGATATATAAGATAAGGCAAAGTGTAGAACCCTGAAATGGACTGGGAGGTGTGGTAGATTCAAGGTACCTGCAAATTCTCTGACACTCTTCCTCTTGAGAGTTGGGTCTCAATGCCCTGCCATTGAGTCTGAGCTGGCCTTCATGACCCGTCTGATCAACAGAATGAAGCAAAAGAGATGACCTGGGACTCCCCAGCCTAGGCCATGAGAAGTCTTGCAGCTTCTACCCAGGACACCAAGAACACCCATGCTTGGAGCCCACCAACTTGGCCAAGAAACCCAGGGGAGTCCGGACATCCAGGTAATCCCCCGAGGCACCACACATGGGACTGGAGCCGTCATGCCCACACAGCCCACCTGGGCTTTCAGGTGGCTCCTGGCCTAGCTGCTGCCTGATCACAACCGAATGAGAAGATCCCCAAGACAGAACTTCTGAGCTGAGTCTGAGTCACTCACAGAACCCCCAGAGACAATAAATTGTTGCTTTAAGCAACTAAATATTATAGAATTTGGGACCAGAAGTGGGATGCAGCCATAATAATAGCCATGGGGAATGGGCTTTGAACCAGGTGGCAGATGGAAGTTGAGAGAACCTGGGGAAGACTTCCAGAGGAAGCTGGGGGGACAAGGAGGAAACTGTGATTACAGGCTAGAAAAACCAAGGATCTTGTTATGCAGAAAAGTTTGGCAACACTGACCCCTGTAGTAACGTAGAAAACAGAAAATAAACTTAATGAATTACTTGATTTGATTGAGGACATTTCCAGGAAGAGTGTTGAATATTCCAACTAGCTTCTTTTAGCTACATAGTGTAAGATAGAGAAGAGCTAAAATCAAAATATTTCATTTACAGTAAATTCAGAAAAAAAAAATCTAAATAACAGACTTTGCTGGATTTAGAATTAAGTTTCTTCTTCATTCCCATGCCCTTCAGATGGCAAATGCTCTCAAAATAAAAAATATAATCTTCAGAGTAAAGAATATCTAATGGGTATGGCTATAAGACCCTGTATTGAGACTTCAGAAGATGTAAGGGTGCGACTCATAGACTCTCTCAGTAGTTCTAAGAATCTCAGGGCATGTGAAACGGCTACCTGATGATCGGCCCAGGAGAGAGAGACCTGTGTTGGAGAGAACCGTGAGGATAGTTTTTGCCTGATGATGTGAATCCCAAAAAGATTCATAGGAAGTCCTGCTAGGAAGTACAAAGAGATTTACTCTCCAGAAGCTATGTCCATTTAAGGATACAGTAGGCCTCCTGGTCCACAGAGGAATACATACCAAGACCGCCAGTGGATGCCTGAAACCATGGCTAGTGTAGAACCCAGTTCCTGTTGATCAGAACATGACTCTGCTCAAGTCTTTCACCCACAAATTCAATGCCTTTTCCATCTTAACTAAGCACGTATCACACACTGTGGCTGTACCTGTATCATGCAGTGTGAGGTGTGAAAACAAAACTGTACAAATTTCTTTTTTCTGCTTCACAATATCCCAGATAAGAGATTTGCTTTTACTGTAGATCTTAGCAACCTTAGCCTACAATATTTTTTTCTTTTTTTATTACGTTGAGAACTTCCGTCTTCTCCCTTAAAGGAAGCACTTTACGGCTTCTCTTTGGCATGTCAGAATTGCCAGCATCACCACCATGCTGCTTTGGGGCCATTATTAAGTCAAATAAGGGTTATTGGAACCCAAGTACTGGGATGCCACGAGAATCCATCTGAAAACCTAGAAGGCTGCTGAGTGACCAATGTTCAGGGAGCATATACAGCGTGGATCCTCTAGACAAGGGAGTGATTCACATCCCAGGCAGGATGGGGTGGGATGGCTAGAGATTCCACCACACTACCCAGAATGACCTGTGTTAAAACAGGAAGCATTTATTTCCAGAGTTTTCCATTTACTATTTTCAGACCGTGATGGACTATGGGTAAGAGAAAGCAGGCTGCTCCACTGTGAAAGTGGGATGACTTAGAGGGTTGGACCAGGAACCCAGCAGGTGGAGCTGAGCACCACAGAGTCATTCCTGGGGAACAGCAGGACATGGCCATAATCAAAGACTCTGGATTTCAGAATTGCTATGGACCAGTGACTGCTATGGGCCTCCCACTTCTCTCTTGTTGGCCAGGGTCATTGATCACAGTTTTCCCTTGCCTGTGTCACCGGTGCATGTCAGGTGCATGAGTCTTCAGACTGAGGGGATCATACTCAAAAAACTACCCCTGAAGGTGGTGGCATACCCAAATAGCCTCGTCTGCACCTGGACTTCATTTCTGTGACAAGATCCTGGACCTGAGAGTTTTTCTGAGCCTACTCTGGCTTAGGAGGCTGCCCGATTTAAGGACCTCAAGCCTAAGCCTGATGCCATAATGGGATGAGACTTTGGACATCTTGGCAGGGAGGGTGAATGGTACTGCATGTGGTGGGAATGTAAATAATTTGTGCCGGGGTGGACTGTGGCAGTTTAAGGATAACCAAGAACACTTTGAGACTCCTCCTATCAAGAGACAGGGGCTTAGACCTGTCCCCTTGAATCCAGACTGGCCTTCAGGGATTATTTGACCACCTGCAGTTCTACTTTCTGCCTTCTGATTCTAGGGACCTCAGAGAAGTGGAATCACGCAGTGTCTGTCTTTTGGGGACTGGCTGTGTCAGAATCGGGGTGTGGGCAGGGCTGGTTCCTCCTGGGGGCTGTGGGGAAGATCTGTCTCTGCCTCTGAGAGCTTTGCAGCACCCATTAGCGCTCCTTGCCTTGTGACGCCTCCTCTGGGCTCTGACTCCTCATCACGCGGCCACTTCCCGTGTGTCTCCGTGTCCCCTTTTCCACTTACACAGTCACCAGTCATTGGATCCGGGGCCCGCCCTACACTCAGGGTGATCTCATCTTAAGATCCTTGCCTTATTATGTCTACAAAGACCCTGTTTCCAGGTAAGGTCCCATTCTGAGGTGCCTGTGGACATGAATTTGGGGTATACCTCACCTTGCTATGAGCACCCACCACGCCCCACCCTTCCTTCTTCTATCGACCCTCCCATGTGGGAAGATTGGCACCATCCACCCCACTTTACAGATGGAGAAGTCAGGGGCAGGGAGGTGGGGGGCACCTGGCCGGGTCACTCCACAAGCAAGTGACTGAGGCAGGCACAGAGCCCCGGCAGCCAGGCCATGCAGTTCCAGCACTTCCCGGCCTCATGGCCGTTGGCTGGGCTCTGCTGGTGACCCCGAGTGCCGTTTCATGCTGGGCCCGACAGCCTGTGCCACAGCTGGACACCCCTCAGAGTCCAGGCCCTTGGCCACCACTAGAGTCCAGAGCAGGGCTGGGTGGCCCCTGCTTCTGGACACAGGAAAATGGACTCAGATTCAGACAGCCCCAGGTCATCTCTGACCCTCTTCTTCACCACCACCTCCTCCCTCCTGTCTTCCTCCTCTCTGGGAGCTCACGAGCTCAAGGCGTATGTGTGGTATACACATGAGACATGCACACACACATCACACCGCACAGACCCCACAGGCCCCACACACATGCTGCATACACGCCATGCAACCCACAGTCCTGAACATGCCCCAACACACAGGTCCCAGGTAACCCCCCACAGCCCTGCACACACAGGCTCCCCACACACAGAGACCCCACACACACCCTGCACACACAGGCCCTGCACACACAGACCCCACACACACCCTGCACACACACACCCTGCACACACAGGCCCCATACACACCCTGCACACACAGACCCCATACACACCCTGCACACACAGGCTCTGCACACACCCTGCACACACAGACCCCACACACACCCTGCACACACAGGCTCTGCACACACCCTGCACACACTCGCCCTGCACACACAGACCCCACACACAGCCTGCACACACAGACCCTGCACACACAGGCCCCGTACACGCCCTGCTTGCACACCCTCTCTGCAGCCCCCACAGCACCCCCGCATCCACAGTTTCCCACCCTGGCCTTGACGGGGAGGCTCCCAGCAGAGGGTGTCCATAGTGGCTGTAGGTAATGGACCCACCTTCTCTCCCGCATTACCTGGGGCTGCCCAAATCTGAGTTCACTTCCCTGCATCCAGAACCAGAGCCCCCGCCGCCAGCCCTACCGGGGATTCAGGTGAGTGGCCAAGAGCCTGGCTGGACTTCACGGGGTATCCAGCTGCGGCACAGGCAGTCAGGCCTGCCATGAAGTGGCACTTGCGGCAACCCGCAGAGCCCAGCCAAAGAAAGCACGTGTTTCGGTGAGAAGCGAGTGTGGCTGTTCTGCAGGGAAAGAAACCCTCCTGGGCGTGCATAGCAGATGAGCTCACTGAACAATTCGGGGGTGATTTCAGCGCTAAACTAACCTGGGCTCTCTCCCACCCTCAGTGCCCCCCATCAGTCAGGAAAACAGGGCAGACAGATGCCCAAAGGGCTGGAAAGGGGACACCCCCGCCCCTCGGAGAAAGACTTTGCACAGCCAGGAGCCAAAGGGACCAGCCCGGCCCAGGCAGTCACTCTCAGGTCATGCTCTGCGGACGAGGACCCTCAGAGGGCATGGGAAGCTCTGGAGGCCAGGAGCAGGGACACTCAGGAAATGAGGTCCTGCCCTGTGACCCCCAGTGGGTTCAGGTCCCAAGGAAGCTTCCTTCTGGTCTGCAGAGCAGCAAGGGTAGAGAGGCAGTGGAGCAGGGGACAAGTGCTTAGTGACCTCGCCATCCCCAAGTCACCTGATGGGAACAGCCCCAGGAGGGGAACATGCTGAGCCACGGCTTCCCGGACCCCTCAGTTCTGCATCCCAGCCTTTCCCTCCAGACTCTATCCAAGCTCACAGCTGTTCAAGGACATGAGGAAAAGGGGTGAACTTGCCTGAACCCCTAAAACCCACAAAGTCCTCAGGAGGCCCCAGCAGGCAGAGTCTGCCAAGGCCCACAGGGCCTCCTGCTCTGGACACTTGACTGGGGCTCCCGGAGCAAGGACTTTTGTGTTCTCCTGTCTGTGTCTTCCTTCCCAGTGACCAGATGGTTGACAAGATGACTGAGGTGCCCAGGGGGACCTCGGGGAGGCCCCTCCTACTTCAGAGCAGCCAATGCTCACCACCCACCTGGCCAGGGGCCACATCACTCAGCAGCCATGGACCAAGATTCCCCACCCCCTCTGAGCCAGCTCAGTGGTCAGTGTGTGCCAAGGGCTGAATGCAGGATCTCCAGCCTGACCCTTCCATGCAGAGGGGCCTCCTCCTGCAGGGATTCTAGAACCTTCCCCTGTGGGCACAGGTTACGCCTGCCACCTGCCCTGGGTGGAAGAGGCACCAGGGGCCCTGAGAGCCTCCTTCTGGAGCCCGCAGCTCAGGACCCTCCAAGAAGGATTGAGGACCCTGAGGGCAGTGGAGGAGAGGGCTGGACGGATGACCCCAGAGCCTCACCACACACGGTCACTGGTCCAGCCATCATGGGACCCAGAGAGGTCACCGGGGATATCCTCATGTGTGGGGAATATGCAAACAGCAAGAGAAAAACATTTTCTCTCATAAGGGGGCCCTTCCCCCAACACCCCGGAGGCTGCACAGGGAGCAGACGGCTCCCAGCCAGGAGGGTAAGTCCCCGGCTTCCGGCCATGCTATCTCAGCTGGCCAGCTGCACAGCCTTCAGAGGGTCACCTGACGGCCACAGCCTGGCTTTGCTCCCTTGTGAAACAGAAACCACAATGCCGGCATCACAGGTTTGCAGCCAGGGCTACAAAGCAGAGTGTGACACCATGTTCACTCACAGCACCACTCAACAGCCAAAGGTGGACACGACCCAAGGGTCCCAAGTGGACGAACGGATCAGGTAACTGTGCCGTGTGCATACAGCGGCGTATCACCCAGCCCTAAAAAAGGAAGGAAACACTGATGCACGCTACAACATGGATGAACCTTGAGGACATCACGCTCGGCGACGCAAACCAGTCCTCAAAGGACAGATACTGTGTGATTCCACTTATCTGAGGTCCCTAGAATTAGAAGGCAGAAGGAACGGTGGGTGCCAGGGCCGCGGGGAGGGAGTGGATGTTTAATGGGGACAGAGTCTCAAGTTTTGCAGGATGAAAAGGGTCCTGGAGCTGGACGCTGGTGAAGGCTGAAGAACGCTGTGAATGTACTGAACGCCATGGAACTGGACTCATAAAAAGGATTGAGATGATACGTTTGATACTATGGATGTTTTACCATCATTAAAATATATACACTTTCCATGTGTGTGTGCGCGCGTGTGCGTGTGTGTGTGGGAGTGTGTGCGCACGTGTGTGTGTGTGAACTTTGCTGTGCACATGCAAATGTTGTGCAGATGCAGCTGCTTCATTGAAAGGCCAGGACCCATGGAAAGGGCAGTCAGGAAGCAACCTTGTGTCCCCGGGCCTCCTGCCCACACCTGCCCTCCAGGGTCTCTCCTCCTTCTGGACAACAGATCAGGCAAAGCCAGGGCCATTCAGGCAGTAGCAGTTTCCACAAAGTCTCCTTTCCAGATGTCTCAAAGTCTGTCCAGTAGGAATCAGACCTCCCTGGCGCCCAGGAGTGTTTCTCTTCCCCCAGCTGGAGCCTCATGTCCTCCCCTGGGACCCCGGCTCCCCCGCCATGGGGTGGCCCCTGGTGTCCTCCAACAGTGGCAGGCAGACCTCTTGGGTGGGTTTTTAAGATGGCCCCAGTCTGGTCACCTCTGGGATGTGTTCTTACCCGAGGGAAAACGTGAACATCTGTGTCCTGCCACTCAGAAGTGACTTTGGCTCCTAGGAACAGATTCATGCCCCACCTGCCAGCTCAGGCAGGCAGAGATGCCGCAGACTGGGGAGCTACAAAGGCATGGACACGGCGAGAAGCTCTCTCGAAGGACTCCCGGTGAGCCCACCTGTCCCAGTGGGCAACATTTCTTCCAACACACACTTCTTCCTGCCTCTCCTCTAGCCTGCAGGCTGGAGGCGGGTGATGGTGAAAGGAGGGAAGCCGCCTCTGCCCCCAGCATGTCCTGCGGATATGGGGTCCCTTTTCTCCGAGGGGCTCAGTGTCCACCGCACCACCAGCTCTGGGCTTTGGCATAACTTCAAACATCAAGGGTGGCCAGGATGGGGCAGGAGCCTGGAGTCCCAGAGGGCAGCGGTTTCGGGGCACCCTGGGGCCTGGGACAGTGCCTGCGTGCAGTGGCCCTGGTTCAGCATTGGCTTATGGGCAGTTTGAGGATCAGGAGTTCACATAGGACTAAGGTACCTTCACCAACCCCACAGCTACAGTCAGAACCGTGGTTGGCAGAATCACAGCCACCATAACCCACAAGGATGTGCACATCTTTGTCCCCAGCCTGTGAATGCATGACCTCATGTGGCAAAAGGCACTTTTCGGACAGGTTAAGTTGAGGATCTTGGGACAGAAGGTTATCCTGGATTATCTGAGTGGGCCCAATGTCATCAAGGAGTCCTCCCGAGGGGAAGAGAGAGAGACAGGCTGTGAAGACAATGGACTCAGAGAGAGAGGGTGCTGGGAGAGGCGGCGTGGCTGACGTTGAAGATGGAGGAGGGGCCCTGAGCCAAGGAATGCAGGTGGCTCTAGAAGCTGGAAAAGGCCAGGACACAGATTCTCCCCTGAGAGGAGCCAGCCCTGCAGACACCTTGATGCCAGGAGTCCTGCCCCCGGAGCTATAAGAGAGGACACTTGTGCTGTTTCAAGCCCCTTGGGCTGTGGCAATCTGTGGCAACGGCAATGGGGAACCCAGGCAGTGGTGCGGATTCGTGCAGGTCACCCAAAGGTGCAGCGGCACCCAGCAGAAGCCATGCAGATGACTGTCTGTGCAACCCTGCTGCAGAGGGAGCCACACAGTGCCCGGGTGACCGCATCGCACATGAGCACGCGCAAACAGGGCCAGCCAGCACCAGGTCCAGGCACATGCTTCCACATCCGAGTGGAGCGTCCTCACGCGTCCCCAGGGCTGACACATTTGTTTTGAATTACTCTGGTAAGAAGGTAGGGGCTGTGGCACATTAATAGCAGCTCCCAATTGAGCCCATTTTAGCTAATACGACCACACTGGAAAAAATGAGCTGCAGTAGCACAGGGCAGGCTTGCAGTAATCGTCTGACAGGCGTAAACCCCATTTGCCCGTCTGCAGACAGGCCTTGTCATCGCAAGCCACCATTTGGAAGACGTTATGTCAAGCGCCTCTCATTGATGATCACGTGCAAATGGTTTGCATCTTGTTAAAATCCAATCCTGGTTTGCATTTCTTTCTGCAACGCCCTTGATGAAGACAAGCTACGTCTGTTTTGTGTCGGCTGCTGTCTCTCTCCTGAAATCCGCTCCTTCTGCACGGAGTAACATTTCCCCCGAGACGTTGGCCGCTCGTTTGTGGGTTGGGCGCGTGAGGATCCCTGACTGCGCTGGGGAGCCAGCGGTGGGAGCCCGCCCAGATGGGAACCGGGGGTCGCCCCCAAGCAGAAGGCCGTGATCAAAGGGGCACACGTCTTCCCTGTGGTCTTAGGTGGTGAATTGGCTCTTGGAAGCCCCTGCCACGGAGAAGCCTCTGTTCCTTTGAAGTGTCAAGATGAGATGGCGCCCGGAGGATTTGTGTCAAAACGTGATCTAAGGAGATGTCACTCCTCGTGTCTCCAGTCAACACGTGGCTTTGTGATGGTTAAATTCAGAAGACCCTTATCACAGATAGAAGGCCTGCTTGGGGGGATTAGTAATCAGGCACACTCGGCCCTTTCGAAAAGCCTCTTTCTTCACTGGGACTCTCTTCCCCTTTGCTTGTATAAGCCTTTAAGAAGGGTATGCAAACAGCTGGAAGGCTGGTTCCCAGGTGACCGGGGTGCATCAGGCGGCACCCTGAGAGATGACTGTGGGTGGGGCCACCTGAGGGCTAGCAGCAGAAGCACCGCCCTTACGATGAATGCTGGGCCCCACCGCATTGTGAAGTAGTGTGTCTGTTGGCAAGGGAGGCATGCGAGCAAGGCTGGGTACCCACATGGCTCCTGCAAAGAGGGGTCTGCAGATGGGGTGGGCGGTGGCTGGAGGTCCTCAGCCCATCTGCGTTGGCTGATGTGTGCTGCCCTATCCTTGGCTGCCTTCCCAACTCTCAGGACCGAAAGGCATCATTGCATTGAAAACAAGTGGTCCATGGCTGAGAGCCATCCGTGCGTATCTTCCCTTTGGGTCTGTGCCATCGTCCTGCTTAATGTTGCAAATGGATGGCACAGATATTTAACCAGGTCACTGCAATCCCTACATCCTCATTCAGTGAGCTTCCAACTCAGAAGGCATCCCTGCTTTCAGAAATAACACTGAGAACTGTAAATGTCTGTCGTTTAAACCAAACACATGTCCTTGCTTTATGAAAGCCTAAGTAATTTGTGACCATTTTCTTCGGTTATCTCCAACCCAGGGTTTTATTTTGTTTTTGTTTGTTTTCATTAGCTTATTAGTTCATTTTCATGCTGCTGATAAAGACGTACCTGAGACTGGGAAGAAAAAGAGGTGTAATTGGACTTAGAGTTCCACGTGGCTGGGGAGGCCTCAGAATCATGGTGGGAGGCGAAAGGCACGTCTTACATGGTGGCAGCAAGAGAAAATGAGGAAGAAGCAAAAGCGGAAATCCCTGATAAACCCATCCGATTTCATGAGACTTATTCACTACCATGAGACTAGCACAGGAAAGACCAGCCCCCATGATGCAATTACCTCCCCCTGGGTCCCTCCCATGACACGTGGGAATTAAGGGAGTACAATTGAAGATGAGATTTGGGTGGGGACACAGCCAAACCATATCAATTAGTCAAAGACCAGGACAGAGGTTTTCAACCAGTCACCACTGTAACCCCATGGGTCTCCATGAGAGCTGAAGGGACCCATAATATGGGTACCACATGCCCCCATGGTGCCTATAGGGTCTGGAGCCCTGGGCTCATACACACACATGCAGGAGCTCCTGCACACACCTGGAAGATGAAGAAGAGACTGAGGGCCAGGAGGGGCCCCTGCTTTGATTTGCCCAGTGTGAGGCTGTACCAGAACTGGCCTCCAGCTCTGGGTCTGGGGTGCACTGGCCTCATGAGGGGTGCCCTGGAGGCCCCAGCAAAGACAGCGATGCTTTCCCAAGCAGCCACAGACAGGACAGGGACTGAGAATCCCAGCATCCACTTCTGGGTGGCCGCCAGCACCCTGCCCAGGGTCCGTCTGGCATCCGGCAGGCCTGATAAACACCAGTGTCCTCCCCACTCAGGTGGCCCCAGAACAGCAGATGCCTTGGAGCACGGGCCTTGGCCTCAGGCACACCCACTCCAAGGCCCCAGCTGGCAGACCACGAGCAGAGTGGCCTTAGGGAGCCACTTGGTGGTCACCGGCCCCAGGTTCTCCAAGTGTAGACAGGGGCTGTGGATTCCCCACTCTCAAGGATGTTCAGAGGTGATGTTCAGAGGACACGGTGCCAGGTCTGAATGGGACGTGCATCTGCACCGGGTCTGAATGGGACACTCATCTGTGGCGGATGTGAGCTGTCGGCGGTGATGCCCAGCACCCCTCCCTCCCTCCCGCATGCTGCTCAAACAGGGTTTCCACCTGTACCCTCCTTTAAGTGTGGGCTGGACCGCAGCCCAGAGGCTGAGGGGCTCCTGGGCAAGAAACTACATACAAGGCAGAAGGGGCCGCTCTGGAGCAGAGCTGGCCTCCAGCGCTTGTCCTTCCAGCCACATCCTGCAGATGTGCTGACTGAGACAGGTGCCTGTCCCAGGGATAGACCGGCCCAGGTGAAGTCTCTGAATGGTGCTGGGGGCAGATCTTGATGGCAGAGAGGAACACAGAGAGCAGAGATCCATCCCCTGCATGGCCCCGTCCTCCTCATTGCGCACAACTCCTCTGGGAACTACTATGGTTGTTTCAGTCTCAGATCAAAAGCCCAGCATTCATACCGGGGCTGCGTGAGCTGAGATCTCCTCTGCTGCACCGTGGTCAGTGGCAGCCCCCGAAGAGCAGCTTCCCTAGGGCTCCCGCCCGGCCTGAGTCTGCCCTGGCCCCACTGCACACCCTGGCCACTGGGGCCTCCGTCTGCCAGGTCAGCCCTGCCACATACTGCATGGTGCTGTGAGTACCCTGTACTTCCTGGCAGCCCCAAGCACTGTCTTCCTTCTTCCCAGGGTCCTGAGAGGCCTTGGCACAGGGCAGAGGACACGTGGGGTCTCTCTTGGATCACTGAGCTCTGCAGATGGGAATCCCCACCCTGAGGCTTTTGAGAGTGGAGAGAGCTACTGCAAACCCCAGGACAGCTGAGTCCAGGTGGGAGACGGGCTATAACTTGGCTGAGTCCAGATGGAAGAGGGGCTATAACTTGGCCGAGTCCAGGTGGGAGAGGGGCTATGACTCAGCTGAGTCCAGGTGGGAGAGGGCCTATGACTTGGCTGAGTCCAGATGGAAGAGGGGCTATGACTTGGCTGAGTCCAGATGGAAGAGGGGCTATAACTTGGCCGAGTCCAGGTGGGAGAGGGGCTATGACTTGGCTGAGTCCAGATGGAAGAGGGGCTATAACTTGGCCGAGTCCAGGTGGGAGAGGGGCTATGACTCGGCTGAGTCCAGGTGGGAGAGGGGCTATGACTCGGCTGAGTCCAGGTGGGAGAGGGGCTATGACTCGGCTGAGTCCAGGTGGGAGAGGGGCTATGACTCGGCTGAGTCCAGGTGGGAGAGAGGCTGTGACTCGGCTGAGTCCAGATGGGAGAGGGGCTATGACTTGGCCCCTCACGCCCCTGGCTGCACTTGCTAAGGATGAGTCCATCATCCAAGCCACCATGCTGGATTCAAAAGGCATTCAGAACTGGGAGACCAGAAATTTCCATGCTGATTCAGAGGTCAAAGGTGAGACAATCTGGAAGAGCTGAGAGGGAGCCAGCAGCTGGTCTGGCACTAGGTATTGAGAAGTGATGCCAAAAAATGTCCGTGGACCTACTTTTGAATTCAGTAAAACATGGCAGAACATTCCGAGGCGTCCCTTGCAAGGGTGGCAGGCTCACTTTGAGAGAGGGCAATACGTGACTGGGCAGACCCAATGGCCCTGTCCCTTCCTCAACCTCAGAGGCCAGCTGCAGGGAGGCCATGCCTGCCCGTGTCCCCAGGGCTGGGGCCACCTGCCCGGCCAAGATCCCACTCACTCTTCTCTCTGGAGAGGGCAGGCATCACATCCAGGGAGGCCCTCCCAGCCCAGAGGGCTGTGCACACTCCGCAGGTCCCCAGAGCAGCTGCAACCTCGAGGCCTCGTGCTCCCTGCCAGCCCTGCATCCCCGGGGCTCAGCTCACCCTCAAGCAGAACAGCAGTGGCATCGGAATAATGTCAAAGGCGCCGGTGCTTCCTTCCTACACACCTACTATGCACCTGTCAGATCCCCATGAGCTCTGCAGAGACAAGCCCAGGAATTTACACCTCATGGCTGTCAGGGCAGGCAATGTTGCTCCACAGCTTAGCCCCAGGGACACCACAGAAGCCAGGAGGCTGACGTGAGAGCCAGTGTAAGTCTGAACACCCAGGGACAGTGAGACCAGCGACGCCTGGCTGGGCAGGGTGGGGGATGGGGGAGGCCTGAGACAAAGCTGCCGCCCCACAGGAACAGGGACAGCAGGAGGCCCTGGGACAAGAGTGCCCAGGCCCAGGGGGTGACTCCCCACACCCAGCACATTTCTCTTAACAGGTTCCCAGCAGGACCCCCGGCTGCACCCCATCCGGGTACCCATTTCCGGCCGTGGCAGCCGACACCCTCCTACCCCAGGGGAAAGTACATGGTCTGGCCGCTCCAGCCCCACAGTGCAGAGCTGACCCAGGAGGCAGGACAGGCACCGAATCATCAAAGCGGTGGAGAAGGCCCTGGGGATGTGGACTGAGGGCAAGAACCAGCCAGAAATGCCTGGTGGGGAAAACACAGACGTTGAGCCCGTGGGCCTGGCGGGTGGGTTTACGAAGGCAGCAACGTGCCTGGTGCGGTGGGGCAGGTGGAGGAGTCCCGTGAAGGTGTGCGGTGAGGCAGAGGTGTGAGTCGGAGCAGGTGTGGGAAGGGTGTGAAGAGGGTACTAGAAGCAGAGGCGCCCCAATGCGGGGCCAGAGTCACAGGGACAGAGAAAAGTCAAAAGGAGCAAATATTTCCAAAGCAAGTTAATGAGAAAATCTTCCTGTTAAAAGCAGGGATGGGCCCTCCGACAGCAAAGGGCACAGGGAGAGGCAGCCAGGTGGCACACACACCTCCTGGAGAAACTCGGGGACCTCCCAGGGTAAGACAGGAGTCTGGAGGGTCAGGACACATCACTGGCCTCCGAGTACCAGCATGAGATTTATCACCTTGCCCCACCGAATTCCAAGAGCCAGCAAAAAAGCAAAGCAATGGTTCAGAGCATTGAGGGACATGAACTTTAGACCTGGCATTTCAAGTCCTCCAAGCTAGGCTCCAATATGCGAGTGGATGGCTTCCCAGACTCGGATGCCTCAGGTGGACCCCCGATCTGTGTCCAAGAGGCACTGGAGATAAACAGGGTCGGCGGGAGGGGACGGGCGCTGCTGCGGTGGCAGGAGGACAACGCATCAGGAAAGTGCTTAGGTCAGCCGAGAGTGTGTGGGATAACCTGGGATGAAAGCCACAGGGGCTACCAGCACAGGGCTGCTGAGGAAAGAGGGGTGCTGCCTCCTCCCTTCATCAGGCACCCAGGGCAAGCCCCACACTTTAAGAGGATGCCAAGCTTCTCTGGTCATTTTTTAAATTAAATTGAAGCAACACAAGAAGTCTTCTGTCCCCTAACCCCAGGAACGGTGAGATCGAAGCCTTGGCAAGTGGCATGGGCGGGGAGGCCCCGCGGGGAGCCTCGCCCGAGGGCACAGGGTTCCTCAGTGTGCCTCCCTGGGAAGGCAAGGGAACAACAGACATGGAAGGCGCCCACAGGGCACAGACTGTTGCCATGAAATCCCATGGTTAGGAATCCATTGCAAGCAAATCATCTAAGTGGGGAAGGGCAGGGGTCCCAGAGTGCCTTCGGCCCTCCGTTTGCACAGGGAGATGGGAGGACCTGCCAAGGGCAGCAGTGATGGGGAGGACACCCCAATGCATTGCTTGAGGGGAGACCTGGCCTGAGGCCACCTGGACGCCTGTGCTGCCTCTGCATGTCATCTGGGGACACCGAGCGGAGAAGGGCTGACCCCACACATGGAGGCAGAGGGATGAGGCTCAGGCAATGGCCACTGCCTCCCTTGGATGTTTCTGTATTTTCTGTGTTTAAAGTCAGCAAGTATCACTTTTATAAATGAAAAAATGCCCTTCTATGAAAGAAAGAAAGAAAGAGAGAGAGAGAGAGAGAGAGAAGGAAGGAAGGGAGGGAGGGAGGGAAAGAGAAAGAAAAAGAAAGAAAGAAAAAGAAAGAAAGAGGAAAGAGAGAGAAAGAAAGAAGAGAGAGAGAGAAAGACAGAAAGAAAAAGAAAGAAGAAAGGAAGAAAGAAAGAAAGAAAGAAAGAAAGAAAGAAAGAAAGAAAGAAGGAAAGAAAGAAAAAGATAAAATGTTTAAAATGGCTCTGAGGGTGTTCCTAGTCACTTTGGCAATGGCGTTAACAAGAGCTAGGACAGGCGCTGAATCATCAAAGCGATGGGGAAGGCCCTGGAGATGCTGGTGGGCAAGAACCAACCAGAAATGCCTGGTGGGGAAAATGCAGTCGTCAAGCCCGGGGGGCTTACCTGGGACAACCTGAGATTAAAGCCATATTCGAACACCATGCCAGCCTGGTGGCCGTAGCCTCTGCCCTCTGACCCCTGTCTCCTGGGTATTGTGGTGCTGCTCCCTCTCCCCTCTCTGAGTGGCCCCTCTCTGCCAGCTGTGTGCAGCTTCTCCAGCGCCCCAGGGGCCAGGCCCAGGCAGGGAACACACCTGCTGCTTCATGAAGCATGGAGGACATGGGGAACCAGCATGGGGCTGGACCCTGCAGGGGCTTCAAGGTCCTGAATTGCCAGCCAGCTCCCACAGGCTCACAAAGGGGCCGGCACTGATAAGCACCTAGGGGAGGAGCTGGCGGAGAGGTGGGCTGGGCCCCTCAGCAGGGCTGGCTTCACCCCCACAGAGCTCCCACTAGGATCCCTCGCCATCCCCTCCTCACCAGGCTCCAGCCCTGCCTAGACGGAGCCTCCCTGTCCCTCCCTAGTCCTGAACACCCTTGCCCACTTCTTCAGCTCCGGATAACTTGGCAGCCAACGTCTCTAGGAAGCCCTTCTAAGTCTCCCAAGGAGGGCCGGGGTCATCTGGGGCTGGCGCAGGAGAACGGAGACAGGACTGGACCGGGTTTGGGCAGGGTGAGGAGGAGCTGGAGGAGAGGGCCACAGGTGGTCCTGGGGTCCTCTGGGGTGGTGGCTGGTTGGATCGATTTGAGCTGTGGGGACCTCACAGGAGGGACAGGGCAGGCATTAGGGAAAGAGAAATGCGTGTGATCTGGGCAATGACCCCCGACCCCTCGGGAAGGTTCCAGGCAGCTGCTGCTCTCCTGAGACTCCGCTGACGCAGCTCA
Source organism: Gorilla gorilla gorilla (assembly GCF_029281585.2). Lineage (NCBI taxonomy): Eukaryota > Metazoa > Chordata > Mammalia > Primates > Hominidae > Gorilla > Gorilla gorilla. The sequence goes on from NC_073235.2 coordinate 143,017,442, forward strand.
GCCTCTTCACTCCCTACTCAGCTCACCCTCAGAAGCCTCAGCTGCCTGCTGGGCATGCAGACCCCTCCTCAGCCCCTCCGGGACCCTCCCCACACCACGCCCTGAGCAGGATGGGGTCGTGAACGGCCCCAGCACCAGGAGCAACCCACAGCCCTGCAGAGTCCAGCAGCCACTCGGCCGCCTCTTCCTGGTTCTCTTGGTGGTGCACCCAGTAGGAGGGTGAGAGGGTGGGGGTTTGGCTGACAGATTCATGAGCGACAAGGGGATCACCTGAAGTACACCCCACCCACTGCATGCCGCCCTCATGCCACCAGGCCCAGACAAGCCCAGGGACACTCCTGCTCCTCACCCTCAAGGGAGAGGCTCTCCCCCTGGCCCTGAGCAGGGGTGGCGCTCAGATCCTGGCACCCAAGAGTTCTTTGGTTCCCCCAATGGAGGGATGCTTCCTCAGGCAGGGCTGACGCCCTTGGATGGGGCTGACCCCTTAGGGTGGAGCTGACCCCCTAGGGCAGGGCTGAGCCTCCTTGAGCAGTGATGAACCCCTAGGGTAGGGCTGACTCCCTTGGATTGGTTGATGGGCCTCAGTGCCTGCTCTCCCCTCAAACCAACGCCCACCCATCTTTCTCTCATTACCAAATCCAAGGGTGGGGTGGGGCAGGGAGAGCCCTAGGCTCAAGACAGTGGGTCTCAGGGGACTGAGGATCAGAAACAGAGAAATTCACACCCACCAGCCACCTGCCCTCCCCCTGGGCCTGGCACAAGGGACAGGGACGTGGGTCCCTGGCAGGACAAGGAGGTGTCCCCTGCCCTCCCCTCTGGGCCTGGCAGAGGGGACAGTGAGGTGGGTCCCTGGTGGGACAAGGAGGTGTCTCTGCCCTCCCCTCTGGGCCTGGCAGAGGGGACAGGGACGTGGGTCCCTGGTGGGACAAGGAGGTGTCCACCTGTCCTCTCCTCTGGGCCTGGCACAGGGGAACAGGGATGTGGGCCCCTGATGCGACAAGGAGGAGTCCTGGAGTGGCCAGGGCCACACTCCCTGTTTGGGGGTCCTGCAGTGAAGTGGGTTCCAGGGCAGTGTTGCCCCTGCCTTTGACACACTCCAGGCTGTCCCAGGAGCCTGGGTGCCCTTGAGACCTGGCATGAAGGGTCCCATGGAGAGCCCTGGATCTGTCACACAGGACAAGTGGAAGCCCAATCAGAGGTTGGGAGCACCCCTCCAGGAGAAGGCTTGGGCAGGGGTCTTCGGCATGTGCCGAGGGCCCTGAGTGTTCACAGGCTTCCCAACCACACAAGGAGCAGAGGGATGGGGCTGCTCATTCTTTTACATTCCGATTAGAAAGCGCATAGTAGCCCACAGAGTGGCTGATGAAATGCTGGTTCCCCCTTAAACACGTATTGATTTCTGAAACTGTATGTGAGGTCCGGGGACCTAGGCCAAGGGTATCTAAAAGGGGCAGTGAACCACTTCATGCTACTTAGAGATGAATCCTCTCTAGATAGCATGAGGCAGCATCAGGAGGAGCTGGCATCCTCCACCACCCCACTTTGGACAGATTTTTCTAAGCCACCAGAACTGGAGACTAAAGACCTAGGCTCAAATCCTCAAAGGAAAGATCTCAGTCTCTTTACAGTATCTCAGGGATGAGGAGAGGACCCAGCAGGCTCTCAGTCAAACCCCAGAGAGACATGCTTAAGAAACAGGGAAGGACAGAGGCAGACTGAGTCTTGTCAAAGACACCACTTGACTGGGACTCAGCTCCATTCCCAGTTGGGTTTACATGATAATCCTCTCACCCTATTCCCCTCACAGGAAAACACAAAAGATGATGCCATCTAGAGTCTCTATAATTCCTTTATACAGAGAGTTTGGCATAAAGGAGGTAAAGAAGCAGGAAAATGCAAACAATGAGCTAGAAGAAAAAGGTCAATAGAAGTAGACCCACAGATGATTGATTCCAAAGTTGGCAGTGGCAGAGACAAGCACTTCAAAATAAGTGTGACTCATATGTCAGAGAAATGAGAGGAAAAGATAGGCAAAGCTGAAAATAGAAAATTACAGCAGAACATTGGAATCTGTGAAAAGTCATCAAATAATACTGAAAAACATTATTTTTGGAATTAAGAACCTATTGGATGTATTTAATAGATGTTTGAACACAGCAGATCACAGAATTATTGCACTTGAATCAGATCAATTGAAAACATCCAAGATGAAACACAGAGAAAAGAAATCATTTTTAAAGAAAAGGAAACGTAAAAGGAAAGCAGAACGCAGCAGAAGAGATGCATGGGACCCGGTAACAGGGCATCTGAAGGCGCCCTCCACAGTTGACCAGGCTGTTCTGCTACAAGACCGTGGTGAGACAAACGCAGGGCAGTTGTGTAAATACACAGGAACATTTACATCAGTTTGACAGAATACTTTCATGTCTGTTCAGTCTGGGAATCGGACCTAATATACATGTAACTGGAACCTCGGAAAGAGAAGAGAGAGAATGAGGGAGAAGCAACATTGAAAGAGGTGATGGCTGAGAATTTCTTAGAACTGATGAAAACCTCAGCAGGGATTCAGGAAGCTCAACAAACCCAAGGAGAATGGAGAAGGGTGGGAGCAGGAAGCAAATGGGGAGGGGAGCCTCTCGGCCTCTGGGCCCTGCGGGGTAGTTGTTCAGCAAGCAGCCACACTCAGGGCTTCTCCCTCCTGCCCGAGCCTCTGCCCACTTCTGAGAGGGGCATTCCAGGGGCTGGTGGGATCTGCTGATCTATGATTAGGATTCCAGCACTATCACCAAAAGGAGGATACCAGAAGGAAGAAGAGACAAACTTTTCCCACAGTTGAGGAAACCCCATTCCAGACATCAACCCACCCCCATAGTGACCTGGTTGTACAGAACTCCGCACGCTCGCGGAAACATCACTGACCCCAGAGGCAGCAGAGACTGAAGGACAATGGGCTTTGTTGGACAACCCAGATATCCCTGCACAGGCAGGGTGTACACAACTACACCAGCAGCCGAGAATGTCTGCAGGGCCCAGAGATGTGTGCAGGCCCAGTGGAGCAGGTGCCGGGAGGCAGAGGGTGGCGAAGATGGGGGGAGGAAGTTGACATCACCATGCATGGAGATGTGGGCCTCGCTGCTGCAAGGGTAGGGCGGGGAGGCCCACAGGCTTAGAAAGTGCTCCCTGTGGGAACTAGCACCCAAGAGACGGATGTGTGTGGGTGTTCACCTGTATGGGTGTCTGTGTGACTGTGTGTGTGTGTGTGCATTTGTGTGTTCATCTGTGTGTATGCTGTGTGATATCCTTGGGCCAATCAGGAAAATTAATCAGGCAAAGCTTACCTTTCTGAAATAATGCTATTCATTTACACACTTACACATTCATTTCCTTGTTTGTTGTATTGACTTCTCCATAAGGAAGTGAGCCCTAAGAGAACAGAGACCTTGGGCATCCAATTCATGGGGTGGCCCCACACCTGGAGGAGCACCAGGTCATCCCTGCAATGGGCACACGTGTGTGGACACGCCCGGAGGGTCACACCTGTGTCCTGACATCCATCCACGTGGTCTGGGACCTGCCGCTCACCTTCCCCAGGGCCTTGTTGCACAGAGTAACTCGCCCTCAAGGAAGTGCCCTGTGGAGGACAGGAGGTGCTGGAGAGGCCAGTCCCTGTGGAGGACAGGAGGTGCTGGAGAGGCCAGTCCCTGTGGAGGACAGGAGGTGCTGGAGAGGCCAGTCCCTGTGGAGGACAGGAGGTGCTGGAGAGGCCAGTCCCTGTGGAGGACAGGAGGTGCTGGAGAGGCCAGTCCCTGTGGAGGACAGGAGGTGCTGGAGAGGCCAGTCCCTGTGGAGGACAGGAGGTGCTGGAGAGGCCAGTCCCTGTGGAGGACAGGAGGTGCTGGAGAGGCCAGTCCCTGTGGAGAAGCGGGGGTTTCTGAGAGGTGGGTGCATTGGTGTCTGGATGATGGAAGACAGCTCCAGAGGGCCTCACACCAGGCAGGAGGGAGATTAGGAACCCAGGGAGTCCAGGAAGGAGCACCCACAGAGGCTGAGTGTCTGGGTGCTCTTCCTGGAATAAGGAAGGAGTCACACAATGCAGGCAGCTTTAACCCTGCCCCCTCCTGCTCTGCAATCCCCTTGGGTTCTCGCCCCCACGCTACTGGGAGTTTCCGACCACCTGCCCAGCCCTGGGAAGCCGTGTTGTGCACAGAGGCCGGTCAGGACCCGAGGCTGTGTCCGCCCACATCCACGGGGCGAGGGAGTGTCGTGGGGCAGTTCCAGCTCCCTACCAAGGGTGGCTGTGCCTGTGATGCCAGAGCCTGCTGCCATGTGATGGCTCAGGCAGGTGAGAGCTGAGCCTGGTGGCTGGAGGCCGAGGTGAGAGCTGAGGGTCTCAGGAACGCACAGGCTGCTGGTCCCCAGGGCCGGGGGCTGCAGCAGGAAGCAAGTCTGGGCTCCTCTGGCTCTGGTGGCAAAGTCACAGGAAACCCTGGACAGCCCAGCTGTGGGCGAGCAGGAGGGTGTTTGCCCCTCAACAGTCCAAACAAAATGTTTTCCCAAAAGCCAGCCAGGAGTGGAGGCTTGGAGGTTGGACTGTGTCTGGGAGTGGCATTGCTGCTGCTGCCAGCAACGGGGTCCCCCTAAGCCAGGCACACTCCTGCCTCTGGGTGTGGGGGTAGCAGAGGCAAAGAGCCCCTCAGTGGCCCTGCTCCCCGCCCCCCACCTTCTCCCAGGCCGGGGCACACATCACAGGTCAATGACACATCGGGATCAGGAATTAGAAGCAATTCGGGTGCAAAGGGACCCTGGCGTGTCTGGCCCCATCCTTGGCAGTTGAGAGGGTCATGGTACGGAGGGGGCACCTTGACCAAGGTCACAGCGGACGCAGACCACAGAGCCTGGAAGCACGAGCTCCTGGCCCACACAGCGCTCCCACGGCACTGCCCCCTGAGTTTCTCTTTCTGTGTAAACTTGGGGCTTAGATGTAATTGGAAATTGATTTTCTTTTACTTTGTGGTCCTTGGATTTAAAAGGATATAGTTTCAGGTTATAGCTGGATCTCCCCGGCCAGCCACATCTCCCCAAGGACAGCAGCTGCACCTCGGACCCATCCCCCACCTGCCTGTCCCCGGCAAAGAGCTGGACGCCCAGCATGTCCTCCCCAGCACAGTCATTTGAGTTCCCAAACCCCACGTCCCTCATGGATGCTTATTGTGGAAAATCTTCCTGGCTGGCTCCCACCGCTTTCAGAAAAGAAACCATAAATATTAGCTGGGAATTTGAGGTCCAGCCCCACCTCCTCCACACCAGCACATCAAATGTAATAATTCAGGCGGACGCCCAGCACCTGGCGGGCAGATGAGAAGGTTTCGGCTCACAGGAGCTCCCGCACCACTGATGCTGCTCCAGCAGTGTCCTGCTGCTAGACCGCCCTCCCCCATGTCAAAGCAAAACGTGCTCCCGAGCGCTCCACCGCGATGCTTCCTAACCCAGATCCTTCCACCTGGAATGCCCTTGCTCTCCATCCTCCACTGGCCCGGCTGAGATTCCGCCATGAAACGGGGGCATCACACCAACCACTGCAGGCTGGGCAACCCCTCCCTGCTCGGCTCATGGAACCCTCACAGTAGGTGAGGTGAGAATGCCCCAGGTGCAAAGGGGAAGTGGGCCCAGAGAGGCTGAGCGACTCTCCAAACCTTGCACAGCGTCAGGCGTATCCTTGCTCTGCTCTGTCAGCTTTCAGAGACCTTGCTGATAACCTCAGCCGGACTTGAGTCTCCACCCACAGCTGGCCCGGCCCAGGCTCAGAACCTCCAAGCCCCCAGGCACCCCAAGAATGCCATTCCCCTCAGCTGTGTGCAACATGCTCATGGAGGCCTGGCAGCTGCAGGGGCTGGGGGTACTGGGGCATCACTGTTCATGAATCCAGAAGACAGAGTAGGCATGAAGCTCCCGAGCCGGCCTGTGCCAGCCCCCACACCCCCCTTCAGCCACTCCTCTGGGGCCCTCCCGCTTGGCTTGCAAAGCAAAGCCAGGAGCCCTGCAGCAAGCTGGCCTGCGGTCGAAACAGAACCACCTCCCCGCTCTCTGGAGGCTCCTGGGCTCGCCAGCCTGGTGGTGGGTAATTGGATAGGACTCGGCCGCCAGTGAGGCTGGAGGAGATGAAGCAGAAATCCCCAGCCCCCACACCCAGCCCCGCACTCCCGCGCTGCTGCCATGGGGCGGAGGGCCAAATCTCAGTACAAGCACACCATGGGCGTCCCTTCTTTGTAGGGGATCAAAGAGAACCCCAATCTACTCTCTGCACCTTCACCACCAAAAGTCAGCCAGAGGCGACTTGCCCTCACAGGCCCTTGCCAGGCCCTCCCTATCCCTCACTACATTCTCCCAGGGAACTGGGAACACCTTATTTGGGAAAACAGGAAAAGAGGAGTCCAGCCCCCTGAAAATGGGCCCAGGCCACTTCCTAAGACTCATGGCCCATGGCCTTTGTCCCCATGCAGGCCTGAGCCCCGGCACCTCTGCTTCCCCACATGGAAGACAGTGAGGCTCTGCCCACCTCGCCTCTGCCCACCTCGCCTCTGCCCACCTCGCCTCTGCCCACCTCCCCTGGTCAGGAGCCCCAACCTGAAGGGAAACTGCGTCCTGCCCTGCCCCCTCCTGCTGTGTGTACCCCACACAGCATCCTGGGGTGGGCCTGGCGGGCCCCCTCCTCAGCTCCCAGACACTACACACGGATGTCTGGGCCGGGCGGAAGCTCTGGAGTGGCTCTGAAGAAGGCCTGGGGGCAGCGGCGTCTCTGGGCTCCACCAGCAGGATCTGGGGCACCATCCACAGCCCGACTTTATGGCTGCAGGCCCGTGGCCCCGCCTGGCCCAAGCGTAAAGGAGGAGCTCTCGGCTGCGCTCCGGCCGCTCCGCCCTGTGGCTTGGACGCCTCGAGACTGCACAGTCTTGGGGCCCGCTTGCTCCCTCCTCAGTGCTGAGCCTCGCAGGGCGGGCTTGGGGGCTAGAGGGGCCCTCACAGGGCCTTGGCCAAGCTTGGGCGAGATGGCCCTTCCCCGTGGGCACCCACCCCTCTCCTGGAGCAAAGCTGAACGTGGCCTGGGGGCCAATGCTAAGCCCAGGTCTCTTGAGTGTTATTTGGAAACTGAACCTGGTTTTGGTCTCTTACAGGCTAATCTGAGCCCTAAAAAGCACAGAAACTTGCGGAGCCTCTCTCCTGTCATCCAAGATGCCACCTCCGTAAGGCCCAGTGGCACCGACCACAGGCCCGAGGACACCCTGTCACCTCTGACCACAACTTGGAGCCCAGACACTCCCACCAGGAGGTGGCCCCCAGCCAGAGAGCTGCTCCCCGGGCTCCCTTCATGCTCCCTGCCCCCCAGGACCTAGAGACCCTCCTGACCTCAGCCTCCCACCCTCGCCAGACCCTGGGCCCCCACCACGGGCTGACAAGGAGGTACCAAACAGCAGCCAAGCCAGAAGATGGCCAGCCTGCTCTCCCCAGCACTACCCTCCCTGGCCAGGCAGCACGTGCCCAGCAAGCTGAGCCATGTGGTCCTGGCAGCATGACCAGGGGGCCTGTCTCCTTCCTGAACTCAGAGGCAGAGCCTGCAGCAGGAAGCAGAGGCTCCCAGAAACCTGACATTCCAGTGACAGCCAGGATCACCAGGGCAGGACGGCTCCCCAACCCAGGCTCGTCCTGGGGGAAGTGGGGGGTATCCAGCCAGCAGCCTCAGCCCTGTGGGGACAGGCCATCTCTGGTGAGAGATTTTCCTCATCTTCCTGTAGGGTGTTTCTTCTCCTCCCCAAGGCCAAGGTGGGTTCTGGGGCCCCCTGGGCTCTGCCAGTGCAGGCTGCAAAGCTGAACGTCCTGGGCTTGGGGCTTGGAGCACTGAGGACAAAGTGCTGGTGTCAATGTCGGGCAGGGGAAGACCCTGGAAAGCCTGGGTTGGCCTTCAGGGACACCCCCACCCAGAGGCCGCAGGGATCATCTGGAAGGCGACTGACACTCCATGGAGAAGGACCAGGCGGTGACGGGAGCCCTGGCAGGCCTGAAGGAGACTTTGTCAGCAGAGGGGCCTGGGGAGAGTGAAGACCACCATCCGTTTCCCACCCCCAGCCGTCCAGAGGGGCTGAGCCTTGAAGAGAGGGGAACGGGGATGTCTTGAGGCCAGAAACCACCCCAACATGCACGCACATGCACCTGCATACATGCACACGCACATGCACACGTGAATACACGCACATGCACACGCGAATACACACACGTGAACGCACACACGAATATACACACGCACATGCACACAATGTGAATGCACACACGAATACACACGCACATGCAAATGCACACACATACTAATGCACACACGCACATGCACATGCAAATGCACACACACGAAGGCACACACACATGCACACGCGAATACACACATGTGAACGCACACGCGAATGCACACGCGCACACATGCAAATGCACACACATGAAGGCACACAAGCACATGCAAATGCACACACACGAATGCACACACAAATGCGCACACGCACATGCACACACAAGCACACTCCCCAGCAGTGGGGATGCTGCTCTCCCTGTGCTGCAAGGAGGGAAAGCGACGGGTGTTTTGCGGGACTGGAAGTGAAGCGTTAACGTTGGCTGGATGTTCAATCACCCAAAAGGCCCAAAAGCCTCAGCCCTGGCCCAGCTGCCATGCAAGGCCAAGAAGAGGGGACTCAGTTGAGCAGGGGTGAAGGGAGGGGTTGGGGGGCACATTTAACCCCAGCCCTGAGTCAGGGCTCCTCCATGAACCCAGAGAGTCCACACAGGAGGATGAAGACACCGTGCGCTGTGCCTCAGACGGGGCCATCTCCCAGGTTTCTCTACCTGGCCCAGGCATCCTTTCGGTCACAGCCCCTGACATCTGCTGTGGGGCACAATCAACCCTCAAGGGGGGCTCAGGGCTTCCCCTCCTGAGAGGGTTGGGGTGATGCAGCCCAGCAGAGAACCCATGAGAGGCTCCCACTGCTTTCCCCTGCGGAGCCCCACGCCAGCTTGGCTCCTCCCTCTCCACGGGCGTCCAGCCTGGGTCCCGCGGACGCCTCTTCTTATGCAGGGAGGGGAGTCCCTTGCTGTTTCTGCAGCCAGAGGATCCTGCTGGGCACGGGTGCTGCACGATGCTCCTTGCTATAGTGGAGAGCCACCGCTGTGTCCTCATGCCTCCCTAGAAACATGGGTGTGGCCGCACCTGGAGGCCCAGCAGGAAGGGGCCCAGCTGGGCACAGCCCCTACAAGCTGCTCGGGGGCCTGAGTGGGATTGAGACTGTGTGGACCTCCGGCCACCAACTCCCAGAGTCACCCCTAGGCTGGACCTCAGGGGTTGGCTGTTACGGAGGTGTGATGGTCGAAATCAGGAGTGTCCAATCTTTTGGCTTCCCTGGGCTTGGGCCACATTAGAAGAAGAATTGTCTTGGGCCACACATAAAATACACTAACACTAACGATAGCTGATGAGCTAAAACAAACAAAAAAAATCAAGAAAAAACTCATAATGTTTTAAGAAAGTTTATGAACTTGTGTTGGGTCGAATTCAAAACCATCCTGGGCCACATGGGGCCCACGGGCCGCAGCTTGGACAAGCTTGGTCTAAATATGTGTGTTCCCCCAAAATGCACATGTTGACCTGTCCCCCAGTGCAGTAATATTCAGAGGTGAGGCCTTTAGGAGGTGATTAGGTTGTGAGAGTGGAGGCCCGTGAATGGGACTGGTGCCCTTAGAAAAGAGGCCGCCCCTTCCACAGAGGGAGCACCCAGCGAGAAGGCACTGTCTATGGAAAGCGGCCCTCACCAGACACAATCTTCCAGCACCTTCATCTTGGACTTGGTGACTTCCAAACTGTGAGAGATACATTTCTCTTGTTTCTACACCACCAGGTCTATGGTAATTTTGTTATACCAAGACAAACAGCCAAGACAGGCAGAGCCTGGAGGGGTGGGGTGAGCTCAGGGGTGCCCAGGGCAGAGCCTGGGGGCAGGGTAAGCTCAGGGGCACCCAGGGCAGAGCCTGGGGGCACGAGAGGACAGGCCTGTTTCCCCTGCAGCGAGCATTCTCTGTCCCCCACTGCATTGCACAACGGGCTGGGCACAGGCAACCCTGGCTGCTCTCTGGTTCCCTGCCTGGCAAGGCCCATCACCTTGTGCCCAGGGTCAGGCCACTCCACGGGCAGAGTCTGGGCTGCTCTCAGCATTGTCTTGGGGCCAACTCCTGGTGCCAGGTGTCGTCTGGACCTAGGCTGGAACGTGGGGCCACTCAGGCGTCTCTGACAGGTAGGATCCAGGCACAGGTGGCTCACGATTGATCGACCACGTGGGGGTTAAATGTCTCCCTAATAAGCCCTCCCACACCTCCTTTCCAGCAGCTGCTAAATGCCCTCAGGGCACCTCATCTGCACAAATTAAAGTCTCCTGACCCTTGTCTGTGCAACCAAACTTCCTGAAGGCAGCTTCTGTCTCGTGTCTGCTCAGAACACCGCAGCGGGTCCCACCGCCGTGATGCTAAGAGTCATCTGACCTGTCCCCACCTGCCCCTCCTGCCTCACTTGCCCCACCCACGCTTGCATCCCCCATTCACCTGGTCCTGAAGCTGGGAACCCACCTCCCTACACTCAGCCCAACAAAGAGCAGCCATCCCCAAGCCCTGAGTGACTATGGCCCCCCCACCCACCCCCCTGCCCACATCTGGTTCTGCAGAGAGCTGCATGCCTCCAGGTCAGGGCTACCTGCTCCAAGGTCACCGGTACCCAGTCCAAGGTCAGGGGGCAACACACTTCAAGGTCAGGGCCACCTGCTCCAAGGTCAGGGGTTCCCAGTCCAAGGTCAAGAGCCACATGCCTCAAGGTCAGGGCCACATGCTCCAAGATCAGGGGCACCCTATCTAAGGTCGGGGGGCCACATGCTTGCAGGTCAGGGCCACATGCTGCAAGTCAGGGCTGCCTGCACCAAGGTCAGGGCTGCCTGTTTTAAGTTGGAACCAGACCTGATTTACCAACACTGTGCCCAGTCAGGGCCTGGACACAGCAGGTTTTAATATCTGTCCAAGGAATGAAGGCAGAAGTAAAGGAAGCCTTCTCCATTCTTTCAGCAGCCTTGGACGTACACTGGGCAGGGCGAGGGACACTGGGCACGCATTTCTGAGCAGCAAGGCCTGGAGTCCCCGACCAACAACCTCAGGGACCAGCCTCAGGGCATGGGAGGACTTGAGGGAGGAGGACCCTGGGAAAACCTGCCAGAGCCCTCTCTGCCAGAGAGAGGTGTGCCTTGCCCAAGATCACTTATCCTGGAGGGACAACAGCTGACACAGACACGGCCCAGGACAACCCTGGCAGCCTCTCGCCTCCTGGACTCCCTGAGTCTCCAGCTTTGCCGTGATGCCAGGGTCCCAGTCCAAGGCCAGCCTCCTCTCAGCCAGGCAGCCCACCCCAGCCCAGCCAGGACCAGCTGTGTCTGGGGGAGGAGGGTGGCCCTGCGGTGGGGGCTGTGGGGAAGGGGCAGATGTATGACAAGAGGGGCATTGTCCACACTCCTGACCAGACTTCCAGGAGCTCCAGGGGCGGGAGCAGCAAGGCAGGCTCTGAGCTGCAGGATCCAAAAATAGCCTGGGGTGCGGCCAGTGGCCAGGGTTGGGCAGCTGACTTCACGCCACAAGCATCCCGGGAAGGGCCAGCTGTCTGTGGCCGCACCTGCTGGGCCTCTACCCGGAATGCTGCCCTCAGTGGGATGGGCCTGTAACGGGCCCCTGGGCCACCCACATGCAGAAAGCCCAGCTCCTCTTGAGGCCCCAGAAGCACCCTCGGATGCCTGGAGGCTGCTGTGTTTCTCGCCCTGACTTGTCCATGGACCCTGGGACAGCCACGGCCCTCACCAGGCCTGGGCCACTTTGCAAGCTGTGGGGGGGTGCTGTCTCCCCATTGAGAGTCCCTGGAGATTTGCCCCACGGGTTGGGGAATGACAGCGTGACCCCCACCTACACAAGGCAGAGACCCTTGTTCTCCTGGAGTCAGTGGCCCTGTGGGCCCCAACGCTGGGCTCAGGAGAGATTCGCTACATCCAATTGAAAAATGAAGTGGGTGAGCCGGGCACAGTGGCTCATGCCTATAATCCCAGCACTTTGAGAGGCCGAGGTGGGTGCGTCACTTGTGGTCAGAAGTTTGAGACCAGCCTGGCCAACACGGTGAAACCCCTTGTCTGCCAAAAATACAAAAATTAGCCAGGTGTGGTGGTGTGTGCCTGTAATCCCAGCTACTCAGGAGGCTGAGGCAGGAGAAGAGATTGAACCCGGGAGGCAGAGGTTGCTGAGATCGCACCACAGCACTCCAGCCTGGGTGACAGAGTGAGAGCCTGTCTCAAAAAAAGAAAAATGAAGTGGGTGACGACGTTTCATTTCATTCCTGATGCAATTCACGTTTCCTCCGCAGAGGCTTCAGGGCCACGTGGACCATCCACAGGACGCTGGGTATTCCCTGCAGCCCCCAAGCCCCGCCATGGCTGGCAGAGGGTGAGGGGCTTGCCCTGGAAGGCTTGAAGCTGTGGACAAGCATCTTCTGGGACCCGGCATCAGAAACAGCTCTTAAGGGACAGACAGTAAATTCCTGCAGCTCAGCCAAATGCTGTGGGGGACATGACCAGAGGAAGGCGGTTCCAGACCAGGGAGGGCCTCTGGGAGGCCACGGCCTTTCCAGGGACGAGAAGCAGGCAAGGAAGCCATGTGTACCAGGGGAGGTGCTCCCGACAGGCTAGCAGCAGGGGCAAAGGCCCAGGGCAGCAGCGGTCAGCTTGGGGTCCGAGGACAGCTAGGACATTGGTGTGGCTGCCGCTGAGGGAACCAGACAGAAGATGGCCACACGTGGGGACCCTGAATCTTATTCTGATGTCAAGCCTGTCGGGGTGTGAGCAGAGACAGGCGCTCCCTCCCTTGCTTGGGATCCAGCCTTCCCCTGGAAGGCCCTGCAGGCTGCCGAGGGGCAGGGAGGAGGCAGAGGCAGATACAGAGGCTGACGCAGAGGCATAGCACTGCTGGCCTTGAGTGGCAGGTGCCCCGGGGCTCTGGGATCCATCCTGTTGGGGATACAATGAAGCCACAGCAGGCCAATGAGTTGAAGGACAGGAGTCAGGAGAGCAGTGAGGGCGAGGTGGGCTCGGGTGTGGCGGGCCCTGGACAGCTGGCCACTGCTTCTGGGACTTTGGATGGTGGCGTGGAGCCTGGCATTTTGTCCTGATGATGCCCGCCGTGCCTGGGGCTGGCCGAGGTCTTCCCCGCTGGCCTGGGCCCCCAAGCTGGGGCTGCCCTCTCTGCCAGTCTGAGCTGAGTTTCTGGCTGAGTTGGTGGCTGCCTCTCTGGGTCTTCTGAGACTTCACCAGGTGGTCTCTGCAGAAGCTTCTGGAACTTGCTGCAGCCATGACTGCCCCAGAAATAAGAGAGGTGCCCTTCTCTGCCCTTCACCCACCCTTGAACACTGGCCCAGCACCAGCCTGAGAGGGTCCTGGGCAGGGCCAAACTTGCAGGACCCCAGAGGAGCCCAGAAGTGGCCCCAGTGGGGGTGCTGGGGCGTGGGGGTCCCCTGGGCTGGCCACCAGAGGGTTTCCTCCAGACCGCTGTGTGCCTGGGCTGGGGGAGGGCCTGGGCTGGGAACAAGGAGGCTCTGTGCTCTGGGCCTGGGCAGGAGCCAGTTTGGGGCCCTCCTTGGGCCTTTGAAGTCCCAGGCGCACCCACCCTGAGGCCTGGATAGGGCAGAGGCCTGGTGAAGCCCCACAGAGGTTTCTTGCGGAGGAAATCTCATGTCCCTGAGAGGGGCAGGTGGGAGAGGGATGTGGGAGGGATGGGAAGAGGGGGCAATGAGAGCAGGCTGTGGTGGGGGGAGGGGCGTGGCAGAGGGGCAGGGCATGGAGGGGGCAGGGCTGTAGACAGGGAAAGGAGCACGGAGGAGGACAGGGCTGTAGTTGAGGGGCAGGGGTGTGGGGGAGGGGAGGTCATGGAGGGCAAGATGTGGAGGGGGGCCAGGCCATGGAGGGAGCAGGGTGTAGAAATGGCGGGACTGTGGTAGGGGTGAAGGGGCATAGAGGCGGGCAGGCCTGTGGTTAGGGGCGTGGGTGTGGAGGATGAGCACGGCAAGGAGGGAGCAGGGCTGTGGTGGGGGGAGGGGCATGGGGAAGGACAGGGCACGGAGGGCAGGGCCATGGAGGGTGGGAAGTGGTGGGTGGGCTGTGGAGGTCCCCCCAGGGTCACTCCTGTTGGGGCTGCTGTAAGGAAACCCCATGAACTGCGTGGCTTGTAAACATCAGGAGTTTATTTCTCACAGCCCAGAGGCTGGAGGCCGGAGATCAAGGTGCCAGCCTGGTCGGTGTCTGGGAAGGGCTGTCCTCTGAGTTATGGATTTCCGACTTCTCATTCCATCCTTAAAGCGGCAGAAAGAAGGGGAGGGAGCCCTCTGGCCTCTTCTTACAAGGGCATGGGACCCATTCATGACAGCAGCGCCTTTGTGACCGCATCACCGCCCAAAGCCCCACCTCCTAATACCGTCATATTGGGGTTCGATTTCAACATAAGAATTCGGGAGCTGGGCGTGGTGGCTCACACCTGTGATCCCAGAGCTTTGGGAGGCTGAGGTGGGAGGATCACTGGGAGCCAGGAGTTTGAGGCTGCAGTGAGCCATGATCACGCCACTGTACTCCAGCCTAGACAACAGAGGGAGACCCTGTCTAAAGAATTTTGGGGCAACACAAACATTCAGTCCATAATACTCCCCATGGACAGGCCACACTTCTTGCCTCAGCTTGGATCTTCTAGGCCAATGCAGGTCCCAGCCCAGCAGCCTCAGCGGACCGGGTCTCTGAGGCCGGCAGGGGTCTGTACCTGCTTCCCTGGCCCCTTTACCGCCCACCACTCTGCTCAGGTCTCTGGACCTGTGGGCTTTCCAGGCTCCTTAGACCAAAGCCCACCAGCCCGAGCCCAGCATCTGCGCAGGCGCCGTGGGGACCAGGACGTGGGTGCTGGGGTGCGCGGCCTCTGTGATAATCCAGGACACAGTACTCGGACAGAGCCTGCACTGTTTCTTAAACACACACGAGGTGGCCTGGACACAGATGCTGGAGTGTGTGGCCTCTGTGATAATCTGGGACACGGCACTCAGAGGCTGCACCATTTCTTACACGCACGGGTGGTAGCCCCTTCGATGGACAGTACTCATTCTCAGACTCTGGCTGGGCCCCGGGGGTGCTGGAACCAAGATGAGGAATCAAAAACAAGGGTCTGGGAAGTAGCCCAGGCTGAGGCTCCTAGGAGGGAGGGCGAGAAGTACCCGAGTACTAGGGCTAGCTGGACGTGTTGACCCTGCTTGGCCTCCCCTCCCAACCCCTGGACCCAGGTGGACTGGGGTACCGGGGCAAGCTGGGCGTGCTGACCCTGCCTGGCCTTTCTGGTCTCATTGTGACTCAAGCCTGGGGGTTCCCGAGGCTCCCGGCTTAGAGGCGGACATGGCTGTGAGGCCCTCGCCCTTTCCCACTCAGCAGGGATGAGTTCAGGGATGGCCAGGCCCCAGTGATGTCACCAAGCTGAGCTTCTGAGCTTCTGGTGCCTGTGTGGGAGCTGCAGCCCTCAGGAAGAAGTGTCCTCCCCTCCTCAAGGGACCAGAGAAGGAGGATGGGGAGGAGGCCTGGCCCGAGGTCGTCTGATGCCAGCCTGGGGCCTGGAGCAGCCTGGAGCCAGCATGCGTTCCAAGGGGAATTCCTGGGGAATGATGCAGCCGGCCTCACTATCACAAGCTGTCATTTGAGGGAGAGCCGCACTCGGAACGCCTCCCAGCCCCAGTGCAGGAATCCATCTGGCATGTCTGCCCTCGGACACTCACAGGACACTCTTCCAGGATCCCTGGGCCTCAGGGTGGGGCCAGGGTCTCAGGGGAGGAAGTGCCCAGATTCCTGGACGCTGGCCCCGAGGAGGGTCTGGTGGCAGCCACCTCGGTCAGGACGAGGACAGAGCGTCCAGCCCCGTGCCAGCTCAGTGGCCTCAGAATACCACAGCCACGTCCCTCCTGTCCAAGGCCCAGCAGTCCCCGGGACACTCCAAGAGCCATCCACTTTCTAGATTTGGGCTTCCCCTCCTCAGTGACCCCAGCTCCTCCCAAGAGAGCAAACCCTGAAGCAGCTCCTCTGGGGGTCTTTAAGGGGAGAATAGGACTCGTGCTGTGCTCGGGGTGGACTGAAATCATGCTCATCACACTAAAGCATACTGCAACATAAAGCCAGGTGTTTGCAAATGAAATGCAAACAGTCACACAGATCCAGCAAAGCTACCCTTCACCTCACTTGCCAAATGAGGCTGTTCCACTGAAACTCAGTGTCACCGGGCCCTGAGTCTGCACACTCACACTCTCAGCTGCTACAGAATGATGACTCGGTTTCCCCACCGCTCTTTGGATTCAAGCTGCTGCAAAGCCCTCCCCAGCCTGGGTGTCGAGAAGTTGCTTGGCCCAGTCGCATGGCACGCCCAGGCAGTGGGGCCTGCAGACAGCGTGGGCACCATTTATGGATGAATCGACGAGATCCTCTTCGCCTCCATCCCTACACGATGCACTTCCCCATTCTCCTGACACCGCATGGGCTGTTTCTGACTTCCAGCTACTAGGAGCAAGGGTGCCATGTCCTCCTGTGTGTGTACATCGTGCTGCCGCCACACGTGCCCCGATTTCCGCAGGTTGCCCACATCCAGGGTAAAGCCGCTGAGTCAGGGAATCCACATCTTCAAGTTGACCAGGCGTTGTTCAACCAGTTCCCAAAGTCACTTCAGTGACTTCCACTCAGAGTATGAAAGGTCCTATTTCTCTCCAGCCTCATCAACACAGTACTGTCAGCATTTAGCCCTTGCCAACCAGGAGATAGCGTGGTGGAGACCCACTGCAGTCCTGATGCGAGTCTCCCTGGTTACCATGAGGCTGGTCCCTGTGCACACATCTTATAGCCAGCTGGGTCTCCTCTCTGCCAACCACCTGTCCCAGTGCCCTGACTGCTTTTCTATGCAGTTGCCTGTTGTTTTGTCATTGATTTGCCAGTACTCTTTACATATTTTAGATTCCAAGTCCCGTCAGTTACATATGTTGGAATATTGTTTTTCATTCTGTGACTTGTCTTTTTCAAGGTCTTGGGACTTTTCCTTCCCTAAAACATTTAAGGACCACTTACCAGACATGCTGGCCCATACCTGAGTGTGGAGAGAACAAGGCATTGGTAACAGCCCGGCCTTTGGGACTCCACCACATGGAACAGAGCAGCCCCCTGGTGCAGCAGGAGGGCTGCCGGGGACATCACTGAGGAGTCACATCTTGGAGCTGGTGTAGCAGGAGGGATGCCACTGGGGGACCTCACCTCGGAGTAGGAGTGCAGCGGGCGGACTGGCTGGAGAGGTTTCGCAGGAGAGCGGTGCCCATAGAGGCATCTCAGGGCCATCCTGGCCTGTGTGAAGCAACATGACGCCCCATCCCTCCATAGAAAGGGCTGTGCCAGCAGCTCCCACTTGGCCTCTGCGTCCAGGAGTGTGAAGGGATGATTTCTCTGCCCCCTTTGAGAGCCTCCATCTTTATTACATGGGCAGAGGGCCCCCTGGGAGGAAGGTACATGTGTCCAGGGCTCCAGAGCACAAGGTCAGTTTAGGAAGTGCTGACTGCAGCCAGGTCCTCACCAACTCTCCCACACTGGAGCTAACTTGGCAGTGCCAAGAAAGGTCCAGGAAAGTCAGGGCTGGGGACTATGGGCAGTGGCAGCCTGGGAAGCCCCATTCCATCCCCAGCCTGGGAAGGGAGGGGAAGGCGCCCCACCTGGGACCCCCATGGGCCTCACTGTCCAAGGTGTGCAGTGAGCGGCCCACCTGAGTGATCAGCCTGCTCAGAGAGCTTCAGGTCAAAACGCTGCCTGCCCCACAGCCCAGCCGCTTCTTCCAGTCCCGTCCTCATGAAGACACAAACACAGACACTTCCTATCAGGAGACGAAGATGGGCAGATGGGAACCGGAGCCTGGGAGGACCGATACTAATTACAAGGCGACAGAGCCAGACGAAACACCTAAGCACGCCTGCGAGCCGGGAGCTCCGGGAAAACCACTTCACAGAAGCCCACCAGCCCCCTCTACCCTGGCATGGCTGGCATACCTGGCCAGCCACAGGGCACCCCTCCCCACACCTCCTCCCTGCCAGCTGCTGCTCCCAGGCAGTCTGGGTGCTGGATGGTGAGTGGGTACCAGAGGGGCTGTGGGAATGGCAGAGCCTAGGAGGGGCCAGCAGGAGCAGCGTCCTCTCCAGGGGCCACCCAGAACCCCTACATGACAGGGGAGAGCCAGGAGCACGGAGTCTCTGAGGGCAGAGCTGCAGGCTTGGGCAGGAAGCTGGGACCATCAATCCGTTTCCCACCCAGGCCAGCATCAGGATTCAACCTCCACAGAACTGGACAAAAACCAGGTCCCAGGACAAGCCGTTCACCCAGGGGCATCGGGGCAGGACCTCACCGGGTTTGAGGGTGAGAAAGGGGTCCAATGACCAGCACAGTGCTTCGAAAAACACCAGAAAATGCATAAACTCCCCCCAATGACTTTGCACCAACAATTA
Source organism: Gorilla gorilla gorilla (assembly GCF_029281585.2). Taxonomy (NCBI): domain Eukaryota; kingdom Metazoa; phylum Chordata; class Mammalia; order Primates; family Hominidae; genus Gorilla; species Gorilla gorilla. The sequence goes on from NC_073235.2 coordinate 143,036,085, forward strand.
CATAAGGAAACTGTTTAAAAAGAGGGAAGAGAGCCAGGCATGGTGGCTCACGCCTACAGTTCCAGCACTTTGGGTGGCCGGGACGAGAAGATTGCTAGAGCCCCGGAGTTGAAAGCAGCCTGAGCAACATAGTGAGACTCCATCCCTACAAAAAAATCAAAAAATTAGCTGGGCATGGTGGTACGTGCCTGTGGTCCCAGCTATTCGGGAAGCTAAGACGGGAGGATGGTTTAAGCCGGGGAGGTTGAGGCTGCAGTGAGCCATGTCTGCGTCACTGCACTCCAGCCTGGGCAGCAGAGTGAGACCCTGTCTCAAAAAGCAGCAGGGATGGGGAGGAGTGATTAATCATGGAGAAACAGATTAATAGTGGGGAGAGTTGACATGTGCTTCTTCTCTGGAAGATCAGAAAGGCCACAACTTAGCAGATGGGAATTACCAAGTTAGGAAAAGTATGCCACATGATGTGAGCCCCTTCCATCCATTCATTCCCCAAGGAGAGTCCAGCCCTGGCTCTCAAGACCCCAGGAGGCTGAGAAGCAGGGCTCCCGCTGCAGGGGCAGAGAGGGGGACCCTCTTAGGGGAGTGCGGGCCTAAGCAGCCAGCCCTGGAGAGCGGTCGGGCTTCAAGTGGGCCTAGGAGATAGGAGAAGCCATGGCCCCATCCCCATTCCTGTCCCCTTGAGAAGCCCCAGGGAGGTGGGGCATTCACAGGCAGATGTCCCGGCCTCTTCTGGGGAACATGGAGATTCCCAGCCGAGCTGCCCCGCACCTGGCATGTGTCCACACCTGCCACGTGGATGGAAAACATCACAGGTGTTCCGGGCATCAAGGGACCTTCAGGGCTTGAAGTGAGCAGACAGGCTGGAGACGGCGCCTAGGGGTGGCTGAGAGGCAAGTTTCCACACCCGGAAACTATGTTTGATTCAGGAAAGCACAGTAGACTCCTTGCACCTGAGTTTGTCCAGTTAAACCCGTTCAGTCACACAAAGATAGAGATGATTTTATTATATTTTTAATTTTATCCTCAATAAAATTTAAAATATGCATACAATTGTGTAAAACTTCGTGATGTCATATATTTAGTTCAACTGTATAATATACTTTGTGCTCGGCAAGCAGTGGATACACCTTCTTTTCCAACACCCATGTGCTTTTAAAAAATTAACCGTTGGCCAGGCATAGTGGCTCATACCTGTAATCCCACCACTCTGGGAGGCCGAGGCAGGAGGATTGCTTAAGCTCTGGAGTTTGAGGCTACGGTGAGCTATGATTGTGCCACTGCACTCCAGCCTGGATGACAGAGCAAGGCCTCATCTCTAAAAAAGAAATTAACTCTGTAGTCGTTCACACCAAACATCTCAAAAAATTCAAAAAAAATCACTTTATATAAATGAAATCATACTGAAAAAGTTATTTTGTTTCTTCCTTCTTTTCTAATCATTACAATTTTAATACAAAAGTTAGGATGTGGGTCCCTCTGGGATTAAGAAAAGGTGAGGGTGCACCTGGATGCCGTCAAAACTGTGAGTCAGGACCCGGTGGTGGCCACACAGGAGTCCACCGTATGATTTTCTGTTAAGCTGCACATTTTTGATTAAGGCACTTTTATCTCATATATTTTATCTCTCAATGTTTAAAACATGCTTCAAACTATTCTCCCCAAAAGAAGAAGTTGTGGAAACTACATTTTGGGTGACAATGTTAAAATTTTTTAAAGAAGAAAAGTAATTGCTTTGGTGTTTATTTAAACCAAATTTAGATAATTTCTAGATCATTTGGCTCCTCTATTTCTTTATTACTCCAATTCTAATTTCTTAGCAAATGCTCCTGGCTCCACCCCTGAAAGTTTTCCAGAATTGGAACACGCCTGTCGTCTCCACTACTCTCTCCACAGCCTGAATCACCACCACCTTCTCTCACGTGGCCCCCAAGCTCCACCCACAACACAGAAGCCAAGGTGGCTTCGGTAAACCTGAAGTCACATCATGTCGTCTTCCATTTGGCATCCACAGCAGATGCCAATCCCTCTTAGAGTAGAAGTTGAAGCACCGACCTGCAAGGCCCCACATGTTCTGACCTCAGCGTTCACGCCCTTTCCCTGCTCCTCACGCCCCACGTGTTCTGACCTCAGCGTTCACGCCCTTTCCCTGCTCCTCACGCTCCAGGCGCATGGCCTGGCACGCTCCCTCCTCACAACCCTCGTGTGTCTGGTCCCTCTGCTAACATGCCCTCCTGTTTAAGCCCACGTGGTGACCAAAACTGACACTGTGCTGGGCCAAGGAGCTGGTTCCAATACATTTCAAAGGACTGCAGTAATTCAGAATACGTTCTCAGACTACGGTAGAATGAAGCTGGAAATGGATGCTGATAAAAGCAACTAAAAAGTCTTCCAAGTGTTTAGGAATTAAACAATATACCTCTGCATAACCCATGGGTCGAAGATGAACCATAAATGGAAATTAGAAAATATTTACACTGACTGATAATACAAATATAACCTATCAAACTTGTAGGATCCAGTTAAAACTGTGCTTACAGTTAAATTTTGTGCTTAGAAAGAAAAAACTTGCAACAACAATCTAAGTACAGCCTTGTAGGAGCATTAGAAAAAGTGGAGCAAATTAAACCCAAAGAAAATAGAAAGAGTGAACTAACAGGGATAAAAGGAGAACATAATTAATAAAACAAATGTCAATAGAAAGGTGGGTTTTTGTACAGATTAATAATATTGACTGCCCAAGACTAATAAAAAATAGCACAAAATAGGCTGGGCACGGTGGCTCATGCCCATAATCCCAGCACTTGGGAGGCTGAGGTGGGTGGATCACCTGAGGTCAGGAGTTCAAGACCAGCCTGGACAACATGGTGAAACCTCATCTCTACTAAAAATACAAAAATTAGCCAGGTGTGGTGGCTGGTGCCTGTAATCCCAGCTACTTGGGAGGCTGAGGCAGGAGAATCACTTGAACCCAGGAAGCAGAGATTGCAGTGAGCTGAGATCATGCCACTGCACTCTGGCCTGGGTGACAAGAGCAAAACTCCATCTCAAAAACACACACACACACACACAAAATAATATGGCACATGCTGGCAATAGTAGAGATTAAGAAGGGATTACTACTAAAGATCCCACAGACATTACAAATTTTATGAAGTATGACAAATGACTTTCCGCCAAACAAATCAATAAGTCAAATGAAATGGACACATTCTTAGAAAAACAAATATAACAAGAGACACAAGAAGAAATAGAGTGTGTAAGTAGTCCTATGCATAATAAATAACTTAATTGAATCATTAATTTTAAACCTTTCCACAGAAAAACTCTAGGCCCAGAACACTTAAGGTAAATATTTTCAAATATTTAAAGATGAACTAACACAAATCTTATAAAATTCTTCCAGAAAACAGGAAAAAAAGAAATATCCCTTGTTATGGTTTGGCTTTGTGTCCTCACCCAAATCTCATCTTAAATTGTAATCCCCAGGTGTTGAGGGAGGAACCTGGTGGGAGGCGATTGGATTATGGGGGCAGCTTCCCCCCATGCTGTTCTCATGCTAGTGAGGGTGTTCTCATGAGAGCTGATAGTTTTGTAAGAGACTTCCCCCTCAGCTCCCTTCGCATGCTCTCTCTCGCCTGCCGCCGTGCAAGATGTGCCTCTTCCCCTTCTGCCACGATCATAAATGTCCAGAGGCCTCCCCAGCCATGTGGAACTGTGAGTCAATCAAACCTCTTTCCTTTATAAATTACCCAGTCTCAGGTATTTCATTATAGCAGTGTGAAAACGGACTAATACACCCCCCCAATTCATTTTATGAGACCATTATTAATTCATCCTAAAACTTGAGAAGAAAACTATAAAAAATGAGTATCATAGGTTAATCTGTCTTGTGAACATAGGCACAAAACTCTCATCAAAATACTAGAAAATTAAATCCAGAAATATAAAGTAGATAAAACATCACAACCAAATTGGGTTCATTACAAAAATAAAGAGTTAGTTTAATATTTGAAAATCAATAAATGTAATGCACTACATTAAAAGAATAAAAAACAAAAACCATTTAATAATCTCAGTAAATTCAGGAAAAGCATTGATAAAATTCAACATTCTTCAGGATAAAAAGTCTGAGAAAATAACTTTTTGTGTGTGTGTGTGTGTGAGATGGAGTCTCGCTCTGTTGTCCAGGCTGTAAAAGTAAAAGTCTGAGAAAGTAACTTTCTTAATATGATACAGAGTATCATGAAAAAGCCTAAAGCCTACAGCCAACACACTTCCTGATAAAATGTCAAAAGTTTTCCTCTGATGTCAGGAATGAGACAAGAGTCTGCTATTTTCATTTCTGTCACATGTGGTGGTGGAGGCCCAGGCCAGGATGAGAAGGTAGGAAAGGAAAGCAAAAGTATGGGACTGGAAATAAAGAAATGAAACTGTAATTAGTTACAGGTAACACAATTGTGCATGTAGAAAATCCAAAAGAATCTATAGCTAAATTATTACAATTAATATGAGAATTTAGCAAGACACTAGATATGTGGTTAGCATGAAACATTGTATCCCAATATACCAGTAACACAAATAGAAAATAGAATTGTTAAATGCTACTTATTTTTCTGAAGACTAATGGAAAGATGGAAACTTTGGACTTTGTTAAAGTTAAGAATGCCTGTTTATCAAGGGACACTGTTAAGAGAATTAAAACTAAGCCAGAAACTGTGAATAGATATTTGCAATGCATGTGTGATGGTTGGATTTATGCCCAACGCCGGCCTGTGTTCACCGCGAGACGCGCGCATGAACGCGGGGCCGCACTATGCCCCACAGCCCTGAACTATGCGAAAGAACAACGCTGTTCATGCGTGAGAAGAGAGAGACCCTCAAGCAGGATAAATAGCGAATGTGTGCTGGGCTTAATACCTGGGTGATGGGCTGATGGGTGCAGGAAACCACCATGGCACACATTTACCTATGTAACAAACCTGCACGTCCCACACACGGATACCGGAACTTAAAATTAAATTACATTTGTTTGAAAAGAAGTGTACTCAGACCATCGAAGACAGCCGTGGAGAAAGAAAGAATTTCTGCCCATAATGATCTAGACGAATCTCACAAATATAACTTGAGCGAAAGAAGCCAGACACTAAAGGGTCCATAGCTTACGATTTCATGTATGTAAAGTTCAAACCCAGGCAAACCTGATTCGTGGTCATGAAAGTCAGAATAGCGGTTCCCTCTAAGGGGGCCTGCGAGAGGGGCTGCTGCAAACACCATGTCTCTTTGTCTGGATGGAAGTTTCAGGGTGTGTCCGCTTTTTAAAATGCATCAAGCCATACATCTATGATTTGGGAACCTTTCCGTATGTATATTATTCCCCAATAAAAAGGCCACTGAGAAAAACTGCCCACAAAAACCGCATGTGCACCCTCTGAAGTCCAATCCCAGCCCAGATGCTGCAGGTTCCACTGTGTTCCACAGCAAAGGTGGCAAACAGTGGAGCCCAGAAGTGATTTGCTGCCAGCCCAGAGGACACGTCTAAACCACCTTGAAGGATCCCATCTGCCTGTGAGCTGTATGTGTCAGATTCCAATACTTACCCACATATTCTCACCAGTTCCTTGGAGATAAGAAAATGAAACAGCTTGGAAGATTTTTAGCATGCTGGTCTTGGCTCCTAAACTCACAGTTCATATCCCCCATAAAGTGAGATATTGAAAGTAAACTTTGTCCTCCGTAGATGAAGCCATCTTTTAGCTCCACGCTCTGGTGCTCACGGAGATGAACCACAGCTCAAGATCAATCCATTTTATACCCAACGACCCCCGCATGGTCTCGCCCACCACGCGCTCTCTGAGACCACGTGCTGAGAAGGACAGCTCCAGGTCAGGAGTGCTGGCGTGCTCTTCCCAGCAGGGGAATCAGGCAGGTTTGAGGGGTGCTGAGAAGTCTGCATTTGGCAGGTGGGTGCACCCAGGGCAGCCAGAGAGTGCGAGGGCCGGACATCCTCAGCGGGCTCTAGTGCCTCCCCAGCCTCCTACCAAGCCAGGTGCCCTGGGAAGCTGGCCAAGAACTCAGTCCTGGGGTTGGCCAGCCTCGGACCCTCCCAGTTGTGTCTTTCAGGCACTGTCCCAGGTTCTTTTTCAAGGCAAATTTCCTTCTAATGCCGAAAAGTCAGCCTCCCCGGGGCACGTAGGACTCCCCCTCCTAAGCCCAGACCACAATCCTGCCCCTGCCGCTCCCCATCCACACAGATCGTCCTTCCCAGGCTAACCCCCATGGGCTCGCTGCCATCGGGTCCTGGGCCATGCGCCACAAGGTTCAGAGGGAGAGGGGGCAGCGTGACCTGGACAAGGTCAGGCCTGCATTGCCAGACAGTTTCCCCGGAACAGGCTGGGGGTGCCGGGCCTGGAACATCAGGGTGAGGCTCCTCCTGGCCCCGGCAGCATGTGCTGCACCCACCCATCTTCTGTTTGTTCTTTCTTCTTTCTTTTCTTATTGGTGTCCCCCCAGCTGTGAGTCCCTGAAGACGAGTACCCTTGGTCACCACTGGACCCAGCACCCACCACTGCCCTCGGTCACCACTGGACCTGGCATACACCACTGTGTCCCCACAGCTAACTGTGACTCCCTGAGGACTGACACCCTCGGTCACCACTGGACCCAGCACCCACCACTGCCCTCAGTCACCACTGGACACGTCGCCCACCACTGCCCTCGGTCACCACTGGACCCGGCACCCACCACTGCCGTCGGTCACCACTGGACACGTCGCCCACCACTGCCCTCGGTCACCACTGGACCCGGCACCCACAACTTCACAGTGCTCACTGGGTGCTTCCAAGTGAATGAATGAAGGGGTGAAGGATGAGCAGCACATGCAGCTCTGCTCACTTTGCAGATCACAGAGGGCTGTCTGGGCGGGGGGGTCTTTCAGACTGCCACCTTGAATAGAGGACGGAAAGAGAGCCCTGCTGGGCGGCTGGCACCTGCGTCCGGCACCCCCTCCGCCCAGCTGTCCCCTGCTGGCTGCCCTGTGCTATGGCCGCAGGCGGGTCTCTGAGTCCTTCACGCTCCCTGTGTTCTGGCCCCAGCATGGAGCCCAGCCCTCTGCAGATGCGGGCGCCAGGTCCTGGATGGTGGGGGCCCCACTCCTCGAGGGCTAGGACTCAGCTTGCAGCTGGCCCAGCAGTCAGGCCACTCAGGGGCTGCTCCTAGTCGAGGTCTCCAGGGCCTTCCAGCAGACGATGCCACACGTGGCCAGCTCCAACTCCAACTCCTCGGGGGGAGCACAGGCTTCTGCACCACCTGCAGCCCACAGCCGGGTGCCACCTTCCCCTGTGCCAACCAGTACCCCAGCATGGACAGGAATGGGGCAGAGTCCTCTGGGGGGATCATCAAAATACCCTAGTATGTTAGTGACTCAGCCAGTCAGCAATGTGCTGGTAATTGCTTAACAAGGGACTCTCAGAAGGGGCAGGGCTGGTCTGCAGCATCTGCACACACTCCCACCGTGGCTGGTTGCAAACCATTGGTGTTAGGGCTTAGAATGTGGAGCGAGAGCAATGCACACAGTCAGTGCTCTGGAGCCTGAGCTGCCTCCAGCAACCATGGGGACCACGTGCTGACCTGGGTGGTGTGTGGTCAACCCGGATTTTTTGCAGGACATCCCAGCACTGGCTGTGACCTGCGCCTGGCCCCACGGTGGGGTGCTGCTGGTGTAATCTGCCCAGCAGGTGGCTGCTGAGACCCAGATGTCACGCCTTCCACACTCGGGTTTCCACAGTTGTCTCTATGTCAAATCCTGTCAGCTGCACAGTCCTGCAAGTCCTCTCTGCTCTGCCTCGAGGCCCCCATATGTGATTCCCCAAATGCCATAAGCTTGAACCCACAAAGCACATCCTGCTTTAGAAGTCACGGACCTGGAGCTGGGCTGGCTGGACTGGGCTGGGCTGAGCTAGGCTGGGCTGGGCTGAACTGGGTTGAACCAGGCTTGGCTGGGCTAACCTGGGCTGGGCTGGGCTGGGCTGAACTGGGTTGAACTAGGCTTGGCTGGGCTAACCTGGGCTAACCTGCGCTGGACTGGGCTGTGCTGGGCTGAGCTGGGCTGAGCTGGGCTGGGCTGAGCTGGGCTGAGCTGGGCTGGGCTGAGCTGGGCAGGGCTGGGCTGGGCTGGGCTGGGCTGGGCTGGGCTGGGCTGGGCTGAACTGGGCTGAGCTGGGCTGGGCTGAGCTGGGCTGGGCTGGCCTGAACTGGGTTGAACCAGGCTTGGCTGGGCTAACCTGGGCTGGGCCATGCTGGGCTGAGCTGAGTTGGGCTGGGCTGGGCAGAACTGGGCAGGGCTAAGCTGGGCTGGGCGGGAGCTGAGCTGAACTTGGCTGAGCTAGGCTGAGCTGGGCTGGGCTGAGCTAGACTGGACTAGGCTGAGCTGGGCTGAGCTGGGCTGAGCTGGGCTGGGCTGAGCTAGACTGGACTAGGCTGAGCTGGGCTGAGCTTGGCTGGGCTGAGCTAGGCTGGGCTGGGCTGAACTGGGTTGAACTAGGCTTGGCTGGGCTGGGCTGAACTGGGTTGAACTAGGCTTGGCTGGGCTAACCTGGGCTGGGCTGAACTGGGTTGAACTAGGCTTGGCTGGGCTAACCTGGGCTGGGCTGGGCTGTGCTGGGCTAGGCTGAGGTGGACTGGGCTGAGCTTGGCTGGGCTGAACTGAGGTGAACAGGGTTGCACTGGGCTAGGCTGAACTAAGCTAGAGTGGACTGGGCTAAGCTGGGCTGAGCTAAGCTGGGCTGAGCTGGCCTGGGGCCTGCCTGGCCATTTTGCCTGAACTCATAGACCAGAAAAGCTAAGAGGACCAGGCTGGTGGAGACCCTTTGTCAATGCCCCCTCCCTCGAGCTCTGAGGGCTGTTGGGGGACGGAGGAAGAAGTTGGGAGCAGGGGACGAGGAGGAGCCTGGCGGGACCCAGTGTTTCCACCCACACCAGAGCCCCCACAGCAGATGCCTGCCCACTAGGACCTGGTGGGCCCAGAGGTGTGCACAGGGAGCAGGTGGCACCATGTGGCCCCACCACCTACGTTGGTGACAAGGCCAACCCAGAGCCAAGGGGAGGGGTGACGTGGACTCTGCCGCAATGGGAGACCTGGCAGAGGAGCTCCGGAAAACACCACGGGGGCCTCCTTGAGAACAATCTGCTCCGTGATTTCGTCAAGCTGAGTGAGGGAAGCCAGGCACGGGCTGCATATTGCATGTTCCGCTTCTGTGAAATGTACAGAACAGGCAAACTCACAGAGGCAGAGGGCAGACGGGATCGCCTGGGGCTGGGGTAGTTAATGGGCGGGTGACGGTTGAGTATGGGGTTTCTTTTAGGGGTGACGAAAATGTTCTGGAGTAAGATAGTGGTGATGCCACAGAACTCCACAAACACTTAGCAGCTATTGAATTGAACACTTAGCAGCTATTGAACTGAGTGCTTCAAACGGGTGATTTATAGGGTATATGAATTACATCTCAATAAAGCTGTTATTTAAAAAAAAAAAAAAAAAAAAGTAAATGCCAGGAACGGGTGTGGTGGCTCACACCTGTAATCCCAGTACTTTGGGAGGCCAAGGAGGGTGGATCACCTTAGGTCAGGAGTTCAAGACCAGCCTGGCCAACAGGCAAAACCCTGTCTCTACTAAAAATACAAAAATTGGCCAGGCATGGTGGCAGGTGCCTGTAATCCCAGCTACTCAGGAGCCTGAGGCAGGACAATCACTTGAACCCTGGAGGTGAAGGTTGTGGTGAGCCCAGGTCATGCCACTGCACTCCAGCCTGATAGAGCGAGACTCTATCTCAAAAAACAAAAGAAAGAAAAGAAAAGAGGAGCAACCCGCTCAGGTCCCCTTCCACACTGTGGAAGCTTTGTTCTTTCGCTCTTCACAATAAACCTTGCTACTGCTCACAAAAAAAAAAGAGAGAGAGAGAGAAGAGAAATACCAGCTCCATAGAACGGGCTTCTTACCTGCTTTTCTACTTGAACCTCTTGTCGTTTGTGCTGAAAACCTCAGGTCCTGATCCCTGAGCTGCTCACTTGGGTTATCACTACAACAAAAACAGAAACACACGCACGTGCGGCAGCTGAAACGAGGACTCATTACTCACAATCACCCCTCAGATTTCTGGGCTGCTCCACTGCACTGGAAACAGGCACACCACTTGAGATCTCAGATAGACGTAATCATCATAACATTTCAATCGGAATATTCACATTTCAGCCATATCTGAAAACTGTGACTCGCGGAACCTTCACGTTCCCAACTCCTGCAGGGGGAGGCCAATGCATCACAGCTTCTAAAACAGCCGAGTCATGGACTCTCAAATGGCTCAGCTGTCAATCTGACAGTGCCTGAGTCATCTCCAGCTGCTGAGTCACGATGACCCCAATCCCAGAGTCCCAGAGTTGGAAGGGACCCAAGAAGTCCTCTCCCTGGGAGAAGGCTCGTCCGGAGAGCTTTCGCCCGCAGTGGCCCCATCCTGTCGGCTGTGAAGTGGGGGCATGGTCTGGAGAGGGACTTCAGGTCATTCGGGCTCCTCTCCAGCCACTGGGACCCTAGGCACTGTGCCTATTCTGAACACACAAGAGGAGCCATTATCAGGCACAGGGAGAAGGCACTGCCAGGCCAGGGAGGCTGTGGAAGGGCGTGAGCCCTGTAGGGCCCAGGGTCAGCCCACCCCACATGGATCCTGCCTGTGGGACCTGGGTTCATCCCAGCAGGGCTTCCTGACCCATCCTGGCCTCCCTCCCCTTGAAGCCCTTCACCCAGCCCACAGGCAGGGCCCTCCTCCCGGGGAAAGCCACGGGCAAGGGCAGCCAGACCTGTAGCTCCCTCCACAGCCAAACCCCAGCCAGGATCCCTACAGGCTGGCCCTGAGACTCACAGCAGCCCCAGGCTCCTGAGTACACCTGGGGAAACTGAGACTCACAGCAGCCCCAGGCTCCTGAGTATACCTGGGGAAACTGAGACTCACAGAAGAGACCAGCTCTCCAGACTACCCAGCAGGGACATGGGAGCTGTGACGTGGAAGCAAGTGTACCCTCGGCCAGCCCAGCCCTGAGCAAGGTGTCCCGGGGTGGTTCAGCCCGGAGCCTCTCAAGAGGGGCGTTGGTGTCCACCAGGCCATGGGCGGCAGAAAGGGGGCAGTTGAAGGGAAGCACGTAAAAGGCAGGACCGCGGGGATCCCTGGGTGGTCTGCCCCGGCTTGGAGGGAGAAAGGACTAGGAGGTCAGGCTGGCAGAAACAGGGCTCTGTCCTGGGGTGACCCGATGCAGGACGCTCCGCACTGGCATTTTGGGAGGGGGCAAGGGCCAGCCTGGAGGCTGAGCAGTGACCAGACTGAAACATGACAGGGGATAAATCGGGCAGAGCTGGGGCTGGGCAGGAGGGAGGGGGACAGCTGCGGGAGGGAGGGGACCCTGTGCACCACCCAATTCTGGCTTGAGCAGCTGGTGGCATGGGACACTCCGGAAGACTCCTGGGGGCTCCGGGGTCCTGAGAAGCATCCAGGTGAGATCCTGGGAGCCGCTGGTGGGTGCGGCTGGCAGGAGGGCAGATGTGGGGTCCCCAGCATCTGGCTGCCCCCAAGCAAGGTGGAGGTGGCCCCACCAGGAGACAGCATCCAAAGGACCAGGTGTCCCCGGGCCAGGCCAGGCTGCCTGCAGGCCATGGGCAGCTGCGCTGCAGAGGCCTCAGTGTGGCTGGACAGGCTGCTCAGGAACATGGGTCCTTTGGTCCAGGGGCTCAGAGCCCCCACCTCCCTGGAGCCTTATCAGAGTCCAGGCCCTGTTGCTTCCATAGAAAGGGAGGGAGCTGGAAGATCAGGCCCCTCGTTTACAGATGGGAAGACGAGGCCCAGAGTTGGGGTGCCCCTGACCTGGAGCTGCCTAGTCCTGCAGGGCCTGGTCACCCCTGCACTCTCCTAACCATGCCTGACATGAGCAAGTGAGCAGCAGCGGGGCCTTGGGCTGGGGGCCTCCAGGCCCGCACTCTGTCTCTGCCCCCTCTGGAGCCTAAGTCTCTGTTCTGGGGGTCTGTGACCTCAAGCTGGAAGAGGTGTTGGGTCCTGAGGTCCAGAGGGAGCTGAGGTGGAAGCAGCACTGAATCCCTCTCTCTGGGGAGGACCTGGTCCCGCAGAGGCTGTGTGTGAGCTGCTGGCCCAGGGAAGCCCCAAATACCCACCCCAGCTGGGCTGACCTTGTGTGGGGGACAAGGGAGGAAAGCGTCCATGGGCTCCAGAAACAGCGACTGTGGGAAGACTTCACTGGGAGGGTGAAATGAACCTCCCTCCACTGTCCAGTACCTGCCTGAGCATCTGGGGGACCTTCTAGAAGTTTCCATCTGATGGCAACCCTCCCAGGGAATGCTGAGGTGGCCTCCAGTTCTCTGCCTGTGACCCTCATCTGGTCAAAGGCCAGGTCGGTCACATGTCCATACCCCCACAGCGTCGTCTACAGGTTAGAAATTGCCACACAGAAAACCAAAGATGTCTAACATTTGGTCACACAGCCGTGCAGCCAAGTGTCACAAGCAGATGTCCCGTAAACAGGACAGAGTTTATCCTGACGTTCAGTGGTGGATGTTTTAACAGATCTGAACTGCAGGGGCTGGAACTCACAGAGGGCGGGATCCCAGTTCCCCTTGGCTGGGGGAGTTCACTCGCTGAGGACACACTGGGCCACTGGGCAGCACTGGCCAAGGCAGCTGGGCCGGAGGGGGAACATTGGAGAGTCCCCTCCCTCTCCATTCTGCACCGGATGTGGGGACAGGCATTGAGACTTCCAGAGTTTCCGGTTTATTCTAGAGTCCACACTGAACAACCACGCAGGCGGCTGCTGAGCCAGGGGTCTCCCCTCTCCCCACAGAGAGCTGAGGTCTGCAGCCTCGGGGACTGAGCGGAAGCTCCAGCCCGGGTCTCAGGGTCTTCTGACCCCAGCTCCACGGCCTCAGCACTGCCACCCAGGAGTGGCCTGGACAGCTCATTCACGGGAAGGTGTCTTCCAGCCCCATGGGCCATCGCGTGGGAGGGGAGCCTGTGAAACTCAGTGGTGCAGGAACTAGGGGGCAGGCATAGAGAGGCCGGTAGGGGACACTAGAGCCAGGCCCCAGGGACAAGGATGACCAGCCACCTGGCAACCTGGAGACAGAATCCCGCAGGCAGCAGGAGCTGTGCATGGGCAGGGCTCAGGCACCAGTGGTGAGGGGCAGCGCCAGTATCTGCCTCTCTCTTGCTGGGAACACAAGGGCTCCTCTGCACCCTCCCTGCTGGACCAGCCCCTCCCATCCACCTCCCACTGCAGCCTAATGCTCCCGCCCAACTGCACAGCCATCCACACCTGCGTCCTCAGCCCCCGCAGCTCCCCTGCTGTCCCAACCTGGGCCAAGCCCCTTTCTGTGTCCCAGGGGCCCTTTCGCCGAGGCGGCCGCCTCTTCTTAACGCAGGGCTCACGCCGTGGCACCCGGCACCCAGACGTGGACCTTGAGGTTCCAATGAAAGGCCCTGGGCCCGTCCACTCCCCGGGGGAGCCTGCATCCCCTCCAACCGGGATTCCAGCCTGGGGGGTGGGGGGGTCACAGCTCACCAGGCAGACAGCTCAGCATTGCAGGTGTCACAGCAGCTCTCGATGCAACCAGCTCCTCTGAGTTTCCGTCAAGCCCATGAGCCTTCGCCCCACGCACAACAGAGACAAGCCCAGCATAGACAGATATGATAACACAGGGTTGTTCTAGACAGGGGCCTGGACATACTCTGCAAGCAGGGTCGGGCCACCTTAGCCACCTGACAGGGGAGGAATCACCGCCGAGGGCGGGTTCGGGGTCAGACAGGACAGGAGTCTGGATTTCCTCCTGAAGCGACAGAGCCATGGAAGGTTCCGGATGGAGTCGGAGACCAAGCTTGGGGCACAGAGAGGATGGAAGGACGGGGGTCGGAGATCTCACCAACATTCCCTGACCCTGGACACAGACCCCCCCAGGGTGACCAGCCCAGGGCCCAGGGCCTTGGACCCACCCCCTCTTCCCCCAGGACTGAGGACTCCTGTCCTCCACCCTGCCCCAGAGGAATGTGCTGGGCCACCCCACTCAGCTGACGGTGGAAGTCTCCTCCTGGGCCCATGGCGGGTGCCCCCAACCCATACAAAGAAGGGTAGGGTCTGCCTCTGGGTAATGGGATGTCACCTGCCCAGCCCTGCAGCCCAGAGCCTCACAAGCCCAGGGGAGACAAGGGCATGTGAGTCCCAGCCCCAAAGGCCTGTGGACGGCCCCAGGGCAGGCAGGACCTCTGAGTTCTGTGGCCCACCCTCGACTCTCCTGGGCGCCCCTCCTAGAGGCAGAGGCTGCCCCAGGAATGAGCACCCCCGGGGTCCAGCAGTAGGTGGGCGATGGGAGGCAAAGGTGCTCAGGCCGGGCCCCTCTCGGCTCCAGGCTGCCCCTGCAGCCATGCCCCTGGCCTGAGGTGCCCCTCTGAAGGAGAACTGAACCTCCGCAGTTTGCCTAGAATTTCCTGGGACCCAGCCACATGGAGCCATGAGCACACACAGCTTCATTCAGAAGCTGGGTTTCCACCTCACCTGTTGTGTCTTCTGTCCCATCTCCTACCAAGTGAACAAGGAAAGGGAGGGGCTAAGATCGTCCACCCCACCCCTCCCTCTCTTCCCACTGTCCACCGTCAGTGCCAGGGCGAGGCCAGCACAGTCTCCAGGCCCATCAGGGCACGCGCTTGTCATGACTGGCCCCAGCCCCGGCCGGGCTCCGTGCCTGCACCCTCCACCCTGCCGCCTGGCCGCCATGTGGGCTATGACCTCCTACAGCCCCTCCTGCCTGGGCAGGGGCCTAGGCTGCACCCATCAGTGAGGGCAGCTAGGGTCCTGCCTGGGGTCATTGGCAGCAGCTGGCACACAGCCCTTGGCTGACCCAAGGCAGAGCACGAGGACAGCTGTGGGAAGGGCTTGACGAGGGTGCAGCCCCCTCCTACCTCCGTGCTGGATAATGGCCCCCCAAGACCCTGCGAAGTGCTCAGCCCTCCTTGCCCAGGTCGTGGTGGTGCAGGCGAGGGGCAGACATGGTCTCGGACAGACCACAAACAGACCCCGGACAGACGGGAAGGGAGACCGAGGCAGCGGCAGGCCCGGGAAGTCGTCCCCTGTGGAAAGTGGCCCACCCCTGCCACCACAACAATGACCCCAGCTGCCTCCATCCAGACTCAGGGTCCTCACCCCTCATAGGTCCTCACCAGGCCCTGCCTCGTCTGGAACGCCGGGGCCAGACAGGCCCAGATGCCCCTCCCACCCCACAAAACACTTCCTTTGTTTTTAGTTCTTCAAAGAGAGCACAGGAAACGCCCCGGGCGCTCCCCTCCCTGGCCAGCCCCTCACATCTTGAACCACTTGGAGGAGTCCAGCCCTCATCATCCACAGTTCGCTCCCCGAAGCCCGGCTCTGGCCAAGCCTTCCCAAGGAAGCCTCTAGAAACAGGGCATGTCAGGTGGACATGGATGGGTCCTTGGCTCTGTCCCCAGGGCCACTTCGAAAGGAGGCCTTGGAGCTGGGAGGGAGCAGCCCCTCCATGATGTCCTCCCCATGGGTCACTGCATGGGGCCTGCCCAGGCCCTGGAGGCCATGAGGGAGCCCTTCCCTGTCACCTGGTCACTGGGGACGAGTGTGTGGCTTGCGTGTGTGTGTGTGCATGCACAAGATGGCACACACGTGTGCATATGGGCATGGGTTTATCCACGTGTATGTTCATATGTACACACACACCTTGGCACATGCACACCTTGACACACATACACACAGACTCGTACACACGTATAGACTCGTGCACACACAGTCTTACAAGAAGGTGTCATGAATGCAGGGAAAGCCGTGGGTCATGCTGCGATGACCAGGGCGGGAGGATGGGCAGACAGGGCTGTGAAGCTGTGCTTGGTTGCTCAGAGGCCCCGGCCCAAGCTCCAGAGCTCCCACGGCCTGTAGAGGGGAGGACAGATGCCCACTGCTGCCCCAAAGGTCCCTACTTCCCTCAGGCAGGACACCAAGCTACCGAGTCGCCTCTGGAGCTTGGCGCTTGTCTTTCAACCCTGGCCTCACGTGGGTGGGCAGAGAAAGGTCCCACAGGAGCCCACTCCCCTCCCCCTGGCCATCCCCCACCACACCAGGCACAGAGGTTGTCTGCTGCTTCCAGGAGGGCATCTCCTTGGCCCACTCCGTCTCTCCCAAGCACAACTTCCACCATGCTTCTTCCCCCGAAGCACAGTGCCACGTCACAGGTCCTCAGGGGCCACAGGCTCGACACCCTCATCTTGGCATTTGGAACCCTCTCACTGTCCTGCAGAGACCCAGACACGGAGGCCTCAATGTGGGACACGCTGGTATCCAGCACACAGGCTTTGACCCTCAGTGGCCAGCATCAGGCCCCTGCACCGCACCTTGGCAGCTGTGTGACTGCCTGCGGGCAGTGTATGGCATTCACTCCATGGCACAGCACCCCCGGCACCCACAGGGCTCACAGGGAGTGGAATCATGCGTGTGGTCAGTGGTGGTGCAAATGGATGGCTGTCAGATTCGGCTGGCTCAGGGAGCAGCAGCTGCAGCTCTCACTGTGAGCCCGAGCAGCCGCCCTGGCCTCCCTTCACCCTGCCACCCACTCTGCGACCCTGCGCATCAGCACCCATGCTCACGAACATGGAGAAGAACCCCCGGATGCTCACTCATGCTTCCTAGTGTGAACAGCTGACTCAGTCATGTCTGGGGAACGTCGGGGCCAAAAGTCACACTCTCAACAGGCAGGAAGGCACATTCGTTCCCCAGGCTGCAAAGCAAAACACCACAGAGTGGGGAGGTGGGGATGGGCTTAAAACATGGGAATCCTTGGGCCGGGCGCGGTGGCTCACGCCTGTAATCCCAACACTTGAGAGGCCGAGGTGGGCAGATCACGTGGACAGGAGTTCGAGACCAGTCTGGCCAACATGGTGAAACCCCGTATCCACTAAAAATATAAAAATTAGCCAGGTGTGGTGGCGAGCGCCTGTAATCCAAGCTACTTGGGAGGCTGAGGCAGGAGAATTGTTTGAACCTGGGAGGTGGGGGTTTCAGTGAGCTGAGATCACGCCACTGCACTCCAGCCTGGGCGGCAAGGGGATACTCCGTCTCCAAACAAACAAAAAAAAACATGGGAATCCTCACAGTGCCAGAGGCCAGATGTCTGAAACCCAGGTGTGGGCAGGGCTCCTTCCCAAGGCTGCAGGGGATGATCCTTCCTGCCTCTTTCCTTCTGGTGGCGGCCATGCACCCCTGGCTTGTGTGCCTCCCTCCCATCTACCTTTGTCTTCACAGGGCCCTCTCCAGGGGCACTGGCCAGGTAACCCAGGACGAGCTTATCCTGAGAGTGTTCACCTGATTACAGCCGCAAAGCCCTTTCCAGTACGGCCCCATTCACAGGTTCCAGCTGCAAAGCCCTTTCCAATACGGCCCCATTCACAGGTTCCAGGTGCAAAGCCCTTTCCAATACGGCCCCATTCATAGGTTCCAGGTGCAAAGCTCTTTCCAGTACGGCCCCATTCACAGGTTCCAGCTGCAAAGCCCTTTCCAATACGGCCCCATTCATAGGTTCCAGGTGCAAAGCCCTTTCCAGTACGGCCCCATTCATAGGTTCCAGGTGCAAAGCTCTTTCCAGTACGGCCCATTCACAGGTTCCAGCTGCAAAGCCCTTTCCAATACGGCCCCATTCATATGTTCCAGCTGCAAAGCCCTTTCCAATACGGCCCCATTCATAGGTTCCAGGTGCAAAGCTCTTTCCAGTACGGCCCCATTCACAGGTTCCAGCTGCAAAGCCCTTTCCAATACAGCCCCATTCATAGGTTCCAGGTGCAAAGCTCTTTCCAATACAGCCCATTCATAGGTTCCAGGCACAAAGCCCCTTCCAATACGGCCCCATTCACAGGTTCCAGGGGGATGTGTCTTTTTAGGTTTGGGGAGGTGGCACGTTTCACCCAGTGCTAGTGGCTGGACATAGATAATGGGGGTGACGGCCTCTGTGAGCCATTACCAGCCCCACCTACTGCGGCCCTAGCCCCTGGAAAGGCCTCCCATGCTGGCAGCTGAGTCACCTGTTCCTGATGGTTTTGTGCCACAATGATGGCCAGCTCTCCTCCCAGTGGGCAAGGACGGTCCTCGCTGGCCCCTGAGGAGCCCTGAGCACTGGTCAGGCTGCAGGAGGAGCCAGGCCAGGGCAGCCACTCTCAGATCTGGGTACCAGGCTGCCCCACTGCTTCTATGAGCAATACCTGATTGCTTTGCCAGTAAAGATCTTATTCCACTTGACAAGGAAGACCGGAACCCAGAGAGGTGAGGAGATTTGCCCAAGGTCACACAGCAGCAGTGCGGGAGTCAGACTTAAGCAGCTGCCCTCAAGTCCTGCTCTTGTAACCACCACCCTTAAAGGATCTGTTGTAAAGAAAATCCAAACTGGAGTTGTATGGTGCTCTGTGAAGCCACTCCTGCCCGCCCCCGGGATCCTCAGCTGCCGCACTCACAGTACTTTCTGGGAATGTTCTCCACCTGCCTGAGGTCATGGACCTGCCAGGGGCAGCGGGCTTCAGTAGCCATCCATGGAGGTCTGGCCCAACCCCGCCATTCAGGACAACTCTGAGGGCCAGCCCAGCTGCAGCCCTCCCCACAGATGGGCAGAGCCACTGCTGGACGTGGGTCAGCTCAAGGCCTCCCCTCAGAGGCTGCTCCCAATAGCACCTCCATGAACCTCAGCCCATCTCTTCCCCAGAGTCCGTTCCAAGAACCTCAGGCCCAGTCAAGCTCATCACAGTGTTATTTAAACTCGTGAAAGGAGAGGAACAAGTTAAAACTCCTCCCTAGGGAAAGCTCAGTAAATGGTGGCACATCCACCAAGGGGGGCCCCTGCAGGTCTGCACCTGTTCAGGTGTGTGGAGACTATCCAGGTGTGCGTGGAATCCAGTCGGGCGTGTGTGAAGACTTCGGGTCTGCATGGAGCCTCTTCAGGTGGGTATCAGCCTATCCAGGTGTACATGGAGCCTGTTCACGCCAGTGCAGAGTCCCTCCAGATGTGTGTAAAGACTCTTCAGGTGTGCATGGGGCCTGCTCAGGTGACATGGATCCTGTCCAGGTGTGCATGGATCCTGTCCAGGTGTGTGTGGAGCCTGTCCAGATGTGTGTAAAGACTCTTCAGGTGTGCACAGGGCCTGCTCAGGTGACATGGATCCTGTCCAGGTGTGCATGGAGCCCATCCAGGTGAGCATAGACCTTATGCAGGGGTGCATAGAGCCTGTTCAAGTGTGCACAGCCTGTCTAGTCTGTGTGGAGTCTGGGGCTTGATGGAAGAGCAAGTTTCCCAACTCTACACACCAATTACAGCTGAATAAAAGTGCCTCATCAGGGTAAGGGATTAGCAGTAAATTCCCCGAAGATGCTAAGCTTGCTTGTATTCAGCTAGTTTTCTCTTCTCTCTTTCCAGATGTTTTGTAACCAAATTTGCATTACTTTTAGAATAAACATAAGTATAGAAATACGAAGTGAAGACTGAAGGTCGGAAGGGCACCAGCAGGGGCCCCATGTATTGGCCAGGCCCTGGGGTTGAGTCAGGCCCGGCACCGCCTAGTGCCCAGCGGGAGCCCACACCCACCCTCCTAACCAGAGCGGGACCAGCTCTCCTGACATCACAATGCTGGGGCAAGACACAGGCTCCACTGAGAGTCAGGGCCAGGCTGGCCAGGGCCAGGGCACTGCCCACTCCATCCTACAGGTGGGCCCCATGGCAGGCCTCGGGCAGGTAGGCCAGTGCAGCATCATCCAGACTCCCTGCCTCATGGCATGCTCCTGGCAGACCCTCTAGGCCAGGCCACTCTTTTTTTTTTTTACCAAACCCCAGGTGACCCGGGACTATCCCTCCAGCACCCCCTGCACTGCCCAGAGTCCTGTGAGCTCTGGCACAGTCCAGGGGCTATGACTCGGAATAGGGATGTTACCAACCCCTTTATACAGATGAGGACAGTGAAGTTCAAAGAGGGTTGGCGACTTGACCAAGGACCACAGCCAGGAGGACGGGCCAGGATCTAGGATCTAGCCCAGGTCTGGGGGCTCCAGACCCCACCTTTGGCCTGCTGCCACCGGGTGTGTGGGACACAGCAGGAGTCAGGGTTCCAGCACCATGGAGTCTGCCTGCCAGGGCGAGGCCCTGCCTTAGGCTCGCAGAAGCTGAACAAGACGTGGCAGAAGTAATTGCAGATAATCTTCAGGCCCAGAAAAGACAGCAGGCAGGAGGGTCCTCCTGGCCGTGGTCCTTGGTCAAGTCACCAACCCTCTTTGAACTTCACTGTCTGGGCCTGTAGTGTCCCCACCAGAAATACCCTAGCCCTGAACACAGGGTGGTGACAAGCACCAGGTGACAGGTGCAGTGCCAGCGCCCTGGGAGGCGCTGCCGAAATGCTCTCTGACCCTCGTCGTCGTCCAAGGACGACGTCCAAGGATGTCGTCATCCAAGGACTCACTTCTAACTGCACCAGGGGGACAAGTGGCCACGCCTCATCACCAGCTCCTTCCCTTCTTCTGATTCTAAAGAAAATACCGGAAATTCAGAAATTGCAAAAAAGCAAAAATTACAGAGAAAAATATTTAAAGCCTGCATAAATCACTGCCAACAAAATCTGAAATATCTGTCATGTTTCTAATTCAAAAGAAGTTTGGATGGTTTTTCCCACGTCTGGCCGCTGGTGCTTCTTTCCTTACAGACCGCAGGGCCCCACTGACGCCAGCGTCCATCCCTACGCTGGCCTCTGAGAGCCTGGAGAGCCGCGCCACCAGCCACCGTCTTTCCCACGGGCTGCGAGCACTGCTCCCACCGGCAGGGCCTCTGCCTTCTGCTGATGGTGTTTTCTGAAATGCAGATGTTTGTAAATTTGCAGGCTTTCCAATGGAACATCTGTGTCTCCCTGGCTTCTTCCTTCACTTTGTTACTTTTATGCGGTCCCTTAGAAGTTTTCCAGAAGTTTAAAATGCCGTATTTCACAAGTGACTGCTAATGCACATGTGAACATGTTAGGGCCCAAAGGCAGAAGGAGGTGCAGACATGGGAGGCGTCCACCCTCCCTCCCTGGGCTGCTGGGGCCAGGTGGCCAGAGCCCAGCAAGACTGGCCCGGCAGGCTGGGCTTGGCCTAAGCAGAAATGGAGCCCCTCTGGGACAGCACAGCAGACCCCTCATTTTCTCCCTCTGAGCAAGGTCTGTCCACCAGGCCACGGGGCAGCCCGCAGGCGCCAGGGTGTGGGGTGCCCCACTTCATCTTTTCACATCCACTGGGAGTGCATCCCCCCAAAACTCTGAGCGTGTGGGGCTGGTGGGGGCATTGAGGCTGTGCTGCCTCCCCAGGTCCCCCCAAAAGCGAGTGCTGGGTTCCCCCGGAGCCGCGTGACTTTATGAGACCCTTCCCCAGGAGGTGACCTCAGCCGGGGGATCCGATGCCTGGGTGACGCCCTTTCCAGACAGCAACATCAGTGACTGGTGGGTGTCAGGGTGTGAAGCCCCAGGCCCAGCCGTGTCCAGGATGCAGACACCTGGGAAGGGAGAGGGCAGGGGTCTCGGGAAGCCTCCGGGCAGCTGCTCCCAGCCCCACCTCTCTCTGCCCACACTGCTGCCCTCACCCCAGGATATGGACCCCGACGTGTCCCCAACAGGCCTCCACCCTAGAGGTGTTTCTAGACCCTGACCTAAGACACACGTCTTACCTTAGAATTGGCCGTAGTTTTATTTCTGCATTTAACTTTCTAATCCACTTAGCCTCACTTGGGTTATTATCTGAAGCTGGAATTACCCCTCCCATCCATTTGTCTGTGTTTCTGGAGCTAACAGTGGTTCCAGAAGTCACTTTCCCAGGCCCCTGGCCCTGAGGGGGCTGAGAAGGCCGTCCTCCCTGTCCCCTGCCCTGCACCCCGCTGGGCAGGGATTCTGTCCTTCTGACCTCTTGTCCATCTTTCCAGGCAGCCAGGCCCAGGCTGGTCCTGCCCTGAGGGGAGGGCAGGGGACGGGAGCAGGCAGCTTCCTCCATCCCACCCTGGAGGCCAGCAGTGAGGAGGCCCTCTCCAGCTTCCCTAGCCTTCCCAGGGGTGTGTCGTTTGTAACCAGGAGGGTCGGTAAGGAGAAAGGATGGGCTGGGAACTCACCAAGTGCTGGCTCTATCCTGCCAAGGGCCCTGACCAGCGCACACCAGGGACCCACCAGCCTACAGTGAGGGCCACCCTGCCGTGACCGCAACACCTCATCTTTTCATAGGAATATATCTAGAGAATGGCCTCAGTCCATAGAAGCCTGCTCTGGAAGGTAAGGGGTGATCAGGGCAGCCTGGACACAGGCCTCAGGGGCCCACCAGCCTGGACGCAGGCCTCAGGGGCCCACCAGCCTGGACGCAGGCCTCAGGGGCCCACCAGCCTGGACGCAGGCCTCGGGGGCCCACCAGCCTGGACGCAGGCCTCGGGGGCCCACCAGCCTGGACGCAGGCCTCGGGGGCCCACCAGCCTGGACGCAGGCCTCGGGGGCCCACCAGCCTGGACGCAGGCCTCGGGGGCCCACCAGCCTGGACGCAGGCCTCGGGGGCCCACCAGCCTGGACGCAGGCCTCGGGGGCCCACCAGCCTGGACGCAGGCCTCGGGGGCCCACCAGCCTGGACGCAGGCCTCGGGGGCCCACCAGCCTGGACGCAGGCCTCGGGGGCCCACCAGCCTGGACGCAGGCCTCGGGGGCCCACCAGCCTGGACGCAGGCCTCGGGGGCCCACCAGCCTGGACGCAGGCCTCGGGGGCCCACCAGCCTGGACGCAGGCCTCGGGGGCCCACCAGCCTGGACGCAGGCCTCGGGGGCCCACCAGCCTGGACGCAGGACTCGGGGGCCCACCAGCCTGGACGCAGGACTCAGGTGTTTAACAGCCACCTGTGGGAGGTGCAGGGCAGGCGCAGGACAGGGAAGGGCGGGGCTGGGCAGCCTCTCTTTTGGCACTGCCCAAATTTGGGAACCTTGACTAGATGCCTACCCTCTCCAGAACTGCACCTGTCCGAGGTGAGCCCACAACTTTGAGGCGCAGCCTTCCCCTCTACAAACCAGCCCTGGGCGGTGCTGCCACCAGGACAGCAGGGCTTGCGGGGCTAGAGAGAGGAGGGAGCACAGGAAAGGGCCAGGGGTTCTGTTCCAGCCACAGGCAGGGCCGGCAGGGCTCCAGACCAGAAGCTGGAGACCCCTGCCCCGGGCCCGGCCCACGATTTTTCATGTATGACTTGATTTTTTCAGCCTCAGTTTTTCCATCAGAGGATTGGGGGCCAGGTGGGGAGGGTCCCGGAGATCGAAGGGGAGAAGGAACAGGGAGATAAGGGGTCTGAGCTCTGGGACGGGCAGGTGCAGGGTCTCTGCAGCTGCTGCACCTGCCCCACTGCCCTCAGGGACCCACAGCCCAGGAGGTGGGACGGTCAATGCCTGCCCAGACAAGGCCTGTGCAGCCAGGATGGAGGATGGCACATCAAAGGGGACAGGCTGCAGCGTGTGCCCTCTGGGAGGTACAGAGCCCGGCCCCAGAGAGAAGGGTAGTCCCTGCAGCTGGGAGCCACTCTCCACAAGCGCCACCATCACCACACCCCCCAAGGCCTGCATGAGCCCAGAGGAGGCACACAGACCACTCGGGGCTCTGGGGAGGGCCCAGCGGGCTCTCTGCTGGGATGGGGAATGCAGCCTCGGGGCGTGTGGCTGGGTGTGTTTATGAGCTGGCGTCTGGGCGCACATCATATGAGCGTGCAGGATATCCACAAGGAGGGGCCGGGGAGGGACCGTGGGTGCATGTTGTGTGTGGACATGGGTCCCAGCCCTGACCGTGCATAGCCACGCGCACAGTCACGTGGACAGCCACAGGTCATGCCATTTTGCTGGGAAGATGGAAGCTCCCAGGGGTTTCTGTGACCCCATCCATTGCCCCTCAGTCTGTAGATGAGGATCTGGGTCGGGGCTGGGGGTGGATGAGTCCCTTGATATCCATCCCACTGCCCACAGCAGGACCATCTCCTGGGAGTCAAGAAAAGACATCCCAACTCACCCTGGAAAGGTCAGGAAGCTGACTCTGTCCCCTAGAGCCTCAGAGGAGCAGCCATGGGACCCCTGCACCGTGGGACTTCGGCCCCTCAGAGCGGCAAGGGAATCAACTTGTGCTGTTTTAAGCCACTGGTTTGGGGGTCACTTATTACAGCAGCCCTAGGAAACTCGAACAGTGGCCGGCTACGAATCCTGTGCCCATGGAGCGGGGTGCGGGAACCCCTGTGCCCATGGAGCAGGGGCCCGGGAAACCCTGTGCCCACGGAGCGGGGGTCTATAAACCCCTGTGCCCATGGAGTGGGGTGCTTGGAAACCCTGTGCCCACGGAGCGGGGGGCAGGAAACCCTGTTCCCACAGAGCGGGAGAAGGCAGGGGCGTCATTTCTCAGAGGAAGGCAGTGCAGCAGCAACCCTCCCACCAGCAGCCACAGCCCTGTGCATCTCACAGCCTCAGGGACACTGAAGCACAGCCTGTAGCACAGTGGCTGGAACCTCAGACTGATCCCAAAGATCCCCTCTGTGTCTGTCTCTCTGTCCCCATCTTCCTCCCAGAGGCAGTTCTGGGCCCAGGTATTTAATCAGAGTCCAGGAGAGGGGGTGAAAACTTCCCTCAGAGGAGCCCAACACCTAAGGTGGAGCCTCCAACCAGCAAAAAGCAGACGCCACCCCACACCCGGGACCCCCGCGAGAAGGGGCGGGAGCCCAGGGCCTGGGAGAAGAAGGAGAAGAAGGAGAAGAAGGAGCTCTTCAGAGACAAGGCCCTTCCTCTCCCAGCACTCCTCATTCCAAGTCCAGGGGGGAGGCACCCGCTGCTCCCCAGACAGTGCCCACCCCACCCGGCAAAGCCCTGACCTGGGCTCTCCAGGTCCCCGCCAGGAGGCTCACCCATGTTCAGGTCTAAGCCTGTGTCCCCCCGAGTCTAGCCACCTGTCTGTCTCATAGTGCAGAGGATTCGGGAGAGAACCTTCTGCTGGGGCTCCACCCTGAGGAGCGGTGCAAGGCCCCTCCCTTTCCCTGCACCCCAGGATTCCTGCACCCCATGCCCAGAGCAAGGCACACCCCTCCCCACAGGCTGAGCTCCCCACTCTAGGTTCTGATTCCCAGCAGGAGCCCCCTTTCCTCCGTTGCCATTGCCTCTCTGCCCCCGCCTCCACCTTCCTCTGCCCCCAGCTCAGGGACCCTGCCCTGCACCAGCCGGGTCCTGGCAACTTGCCCCTCTGAGCCCCCGCCTGTCCTGGCCTTTGGTCTTCCCTGACTCATTCTCACTGTGTCTTTACTGGGCTGGGAAGGGATATAGATGGTGCCTATCGCAGCCGATGTCCTCGCTCCTCTCCTGCCCCACCCCTTCCAGGTTCCAGAGGACTCAGGGGAGCCCCTCCTCACAGCCAAGGCCCCTGGCTGGATCCAAGCTCCAGCCATATCCCGACCCCAGACAGCCTCCCCGAGAACATGGCCCCCAGACCCCTCAGACTCCACATTCTCCACCAGTGCCCAAGTCAGTGGAGGCCTGCCCTCAACCAAAGCCCCAGCGGATCCCCTCAGTGCAGCACCCAAAGCCCACTGGAGCCCACCTTCACCTCTCCTCCCCACCACCCATTGCCGCCGGGTCCCACAGCCTTGCTGCCATGAGCTCCCTCTGCTCAGTCCATCCTCACCTGGCCCCCAGGGCCATCCATTGTCTGAGGGGCTCAAGATCCCAGCCCCCATCATCCCCTCCTGCCCCCGCTCCCAGGAAAGGTCCTCAGTGTCTGGTCCCGTTGGGAGGAGGTGAGCCCTGTAAGTTTGCTCTTAGGATTGTGCCTGCTTCTTGGATCCAGGTGCACGGTGGCTATGGAGAGGTTGGGGAGACCCCGGGCAGAGCTTGGTGAGAGCTGGGGGGACACAGGGCTGTGGAATCGTGTGGACCACTGTGGACTGCGGAGCCTGGCCTGGCAGGAGGCCCCGCGGAGGGTGAGTGGGAACCAGGCGCTCGGGCCTGGCTGGGAGGGGCCGCAGTGGGTGCCTGAAATGAAACTGTCCAGGAAGATTCACCGTTCTGTGATTTCCTTTTCTTAGTTATAAACTTGTTTCCAAAATGAGCAGCCTCAGAAGCATGACACTTCCTGGGCATGCAGGAGCCTCGTGTGGAATCGAAGTGGTTTCGTAGGGCCCCATTTTCAAAGAAGATTAAAATTAAAGTTTGAAAGCGATTTCCAAAATGCGCAAAGTTAAAGAAACTCTGAGCAAAGTGTCAGAGATGTGGAAAATAATTCAACCCATCAAAGGCTTTCAAAAAGTCAAGAAATGATTCACGTGTTAATCCCTGCTGCGATCTTTCCCACGAAACGGCTCTTTTCTATCAGATCATCTGTTTTATTTCCTGAATAAGGAAACCAAAGTCAAAAGTGGCTGCTCATCGTTGCTCTGTTTGCTGTGTTGGCCTCACCATATCCTGTTGTCCTGAGCACTTCCGTGAACTTCTGGGAGGTACAAGTCCTTTCTGTCAAAAGTGAAAATGTGCAGACGTTTGACCCTACAATTCTGAAAATCTCACTTCTGAAGACTAATTCTAAGGAAATCGTGAAAAACACATGCGCCAGGAACATCTGTCAAATAGCAAAAAGCTAACTAGAAAGCCCTCAGCACCTGGCTGGGTAGGTGAAGAAATGACCTGCCCGCATGGTGGTTTACTTCTCGGCATGGCGGAGAGCTGCCCACGTAGTTTCAGATGCTGGCCGCGACCTCAGGTACACTCCAGCGCGGCAGCAGCTCTCAGCCCTGGGCGAGGCCCCACCGGCACCCCCAGGGAACATCTGGCAAAGTCTGGAGATGAGACGGTTCTGATCGTCTCTACTGCAGGGGAAGCTACCAGCATCCGTGGGTGGAAGCCGGGGCTGCCAAAGACCCTGCAATGCACGGGGCGCCCCCACAAGGAATCACTCCAGCCAAACGCCAACAGTGCCAAGATTCAGAAACCCTGAAATGTGCACATCAAAATATCAGAATGTCACTCCCCACACTATTGACAGAGTTGAAATCTGAAAGAATTGCAATGAGACTCCCTTTCTCTATGTCATTTAATTTTCAATGTTATTTGGAAAAGCAGGCCAGGCGCAGTGGCTCACACCTATAATCCCAGCACCCTGGGTGACCAAGGCAGGAGGATCACTTGAGCCCCAGAATTTGAGACCAGCCTGGACGACATGGCAAAACCCCAACTCTACAAAAAACACAAAAATTTGCCGGGCATGGTGGCCTGCGCCTGTGGCCGCAACTACCCTGGCTGAGGTGGAATCACCTGGGCTTGGGAGGTCAAGGCTGCAGTGAGCTGTGATCGTGCCACCGTTCTCCAGCCTGGGGGCTGGAGTGAGACAGTCTCAAAAAAGAAAGAGAGAGAAAGGAGGGAAAAACAATACAAGATTTGTCTCAAAAAAAGTAGGCCGAGCCCATTTCTCTTGAAGCTCCTGGCTAGGCCTAGGCACATACTGTAAATGACGACCCGCCCTTCCACTGCTGGGTTCGTGTCTTAAATGTTAGGATAAAAACTTGCGCCGGCTGCGCATGGTGACTCACACCTGTAATCCCAGGAGTTTGGGAGGCTGAAGTGTGAGGATTGCTTGAGCCAAGGAGTTGGAGGCCACTCTGGGCTACACAGTGAAACCCCATCTCTACGAAAAAAGAAAAGTTAGTTGGGCATGGTGGTACATGCCCGTATTCCCAGCTCTCAAGAGGCTGAAGCTGGAGGATGGCTTGAGCCCAGGAATCTGAAGTTTCAGTGAGCTATGATCATGCCACTGCACTCCAGCCTGGGTGAGAGAGCGAGACCTTGTCTTTAAAATAATAGAAAGAAAAATAACAAATTTTTTTTAAGTTACATGTGCTGAGGATGTGTTTACTTTTTTACTCCATTTTTAATGGCCTCGCCCATTGAAAGTATACAATTCAATGATTTTAACATATTTACAGAATTGCACAACCGTCACCATAATCTGACTTGAGAACATTTTCATCATCCCCAAAAGAGACCTTGTGCCCACTGGCGGCACCCTGTACCCCCGACCTCCAGCCGCCGGCCAGCGCAACGCTCCTCTCTGTCTCCTCAGGTTTGTCTACTAGGGACAGTTCGTAGCAACGGAGCCAGAGTGTACACGAGCTCTGTCACTGGGTGCCCACACTCAGCGCCTTGTTCTCAAGGTCTGTCCACACGGCGCGTGCCAGCGCTTCACTCCTTTTTATTGCCGAGTCGTATTCCAGCGTATGGAGAGGCCACGTTATACTCAGTCATGTACCCGTTTATGGACATTTGAGTTGTTTCTCCTTTTTGGCTTTTATAAATAATGCTGCCAAAAACATTGTGGACGTATGTTTTCATTTCTCTTGGGCCCATACAAGTTGAGAGTCCCTTATCTGAAATACTTGAGACCTGAAGTGTTAGGGTCCTCACATGTTTTTAAGTTTTGGAGTATTTGCATTATTCTGGTAGGTTGAGCATCCTGCATCTGAAAATCAGAAATTCTAATTGTTCCAGTGAGCATTTCCTTTGAGCCTCGTGTCATGTCAGCACGCAACAAGTTTTGAATTTCCAAGTTTGGGATTTGGGATGCTCAGTGTGTAACTCGGATGGAGTTGCTGGGTGGTGTGGGCACTTGGTTTAGGCTTTAGAGGAACTGCCAGGCTGCTTTCCACCACAGCTGCACCACCACACACCCCCCAGCACACATGAGGCTTCCTGTCCCTCCAAATCAGAGACAGGCCTGAGCCTTACAGGACAGTAATACTCTTGGGATCAAGGGCTGTGGTTTTAGCTGAGTGGCCACGGCAGGCCCGGCCAGGAGAACATGCCCAACAAGCACTGGGTGAAAGTCACCAACAGCCACAGAAATATCATCATCAATAAGAAGAGCAATAACTAGACGGCAGCGCATACGCGGTTTGTGCAGCATCCTGCATAAGCCAAGGCTGCAGACCCCCACAGCCTCTGCACAGCCCCAAACCCACACCAGGCAGGCAAGGGACTTGCCGGAGGCCACACCACAAGACAGGCTGATCAGCCTTCTGGACTTTCGGGCCAAGGGGCTGGAGGGCACTACTAGTCCCAGCTGGGCAGATGCTGCTCACGGGCCCCAGGAGGACAGTCAAGCAGAGACATGCCAACCTGGGGCTCTGGGACCAAGCTGGCCCCAGGCCCAAGCACAGCAGGAGGAAGGAATCTTTACCAAAGTAAAAGGGGCCTTGAATGATTGAAATGGCACAGTGGGTCCCAGAGAACATTGTACAGTCAGCATCAACATGTATCCTCCAACATACTTACTGGACTTCTCAAATACAGACAGAATCCTAAAGAAAGCCAGCCTCTCTCCTTCCTCCTGCCCCCTCCAAAATCAAGTCACTAATGAAGGGAAAATCTGACCAGCCTCAGATGGCAATATTCTGTTAGAAGACAGTTGAAATTTAAGTATAAAGGTGAAAAAGATTTTTTAATCATTCAAGCACTTAAGAAACACGGTTTCCATACATTCTTATTGAGAATTTACTATTGAAATGTACTACTATAAATTTCAGCCAAAGCAAGATGTAAGTAGAAAGACCATCGCAAAAAGAATGAAAATGAGCATTGAATCTATTTAATCACAGAGGTAAAATTAAAATAAACACAGAGGTTATTATGGCAGATAAGGATTTCAAACGTGAAATGTTCTCAGAACTTAGAAATGATGTTGGCTGGGCAAGGTGGCTCCTACCTGTAATCCTTTTGGGAGACCAAAGAGGGTGGATCATTTGAGCCCAGGAATTCGAAACCAGTCTGAGAAATATGGCAAAATCCTGCCTCTATAAAAAAACACAAAAAACTAGCGGAGGGTGGTGGCACGCATCTGTAGTTCCAGCTGCTGGAGGGACTGAGGCAGGAGGACTGCTTGAGCCTGGGAGGTAGAGGCTGCAGTGGGCAATGATGGGAGGATGTTAGGTGCATTGATTTCCTCATCTTTCATAGCTGAGGATATTGTTTGACGCTCGTGATATGGTTTGGATTTGTGTCTCCGCCCAAATCTCATCAAATTGTAATCCCCAGTGTTGGAGAAGGGCCTGGTGGGAGACGGCTGGATCACGGGGCAGACTCCTCCTTGCTGTTCTCATGACAGTGATGAGTTCTCACAAAACCTGGTTGTTTAAGCGTGTGGCACCTCCCGCTTCACTCTCTTGTCCGTGCTCTGGCCATGTAAGACGGGCCTGCTTCCCCTTCGCCTTCCGCCACGATTGTAAGTTCCGTGAGGCCTCCCAGCCATGCTTCCTGTACAGCCTGTGGAACTGTGAGCCAATTAAACCTCTTTTCTTTATAAATTACCCAGTCTCAGGTAGTTCTTTATAGCAATGCGAGAAGAGACTAATACAATTCCTAAATTAAGTAAAAAAGATGAGAATATGCAAAAATACAAAAGTAAATATTAAGAATTGTAATATCAATTATGACTACATAGTAGAGAAAAAGGGAGTAGGAAAAAATAAATATTCTAATTTCATTATTGCTACTAGTAGTGAAGTAATAAATACTATTGGAAGAAATTAGGGGTTCAAATATTCTGTAGAGTTGTTGATAATACTTGCACACACTGTACTCACACAAAGAAAACAAGCCACATGGTGAAAGGTTTTGGAAGGTCAAGAAACACGCATGATGGAAACATTATGGCAAAACGAAGAGCAAATGTGTCATCATATCAATGTACAAAGATGAGCTAAACGCGTCTATTAGAAAAACGAGACTATAAGGATTAATCATAAAACAATACCTAACCGCCAGCTGAATATTCAGATTCAGACAGGCTGAAAATAAAATAAATAAAAGGATTGACAATGTCAGCAAATCCAAACAGAAACAAAGCAAGCAGAGGTTACAGTCTTCATACCAGGAAAGGCTGAAGTTCCGCCAAATCTCTAAACAAGACAAAGAGAGGCTGAAGGACGGTAAAGGGTGCAACTCACAGTGAAGCTACAAGAGTTGGGAATATTGCACCCCGCAATGACATGGTATCAGCATTAATGAGGCAATGTCACCTGAGAAAGAGGAAAGGCAGGCCAGGGCACAGGAGTCTTTTCTTGCCTCTCTGGGCCAGTCACAGATCAAATGGCCTAAAAATCAGGAGTATAAACGACAGAGGTAAGATCATAAGAAAGGCCTGATTGATACCTCTTAAATGTTATGTTCTGAAAACTAAAAATTCACCTTCTTTTAAAGTCCTTCTGAAAGAGTCATAAAAATTAACATGTTGCACCGCTTAGGAAACAAATTCCAGAAATTCGAAATTATGCAGTCAACTTTACGTACACAAGGTATAAAACCAGAATTTACTAATACAAGCAGAAAATTAACAGTCCCTGCCTCTGCCATCTGTACGAAAAAAAAATATACTTTTCATAAATCCCTGGGAAAATGGAAAAACCCAAACTGAAATTGCAGAATATCTAGAAAACAGCAAAAAGAATAAAGTATATTATATATAGAATAATAAAAAATAATAGGATCACACGTTATTCGAATCTATAGGATACATCTAAAACTGTTCTCACAAATAAATGCTAACATTGATTAGGAAGAATAAATGAAAATAAATGCTATATGCATTCACCTCAATTTTTAAAAGAACAAAAAATATGCTACAGGAAAAAAAAGGAAATAAAATTTTTAACATCCTAAGTAGAATTGATGGGTTAAAGAATTGGTTAAAAAAAAACAAAACAAGAAATAGTAAAATAGATAAAATGTTAGAAACTCAAAAGAAAGAAATATGAAAATACACAAAAATAAGAAAAGATATGGTGAAAATAACAGAGTAACTTAAAAGAAACATAAGTAAGCAACTATCTTGTTCAACTCTATGCAAATAAATGTAAAAAAAAACAGATAAAACAGATACTCTCCTAGGCAACATAGTTTACCAAAACTTTAGCAACTAAAGAGAGATAGAAATCTGAATAGAGCACCGTAAGAAAAAGAGAGAAGTTGTCAAGCAGCTAGTTTTCCAAAAGAACCAGGCCTAGGTAATGTAACAAAGGAATTCTATCAAACCCTCAAGGAACAGGGCATTCCAATGCCATTCAACAATTCTAGAGCATAGATGAAGAGGAAAAGTTCCTGAATTCTTATATAAGGCAATCATAAGATGGATTTGAAAACCTAACAAATATTATGCACAAAGATCAAGGTCTTCTATGAGTATCCATGCAAAAATCCTAAATAAAATACTGGCAGATGGAGTCCAGCACACATTTAGAATAGCGACCTCCAAGAGAAGTGGGCTGATCTCAGGGGGAAGTTGCTGGCACAGTTCGTCCATGTTGAAGAAGGCACTAGATTAAATTCAACATTCATTCTCACTTAAAGTTAAAAACAGTAATGAAATAGAAACAGATGGAAGCCTCCCGCATGAGACGGAGAGGCCAGCGTTGCCCCAAACCAACGTCATGCTTAATGGGAAACCCATCCCCCAGCCACATTAAGACTAGAGTGAAATGAGAAGGCAGCCATCAGCACTATTATTTAGCCTTGCTACAGAGGTGCTGGCCAAGGCCATAAGAAAAAGGAAGAACTAGAGCCTTCAAAACTGCAAAGAAAGAGATAAAATTAATACTGTTTTCAGATTATATCATGGTGTACCTGGAAAAACAAACAAGAAAATCAACTAAACATTGTTGTAAACCAAAGGAGAGTTTTGCCTGACAGCTGAATACAAAATAAATACAACTAAGTAATAACAAATTCAGAAGATAAAATGGGGGAGAATATCCCATTTAAAATTGCAATAAAATCAATAAAATCGCAAGGAATAAAATTGAAAAGAAATGTAAAAATTCTACATGAAGAAAAACTGTAAATGCTTGAGACACAGATATATTTTAAACAAATGAAAGACCCGATTACACCTGTGAGGAGACAGATTTAACATCACGAGTATGTCAACCCTCCATAGCTTCATCTAAAACATTGCGATTCCCATAAAACACCAACAAAACATTTAAGACAAAAAAGCAAAAGTTTACATGAAAACATATCATGAAACAACATCAGTATAATTAAACCTATGAGGTGGCGTCACATGAGCAAACAGATAAATGGCTAGACTGGGATGTCAAGATGTCAACACACACGCATATTTTCAACGTGTTTGAAAATATGACATTTTCATATTGTGAAGAAGGAAATGTCTCAAGTAAGTGCCGGGAAACCTGGGTCATTCAATATAAGTGCTGTAGGGACAGCAAGAGCTATCTGAGGAAAAGGGTCAGATGCGTATCTCACGTTCAACACCAAAACATCAGAGTTATAAACAATGCAATCACATAGGTATTCAGAGAAGCCACGGGGGTGCTGCTATATGTCTCTGTCTTACAAGGAGACCTTTGTGC
Source organism: Gorilla gorilla gorilla (assembly GCF_029281585.2). NCBI lineage: Eukaryota > Metazoa > Chordata > Mammalia > Primates > Hominidae > Gorilla > Gorilla gorilla. Next base: position 143,069,579 of record NC_073235.2, read on the forward strand.
ACAGGACAAAACCAAGAAGCCATTAAAAATGTGTTGCAAATTGACAACTGATTGGGGTTTTTGCTTCTGTGAGGATGGAAGAAGCCACAAGAGACCATCACTCCCACACTGACAAGAACAAGCCTTCAAAGTCTTATATTTTGGAACCCACTGGGGAGCTGAGGGGGGCAAGACAGCCTGGTGAACTGAAGCCCAAAGATGACAGCCCCCAGGAAAGAGGAGACACCGTCCCCCTGGGCAAGCGGCAAAGCAGGTAAGCAGAAAACAGCAGGCAATTGAACATTCATAAGGGCCAGTGCAGAAGGAAGAGCACCCAAGCGAGGGAGGCGGGCCCCCACCATGGCAGGTGCGAGGGAGGCTGGCCCCCAGCACGGCAGGTGCGAGGGAGGCTGGCCCCCAGCATGGCAGGTGCAAGGGAGGCGGCCCCCACCATTGCAGGTGTGAGGGAGGCGGGCCCCCAGCATGGCAGGTGCGAGGGAGGCGGCCCCCACCATCGCAGGTGCGAGGGAGGTGGGCCCCCAGCATGGCAGGTGTGAGGGAGGCTGGCCCCCAGCATGGCAGGTGCGAGGGAGGCGGCCCCCAGCATGGCAGGTGCGAGGGAGGCGGGCCCCCAGCATGGCAGGTGCGAGGGAGGCGGGCCCCCAGCATGGCAGGTGCGAGGGAGGCGGGCCCCCAGCATGGCAGGTGCGAGGGAGGCGGCCCCCACCATCGCAGGTGCGAGGGAGGCGAGCCCCCACCATCACAGGTGCAAGGGAGGCTGGCCCCCAGCATGGCAGGTGCGAGGGAGGCGGCCCCACCATCACAGGTGCGAGGGAGGCGGGCCCCCAGCATGGCAGGTGCGAAGGAGGCGGGCCCCCAGCATAGCAGGTGCGAGGGAGGCGGGCCCCCACCATAGCAGGCCCAAGGGTGCCCCCACCTGGGGAGGACACGGGAAACGAGAGCAGCTAGCTGCTCCCCTGAGGGGGTCTGGGGGACAGGAAGCTGCAGGGCTGCACGTTCTCGCCCACGGTCACTTCTGGGCCCTCGCTGCCTATCCTGGGCCTGCACTGTGGGAACCCAGTCCCAGGACGGCGCTGACCACCCACCAGAGAAGTCGGTGTGCAAACACCAGCATTCACTCTGCCACCCTGTGGCCCAAGAGGCCCTCGCCCCCCATGCCATCCACCCTTGCCGCTGCCTCACCCCCACTTCCAGGCTAGTAGATGCATTTTGGGGTCCAGAGCCAGTCCCCGCTCCCTGATCTGTGCCTTTCTAGGGTCTATCCAGCAACCTCCATGACAGATCACTGGAGGCAGCCCTGCAAGGTATGGCATGCCCTGCCCCCAGCCCCCATTCAGCTCCCATCCAGCCCTCACTGGACCCTCATCCCTTCTAGGGCAAAGCGCCTGCCATGGGGCAGCTTGGTCCTGCCCAGGTCCCAGGTTGCCAAGAGGGAATAGGGGAGCTAGGAGACGTCTCCCAGAGCCACCAGGGACTTGGCACACCATGACATTCCAAGGCCCCTGTCTCCTGCCCCACCCATCTGCACCCCAAGGAGACACTCCTACCCTCCCCCCGTTCTCCTTCCCCGCACACAGGACACAGTTCCTTGATATGTCAAAGATCAGGAGCCAGCCACCTTCTCTGGGATCCTCCAGGGAGGGGCGTGCAGAGACTTCCCTCACCATCCCCATGGCTGCTCCTTCCCTCCGGGTCTCAGGCTGAGCCTGAGGGTCAGATACTGGGGAGCAGGGCCTGGACAAAGGGACAAGGCCAGGCCTTGGGGTGAGGTAGGGGTCTGTAAGAGTGGTTCTCATCCCTGGACAGAGCCGCCGGCTCTGACTGAGCTCAGGAATCCGAGCCCAGGGCGGCGGCTGGGAGGTTTTCCAAGCAGCTTCAGAGGAACTTGTCCCCAAGCCCTGGAGGCCCCACTGGGGACTCTGGCTGCCCCCCCTCCCAGGCTTTGGGTGTGATTGACAGGCATCAGGATGAGGCAGGGCCAGGCCAGGCCCGGTTTTCCTCCTTCCGAAGGCTTCTTGCAGCTGCTGCCTGGGTGGAAAGGAAAGCCAGGCCAGACGGGCCCCACAGACCTCGGGCAGCTGGACCAGTGGCTGTCCACCCTGGTGGGCCGGGCGCCTCAGCTGGCCAATGGAGCACCCATGTGGGGCTGGCCCAGCTCTGCGGCCGTGGCAATCTAGGCCCTGTTGTTCGCTGTGGCCAGTCCAGGGCCCAGGGTTGGAGATTCAGGTCCCATCTCCGGGCTGTGTCCAGCTCAGACCATGCACCAGCCCAGTCCTTCTCCCACACCCTGCCTGCCCCTGGCTAGGGTCATCACTGCCCACATCCACCCCGGGATGGAAGGTGCCTCTCCACCTCCCATCCTATCTCTTAAGCTCTCTGAAGATGGAGCCCACTGCCTCATGTCTCTGCCCCCTAGTTCCCAAGGGCCACAGACCGTCCCAAAGGACCGCCTGTCCAGAGTGTCACAGATGTCCAGTCCACCCTGGGGACAGGCACTGTCCTCCCCTGCAGGCCCACCACACTGGCCAGAGAAGGGGTGAGGCCAAGCCTCACCTGGCTCCCGCTGAGGCTGGAGCTGCAGTACCCCCCAAGTCCGGAGGAGGCTGAGCTGCAGTACCCCCCAAGTCCAGAGGAGGCTGAGCTGCAGTACCCCCCAAGTCCGGAGGAGGCTGAGCTGCAGTACCCCCCAAGTCCGGAGGAGGCTGAGCTGGGGAGGGAGCCTGACACACTGCCCGAAGTGGCACAGGGGAGTGGACGGATGCGCAGGAGTGCCACGCGGGGCCAGACGGTCTGTGTTGCGTTGCACTGGGCTCCTCGGCTCCCTCACACGGGGTGGGTGGAGCTGGGAGGACTTGGGTCCAGTCGGGACACCCGGCTCTGGCCTTGCCCTCCCTGACCAGCCATGGGGTCCTCTGTGTCCTCACATGACAGCCGGCCCCACTCGCCTCTGCTATGATGTCTGCCAGGGGCCGCTGGATCCAGTGACGGTGAACCCCAGGGAGGGGTTCTCAGGGGCATCCTGAGACAGCAGGCCTCATGACTCCTCCCCACTCCCTCTCTCTCTCCATCGGCTTCGTGGCCGTGTTGTCACGGGATGGCTGCATTGCCCACAGTCCCGCGTGAGATCTGAGCTACTCTCCATGGTGAGAGGCAGGAGGGGTGCAAGGTGTCAGTGCTGGCGGGGGCGCTCCTCTCCACCCCTAGATGAGGCCACTTGGTGGGTGGGAGCTCAGGTCAGCCTCCACCAAGAGCAGGGTGGGACAAGGATTCCGCCTCACTCTCGGGCAAAGCGCTACACAGGGAGGGGCCAGCAGCTCCCAAGACCTCTGCCCATTCTTAGAGAAGCAGGTAACCAGAGACCCTCAGGGTGCCGGGAGCAGAGGCCCCTGCAGGTGGATCCTGAGTGCTCTGGAGCCTGGAGATCCCTAGGAGGGGGCCACCACAAGGGCAGTGGGACTGATAGGGCGGAATGTGGGGTCCCCTTCCATGCTGTAGCCCAAACAGCTTCAGCTCTGTCCACTAAATACACCATGGGTGAGGGGTCTGTGTAAGCTATGTGTTTGACTAAGCACGTGCTACTAAAAATAAAGTTCACAAAGTACTCACAAGTCCAAACCTCATCAGTGTCCAAAAGGAGCTGAGCTGGCCAAGATCAAGGCTTAGGGAAGCCCAGGCTTACATATTTTTGGTCTCTTATTAAAGAGGAGTCAGAGATATGTGGGTCCGTGGGTAAGTATGTCCTGTGCTATGAGGATGCACAGGCTATTGAAAAATTATGAAATCATGTACTTCCTAATTTTCACTAGATATGAAGGATACTGATGATTAAGAATTTTAAATAATATATGTAATTGAAACTACTAGAAATAATAGGGCTAAAAGAAAACTGTATGTGAAAAATGCACAAAGAAAGTACAATGTGGCTTCAGTAAGGGAAGGTATACAAGGTGTGTGTTTTCGTTAAGGAAAAAAGAGTAATTTTGTCTTAAAGCAAGATAGATTGTTTCAGAATGAAAAAGAAGAAAAAGAGTGAGACAAAAACTGAACAGATATAGAAAGTTGTAGAAGGCCGGCAAAAGAGGAATGTTAGGTGTGGTCAAACTACTAATATTAGATAGTTTTTATTCGTAAGATCTTTTTTAGAAAAATAAGCTCAGGGCCAGGCGCGGTGGCTCACGCCTGTAATCCCAGCACTTTGGGAGGCCGAGGCAGGTGGATCACGAGGTCAGGAGATCGAGACCATCCTGGCTAACACGGTGAAACCCCGTCTCTACTAAAAATACAAAAAAATTAGCCGGGCGAGGTGGCGGGTGCCTGTAGTCCCAGCTACTCGGGAGGCTGAGGCAGGAGAATGGCGTGAACCCGGGAGGCAGAGCCTGCAGTGAGCCGAGATCGTGCCACTGCACTCCAGCCTGGGCGACAGTGAGACTCCGTCTCAAAAAATAAATAAATAAATAAATAAATAAGCTCAGTAATGTATGGTGCAAAGTAAGAATTAGGTTTCCTCTCTGCTAAAAGGACAAAGCTTTCTTGGACTATTGTTCTGCTCTTGATTATGAAGATATTTTTTTCTTTACTTTTAAGCAACAGGCCCAGGAAACAAAGATGTGTTTTATCAGGATAATTTCTTATGCTGCATGTTGCCTTACATAAAGTCTTTTATCATTTAAGAAAAGTGAGAATTTTCAATATGAAAAGAGCTGTTTTTTTACGCCTATGTAAGTTTCTACATTTGCCTTTAAAAGCTTTTGTATTGGTATTATTTCACAATGACCTGTAATCTTATTTCATCAAGTGTTTTAACCCTTTGGGCATTTTTGACAACTTCCCAAATTCAAATTCTAAATTAAGTCTTTTTTACCTCAAATTAACTTTGTGAGTTTCTCTGGGCTTCTTCTTTGTGAAGGATGTCTGGACTATATCAAAAGCATTTATTTTCTCTCTTAATAAAAAGAGAGATGTTAAATTAACTAGGCTTATCTAATACATTAAATGTCATGGGAGGCATTGCCAGATAATGAGTGATAGGTACTACACCTTTTTAAAGTTATATTTATTATTGATCTGACTATTCCAGAAATTATTTGAAATTCCTAGAAATATGATATATCCTAGTATGTTATCATCCATAATTCTAATTATGTTGAAATGTTATATATCACCAAAACAACCAAATTTCTCGTCAGTTGCATGATACAAAATTGCAAGAGCTTCATGAAAAAGACTGACAAGTACAGGTTTCTGGTAACCTTAAGCTCACACTCTCACAGGAGGGTAAGATTTTCCAGAACAGTCATGAAAAATTGATAGATTCATAAAACGACTAACCCAATACCCAACAAAACAAATTAATTACATGAAACTAAATTAGCTAATGACAATAATTATAATTTGTATCACCTTTTGTTAGAAACATTGTTGGTTCCCTGTCTTATTTTTCAGATTTTCAAAATCCTTTTTCTCTTAAGCTACCTATAACTTGTAGAAATCTAATAAAATATATTTTGTAAACAAAAAAAATGGAACATTTATATTTTTCTCCCTATCTGATTGCTCCAGAATTTGGGAACTCTTATTAAATATTCTTATTTTCATAGCAATACCAGTATTTGCATAAGTTTAATAGGGATCTGTTCTCCTTGTAACAGGGCACAATTGGACAAGTCCTTGGCTTGGCTTCTTAGCCTAGAGAGGTTTTTAAAGGTCTAATCTGAGATTTCTCATTACTAAATAATTCTTTAAAATGAAGGTTGAGTGATACAAAATCCATAAAGCCCCTTAGATATTACCAAAGCTCTGACTAAAATATCATATTTTTGAACATACATAGAATTACTATTCTTGTTGTACTTATATAAACAGTCAGGTCAAGCTTAATGAAATGACTTATTTTTAAAAATTGGCCAGCCTTGGTGCCTCATGCCTGTAATCCCAGCACTTTGGGAAGCCAAGGTGGGAGGGTTTGAAACAGCCTAGACAGGCCCCATCTCAACAAGAAATTTAAAAATTAACCAGGCATGGTGGTATGCACCTGTGGTCTCAGCTACTTGGGAAGCTGAGGCAGGAGAACTGCTTGAGCTCAGGTGTTGGAGGCTGCAGTGAACTATGTTTGCACCACTGCACTATAGCCTGGGTAACACAGAAAGACCCTGTTTTTTAAATATATATATATATTATTTTTGACTATAAAAGATTGTATTTCAATAGGAAACTGTAGTGCACCCATTATCAAATTCTAGTCCTGTTTTTTTTCATTGAGATTTTGTTATCCATCTATAAACTGGATAGAATCCTGAATTATTCCACTTACACAGGAAAATAGAACTTCCCTTTTCCCATGCCCCAAGGCTGAAACTGGATGACTTCAAACTTCAGAAAAATCACTGCAAGAGACCACGTATGGACAACCTTGAGGCCTGCTGCTCTACAGATCACTTAGAGAGTTCACCCAAACACCCCATGACCTCATCAGAGACAGTCACACTGCCAACCAGGAAAATCCATCAGGACTGCAACTACCATCCCTCACTCCACCATCTAGAGATGTTTTTAGCTCTAGAAACGTAGAAATCTTCTCAACTAGCTGTCCTCTGCACTCAAAAAACTACAATCATATTTCAGTTCAAATATTAACCATTGATTTTCTGTTTTCATAGGACAGCTAAATGAACAATGTAGCCTCAATCATACTACAAAATAAAAGTTATTGATATCTTAACAGCTGAACAAGAGTGAGCTTGTTCTCTTATAGATTTAAAAAAATGTTTTTTCTATCTTAATAAATTAGAAATTGTTGCCAAAACTTAAAGGCTTTGGAGAGACAAACACGAGTCTCACCAGACGGGTGCTGCCTCCTCCACTGATTGATTTCATTGGTTAAATCTGCCTCCTGGGAAGCTCTGCCCCAGGAAAATGTTCATTCCGGGCTGTGACTCTCCTTACAGTCATTGTATTCACCTCCCAAGTGCATGGTATCCTCTCAAGTGTTTTTTTTTTTTTAATTATACTTTAAGTTCTAGGGTACATGTGCACAACGTGCAGGTTTGTTACTATGTATACATGTGCCATGTTGGTGTGCTGCACCCATTAACACATCATTTAGCATTAGGTATATCTCCTAATGCTATCCCTCCCCCCTCCCCCCACCCACAAATGCTTTCCAGCAGCCACTCATGCATGGAAAGATTGCCATCAGAATTAGACAACTCAGAGAGTTCCACAACTCAGCAACTCAAAGTCACAATGACTGTGTAATTTTGTATAGCAATGACTGTAAGACCTTATATCTCAATGCAAGTATTGAGATGATACAGGGACTACATCCGTAGTGGTAACCTAGAGTAATGCTATGCTGTTTGGTCCCGGTCTCAGCTTGCTGAGAGGGTACCCAAAAGTTGGGGGGGCATTGTTAAAGTAACTGTTACAGAGGCTAGGCCTGAAGAGTCCCTGAGTAGACAAAGCCAGTTAGGCCTCATAAGTGCAAACTGCTTCATTTGCAAACATAAGTGAAACTTACTGTGAACCTTTTCTTGTAAATACCTATATTAAAGAAAAACAAAACTTAAGCTCAACCAATCAGAAGTAGCCAACAAACTTATAATTCTATAACTAGGGACTTTGCAACAGGATGGACCCAACAAGGCACTTGCACAACTGTGACCAATCAGATATTTTATTTGTGTTACTTCTGTATTCATTCTGTAAAAACCTCCCTCTTGTTTTCTCTTGATGGAGCTCCTAAATCATTTCTGGTTTTAAGCTGAGTCATGAGTTGTCTCCTCAAATAAACCTCTTTTAAAAATTTTATGGTTCCTCAGTTTACCTTTTGATGGCTCTACATCATCTCCCTCAAGCTGGGACCCTGCTGACATCCCTAGCCATCCATCTAGGTCCCTCAGGTGGAGGGTTGGCTGGTGCCCCTGCAGGATGTAAGGGATGCTGCCTGCCCCCCGGGTGGCACAGCACTGGGCCCTCCATGGCCAGCCCTGGAAGGAAGGCCAACCCCATGCCTCCCACTCATACAGTTTCCCCACTCCATCCTCCATGGAATCCAGTGGAGGTGAGGCTTCAGAAAAAGCTTGGAATGACAACTGGGAGATAAACACAGGGTGGAGGGCGAAACCATGCTGTCTGGGGGCCACAGGAAAAACATGCTCATCTTCAACAGGGTTCTCTGTCCCTGCACACCCCTAGAGCATACCCATATAGGAAAGAATTTAACTTTGTCCAGAAATCAGTGTGGCATTGGCCCCTGATTCCTAGGAGGTGACACTCACCCTGGAATGTCATGCCTGATAGGACTGTCTTTGTTGGCCTGGGGACCTGAGGCCATGCCACATGATTGCAATGTGTTTTGCAGAGTGTGGGAGGGCAGTATCTGGATCAGGTGATACCAGTTGGCCTTGGGAGGGGACAGAGACTGAGATAACCACACAGACAATCAATCAGTGGTGCCTGTGAATTGGAGCCCCAATAAAAACTCTGACCACAGAGGCTCAGGCGAGCATCCCCAGTTGGCAACGCTCCAGGTGTGCTGTCCCACAGAGATGCCGGGAGAGTGACACTGTCCTGATGCCACAGGGAGAGGACACAGGAGTCTTGAGTTTGGTGCGTCCCCAGATCCCACCTCTGTGGTTCTTCCTTTGGCTGACTTCATCCCTGATCCTTTCCCTATGAAAAACCATAGCCTTGTATACGACAGCTTCTGTGAGTCCTGTGGGTTTTCTGGCAAGCTGCTAAGCCTTGAAAGTGGGGTCTTGGGGCCCCTGAACATACCACTACAGTCAGAAGCAAGGGCAGTCTGGTGTGGACTGCGCTCTCCCACTTGTGCCCGGAAAACTCTGGGCAAGCCTGGCCCCAACCTCCACCTCCCAGAGCACCTGAGCCCCACGAGGAGGCTGGTCCTCCTGGTGCCCAGGGAACTGCAGGCACAGGGGCAGCTGGAGACCCACCCCAGCTCCTCTCCACACCCACAAGTGCACTCCCAGGTAGGGAGTGGGGTCTGCACACATCTAAGTGAGTCTCAGCCATCGGCCCTCAGGACCCAGCTTCCTGGGTCCCGCCTGGCTCATGTCCTAGGGCCACACTGTGGTCACACTGGGGGGCCTAGCCTAAGCCACCCCCATGCCAGTGGCCAAGCTTGTCTTCAGGGCCGTCTGCACAGACCTCAAATTTCAAGCAGAATCAAAGCCTTTTCAGAGTTTAGGCAAAAATCTTGTGATTTTTTTTTTTTTTCCAAATAGTTTGGGCTTGGCAGGTCCCATGTTGCACTTTGCCAAGCTCTCCTCCCTCCTATAATTTAAAGAAGAAAAAAGCACAAATTCAAAACCACTGTGCATTCCGGAGGAGACGTGGTCTGCAGGCTGCTGACTCTGCCACAGGCATCAGAGCATCTGCACCGTGTCCACACAGCCTCACCCAGCCTCTTCCTGAGTCCTGCAAATTTTCATTTTACATTTTATTTCATTTTGCAATCTGACAATGAGGCAGAATCTCTGCAGGGAGTTAGAGCCAGCCTGGCCCAGGCCACAGATGGCCAAGTGAGGCCTGTGGAGACCCCCACCTCCCAGACCATTAAGGCCAGTATCTGGGAGCCATAGCCAGGCCAAGCCCCAGCTGGTGGCAGAGGAGCCGGGCAGCCTGCAAGGGGCTCCTGGTCCCAAGGAAGCTTGATGGGGGTGCCATGGACTGAACCCTGCCCCCACCCCACCAGTCCGTTTCAGAGACTGCAGACTGCTCAGGCACCCAGAAGACCCTTTCCTGACCCCCTCAGTGGGCCAGGGGCAGACATAGGCAAGCATACACCACCCACAGTGCCCGAAGGCTCAGCACCCTTGGCACACATTGGGAGGGTCTGGTCCACTTCAGAGTGGGGGGCTGGGGGCATGGAGAAGACCTAGAAAGGCACGGCTGATACTTTGGCCCGAGGCTTGCCTTATGGGAGTACCCAGGAGAATGGGAGGGCTGAGGGATGAAGAATGGAAGGACGACCTCCTGGGCAAGGAGACGGCCCCAAAACCAGAGTTGTGGGCAAGCCCTAGGCTGTGGGACTCCAGAGGGACCGGGAATCTGGTCTGGGCCCTCAGGATAGGCAGGCAGGGTCCTGGGGCTGCTGCCCACTATCCTATCCCCTCGGCACAAATGGCCTGGCTCCTCCGGTTCCTCTGGTGTGTGTGCCCCGACATTAGGGGCTTCCTCGGCCCACAGGGAAAGACAGTCAGGTCCTCACAGGGCCCCACGCCCTCTGCAGATGGGAACCACCCCCACAGTAGCCACTCAGCCACATGCCCATGTGGAATGACAAGGCCATCAATCCTGTTCCCCAGGGCTGGAAGCCACGTGTTGACAATTTTGAGCAGTGGGTTTAGCTCGGTTTCGGAAAGGATGAGAAAATTAGAGGATGGGTGTCTTTGCTTCCAAGAGTGTCCCATTCTGCGGATCTGCCCAGGAACACAGCAGTGGTGCCAGAGGCCTGCCAGGGACACTAGGCCCACAAAAGGCCCAGACTAGCATCCAGGCCTCATGTGAGGTGGCAGCCTCCGCCCCAAAACCCCCAGCCCTCAGGCAGCACTCACTTGTGCATTTCCAGCTCAATCTTCCAAATTACCAATTTTAAAGAGATATTGCAGGAGGAACACCCAGGACCCTGGAAGGCAGCTGCTGGGCCTGGATGCAGAGAGCGGTGATTCCTCCCAACTGGGATGCACAAGACCAGGATGCCCCAGGGTCAGGGAGGAAGCCAGCTTTACAAGTATGCTTTTCATGACATAACTCATGGGTGTGGGTGCCTTCTCCCCAAGCAGATGAAGGGTGTGGAATCCCATCAGAAGCAGCCCTGTCCATTTCCAGGTCCCCCGGACAGGTGTGGCCAGCAGGCAGGAAGGCACAGTCAGCAAGCACAAGCAACACTGATGCGGGGACACTGCGCAGGCTACAAGGATCCCAGAGGGGGGATGGAGCAGGCCCTGGCTCCCCAGGGCCCATGCCAGGCCATGAGACACGCAGCCCCAGGAGAAGCTGGCCAGGGCAACCCAGGCCTGACAAGTGTCCTCGTGCCACACAGGCCAGGAAAGCCACTGCTCACGCCTCATCAGAACAGCAGCCAGTGCAAGGCAGAGACAGCATCACCTGTGCTCTGGCCTTGCTGCCACAGGAATGCTCTGAGCCCAAGGAGACCCCCACAGCAGGAGAGCCCTGCAAGACCATGGAAACAGACAGGGCTTAGGGCCCAGCCTCAACAAATCACATCCAGGATGGCATTGAAAATGCTTCCATTGCAGGTAGGGTTTAGTCCTGGAATGCAAGGATGGGTTAATAGCAGTAATTCTAGATGCATAACTCACTACACCAAGAACTGAGTTGAGGAAAATGATAGGATCATGGAAATAGATGTTGAAAAAATTCCATATCCTTCCCTACTAGGACTTTAAAAAGAAACCTTGTAGCAAGGAAAGAATAGGAAACAACTTCCCCAACTTGATAACAGTTTGTTCTAGAAGACTTTAGCCAATATTGTAATTAATGATAAAACTTTCGAAGCGTTAGTCTTAAGGTCAGGAGAAAACATGAGTGTTTTCATTATTACCAATTTTATCTTTACTATTATACTAGAGATCCTAATAAGGATAGTACTGCATTTATTAAAAAAAAGAAATGAAAGGCATAAATATTTGGAAATAAAAAGATTAAGTCATCACTACTTTCAGATGCTATGATTGTCTACCTAGAAATCAGAAGGCAGCCAATTGAAAAAGTATTAGAAGTAAGGAAACAATTTAGCAAAGCTATGACTTGAAAGATCAATGGAGCCAATGACTTCCCTAAACACAGCAATTACCAATGAAAACGTAAGCTCAGAAATACTGCTCACAATAGACAAAGCCTTAAAACAACTAAGAATAAACCCCAAAATATAAAAAGGGCTGGATGATGAAAAACGTGAAACTTTACTGCAAAGCAATTTTTTAAATTGAATAAAGGGAGAATTTGAAATACCTAGAATACCTGGATGTCTGAGAAAATATCAATTCTCCCAGAACTAATCTATGAGCTCCAGACAATTCTCATCCATTATTTATGGGACTTGACGGATGAATCCAATGTTCATCTGGGGGAGACACTGGAAAGAATAGCAAGAAATTTTGAATAAGAAGAAATGTATATCCTACAAAACTACATTATTCAAAACAGTGTGGCCTTAGCCCAGCAATATGCAAAAAAGATCCAGGGTGAGTCTAGAAACAGGCCAGTGTATGCTGGAATGAGTATTTACTGGCATTTCACATAAGTGAACAGGGGAAGGAGGAAATATTTGCAACACAGATTCCAGGCAAAGAGCCTAATCTTTAATCCATAAAGACCTCCTCAAAAATCAATACCAAAAAAAAACAACAAAGGTGAAAAACGGCAATGGACTTGATTGGACAGGCCATAAGAAAACCTGACAGTGGCTGGTAAATGCATGAAAAGATGTTCAGTTTCCCAGGGAGCAGGGAGTACAAACGGAAACACTCCCGGATCTCACCCCTCGAGCCTCAGGTCGGCAACATCAAGAGGTGTGATGACCCGTGCTTTGACAAGGGCATGAGTCACCAGGGACTGTGCCTGACTTCGTCTTTTTGAAGGACATTAGGCCACCTCTTTAAAATACTGAAATGTGCACCCTGTAACTCAGCAGATGTGTTTCTCATCATCTGTTCTATAGAAGCCACCGCTGCCATCTTAATATCACTTTGTTTGAAATAAAAACACTCTTGAGCTGAGGCATGGTAAAACAGAGGCTGCAGCCCTTTTCTGGAATATTGACAATGGGTTGGAACAGAGGTGTGGGCGGAGCTTTAGGCCCTGATGTGGAGAGGCCACCAAGGCTCGCTCAGGGTTCAGTTAGAAAAACAATGCCGCACACAATGGGCATCAGATGCTTGAACAGGGCCATTTACGAACCAGAGAAAGTTCTAGAAAGATGCGCCCACAGTGGCTCACCCTGATCACTCTCGGTGAGGGTGTGAACGGGAACCCTCTTTTTTCTTTTTCATATATTTCAGAATGTGATGTGTTCTATTTTAACCACCACTAGAGATTTTTCAAGCTTTTCAAAACTTCCAGTTCTGGTTGTTGGTCCCAAAAACTGGATCCTGTGGGACAACATGGTCTTCAGCTGACCTAGCCCTGCCAGCGACAGTCCCTGGCACCTGCGTCTCTGCTGCTAACCCTCCTGATGAGTGCGCCAGGAGTATTCTGACCAGTGACAGTCCCTGGCGCCGGCATCTCTGCCACTAACCCTCCTGATGGGTGCACCAGGCATATGGCCTCTGACCAGTGACAGTCCCTGGCACCAGTGTCTCTGCCGCTAACCTTCCTGATGGGTGCACCAGGCATACGGCCCTCGGGCCTCTCGCGTTCGGCCCAAGCTCATTGAGTGGAAATCCCCAGGTTACCAGCCCTCCCGCTACCCTGTACCCAACGCCACTCCGGGTGCCACGCGCCACAGTCAATTTCCGCCCAACACCACGACTGTGTGTGGCTCCGGCATTTCCAACCACTAGGAGGGCAGGAGGGCTGGCCAGCAGGCGAGGTCTCTGTGTGTGATTTTGAAATGCCTTTTCCCACAATGGCAATTAAAGTGCAATGCCTAATTCTGGACAGCTTCAGAACGAGCTTTAGAAATGGATGAGCTTTAGAAATGATCACGTAGCAACAAAATCTCCTTCCAGAAAACCTGCAGGTATGGAGGGAGACTGAGGCTATGAGGAGGTGGGGCTAGGGCTGGGGCTGGGGGCTGGGTCTTCCTGAGGCACTGTGGGGGCAGAAAGCAGGAGGCTGGCTGGTGATTGACGCTGCAGAGGAAGACGGAAAGCTTGCACTTTCTCCACGATTGTGTTGAGCAACATTCTAAACACAGTCCTGAGGCTCTCAGTGAATATAGGAGTCTTCATGTTGGGGACAGAATCTCGGAGGGCAGTCCTGTTGGTCTGGACCAGGGGCATGGGGGAAATGTCCAGGCCCTTGGGGCCACACAGGTGCAGTGCCCGGCTCCGCCAGGTTCACACTTTTCCAAACGCCCCTGCTCCTTCTTAGCTTGAGGGTTAACGGCAATGCCACCTCACGTGGTCATTCATTCATTCAACAAGCATTGGTCACTCCTACAACAACCACTCACCACCCAGCCGTGAAGACCCGAGTCTCAGCGGGCTCTGCCCCACCAGGCACATTCTGGTGCTTCGGATACAGCAGAACCAACAGCTGCCCTTGCCCTGGTGATGCAGTTACCTTCCAGGGAGAGGAAGCCAGCTCATCCATGAAGACATGATTTCTCAGGGCAGCTGGTGCTGGTGAGGACACCAGGCGGGAAGCCCAGCCAGCAGTCACTCTGTGAAGCGGCTTGGTGGACTCTGCCTAGCCTGGTGCCCAGCACCTCTGACCCCGCAAAAACCCGCACCCACGTGCCCCTGGTGGCAGAGACAAGCACAGCTACAGCAGCGCTCTTGAAACCACACGATTGTCCAGCCACGGTGGCCTGGGCATGGAGACCACAGGCGCTCATGACGGAAGGCCACCTGAGGACGAGAAGTGGGCAGCAACGCAGGCGGCGCTCAGGGTCGAGAGACCGAGGTCAGCACCAGGGAGAGTGCCAGGCCCGGCGGCCCAGTCGGTGGGTCAGGGTCGAAGGCAGGGCACCTGTCCTGTGGCAGGGGAGCTTTGGGCAGGGGGACTTCAGGGTGCAGGACAATGTGGAGAGGACGTGAGGGGTCCCTGGGGCAGGGCATGCTCTGTTTCTCAATCTGGGTGCACTTTAAGAGATGCAAATTCATCAAGCCCTACCCTCAGGCTTGCACGCTGATCTGCGGTATACCACACAGCGTGGTGACTCACACCTGTGATCCCAGCACTTTGAGAGACCAAGGCAGGAGGATTACTGGAGGCTAGGAGTTCAAGACCAGCCTGGGCAAATAACGAGACCCTGTCTCTACAAAAAAAAAATAAAAATTAGCCAGATGCGGTAGTGTGAACCTGTAATTCCAGCTATTCAGGAGGCTGAGGCGGGAGGATTGCTTGAGCACTGGAATTCAAGGATGCAGTGAGCTATGATCGTGCCACTGCACTCCAGCCTGGGCAACAGAGCAAGTTCTTGTCTCTAAATAAAAAAAAAAAAAAAAATGGTTGAAATATCACGGGCAATACCTTGGAAACCAATTCATGCACCAGGATTGAAGATGCTTCCAGTTCACTCAGACCTCTGTAAACTGTGGCAGTTCCATCTGTCCAGAGTCAGCCCAGTGTTCCTGCTGGGTGGGAGGGAGCCAGGGCTTGCCTGCTGGAGACCTGGCGCCTCCCCTTCCAGGTAAGGGCTCTGTCTTCAGGGTCTGCCCACCTTTCCCAAGGCATGAGATGATGGGAGGGGAGGATGTCGCTGGAAAACGTAGTGATAAACAGGGAGGTGACAGGGCAGGGACGATCACAAGCTGTTGTGAACTTGTGTGAATTATTAATACTTAACCTCCCTGAGCCAGGTGCTTTTCTATAAGCTGGATGCAACCAGATCCGCCTCTCAGGGAGACTGTGCACGTCTGAGACAGTCTTCAACTGCGTTCCCCCAAGCAGCAGACGCTGAGACAAGGTTCATTTACCGGATGGTCCCAGGAAACAGCAGCAGGGGCGTGAGGAAGAGATGAGGAGGGAAATAGCAGGATGGGTGATCGGTGCAGCTCACTGCGACCCGGCTCAGCCACAAGAAACCTCAGGAGACAGCGTAGAGCAATGGTCAAATAAAAACGACCGTGGCTACTGGTTCAGAGAAGCTCCTGCCCCAAACCCAACACCCAGACCAAACCAGAATGGAATCACTCATGCTTCATGTCACGTCATCAAACTGAACTTAGAAAGGGCCCCTTTTCCCAAAATGAAGAGATTCACCGCAGCCAATCAGTCCACCTGAGTCAGGAGACTCAGGAAGTCCCTCCGTGTTAGTCTGACAAGGAAAGTGACCCCACAACACCCAATCACTTGCTGTCCTCTATTTCTGTTTCTTCAGCCTTTTCTGCCTGTAAAGCCCACCTCTTCCACTCAGCTTATGGGAACACCCTTCCTAACTCTCCAAATGCGATGCTGCCTGATTCATGAGTCACCAGGGATAGCCAATTAGATCTTGTGCGAGTCGGCTCTTCCATTGCTATGAAGAAACACCTGAGGCTGGGTCATTTATAAAGAAAAGAGGTTTAATCAGCTCAGACTGTACAGGAAGCACAACACCATCATCTGCTTCTGGTGAGGGCTCAGGAAGCTTCCACTCGTGGTGGAAGGCAAAGAGGGAGCAGGTGCGTCAACGGCAAGAGCAGGAGCAAGAGAGAGAAGGGAGAGGCCCCAGGCTCTCTTAAACAACCAGCTCTCTCGTTTGAACTAACTCAGCGACAGCTCACTCATCACCAAGGGGATGATGTTAAGCCATTCACTAGGGTCCCACCCCTGTGACCCAACACCTCCCACAAGGCCTTACCTCCACCACTGGGGATCACATTTCAACATGAGATTTAGAGAGAAGAAACTTTCAAACCATATCAGATCTTAACTAAATGTGTTGAAAGTTTGTTTTGTAACAGCACACACACGCCAGGGTTTCCAGCTGTGCAGCAGGAACCGGTGCCTGTCCACCAGCTAAGGGATACGTCTAAGTCATTTTCTTTCTGCCACTTCCAGGTTACTCTGCCAGGGGACCCAGGGAAACCCAGCAGGCAGCGGTCACTGGCGACCTTGAGTGTGTAGAAGGGAGCGAGGAGGAGCCTGGGTGGACACCTGCAGCACCTGCTTCAGAGGCACGGTGGGTACAGGTACTCACTGCACTCGCCTCCCTGCAGTGGGTGGGTCCTCATGGGTGGGCTGCCATGGTTCTGTTGCAGGCACATGTCATGTGTGGTGGCGGTGGGAGGTGGCCAGGTGGCTGGATTGAGAAATGCAGCTCCCAGCCACCTGGCCACTCCAGCCTCATGATGCTAAGGTTAAGACAGGGTCGCTCACTGGGGGATGGCGCCTTGCCTCTTTCTCTGCACCTCCAGCAGCCTGAACTGTGCCCACTTGGGAAGGACGAGGTTGTCGGACGCTGGGAGAGGCTCCCTCCGTGTTGGACCTGCTCTCGGGCTCCACATGGATAATCAGCTCCACACCTCATCCCTCATGGCAATTCTACTTGGCTTTGGTTTCTACTGAGGTAAAATTCATGTAACATAAAATTAACCACTTTAAAGTGTCCAATTCCGCAGCACTTCATCTGCTCACAGTGCTGTGCAGCCTCACCTCTGTCTAGTTCCCAAACATCTCATCTCCCCACAAGGAAACCACTAAGCAGGCTCTCCCCATCTCTCCGTGCCTCCAGCCCCCACAACCACGCACCCGCTGTCTGCTGCTGTGGCTTCAGGGGAATGTGAAATGCTGGTTATTTCACAGAAATGGAGTCACATAGCCTGTGACCTTTGGTGTCCAGCTTTTTTTTACTTACCGTGATCTTTCCAAGGCCCCTGCACACTGCAGCAGGAATCGGTGCCTGACTCCTTTTTATGGCTGGAGAACATTCCCTTGCATGGATAGGTCAGTTTTCTCTGCTCATTGGATGGATATTTGGGATGTTTCCATATTTTGACTACTGTGAATGGTGCTGCTGTGAACATCCATGCAAAAATTTGTGTTTGAATACTTGTTTTCAATTATTTTGACCATACCCCTAGCTGTATGTTAATTCTGTTTTACTTTCTGAGGAACCACCAAACTGTTTTTACAGTGGCTAAGCCATTTCATGTTTCCACCAGCAATATACAAGGTTTGTCATTTTCCCACATCGTCGCCGACTCTTATTTTCCGATTTTTGGTGCTAGCTATCTCGAGCGTGGTGTGTGACATCCTGTTGCTCTGATTTACATGTCCCTGATGACTAGTGATACTGACCATCTTTTCATGAGATTATCAGTCATTTGTGTATCATCTTTGGGAAGGTGTCTATTCAAATTCTTTGCTATTTTTAAAACTGACTTTTTGCTGTTGTGTTGAAGAGTTTTTTTTTTTCTTCTGGAAACTAGACATTCATGAGATACATGATGTGCAAAAAAATCCTACCATTCTGTGGTTTGTCTTTTCACTGTTTTGACAGTACCCTTTGAAACACAAAGGGTACTATGAAATTTTCATAAAGTCCAATTCTTCTGTTTTTTTCTTTTATTGCCTGTGTTTTTTGTTTCATATCCAAGAGTCTCTTGCCAAATCCAATGTCATGAGATTTCCCCAATATTTTCTTCTAAGAGTTTTTGCTCACTGGGGGTTTTGGTCCATTTTGGGTTCCCTGTTGTGTAGGGTGTGAAGTAGGGTCTAGCTTCAGTTGTCCCTGTACCACTTGTTGAAGAGACTACTCTTTGTCTCACTGAATAATCTTGGCATCCTTGTCCCAAAAAATTGACCACAGGTGTGTGGGTTTGTGTCTGAACTCTTCTATTCCATTTGTCCACATGTCCGCCTTCATGCCAATATCAAACTGTTTTGATTACTGTAGCTTTGTACTGTAGTAAGTTTTGAAACTGGGAAACTGAGTCCTCCAACTCTGTTTTTGTTTTTTAAGACTATGTGGCTATTCAGGGAATATCCTTGCTTCATGCCCATTTTTCCTCCGAGAAAATGAAGGGAGAAGAAGACTGAGTGACCTAAGGGGGTGGCTCAGCTGGTCAGCACCAGCAATGACAGAGGGAGTGAAAGGGCTCAGGGGCCAGAAAAGGAGCAGGATGTCCATAGGGCAGAGGTCCTGTGGCTGTGCCTGGCCCTGATCCAAATCTACTGTCCTCACCTGGCTGACAACCCTGCCCTCGCAGGCTGCAATCACTCTGCTCATGTGACACTTACTCAGGAAGCCCTGCACCTGCCTGAGAGTCACCTCGCCTCCCTAAAATGAGGCCCAGAGGCCAGGTGTCTAAGCCTCCCTTGGCCGCCCTCCCTGGGCCGCAGCCCCAGGTCTGGGGAGCACTTTGGCCTGAGGCCCTCTGGAAGGGCAGGGCTTCCCTCTGTCACCTTCTCAGGATGCCTCTGCCAGACTTTCATTGAAGGTGGGGGACCAAGGCCAGGTGGGCTGGTCAACGCCACCTTTAGGGAGGGGCCTCGCCACCACTAGTGCATGCCCACTCCCCAGCACGGGTGGGCCAGCCAGAGCTGACCTGACGTGGCTGAGCTTGGCTGTAGGTGTGACCCATGGGCCAGGCCATGGTTGTGGGGTGTGGTCAGGGCCTCTTCTCCTCCCTGGTCCTCAGCCGTGTCTACGGCTTCAGCCTCTCCTCCTCCCAAGTCCTCGGCTGTGTCTTGTTCCAGCCCCCATCCTCCTTCCCTCCCTGGACACTCCCACTGTGTCCAGGAGGGCCCTGCAGCTGCCTTCACCTCTGGTTGTGCCGGTGGCTGCAGGGCAAATAAAACCAACCCTTCCCCCATTCCCCTCCCCAGGGACCAGGCAGCCTGTCCCTGTCCCCAGAAGAGGCCTTGCCCCACCCCTTCCCTCCCACAGGCCTCAGGGGCTCCCTCGCCCTTCAGCCATCCAACGCTCAGGACACCTGTCCCCTGCCACCTAGCGGGGCATTACTATTGCACAGAGAAACAGACACTCGGATGCGGCAGTTTCGCCTCCTCAGGAAAATAGGATTCCCAGAGAGGACCAGCAGGCCAGGGAGGCTACAGTCCTCCCTCAGCTCCACCACGCAGGTGCCTCTCTCGCCTGTGACTCAGCCTCACCTGCCAAGGTTGCAAGACCCTGCTCGGTGGGCCCTGGCAAGGCCTCCCCCTTAGGAGACGGCTCTTCCACTGAGCCCCTGGATTCCCTCCCACCCAGCACAGGCCGGCGGCACACAGGGCAGGCCACTGTGAGCACTCTGGCTGCTCTAGGCCCTGACACAGTACAGGCCTGGGTCCTCCACAGCCAGGTGTGCAGGCCCCCATCCCCCCCCAGCCCATGGCTTGCCAGCCAGGGCCATGGAGGCCACAGCCACCTCCCCACATGCAGGCTGGTGGCTCCTGCCCAGGAGGACAGATGCCTGCTGTCTTGTTCTCTGGTCTTCCAGAGAAAACGTTGGCTGAAGAGGGTGCCCCGGCCGTGTTCCTGTCACCAACTGGACAACTCCCCTCAAAGGGCCTTGAGCATCCCAGGACACCCTCCCCAGGAGGAGGGAAGGTTGGGAGTGTGGCGTGGACAGTGCCACCCTTCCAGGCCAGCATGGTCCAGAGGCAAACCCTTACCTGCAGAGCAGCTCAGAGGATGCCTCCAGTTGGCCTCACCCTGGAAACGGCTCTTTGCTTTGGTGACCAAGCAAGCTCTTCAGACAAGCCTGCAGAAGGGCAGTGGGAGGCGGGACAGGGCCACAGTCCGACCCCCTCAGACCTTAGGAGCCTCATCTACAGGGAAACGAAACCCTTCAACTCCAGACCTCTGGAGCTGAAGGCAACTTTAGGCCTTCCCTAAGCTTAGGGGAAGGTTTGAGGTGACCCCGGAATCTGAATGGGGAGGGGAAGAGCGTTCAGCTTCCTGGACCCCTTGAGAGGAGGAGGAGGCTCAGGGGCTCCTGCACTGTGGCTGAGGGCAGCTGCATTCTGATCTTCAGAGTCCTTGCAGGCTTCGGATTGAAGCTGGTTTTCAAATGATCAGCCAGGCAGTATGGACTGCAGGAGGAATAGGTCAAAAGCCAGCAATGGTCCAGAAGGGGAGAGGCGGAGGGAAGGGCAGGAGCCACACACGGAGCAGACAGCGCCTGGCAGGAAAGCCATGAGTTGCTGGTGCTGGGGACACCAAGGCGTGCACGTGGGTCTCTGAGCTCCAGGTGTGTGGGGTGCTTTGTCCTAACATAGCAGACAGTGCCGGAGTGCCCCCATCTGCTCCCTCTCCTCAAGGAGACCAGGCCAAGAGTCAGGGTGGGGAGGGGCAGGAAAACAGCCACAGGGAAGGCCAAACCCAGCTCAGCCCAGAGTGGAGTGTTTGGGGTCATCTCCTGCTACCAGGGTGCTCAGACTAGAGAAACAGGTGCCAGCTCTTGGAGGGGCCACAGGTGCATTCCTCTGACCCCACCTACCACACGGGTGACCCAGCCTCACTGAAAAGGCTTGCTCTCCTCTGACCTGGATAAGGGAGGCCAGCCCAGACTTCTGCTGATCAAAGGGACCCAGCAGAGCAGAGCAGGCTCCAAACAGCTTTGCCTTCAAGTTGACTGCCCCACGGCAGGGGCTTGGAGAGAGGTGGAGGGAGGTGCAGGTATGACCTCCTTTGAGAATAATGGTGCCAGGTTTTCTCAGTCCTGCAAACTCTGCTCAGCTGGCGCCCTCGTCCACCCACCCTCACTGCCCAGTGGCAGCCCCTAAGTTGGGGAAGCCAGGGCAGCCCTAGGGTTCAGACTCAAAGCCGAACTCCTGTAGATTAGGGTCCTGGCTCAGGGCTGGAAGACCTTCCAGGGTACCACTGAGTGTCCAGGCAGAGCAGGGACCAGCACCCCACCTCACAGACCCCACACGAGTACAATCCCGCAGGGTCATCTGGAGCCGAGCTCCTTCATGAGATGACAGCGGCTCCCTGAGCCAGCACTAGAATGAGAGACCGGATGAATGTTCCCCAAGTGTCACCACCAAAAGGCAGGGCAGGAAGCACAGGGTGAGCTGGAGGTGGAGTCCATGGGCCAGAGCAGGCCCTGGGGCAGATCCCCTCCCCATCGCTAAGCCCTACAGAGCTGCCCAGAGCCCCGCTTCTTTCTGGCAGGCACCCTGCTTACCATTTGCAGAAAGATCTCCAGCTCTGCAGGCAGCCTGTCCTGCCCACCCTGCTCTGCCCAGGGCTGCCAGCCACTCCTGGGGACCATGTTCTCTCCATCAGCCACATGCTGGGGTATCCACTTCCTCCTTCAGGCTGCTGCCCAAGGGGCCCCCAGACCCCCACAGAGGTGTGAGGACCCTACGTCCTCCACTATGCCCCAGGGCACCAAAACACCTCCTGGGTGCTCTAGCAGATCAGATGCCACATCCCAGCCAGCCCTAGTCCATGCCCTTGAACCCCTGCTGTCTGCAGGCACACGCGCGCACTCCTGCCTCCCACGGCCAGTAGGACAGGGCTCTCGTAGGTAGGGACGCTACAGGCAGTGACATTCACAAGAAGGCAGCCATGGATGGCAGCGACAACAATCGCTCAGTCTGTTTGGAAACTTACTTTTGGAGTCTCCGAAAGACAATCTCTGAAACCAAACAGAAAGGGAAGCTGTCCATCCGTGGCAGCGGGCAAGGGCGTGCACACTCACGAGGGTTCCACGCAGCAAAAGTAGGATAATTTCTGAGCAGACCTGCCGTCCGAACGGCTGGGAGCTGCGGGCCCCCCGGCGCTCCCTGTGTCTTCTGAGCAGAGACCAGGCTCAGCATCCCGCAGACCCCCACCCTCCCTAGGCAGAAGCAGGAGTGGTCCCTAAGCCAGCAGTACACGCCCTCCAGGACCTGGGGTCCTCCACAGAAGATGGGGGCATGGAAGGGAGGCCCCCACGCCCTGGCCCAACAGGCACTGCCTGCCTCAGCCCGTCAGACAATGCTAAGTGTCCTCTGCCCTCACCGCACCGGTGGAAGAGCAGGTCCAGGCTGCGCCACACGCCCACTCCTCTCAGGTGTTTCCTCACTTGCTCATTCATTCCTTCTTTGTGTCGCATACGTGTGCCCCCACTGTCTAGCCAGGCAAAGACACCAAAGCAGGAGGGGGTGGTCTTGGTCAGAGCCACAAGGGCCACTGTGGTGGCTAGGATTCGAGGCATCAACTATGTCCTCAAACCCACCCATGTGTCCTGTGTGGAGCGGCCCCAGGGACAGCGGTGGAAGAGGGGGCTGATCAGCCTTGCCCATCCTCCCAGAGTTCCAGTCTGGACCCTGCACCCGACTAGCACGGGCAGCCTGGCGGCTCCTGCCCTGGTGACAGCGGGCGTGTGCAGCATTGCCAGGAGGGAAGCAGGGGCAGCTGCAGCTGCTCAGGATCCTGCGGCTCCTCCCAGGTGCAAACCCGGCTTTTGCTTCCAATGCTCCCGGCGGCATGTGCATCCTCTCCAGGGAAGGTCCTGGCTACAGGTCTCCTGGTCTGCGGAATGGGAATGATTCCAGGACCTGCGATGGTGGTAAGGACTTCCTTAGGAGATGAAGCCACCCAGGGGTCACCAGGGCCAGGCAGAGGCTGCGACCATCGCGTTCTAAGCCCTGCTGTCCACACTGCCATCCAGAGGCCCAGAACTAGGCTGGAGGAAGGACTTGCCTGGAGGAATAACCCAATCTGGTCAGATTAAGAGGAGGCGTAGACAGTGACGGGGTAACTATAGAGCCTCAGGCCGGGTTAACCTCAAGTTCAGGTTCCTAGGCCCAGGCAGCCCTGCCTGATCCCGCAGTGTGTGAGACCACACAGAGAGAGCGGGATCGTGGGCCCGGGCTCCTGACCGTGCTGGATAAGGCGTGCAGGCAGCCACGCCAGGCCCAGGCAAGAAGGAGCAAGCCCGGAGCACGTACTGAACAGGGGTCTGTGAGTCACAAAATGTGACGCAGCAGAGGGTATGTGGGGGAGGGCAGGGAAATGCACACTTGGATTGGGTCCCCAAAGCCTCCCTCTCCAGCAATGACTCAGTGTCTCTGGGTGAAGGAGCAACCTTCTCTGGGAGGCAGGGCAGGAAACCCCAAGAGCCCAGGGGGAGGGCACCCCACCTTCCTGCTCCAGCCCCACACAGCGGCTGAGAGCCCCGGGCACAGGAGGGGTAGGGAATGTTGCCACCACCCCCACCACGGACCCCGCTGCAGCTTCCAGGTGACGCCACAGGCCCTGAAATCAGGACACCCTTGCTGTACATGGGGGTCATCTTGAGGTTCTCTGCCAAGGATGCTGACCTCTATGCCTGCCCCCAATTCTGCAGCTCAGGCATCTGGCTTCACCGCCAGGCCTTACCATGTGGAGAACAGGGGGCCGGGGTGGGGGGTCTGGGAGCCAAGGAAGGAGTGAAGCCCTCCAGACACCAACATCGCAGTCCTCACCCCCTCCCTACAGACCCCATCCAGGCCAACTCCCCATGTGCTGCTAAAGCCACGCGCCCTCCTACCATACAAGGTGCAGGCAGCCCTCCCGCCTTCTTCAAAGAGGTATCTGCTCCGGATCACTCCACCCTCCTCCCCCAGTGGCCTAACTAGTCGCCGGGCTCCAACCCTATCACTTCTCCAGAGGTCATCTGGCCCCACCCAGCAGCCCAAACCAGTAGACCGGCCCTGCCCCATCACTTTGGTTTCTCCAGCATCCAAAGAACGTGGACGGTCACCCCCCAAAACAGCTGTCAAGGTCCAACAATTAAGCCATCTGTTGCCGCTCCCTGGGACTGGGAGAGGTGAGGTCGAGTTTCTTGGCCAGTTTCCTGCGTGCAGCCCCCACACCACAAAAGCCCCCACTGCGAGCCGGAGCCCGGCGCGAGACGGCTGGAAGGGCGCGGGGAGGGAGCCGCTGCGGGGTGCAGGCGGGGAGAGGGGCGGCGGCTCGAGGCGCGGCCGGCGGGCGGAGGGTACGGAGGCGCCGGGAGAGCGTTCTCGGGGCGCGCTGCCAGGGTGCAGGAAGACGGAGCGCGCGGGAGGGAGCGGGGAGCGGGATGCCGATTTCGGCTGGGGGCGGGGAAGCCCCTGATTGGGGCGCGGGAGGCGTGATGTCACGTCCGGCGGGGGAAGCCCTGCCTCGCGCACCCTCCGCCCCCGTCCCCGCCCCCACAGGTGGTGCCACCGCCCTGGGCGCCGGGCGTGGGGGGCCGCCCTCGGGGACCCCGGCCGCAGCCCCGCGCTGCCCGGCTCCGCCGCCTCCCGCCGGGGATCGATAGAGTCGCGCGGCCAGGCGGGCCCTCTGGGTCCCTAAGAGCCAGAGGAGCGCCCAGTGCGCCCCGGCCCGCGCCCCCGCGCCCCGCCCCGCCCCGCTCGGTGCTCCCAGTCCCTCCCCCACCCCTGCGCTCCCACCCTGCCCCGCCCCTCTCCTCTCCCGCGGCCGCCTAGGGGCCGGGCCGGCGGCGGGGGAGGCGCCGTGCCGGGACTGCGCTAGCCCGCCGCGCTCTGGGCTGCCCGAGCGAGCGTTCGGACCTCGCATCCCGCGCGCCCCGCGCCGCCGCCGCCGCCGGCTTTTGTTGTCTCCGCCTCCTCGGCCGCCGCCGCCTCTGGACCGCGAGCCGCGCGCGCCGGGACCTTGGCTCTGCCCTTCGCGGGCGGGAACTGCGCAGGACCCGGCCAGGATCCGAGAGAGGCGCGGGCGGGTGGCCGGGGGCGCCGCCGGCCCCGCCATGGAGCTCCGGGCCCGAAGCTGGTGGCTGCTATGTGCGGCCGCAGCGCTGGTCGCCTGCGCCCGCGGGGACCCGGCCAGCAAGAGCCGGAGCTGCGGCGAGGTCCGCCAGATCTACGGAGCCAAGGGCTTCAGCCTGAGCGACGTGCCCCAGGCGGAGATCTCGGGTGAGTGAGGGCGCGGCGCCGGGAACCCGGGCCTGGCCGGGCTTTGGGCTCCGGACCCTGGTCTTCCCGACGCGGCTACTCGCCCCCGGCACGGGATCCTGCCGCCTGCGCCCCGCCGCCCGGGCCCCGAGTGGCTCCCCGCGCTGCGGCTCCTCTGCAACCCCACGGCCCTCGCCTCCAAGCCCCGCGCCGCACTCCCTCGCCAGGGTCTCCTCCGCTCCGCTCGGTCGTCCTCCACCCCTCCCCGCCCCCCGCACGCCGGCTTCTTCCCTGCAGAGCTGATCTCGCCGGGCTGCGGGCTCGGGGCGCTCCTCCCGGGCCACGGCTGGAGCTGGGCGTCTTCTGCCCGCCGCTCGGCCCAGCGCGCCTGCAGGCCGGGAGTCCCAGCCCGGGGGCCGGCTGTCGGGGCGCTGTGGGGCTCGGCGTGGCCGGGCTTTCGGGGCGCCGCTGACGGTGGCCGCGGACTGCTTCTGCTCTGTAGAGATCTCTCTGGGAGGCGTCTCCGGTCCTGCCCGGGGATTCTCGTAGGGTCTCCAGCAAAGGCAGCCTAGGTGGGTTTTATAAGCTACCTGGGGGGTAGTGCGGAGGGGTGGGGAGGGAGCTGGGTACTTATCCGCGGGCGGAACGCCGCCGCCTCGCAGAGATTCCTGTCGAAGAACTTGTACGCGCCGGCCCCCGCCTGGCGCTTGGGCAGCCTCGCGCCGCGAGTCCAGCTGCAGGTGGTCGGCGCGTTGGATCCCGCCCAGGGGCCGTGTCATTTCTTTGTAAGAACAGCGGCCCTCTTGGCGCCCCCTAAGCCCTGCAGCCGCCTGCGGCTCTGCCTCTTCCCTCCCTGTGGTCCCGGAGGAGCTTTGGGGACAGAAGTGTACGGGTGGGTGGAACGGTGGGCTCCGTGTTCTAAGGATCTCTTGGAACCCAAGCTTCACCTTTCCACGTGTGGGGACCAACCTCGGTCTGTGCCCCGTGCCAGGGACCCAGTGGGCAAGAACAAAACAGACTAGGTTTCCTGCTCTGGGGGGCTCCTCTGAAACCAGGGGAGTGGGAGTGCGGGTGGAGGGCTACTCAGATGGGGACTCAGCGCAGAAATGCCCATGGTCCTGGGGATTCTGAGCAAGAAGGATCCGTGCATCTGGGTGAGGGGGGTCTGTTGCCATGCCTTGCTGCGAGGGGCGGAGTGGTGGGAGGAGGCAGTCGGGCTCTGGACCCCTGCCCCTCCAGGAGGAACAGAACCCACAGACAGCCCCTTGCCCTTAGTGGATCTCCCGATGCCCCCAGCCTGAGGTTCTTGTAAGGGCCCCCTGACCGCCCCCCCCAGGAGGAACAGAACCCGCAGACAGTCCCTTGGCGGATCTCCCGATGCCCTCCCCACCAGCCTGAGGTTCTTGCAAGGACCCCTCCAAAGTCCCCGGGACAGGCCTTCCTGTCATTTCCAGGCTGCCTCCCGCACCCCACTGGGCTCTGTCTGTCCCAGGTAGGGGGCACACCTGGATGCCAGGCAGCACAAGGCCCTGGGCACAGTTGGGTTCGTTCTCTGCCCCTCTACTCACACATAAAGAGGCATCCCTGGCCTTCCTGGTGAATCCCTCCCCAGGCACCAGGGTAGCAGAGTGGCTGAGTGGCTGC
Source organism: Gorilla gorilla gorilla (assembly GCF_029281585.2). Taxonomy (NCBI): domain Eukaryota; kingdom Metazoa; phylum Chordata; class Mammalia; order Primates; family Hominidae; genus Gorilla; species Gorilla gorilla. The sequence goes on from NC_073235.2 coordinate 143,096,672, forward strand.
CCCTCCCAGCGCAGAGTCCTGAACCCTGCTCCTTTGGAAACCATTAGCCCCCAGCCCTTCTTAGCACCTCCATGTCCTCTGGGCAGTTGCATCCTTAGGAGCCAACCTAACCTTCCTTGCATCCACAGGCCACTGTTGCCAGTTAGAGAGACAGAGTGGCAGAGTTTGGCCATCTCCCAAGGGTGAGAAGAGAGGGCAGGACAAGATGGAGAAGTTGACATGGGGCTGGGCCAGAGAGTGTGGGTCTTGCTGCTCTTGGGTTGGGGAATGCGGTGGGTTAGGGACCCAGGACAGGCAGATTGTGTTGGTTTCTCTGTGTCTGATGGGGCAGGGGATGCTGTCCACCCCGCGTGGGGAGTATGAACGCCCTGCAGCTGTCTAACCACGGTGCCAGCCGTGGGCCAGTGCCTGCTGCCAGGGCTCGGGGTGCCACCCTTCTCCAGACTTGCAAGGCCAGGACTGCACTGGGCAGGATTACTGCCTCTCCAGTCGGTGCCCCTCCGACAGGAGCCTCTCTCCCTGGACCCCCTATGGCTGCAGAAATGGGGAGTAACCTTCGGGACCCAGGGTACAGAAGACAGTGTGGGAGCCACGTGGGCTGAGGGAAACAGGGTGACTCCCTCGGGTCGCAGCAGTCCTGGGGCAGCCAAGCCCAGTGTCCCCTCCTGCTTTGTCGGCTGGGCCTGGGCTCCGCGGAACGGGCGCCCTCTGGTGGCTCCTGGGCGGCAGATCCTCCCAGGAGCCCTGGACCCTCTGTGGCCTAGTGGGCACCATTCTCAGTCCCCTCTCTCCTGCATCCAGACTTCTCCAGGGGGACCTCCTCAGAGGGGATGCGAACCCCCTGGGGTTGGGCACCTCGCTGGCCCGGAGCAGGTGGGGTAGAGATCTGATACTTCCTCGTGGGAAGGAGAGCAGTTGGCCCTGGGTGTGTGGCAGGCCTTCCCAGCCTCTGCCCCAGGGACCAGAAACGGCAGTGGGTGACAGGAGACTTAGCTCATGAAAGAGGGCAGTGTCGGGACATATTGGGCTCCCTTTTGAGACTTCCTTTGTCCTCTGGACAGCCAGGCCAGGCTGCAGTGACAGCAGTGGTCATCCCATTTTATGGGCAAGGAAGCAGGCCTGGGTGCCACCAGCTGGACGGTGGCACTGCAGCAGGGCACCCGGCCACCCTCCCTTTATGCCAGGGCACGGCACAGAAGGCAAGGGCGGAGCCGAGTGGCACCCCGGGTGCCCCTGCACTGCCAGGAGCCCTCATGCTGAATCACTGCCCGCGTGCCAGCAGGCCTCCTGCTTTTGCTTGCAAGGTTGTGTCTGGGCATAGGTGTTTCCAGAGCACCTGTCTGGCCTCCTGATGTCTGATGTGATGTGATGTGTGTCTGTCTGCTCCTTTGCTGGGGTCTCAGCGCCCCACCTTGGCACCTGAGCTCCCTGGTCGCTGGGACCACCTCTATCTGTTTCCCTGTTGTAGCCACAGAACCCGGCTGGCTCCCGGCCCAGGATAGCTTCTCGGAGGACACCCCCAGGCCTTCCTGGCTTTATACCTGGCTGTGCTGGGTGGGGAGCGGGACATGGAGGGTAGAGGAGGGTCTCCTTGGAGCAGACACCCCTGTTCTCAGGGTCTCCCAGCCTGAGGCAGAGGAGGGGCCCTAAGGTCTAGTTTTGGGGGCGGAAGTCAGAGTGGGGTGTGGGACTGTCTGTGGCACAGAAACTGCCCAGCCGCTCCTGTGCCCCGGAGTGGCAGCCCGCCTACCAGCTGGAGCGGGCACCAGCGTGCCCTGGAGCCTGTACCAAGTACCCACTCGTTGGGCCCCTCGAAAGGAATCTTTTCTTCTCTGTGCCACTTTTGGCTGCCTGGGCGGTTGGCACACAGACTCTGGGGAGCCATCCTCGGAGGGCCTGGACCTCTCCTTCCCACATCCCTGGAAGGGTGTTCCCGGCTGGGCCCAGGAGAGCCCACCAGCATCTGCTTCTCAGTCCTATCAGCGGGCCTCTCGGAGGCTGCCTGGCACACAGCCCCTCACCAGACCAGACAGTTCCCTGTGCCCTGTCCTGTCCAGGTGGCTCAGCGTGGTTCCCAGGTGGTCCTCAGCCTTTGCTGTGCCACCGCTCTTCCCTCCATGAGAGGAGCTGGGATTTCATCATCCCCAGCGTGAGGACCGAGCGGAGCCCAGGGGAGCCCTGATCCGACAGGGCCACCTGCGTCATGCAATGGCCTGGGTCCCTGCTGGACCGCCAAGCCTCCCATGCCAGGCAGGCCACTGGGCTCCTCAGGCACAGATGCCCCCACCTCCATCCCATCCCCGGTGTCCCTGGGCCTTTTCACAGGAGAGAAAGGGAATAATCGTGACCTCCTGTGAAGGTGGCCAGGAGGGAGAAGGTGCTGGGGCTGGTGCTGGGGCTGTGCACCTCGTGGGCAGCCTCGGGCTGTGTCCCCCTTCTCCCCGGACACCCTCTGCAAAGGCCCACACACACCCCTCTCAGTTAATGGCATCCGGTACCCTAAGAGCACTCGTGAACCCGGCTTGTGGAGCATTTCCCATGACTGTCTGGTTAACACATCAGACGGAAGGGATCTTTGTAGACCCGTTTTACAAATGAGTAAACCAAGGCCTGGTGAAGCCCTCCTCTTAGGGCCAGATCTGGCTACAGCATTGACCACTGCCCAGTAAAGCCAGGCCAGGCTGCCTGTCCCAGGCTCCGCACTTCTGGAAGGCTCATGCTTTCCCCAGCCCGCTCTCCTGTCCTGGGCCTGGGCTCCAACTCTTAGGCACCTCGTGCTTTCCCCAGCCCGCTCTCCTGTCCTGGGCCTGGGCTCCAACTCTTAGGCGCCTCGTGCTTTCCCCAGCCCGCTCTCCTGTCCTGGGCCTGGCCTCCATCTCTTAGGCGCATTTAGAACGTTTAACCGGGACTCCTCCTGGCCTCCCTGCCTCCAGTCTTGCCCAGCTCCTCCTGGCCTCCCTGCCTCCAGTCTTGCCCAGCTCCTCCTGGCCTCCCTGCCTCCAGTCTTGCCCAGCTCCTCCTGGCCTCCCTGCCTCCAGTCTTGCCCAGCTCCTCCTGGCCGTGCTGCCCAGAGAGTCGTACTTCCACACAGCTGGGCCTCACCCTCCGGCCTGGCTCCACTCCCTGTGGGGGGAGGGCTGCCACTCCAGCCTGCTAGGAGGGCTGTTCCCAGCATGTGCCGCGAAGCCCTGCATGTCCCCAACAGGGCAGACCAGCCACCCACACTGGGCCAAGTGCCCCAGGATTAGTGGACAGGTACCCTATTCAGGTGCCCACAGGTGCCAAGCCAGGGAGATAAGGCAGGCCAGTCTATTGGGGCTTGTACCTTCACACCAGCAATCTCTAGGGACAGTGTGAGCCTGTGGTTAACGCGCCTTCCCAGGTACCGAGGACGCCTCCCTGCGGCAGGACTGGGGGCATACCTACCTGGTGGCCGAACCGCAGGGCTGCGCATCAGACCCCGGAGGAGAGCCTAGTGGGTGTCTGAGCATGTCCATGTCTGTTCTGCGGCATCCACTGCATGGCACAGGTGTCAGCCATGGGCTGGCACTAGACAGGAGACGAGCCAGGGGAGGGGCTCACCCGAAGCCACGCGGGTCAGGTCTGGCCTGGGGCCCCACATCTGCCGTGCCCGGGCCAGTGAGAGGCTGGACACCTTTTCTTAAGCCAGACCGTCCTCACAGGGCCTGGTTCAGTTATTTCAGATCAAGACTGGACCCCTGGTGGAGGCTGGGGTGGGCACTCCTACATGCGGGGCCTCTGCCCAGCCCTGGCCCTGTCCAAGTGTCGACGTGCCCAGAGCCCTGAGCCGGCCTGGATCTTGCCAGTCGCCAGCACAGCCCTGTGGGGCCCGGGATCTTGCCCACTTTATGTGGGGGCTCCAAACAGGAGCCGCCTGCCCGGAGCCTGGGCTCCTCGCTGCCGTGCCTGTGGCGGCTTTTCTTTGTCTGGGAACAGGCCTGGGCAGGTGCCCTGAGCCGCTTGAAGTCTCCTGACGGGGTGGGGGGTGCAGTGTAGGGTGTTGAGGCATGGGCCAGGGAAGCGGGCGGTTCTCCCTCCACCTCCAGGCCCCACACCCAGGCGGGAGCACGCAGCAGCCAGGTGTGGGGTGAGGGCTATGCTGAGGAGCAGGGCCCAGAGCTGCAGCCTCCTTGGCTGCTCTTGGCCCGCCGTGGGTGGCGGGGAAGTACAGGTGTGAGGGGCACACCCCACTGCCCCAGGCTCGGTAGCAGTCTGGAATCCGGGTGGGTTTAGGAGCCCCTGAGAGGGCCAGGCCAGCCTCACACCATCCCCTCTCCTGCCTGTGGCCTCAGCTCCATCTCCCGCCAGCTCCTGCTGACCCACCTTTCTGGCACACCTGTCCCCTCCCTCCGCGGCGTCCTCCCCTTGCCCACACACAGCTCCCGCCTCCTCCGGCCTTTTCCCACAGCTTGACTTCCCGGGCATCGGCCAACACGTACCCTCCCTGTTGCCGGGGCCCCCGCCTGGGCAGGCCTGAGCTCCACGCAGGGTGGGGAAGGCCCCGAGTCCCTCCCGGTACCGGGTGGGGCTGGGTGCCGGGGTTAGGAGCACAGGTGTTTCCAGGGCTGTCGGAACAGTGCCACAGGCTGAGCAGCTGCAGCTGCAGACATGGGTCGTCTGTGGTTCTAGAGCCTGGAAGCCTGAGATCAAGTGTGCATCCACCAGGCTGGCCCCTTCTGAGGCGTGAGGAAGTCTGCTCCACGCTGCCGGCTTCCGGGTGTTCCTTGGCTGGTAAATCCCACCTTGGTCTCCACAGGCCGCTCTCCCCGTGTGCGCTTCTGTCTCCGAATTCCCCCTCTTCACAAGGATACGACTCTAATTGAGTCAGGGCCCACCGGTGACACCTCTTCTTAACGAGAGGTGTCACACAGACTCCACACCCAGAGTCACATCCTGAGGAATCGGGGTTAGGCCTCGGCCATGTGGGTTTTGGGGGTACAGTTTAGCCTGTAGTGGGGAGCTAGCCCAGCCCGGCACACCTACATCTTCCCATCAGGCGGCAAAGCCCCCGAGGCTCTGGGTGTGTTGTGATTGTGGCCTCCTGAGCACTGGGCTGTGTTTCTGTAATGGGCTTAGAGCTGAGCACAGATGCGCCCGAGTCCCTGGTGACAGTGTGAGGGAGTGACCACGCCCCAGCCTGCCGCTCACCCCCGCCCACCTGAGGCGCTCTCCAGGCACAGCCTGGTCCCCACAAGACTGGGAGGCCTCAGCGTCAGGCCCTGCACGGCTACTGGGTCCTTGGCCAGCCCCTCCTGCCGTGGGCCTCCGCTTTTCCCTCAGGTCCGGGTGGCAGGGCCGGGCCACTCAGGTGAAGTTCCAGGTCTAGTGGTACAGCAGTGGCTGAGGATGCCGCCACCTGTGCCGTCACAGAACCGGGGTGGGGGGCAGTGGCCAGGCTGGCCTGAAAACCTTCTCCAGGTTGCGTTGGGGGAGCCCAGGCTGGGAGAGTCGTGGTTCAGTGGTGTGAGTGTGCCTTGGACAGGCCCCAGTCTCCCACTTGTCAGGGGGCAGAGCCCTTCAGGTGGACTTTGGGCGGAGAGGCAGTGGGACTGCAGGGCGAGGGTTTGGAGATGTAGAGATGAGGGAGGCCTGGGGGCCAGGAGGCTGCACCACTGCTGTCTCCTGAGGTGGTGGCTGGCCAAGGAGGCCCGCTGCTCTCTTGTGCTGAGTGCCCCTTGGGTCCTGGAGGCTTGGCAGGGTGACAGGGCAGCCACCCAGGGGCTCCACCCGTCCTGCTCCTTCAGGAGGAGGAGACCTCCCAGGGCTCTGGTGGGGAGGAGGGCCAGCCACAGAGCCACTGCAAATCATCCCTGAGGCCAGGCGACTCGGAAACAGAAACCCTGAGCCCAGCACAGGGCAGTGGGAGGTGAGGCCCAGCGGCATCTGTGAACTAGGCCTCCCGGTGGGCTCTCGGGGTCTTTGATGGGGCGCAGCTGGTAGACAGGGAGAGAAGGGGACTGGGGCTGGAGCAGGGCAGTGAGGAGGACCCTGGGGTCCCTCCTTCCCCAGGCCCTCCCTCCCCTGGTCCTCTCCCACCTTTGAGGTGCCCCAGGAGTTCCCAGAGTCGGCAGCACCAGGGGCTGTCTACCGGGTGGGCTGAATACCACTTAGTTTGCAGATGGGAAAGCTGAGTCCCAGAGAGGGGTTCCCAGGGCTCAGAGCTGAGAGGCCTCGCCACCCGGGGCCAAGCCCCACACTTGCTTGCCGAGTGACTCACTGCTGCTCTGGGCCTGGCTAGCAGGGGTGAGGCTGGGTCAGAGGATGGGGAGCTGGGCCAAGGCCACAGACCACCCAGCAGGTGCAGGCATCCAGAGGCCTGAGGGGCACCGGGAGCGCACAGGAGGGGAGGCTGTGAACACGGCCCGGCTTCTTTGCAGCCCCGTGTCGGGGCCGTGTGAGGACACACACCGCAGGAGGGCCTGGCCAGCCTCAGCCCAGCCCAGCCGCCACGCCCGGTGGGTCTCCTGAGGTCAGAGCCAACCCCACAGTGGGCACCACATGCCCACCTGCTGTCCTGGCTCCTCCTGAGGGACAAGGGTGAGCTGGGCGGGCCAGGAAGTACAACGCTGCTAGGCTTCTGCTCCCACCCCACAGAAGTTCAGGTTCTACTGAGAAACTTGGCTGGGGCTTCCGGGGACTCCCAAATCCAGCCGCCCAGGACCCTGCGGCACTGTCCATCCTGAGCCCCGTCCTCGCCCGCTGGTCCATCCTGGGGTGATGGATCTGGCTGCAGTGACCCCGACGCTCTGAGGCCCAGAACAGCGCGTCTCCCTCCTGGGAACAGCCAAGTCTTAGGCCCATGCAGCAGCGACCAGATCCCTAGCCTCCCCGGCAGGGGTGTTTCCTGGGTGCGCCATCAGCAGTGGAACCTGTAGGGAAGTCTGTGGCCTGTGCACACCTTCAGACGATTTTCCCAAACACCGAGGACAGCTGTCCAGTGCGTCACAGAGCTGTGGCCTATGGGTGATCGTCTCAGCCTGTCCCTGCATCTGGTGCAGCCTCAGTGCCCACTGTGGACCCCGCAGCCCACCCCTGTGTCTGGTGCATCCTTGGTGACTGGAGCCCCCTGTGGCCTCCGCAGCCCACCCCTGTGTCTGGTGCATCCTTGGTGACTGGGGCTCCCTGTGGCTGTCTCATCCCATCCCTGTGGTAACCCATGTGTGACGTCCAAGTGTCTCCTCAAGAACCGGGGCCAGGAGGCCCATCCTTGGCTCTGGAGACTGCAGGGAGAGCATCCCACCCACCTGTGACCATCTACCAGGCCCTGGGGACAAAGCTGATGCCACCTGCCACCAGGGTTGGCTCAGGCGTTTACATGCATCTCCAGTTGTCATGGAGCTTGGGACACACTGGACCCAAGGAGGTATTTTAAAAGGACAAGCCTCTCACATAATCCAGCCCCACCGTTCCTGAACGCGATGCCCCCTCCCCGAGCCTGGCGGGGGGCTGCACACAGAACACTCCTCAGCATCTTCAGTCTCCCTTCTGTGGCCTCACACCCAGGATGGTAGGTGTTAGAACAGGTGCCTCCCTGTTCTGTGTGCGTAGCCTCATCCTGTGGGCAATTTGGGGTGAGGGGTGGCTGCAGGTCAGACAGATACCTGGGGAAGGTCCCCTGGGATAGGGTGGCTCCCAACCGGGAGCAGTTGCCCTGGGCACTTGTGACATCCCAGTGACTGAGGAGTGGGGGTGCTCTGGTGTTTAGTGGGTGGGGCCAGGGAGCCCAGTAATCCTGCGAGATGGAGGTGCCCTTCCACAAACGCCAGTAGCACCCCCAAGAGAAACACTTGAACTGAAGCTACAGGCAGAACCACGCCAGGGGAAGAGGGAGCTCAGGGGAGGGGGCACCACTCAGCGCCAGGTGCTGGGATGGGAGGATGGGCAGACTGTGGTGGCCAAACACCAGCATGCAGGAGGGTTGTTCTAGATGCACCCATCCTTCTGCGGGTGCACGGATGAGGTTCTGGATGTAATTCAGGGGGTTCATGAACTTGGCTGAGAAAGAGATTACATCTCCATCGTTGCTAACCTCTAACCAGAATTTAGCATTTTTTCTTACTCGGAACGATGGTGTTCCGGGACCTGGGGCTTGGTCGCCAGTAGACATCGCCGCTGTTTATGCCCCTCCACATTCGTAGCAGACAGCTTGGAAAACGGCGTCCTCTCACTGTGACTTTGAATTCTAGTCAGTATTAGGCCCGCTGCGGCTCCTGTAAAACTGCTTCCCGGGGAAGCACGTGCGTTGCCACCTCACAATTCGTTGTATCACATTCTGGTAACTGCTGTGTGATGAGTGCTTCCTCCATGGTCCTCTGTGTAGTTGTATGCTTCAGAAACAAGCATCGTCCTGAGAAAGCGTCTGCGGCTTCACCGATGGGCAAGGGGGCCCACGGCACAGAGAAAGTCAGGCTGACCCGAGCAGCAAGTCGCCCTCGCAGCAGAGAAGGAGAGGCTTGAGGCCCAGTGTGTCTGCGCCCAGGAGGGCCCACTGTGGCCTAGGGTCCGAAACGGGGGAACGTGGTGGGGAGTCCCCAGGCACCTTGGGCGGAGCAAGGAGCAGGGCCATCTGCCTGCCGTGCGAGTGAGGGGGACACATCCCAGGTCCTCTGCATCACTGGAGGCTCCGTGAGCCCCTACTGGGTGCTGGGTGCTGTTCTGGGTGCTGAAACGCAGCTGCAGACAGAGCCCTTGCTCTCTGGACGCAGTTAGCGCAGAGATAGGGCACATATGAGAGGGTCCACACAAGCTGTGCCTGTGCTTGGCCACCATGAGTGTGTAGCTTGTGTGAGTTACAGGTAAAGGGGTGTGACGTGCAGGAATCCAGGCATCTGCGTGTGAGGTTCGCAACCACTCACCCATTTGTGTCATGTGAACCCTGAGGGCCGAACCCTAAAGACCCCTCCCTGGCTGGGGACTGGCCCAGGGCTCCCAAATGCAGTTTGGCCCCTCTCTTGCCATGGCCATCTCTTGTCCTGTCCTCGGCCTCCCATGCTGCCTTACAGGACCCTCAACTGGGGCTGGCCACCTGGGGCTCCTCCCCAACCCAAGGAGCCTGGAGCATCTGGGTCCTGGAGCACTGGGGGCCAGCTCATTGAGAGGACCAGAGAGGAGACTTGGGGAGCAGACAGGAAGGGCTGGGTTCTTCCAGCCCACATATTCTGCCCGCAGAGGACGGAGAGGGGACCAGGGTGGGCAGCCCCTGGGCAGTGTGGAGAGACCTGCCTGAGGGGAGCAGTGGAGCTGCACGGCTGGCATCAGAATCCGGGGTGGACTGGTGCCCCGAGCCCGAGCATCTCATCCATGGGGGGATAAGGGGCGTCCATCCACAGCCCTGTTGGGAGCCCAGCCTGGCATGGCCGAACCCCTGGCATCTGGTACCCAGGGATGCCCAGAAGGGGTGGGCTTCACCCTGTTTCTGAGTAGCAAAGGCAGTGAGTGGGCCAGGCAGAGACGGGGCTGGGGACTTGGTAGGCAGGGTCTGAGGGCATTAAGGCTGGACCCCAGAGCCAGGAGGGGCGTGACCAGAGGTCTGTTTGAGTCGAAATTGAGGTGTCGTAGATGACCCCCATGTTCGTTCCTCCCTCAAGTAGAGATCCCTCGAGCTGTGCCCCGACACAGAGGCTGTTCTGGGTACTGGGACACAGCAAAGTCCCTGTACTCCCTCCGGGGCCTCTGTGTGGTTGGGGCGACATTGACAGTCATTTCGGAAGGTCAGGAAGGCTCAGCGCCGTGAGGAGGGTGTGGCAGGGCTGCTCTGAGGCCGCTGTGGAGCCGGCGGATGGAGGGGGAGGGCACGTAGGTGTGCACACACTGCCTGCGCCCCTGTCCCCATGGACCTCAGGTTCCCAGGGAGGCGGCCTGCCGGGCCTCTGGGGAAAGCCACACCCTTGGCCAAGGGCTGGCTCTCTTGAAGATCATGGCCGTTCCTGGTGGCCGTCGTCTTAGCAAAGGGGCGGGTCCTGAGAGAAGCCAAAGCCAACCTGCTGGGGGTCAAAGGGGGTCAAGGGCCGGCTCCACACCGGCTGTGTGCCCCTGGCCCTGCCCACAGTCGCTGTGTACCCTGGCAGAAGGCTGGCCCGCCCTCTGCCCAGCGTGTGTCATGTCAGGGAGGCCTATTCTTTCTCTAAGTCCCATCTTCCAGAAGGTGGGCTGTGGATGAGGGCACTCCATGGGGAGGGAGGAAGGCCAGGCTGGGGAGCCACATCTGCCTGGACAGGAGGCCCCGTCATCGTCATCGGCGCAGCTGCTTCCTGGGTGTCACCCTGAGCGCTCACAGCACGCAGTGTCGGCGCTCCCATTCGCTGGCTCTGGGTGTGAGAAGTTGGAAATGGCAAGAAGAGTTGCTGCCAGGCCATTCTGGGTGGAACACACAGTGTCCCCAGGGCACAGTGACAGTGGAACGGCCGGAGGCGCTCTGGAGCCCGCCTTGAGGGTGGCAGCTGGTTTTCAGGAAGAGAGTGAAGGGTGGAGAGTTCGGGAGGCACCGCAGGCCCTGTGGAGAGGCAGGAAGGGCAGGAGATGCTGGCCCCAGGTCTGGACAGCTGCCCTCATAGGGGCCTCTCCCTTCCCCTACAGGATGGGGCTGGTTCCTTCCCCCAGGCTGTCTGCCTCCTGGATCTCATGTGCCCGCCCCAGGCAGTGTCCCCAGCCTCTGCCCAGAGCCATCTCATGGGATCCTGGCATCCCTCTGCCTGCCAGGCAGTCCGGGTATAGATAGTCCCTGCCAGGCAGTCCGGGTGTAGATAGTCCCTGCCAGGCAGTCCGGGTGTAGATAGTCCCTGCCAGGCAGTCCGGGTGTAGATAGTCCCTGCCAGGCAGTCCGGGTGTAGACGGGGTGGAGTCAGGACTCCAGGTGCCTGGGGGTGGAACTCTGAGCCTCCGGCTCTCCTCCGGCAGGTGGCTCCGGGAAATGGGTGGGAGTCACGGAGGCGGGGGGCCCACATTCCCACCTGCTCCAGGACCCGCAGGGCCCACAGGAGGTCGGGGCTCACCTTTGGGGAGGCGATCAGGCAGGCACATGACAGGGCCACCTGCTCAGAGTCTCCCTGGGCTGGGAGCCCTGGGCGTTCTCGGTGGTGGGCTGTGTGACCAGCAGCGTGGCCGGCAGGTATCCCTCCCTGGACGTGGCCTTGCAGACGCCAGCCCAGCAGCCTGAGGCCCAGCTAGGTTTCAGCAGCACCTGGCCAGCGATGGGATACTCAGGCCAGCGAGGGTGGCCAGGCCTGACCCTAGTTTTGCAAGAGTGGCCTAATCTCCATATCTGGGCTCGGGGTGCCCAGGTGTCAAGCCTGGGCTTCTCATTTCCTCCCCTTCAGTGAGGACAGGGGGACACTCAGGCCAGTGGAAGGAGATCTGCCTTAGGTAGAAGTCTGAGACCTGGGGGGAAGCCACCTAACCTCCGTGAGCCTCAGTCTTCCCATCTGTAAGCTGGGGGTGGTCCTGTCTGCCTGTTAATTGAGATAGTGCTGATTTCAGGAGAGACCCATTGCTCTCCAAGGAGGCTGGGGACAGTTCAGAGTTGAAAGCGGCCTTAAACCTCCTGCTGACAGCCTGGACGGGGTCTGAGACCTGAGTAGGGGAGCCAGGGATACGTGGGTGCACAAGCATGCATGGGTGCCCAGAGGTGGTGGGCTGCTGCGGGTGGGGAGACCTGTGTGATTCCGGCAGGCGCCCCACCCCCCTCCCCCCACGCTGCAAAGGGCCGCCGGACTTAGCGGATGCAAAGACAGGACGCCAGGTACATGGGAATTTCAGGTAGACCCTGAATCATTTTGTAGTGCAGTGTGTCCCAAATACTTTAATTTCAAATAAGGAAATAAATGTTGAGAGTAAATATGCCCTACATATTTAGTGTAAGTACACCCCAGATATTTTTGGGGAGAAGAGTTGTTTGCTTTTTGTGGCAAAATGTGCATAACAAAATTTGCCAATTTAACCATTTCTCAGAGTTCAGTTCAGTGGCGTTCAGTCCATTCATGCTGTTGTGCGGCCGTCACCCCCATCCAGCTCCAGGACCCTTTTCATCTTGTAAAACTGAAACTCTGTCCCCATTAAACAGTAACTCCCCATTTCCCCTCTCCACCGCCCCTGGTGCCTGCCATCCTTTCGGTCTCTATGAATCCGACTCCTCTAGGGACCTCGCATAAGTCGAGTCTTGCCGTATCTGTCCTTTCGTGTCTGGCTTCTTTCACTCAGCGTCGTCCTCAAGGTTCCTCCAGCCGGAGCATGTGTCAGAATTTCTTCCTTTTCACGGATTAATCCTATTCCATTGTATGCACCTACAGACAGTTTGTGGAAACAATCTATTCAACTGTGGAGAGACGTCGTTTCTACCTTCTGGCTCTGGTGAATAATGCTATGAGCATGGGTGTATGAGGACCTGTTCCTTTTCCTGCTTCCAGTTCTTTGGGGCCAAATACTTTCATACTGTACTAAAATAACAATTCTTTGTTTATCTGAAATTCAGATGTAACTGGCCCCCGTGCTTTATCTGCACTCGTCCCCTAATTGTGGCTGTAGGGCAGGGCTGGGCAGAAGCTCCAGCCCACACACCTGCCATGCTGGGCAGGCAGGCAGAGGTGCCTGGGCGGCCGCCAACTCATCAAAGCCCTAGGGAGACGCCCTCCTGGGACCGCCCAGACCTCTCTGGGCTCAGCAGGGCTTGTCAGCTCCTGCTTCAGCCTTTGCCTGCAGCTCAGGAATTCCCCTGGGATTGGAGTCAGGGCAGGCTGCAGGGTTGGGGAGGTGGGGGATGCTAAGGCTGTTCCTCGTGCTGGGCCCCGTGCTGCTACTCCAAGCCTGTGACCTTGCACAGGTCATTTTAGCTCCCTATGTGTCAGCTATGTCAGCGGGACCTACAGCTGCTGTGAAGATGAAATGACTCGGCTTAACCCCCTGCGAGGCCCATAGTGAGCTCTGCATCCTAGCAGAGAGACAGCTAGGCCTCTGGGAACAAGGGAGCCCTCACCATGTGTGACCTCCCACTCAGGGGCGTGCCCCCTCGAGCCTCGTGCTTCCTCTGGGGAGGAGGGGCTGGCTTGGGGGGGGCGTGGCTCGTGGGCCATGCTGGCAGTGGGTCGTGTTCGCTCCAGTGCCAACACTGGGCAGATTCCCCCCGACATCATTTAGACGTGTGCCTTTATTCAGTACCAGGGTACCAGGGCCGGCCTGGGTGCCAGGTAGGGAGGCAGGAGCAAGAAAGTGGAGGCTCCCCTGGCAGAGGTTCCCTCTGGAAGGAGCATGGCTTGTTGGGACTGGAGGCCAGAGGCTGGGGAGGCTTCCTGAGGGAGGTGAGGGGAAAGCATGTGAGATGGAGGGAAGCGGCAGGTCACAGCTGGGTGGGGTGACTGGGTGGAGTGACTGGGTGGTGGGGGTGGGCGCAGGGAGAGCCAGGCCTGGGACCACCATGACCACAGAGATGGCTTCTCGGGAAGTGGTTGGGTCGGGGGTGAGCGGCCGAGTTCCTTTGCTCCCTCCCCTTCTGTTCCTTCCCCAGTGCTTATGAGCCATCCCTCTTGGCGGGCTCCCTCCAGAGGCACCCAAGGGTTTGCTCTGGGATCCGCCCCAGCCTCAGCTGTATGTGTGTCTCTGCCTGGTTGGCATTCACGGGGCAGATGGACGGGCCTGCGCGGCGTCTTTGTGGACTGGAATGTGGCTGGTGTGTCCCCTTCTGCGTTTCTAGCGTGCCCCCTGTGGATGCAGCAGACAGGGCCAGTCCATCTTCGAGGCCTCCTTGGGTGCCTGTGGCCCCTGCAGTGGGTGTATGGGAAGCTAGATGGGAGAGCTGGGCAGAGCCCCAGGAGGACAACCCCACCCTCCCACAGCCTGCCTGAATTTCCACCCTGCTGGCAGGGTTGGGCATAGAGATGTGAGTGCCCTCTTCAGCTCCACCAAGCCAAGGAGGAGAAAGGCTGAGCCAGGCCTGGGGGCACGGCCTCTGGGGAGCACCTCATCCTGGGTTCCAAGAGTGGGCTCTCTGCCTTACAGCCAAGACACCGGGTCCTGGGTGTGGCAGGAGGTTTGTGACACAAATTCTGAATCCCCTTTCATCCCCAGTGTCTGAGGCCACAGCATGAGCCTCAGACAGTGGAGCAGGCTGGCATGGGGGGAGGCCTGCACAGGGCACGTGGCTTCTTGGCCCGAGCTGTGACTAGGCTCCCATCTGATGGACCCCTGCCGTCCTGCCATGCCAGGGCAGGCACTGCCCAGACCTGGCATCTGCCGGCAGGATGACCTGCCCAGGGGTTCCCCAAGCAGGATCTGGGCAGCTTAGAGAGCAGTCTTATGAGTTGCCTGGTGAAAGCCCCGTCTTTGGGGGTCTCCAGTGTTGTGGCCTGCCTTGGTGGTCTGTCCAGCAGTTCTCAGTGTGCCCATTGCAGACCGGCCGAGAGGCCGGAGTGCGGCCAGAGGGGAACTGGTGTGAGTGGGTGGTTTTGTCTGGCTGGGTGAGCAGGCCTGGGGAAGGTGGGGAGCTGGGCCGGGACAGTGGGAGCCACGCAGGACCTGGGCTGCAGCGAGGGGAGGGTGTTGGCGGGAGGCTGTCCCTCTGGTGTCCAAGGAGGGGCCAGAGGCGCACAGCATAGACCTCCCAGGCTGGGGGCACCTGGGTGGGAGACTTGGTGGAAGGATGTGGCCTGTTGGGTTTGGTATGTCAGAGGGAAAGCAGGTCAGGATATAGGGGCAGGGGGGTCTGGAGTCAAGGCCCGGGTGCCATTGGACTGGATGCTGGAGGGGGCAGGTAGAGGATGTGGAATGACCATGGCAGCTTTGTGTGAGGACAGCGGTGGTCAGCTGCCACCTTCAGCACAGAGAGAAACCCGACACCCCGCCCCCATTACCCTCCGGGGAGGGGCCCCGGCTCCCCCGAGCACCAGCCCTGCTGAGACCCAGGAGCCCCTGCACCAAGGCCTGGGCCCGCTTAGCCGCAGTGGGGAGCCTAGGAGGCCCGGACTGCCCGCGAAGAACAGGAGCAGCACCCGCAGGCGGGAGGGAGGGGCCTGGCCTCGGCGGCGGGCAGGGAGGCGGGCGCAGGGCGGCGGGCAGGGAGGCGGCTGCGGCGGCGGGGACCTGGCCGGAGGGGCCGGGGCGGCCGCCTGCGGTTTCCAGGGAGACGGGGGCGGTGCCGAGCGCGGCGGGGCGGGGGCTGCGGGAGGACGCTCGTCCCCGCGCCGGGAGCCGCCGCCCTCGGCCGTGCGCGCCAGTGCGGCTGCGGCGCTGCCCGGGGTGGCTGCGGCCAGAGTCTCCCGCGCGCCCGGCGGACCGCAGCCCGCCCTCGCCCCCCGCTGGCTTTTCGCCTCCCGCGAGCCCTTCCGCCCGGCCCCGCTCCGCCGCCTTTCCCCGGCCCGAGCACCTGCACCCAGAGCCCGCGCGCCGCCCGGAGCCGCTGGAGCCGCCGCTGCGAAGGGGGTCCCGCGTCCGCCGCCGCGCTGGAAGCCAGGCCCGAGGACCTCTCCCGCGGCGCCACCGCACCCGCATCCGCAGGCGTGCCACCCCCATCTCCACCCGCTCCTCGTCCCCACCGCCTCTGTCCCATCCTCCGCTCCGTCCTGACCCCCTTGGCCGCCGCAGCCCCATCCCCTTTCCGCCCCTCCTGTCGGGAGTCCGTGGCCCGTCCCCGGTCCCACCCCACCCATCGCCCCAGCTGCACCTACCCCTACCCCTCCCGGGCCGCATCCCAGCGTCCCCGCCCCCACCCTCCGCCCCGCTCCCGCATCGCCTGCCGCAGCCCCGGGGCCCCCCTTCCTCTTCCGCCAGGCCCATCCCCCTCCCCCGGGCTGTCGCAGCCCTCTGAGCCCCCTCCATCGCCCCCGTGCCTGCCGCACCCACTGCGACAAGCCCCTTCCCCGCCAATCGCAGCGCCCTCCTCCCCTCGCCCGCCCGCCGCAGCCCCCTCTCCCCGCCCGCCCCCTCCCCTCCCCGCCGCGCCCACTGCACCAGTGCCCCCTCCTCGCCGCGCCGCCAGCGCTGCTGCGTGTCCAGACCCCTGCGCACCCGCTCCAGCTGCGCGGTTTGCCGTCCTCGTCCCTGGCCGCGGCGGCTGGCGACTGGCATCGGGGCGCCCGGGACCCCCAGGGCGGCGACGCTGCCGCCGGTGCCGCCGAGCCTTTGTTCCGCCGCCGGAGCCGGTTTCATGCCTGTCGCCCTCGCAAGCAGCCGCGGGTGACAGGAGCCTTAGCCGGCCTGGGGCGTGGACCCTCCCACCCGGGGCAGAGGTGTCCCTACGACGCCCCTCGGTTTCGGGTCGCAGTGCGTGGTGGAGGTTCTGCGGCGGCGGAGGGGCTCCTTGGCGACGCTGTCATTTGGGTGAAATGGTGGCAGGGGGCTTCGGGCAGATGGCAGGGGTGTGGGGAGGGGAGGGAAGCACGTTGGGGTGAGTCTGGGGGCCGTGGATGCCGTTGAGGAGCTGAGATGCCGTGGCCGGTCCACCTCGCAGGTGGGGCCAAGGCTGCCTCTGGCTCAGACGTCAGGAGCCCAGGTGGACAGGGACTGGCCAGGGGCGCAGGCTTCTTAGAGGATGGGGTAAAAGTGAGGAAAAGATCCCCTGCAGCCTGGGCAGTGGGTGGTCCCCAGGAAACCTCCTGGGTCGTTTGTCCAGTGCACCCTCACCCCAGGAGGCTGCTGGACGTGCCGGAGGATGCCACAGCCACGGGAGCTGGTTGGGGTCCGAGAGCAGATGGGCCAGGGGCTGGGGCAGGCTTCGAGAAGAGGGTTCGGGCTTGGGGAAAGCCTTCGCGGCCATCGGCCAGCCAGGAAGGCCCCGTTGCCGGGTGCAGAGCTGAGTAGAGGGCAGGAGCGGGGAGGTCTAGGCTCTTCCCTTGCGTGTTGGGAGGCTGCGGTGCTTGGAGCTGTGCACACAGCCCTACTCCAGCACCGTGGGAGGCAATGCAGGCTGACTGTCCACGCCAAATTCCGGTATCTTAGGCATTCGAGTCTGTTGACACTGAGTATCTATCTAGGACGAGGCTGTAAAGGTGGATAAAGCCGGCTTTACAGTCTGCACCTCCTGTGTGAGCTGTGGAAGCTTCTGGAGGGATGGGCGTGGCGTGGCGCCATCATCTCTCTGCATTCTCCTTGGGAGGGCTCCAGAGCCACTGGTCACGGGCAGCTGCCAGGCTGGGTCTGGACAAATGAGGTCTGGGTCCATCATTGGGGATGGGGGCCACTGTCAGGATGGGAGTCTCACCTAAAGCTTTGGGGTGAAGGTGCTGATGACCAAGGGGAAACTGCAGGGTGGGGACATGTCAGCAGGGGACGAGAATGCGTGACCTAAAAGGTGTCTAAAGTTAAAGCTGGTGGGGGCTTAGTGAGGAGCAGCAGAGTGGGGTGGTCCAGAACCATCAGGATCAGGAGGGGGAAGATGGAACGAGACAGCAGCTGCCTACGGGCCAGGGAGCAAGAGCTCTGGGCTTTAACCTGAGGAGCAGGAGCCTGGGAACTAGAGACTCTGGGTTTGAGGTGGGGGATGAATCTGCCATTAAACAAATAATCCCCTTCCCCCCCAGAAAAATCCTCAGAGCACTGGGGAAGAGAAGTGTCCCAGTGACTGAGGGAGGGGAGCGCTGTGGAAGCATGGGTCGGCTACAGCAACTTCAGCCCAGGGATCAGGGAAGAGAGGGTCCAGTCCCTGGCCCAGCGGGGAGCAGGCCCGGTGACCTTGACCTGAGCAGCCCCAGGGCCAGAGGGAGGGGTGGGCCGGAAGGGCCCAGATGCCTCCCTGCGCGGGGGGAAGGGGAGGGGCTGCCGGGACTCACCCCCTAGGTTGGAAAATGCCTCCCTCTGGGTTGGAGGAGGAGAAAGGCCAGGAAGGAGAGGGAGAGGGACATGGGGAGGGTTCCCTCCTGGCCTGAGGCCTCTCTATCCCCAGGTGTTGAGCTGAGAGAAGTGGTGGGGAGGCCCCGGGGTGGGGAGATTTAAGATGACAGCTGGTCTTGGGCACATTGCTCTCCATTCAGAAAGACCCCAGCCCCTGGCATTCTTCCAGGAGGGGGCTTGCTTTGCCGCCCCGCAGGGGGACTCTCCAGAGCCGGCCTCTGCCATCTCATGTCCAGGACCACAACCTGCGGCCCCGGCCTGCGCTGGGCCGGAGCTCAGCAGAAGGAAGCCAGCGGGAGGCCTCCTGCCTTCGACTGCCGTGCGTCCAACCTGCAGCGGGCCTCAGGGGCTGCCTCGGTCCAGCCTGCCCGGGGCTCCCAGGCCGGCGACTGCCGTGCATCCAGCCTGCAGCGGGCCTCGGGGCCGCCTCAGTCCAGCCTGCCCGGGGCTCCCAGGCGTTCACCTGCCGTGTGTCCAGCCTGCCGTGCGTCCAGCCTGCCGGGGGCTCCCAGGCCGGCGCCCGAGCTCTGGCTCCGTGTCTTCACTCCCGTGCTTGTCCGAGGAGGGAGGGAGGGACGGGGGCTGTGCTGGGGCGGCCGGAACAACGCGGGTCGCCGGGCTGGCTGGGCGAGGTGGCCGGGCGGGGCTGAGGGGTTGGCGGGGGAGGGTGAGGCGCGGGGGCCGGTGCGCGGCCGTGGGGGTGTGAGAGGTGGCTGACGGCGCCGAGGAGCCCCTCAGAACCTGCAGGTGGGGGGAGCTCCCATATCTTACGGGTGTTTCGGGCCTCACCTCTCCATGTCTCTCGTCAGCCTCTCCCATCTGCGTGGTGGGGGCTGGGGAGTGGGTCCGCCGCCGGGACCTTGCGAGGGAGGAGCACAGGAGGAGCCCGCGAGGGACGCCCCCCACCCCCCCTCCTAGGAGTGCCTGAGCCCTAGTCCTGAGTCTTGGACCAGCTCACTCGGTGCCTGTGGCCCAGCCAGCCTGGCCTGGGTGCCCTGTCACAGCTGAGCCCATCTCAGCTGAGCCCAGGGTGTGTCACCGGGAAGTTCAGCTGGCACCTGCCACCCCCTCCCCCAGGCACGTTTCCCTCCCACTGCCCAGCCCAGCACCATCATGTGTCTGGCTGACCTGTGCTCTCCTGGTCTGGGCAGCCTGGATGGGTGCACAGGGCCCCATCACAGCCCAC
The DNA here is from genome assembly GCF_029281585.2 of Gorilla gorilla gorilla. Lineage (NCBI taxonomy): Eukaryota > Metazoa > Chordata > Mammalia > Primates > Hominidae > Gorilla > Gorilla gorilla. The sequence goes on from NC_073235.2 coordinate 143,115,690, forward strand.
ACCCTCGGAGAGACGCCTCCTGAGTCTGCTCAGCCTGGCACAGGCCCCAGGAAAGGACCCGGAGGGGCGGTTCCTGCTCTAAATCCTGCCCCCACAGGGGTGGGACTGGGGCAGAATCCCATCAGTGAATAAAGGCTGCAGAGTGAAGGATGGTCCCTGGCGAGTGTACCTGTGTCCCAGTCTTCTTGCCTGAGGGCGACTTCCCACCCATGTGAGGAGTGGGGAAGGAGCACCCCTTCTCTACTAGGCCCCAGGGCTCTCAGAGCCGGGCTCTGTCCTCACCCCAGCTGGCTCCCACAAGGCCCTCCTGGCCCCAGACTCTGTTGTACCCCCAACTCCCCTCCAGCAGGCATCTGGAGGTAAGGAGGGGTGGGGGGCACAGGTGCACTTGCCATTCCCGCTTTGTCTGCAGCATGGGCACATGTAAGTCCAGGCCCTGGGGAATCCCTGGACCTGCAGCCCCCGCGGAGGGCTCCCTCCCCCTCCAGCTCAAGCCAGAGCACCCTGCATCAGTACATTCCAGAACTCAGACAGGAAAAGAGGGCGAGGAGGGAGCACCCCAGGATAAGAACCCCTACCTCGGCCCTCCCTCGTTCTCCCAGGCCCCTCTGACAGCCTGTCTCCTTGCTGTCATGTCAGCAGGCACAGAGGCTACAGGGGCCAAGCAGCAGCCGCCCAAGCCCGGATTTGGGTTCTCTGTTCCCTTCTCTTGTCTCGGCCTTCTCCCTGAGTGTGTGTGCTTAAGAGGGTGCGGAAGATCAGCAAACTCAGTCTGACCCAGGCATTCAACCTCTGGGTAGTTACCTAGTCCTGGTAACTAGTGGGTTACCAGTGGCCTCTAGTGGGTAAGGGCTTCCTGGACCCCAGGCCTGAGGGGTGACTCCTCTTGCAGTAAGCGGGTAGGGCACTGCCTGCGCTGCTCCAGGCCCTGCCTGCAGTGGGGCTACAGATCCCTGCTTCCACCTCCAGGCAGGGCTGGAGCTGCTGCCAGCTCCCCCAGGACAGCCTCGAGCCAGGTGCCTCTACCCGGGCTGACCCCGCCCTCGGTCCTGGTCCCAGCTTCCTCTCCTGCCTCTCCTCCCTGGCCTGGCCTTCACTTCCTGCTGACCCTCAGGCAGGAGGTAAAAGAATGCAGGACCTGCCGCATTCCAGCCACCCTGGCCCAGGGTCCCAGAACAGGATGAGACAGGCCCCTGAGGCGGCAGTCCTGAGGAAAGTTGCTGGAATTCCTGCTGACAACCCCCTCCTTGACCCCACCCCTCTGACCAAGCCAGGCTCCTGTTTCCACCTCTCCACTATGCCTGACCTAGGCCAGCACCAGGAGGGCCTTAGAGGCGGGGGACGAGGCCCAGAAGGAACAGTGTGGCCCTGTCAGTGTGGAGTCCTGAGCTTAGGCAGCCGGAACCACTTGCCCCCTCACTGTATAGCTGGGACAAGAGACCTCATCCCTGTAAGCCCCGGTTTTCTGGTTAATAAAATGGGGATTGCGGCAGCCTTCATCACAGTGCGATGCACACCCTTTAAAATATGCAGTTTTTCCTGATGCCACACACACATTCCAGGTGGGCCCTGAGGTGTGCACAGCAGGGCTGAGGGCTGACTCAAAGCCTGTCCTGTCACCACTCCCCACAAGGAGGTGAAGCTGTCTCTGATGGCAGTGCCGCTGTCACTGCCTCGGACGCTGGAGCAGAGTAGCTCGTGGCAGGCTGCAGAGGAGGGGACTCCACAAGGACACCAGGAGGCACGGGGTGCACCCTGCAGGGCTTGGAGCATGGTCCAATGACCCTTTCATGGGGCCTGCCAGCTGCACCAGAGCACACCTGCCCCCATACCAGACTCGTGCCTGGGGTCCTGCAGGGCCACTGCCTCTGACCAGCCCACTGTTGGTGGGATCTGCTGTCCTTGCTGTGGGAGCTTGGTGCCTCCCAGGGCTGGTGTGGGAAGAGAGGGGGATTGGATTCCTTCCTCCTTCCCCATCCTCAGACATGGGCCCAGGCAAGGGGTGCCTGTCGGGCCTGGTAGCCTTCTCCACGCTTGCACACAGGAACCTGAGGCCAGTTCTTTGCTTGCAGCTGCTGGGACAGCAGGCTGGGGGGCAGGACTTGCCCAAGGGGCCTCCTGCCCTGTAGAGGCAGCCGTGCTCCTGTGTCATGTGTGGGAAGCTACAGGACCCAAGCCAGGCCTTTTCCTCCCTCCACACCCCGACCACTTCTGCCTTCACCCAGGGCACCTCCCAGGCTGGCCCACCCCTGAGCTGTGCTCCACCCTGGGTCTGCCATCCTGCCCAGGAGAGCCTGAGGGTGCCCTCCTGGCTCCCAGTGCTGTCCCAGCCCCTCTCCCTCACACTGGCCTTTCCCTACAGGTGAGCACCTGCGGATCTGTCCCCAGGGCTACACCTGCTGCACCAGCGAGATGGAGGAGAACCTGGCCAACCGCAGCCGTGCGGAGCTGGACACCGCGCTCCGGGACAGCAGCCGCGTCCTGCAGGCCATGCTTGCCACCCAGCTGCGCAGCTTCGATGGTGAGTGCCTCCCAGGGGTGCTCGGGGCCCGTAGGGTGCCGGTGCATCGGGGAAGGGGCACACTGGGCCTTGCCTGGTGTGTCAGTGCCGAGGGTGGGGGATTGGCAGGAGGAGGTGGGGGAGTTAGTGCTTTGGGGCTAGGGCGCTGGGTTGAAGCCCCAGCTGGGATTTGGGGGCTGCCCTCAGGCAGGGATCTGCAGGGTTTGACACCCCCCTGGGAGTGTGCACAGCCCATTCCCAGTGCACATTTGGGGACAGAGGGCCTATCCCATCAGCCCCTCAGAGGCTCCTGTCACCAGCAGATTCTCCTGAGCACCTGCAGAGAGACAGGCCTTGGCCAAATCCTGCCTGCAGCTCGTCAAGTGCCCCAGGCCGCTGCCCCTGGGGACCAGGTGGCCTGGAGCCAGGGAGCTCAGTGCAAGGGCTGAGACTGGGGCTGGGGACAGCGCTGCAGAGTGCAGGGCCTGCCTGGGGTGGCCACCACTCAGCCCTTTATATCGGGGCAGGAGTTTGGGGGCCGCGGGGAGTGACCCCGGCAGGCCTTGAGGCCCCACCAGCTGCTGCGTTAGAGCCACATACTCCTCCGCCCAGGCTGGGCCCCGCCTTGTGTCTGGGCAGAGAGTGGCAGGCACCTCCAGGGGGACAGTGTGGGGTCAGGAGGTCCTCCATGAAGTGACCTCTGATCAGAAACACGAGGACTTGGTGGAGGGAGGCGGCCCGGGCTGAGTGAGGTACTGCCCCTGTGTCCGGGCGGAGCCGGGGCGCCGGGACAGTGAGCCTGGGCAGACGGGAGGGAGGGAGCGCTGAGGCTGCAGGGCTCCATGTGGCTGTGAGGGATGGCAGCTGCTGCTGGGGCCCTGGGGTTTGTCTCAGCGTTTCTGCTTCTCCGGCTCCTGGACACCTGCTGTGGCCTCCCAGGCTCCCGGGAGAGTCTGCCTGTCCCCAGGAGCCCCCAAGGCCATTTCCACAGGGCTGCGGGACCTCAGCTGTTGGCGTACACCTGGGTAGCGGTGGGTCAGAAGCTCCCTCTCTGTGACTTGGACATCGATGCTCAGAGCTCAGCCCTCTCTGCTGGTGTGGGGCCCGTGGGATGCGTGTGGCCCCACTGGGACTCTCCTTCCTCCTGCCCAGCTGGACCCGGGGAGCAAGCCCCTGCACCCTGAGTCAGGAGCCTTGCTGAGCCACTTGGTCTGTCCCATGTGTAGGGACCCTGCTCACCTCCTCCACTCCATCCTGGGCCTCAGTTTCTCCCCAGCACCACTGAGCCCTGGCTCCCGCCCCAGCGTGCCACCCAGCCCTGCCCCTTCCCCTCTCCTGCTAATACCCTTGCCCATCACACCATCCTCCTGGCCTGGGGACATCCTGCCCGCCTGCCTCCTCCTGGCTCTTAGGGGGTTGGTGTCACTGCCCTGCTCTGGGGCCCGTCCCGTGTCAGTGCCCTGCCGCCGCCCTCCCTCTGCTGCCCTCTGGAAGCCTCCAGCCTTCCTGTTCAACTCTCCTATCTTTGACATGAAAACACAGACACCCTTTGGGGACATTTGTATTAAAAATGACCCACTGTGTGATGTGCCCAAGGCCCACCTGTGCCCCTACCCCAGGGAGTCTTGTCCAACCCCCACCTCCTATGTCCTCCCCTCCCACCCCTGCCCATGGCAGCTGCTGGCCCCTCCCAGCCTCCAGGGCAGCTGAGGGCCCCTGGGTCTTTGTCTGCAGTGCTGGTGGGAACCAGTGGGAGGCGGTAGGAGGGGAGCCTGGCTGGACCTCTGGTTGCTGTGTTCAGGGATTTGGAGCCCTGTGTCCGCCCCCCCCACCAGCCTTCAGGAGCAGCTGAATGGGTTCTGGCAGGAGGTAGAGCTGGGGACTGCACCTGGATTTGGCCCGTGGCCCTCTATGTGTGTCTGGGCTAATGCATGAACCACAAGCCGCCCCTTTCCGGGAGAGGCCAGGGCGTTCCAGGCGCCAGGACCTGAGGTGGACACTGGACAGCTGTGTGGCCCGTCCACCCTCCCCACAGTGGCCTGGGAGCTCTCTGTAGCCCTGCCAGCCCTGTAGCCCCAGGCCTTGCCAGGGATCAGCGTGGGGGCTGATCCAGAGATCTCAGGCCTGACAGCCCCCGTGCCTCAAAGGAGAGCCTCTGCCCTGCTACCCTGGAGCACCTTGTGGTGGGCCATCGAGCCCCCGGTACCTGTGGGGCAAAGCCGGCCACAGCCCTAGGGACGCTCTGAGCAGTTACAGACCTGGAAGTCCCACTTCCAAATGGGATGGGGAAGTCCAGGATCCCATCTAGGCCCGGGGTACGGGGGCTTTTCCCTAAAGCCCCTGCAGCACATGTGGAGGTCTGAGGGTGAGCCTGTGCCTCCCCACCCCCTGCCCAGCAGGGGAGATGTCTGGGGTTCTAGGCTGCAGGAGGCCCCCCAGAGCCCTCAGACAGGCCCGGGGTACTCACAGCTGAAGCTTCTAAATCGCAGAAGCTGAGAGAAGACAGGAAGCCTAGGAGAGCAGCAGAGACAGGGTGGCGGGAGGGGCAGCAGCCCTGGAGAATCGCAGGGCAGGCGGCTGGGGCCACAGGGAGCACAAGTGGGGACCAGTGGAGAGAAGGAGCGGCTGGCAGGGGGGCACAGACTGGCCCTGCCCCTCTTACCCCAGTGAGTCCCCATCTCCACCAGCAGCCCCTCCCTGGGTGTTCTCAGGGGGTCACTGAGTCACAGAGCATCTGTTCCTGCCCAGGGCTCAGCTCAGAAACTGCCACTGGAGCCCCAGTCAGAGGCCCTGAGACCCGAGAGGACCCCTGCCACCTGGGCCACTGCTCCCCAGGCCAGGGGGTGAGGTCTCGGGGCACCCCATGGATGCCCACAGGGCCCACAGCCGCTGCAGCGTGGCGTCCGACTCCGAGGTCCTCAGAGTGTATCCTCAGAGCTGAGTCTCCCGGGCTGAGTCCCCTGCTCTGGTCCAGCTGCCACGGCGGGGGAAACATGGTCCCGATCACGCCCCCTCCCTGTGCGCAGACCACTTCCAGCACCTGCTGAACGACTCGGAGCGGACGCTGCAGGCCACCTTCCCCGGCGCCTTCGGAGAGCTGTACACGCAGAACGCGAGGGCCTTCCGGGACCTGTACTCAGAGCTGCGCCTGTACTACCGCGGCGCCAACCTGCACCTGGAGGAGACGCTGGCCGAGTTCTGGGCCCGCCTGCTCGAGCGCCTCTTCAAGCAGCTGCACCCCCAGCTGCTGCTGCCTGATGACTACCTGGACTGCCTGGGCAAGCAGGCCGAGGCGCTGCGGCCCTTCGGGGAGGCCCCGAGAGAGCTGCGCCTGCGGGCCACCCGTGCCTTCGTGGCTGCTCGCTCCTTTGTGCAGGGCCTGGGCGTGGCCAGTGACGTGGTCCGGAAGGTGGCTCAGGTGCGCACAGCCACCCAGGGCTCCCAGAAACCCCTCCAGACCCCCATGCTCTGCCCAAGGGACTTCCTCTTCCCCCTACTTTAACCCTGTGTCCCTGGGCCTCTGGGCCAGCCTCTGACCTCAGCCGCACAGCCTCAGTCCCTCCTGCATTGGCTGCTGCCCACGGCCTGCTAACAGCGCACCCACAGATGTGAGCCTTGCTCTGGGCAGGCGGCTCTGGGCTGGCCCACCCCTGCCCAGAACCATCATGGGCCAGGATGGGAAGGGCCAGGGGCTGGGGCTGGATGCTGAGCCAGGCTGTGGAGTGAAAGTGCAGAGGAGACAGAAGAGAACAACATGCGTGGGGGCCGGGCAGGGTGGGGCCCCAGAGCCTCGCAGGCCAGGGGGATGCCTTGGTCCCTTCGGGGGGCACGTGTCGGACCCAGCTAGGCTGGGACATAGGGAGGGCGTCAGCCTCAGACCCACATGCCCTGGGTGGGAACTGCCCCCACCTCCAGGCTCCTGGGCAAGTCATCCCCGACCCAGAGCCTTGGTTTCCTCAGTGGCACGCGGGTGAGGATATTCTTGCCTCCCTGTGACCCTCGAGATCATTAAAATGAGGGCCGTCTGGGCTGGCAGGGCCTGCGAGTCAGGCAGGGACCACTGCGAGCTGGGGCAGAGCAGAGGCCTCCCCTGACTTCCCTCCAGAGCCCCCCACGCTGGGGCTTCATTAGGGGCTGGCCGGGGCCAGGCATACCCAGGGCCTCGGGGCCTGGCTTAGGCTCCCTTGCTCCCCAGGTACCCCTGGGCCCGGAGTGCTCGAGAGCTGTCATGAAGCTGGTCTACTGTGCTCACTGCCTGGGAGTCCCCGGCGCCAGGCCCTGCCCTGACTATTGCCGAAATGTGCTCAAGGGCTGCCTCGCCAACCAGGCCGACCTGGACGCCGAGTGGAGGAACCTCCTGGGTGAGCCCCCACCCGCGAGAGCGGCCTGGAACTGTCTTGGGGAGTGCACGGCTGGGGGTCCTGGGGGGCGGGTGGTCCCTAGCTCAGAGCTTGGACCCAGGGACCTGATCAGGGATGCCCTGACCCGGGCCAGATCTGGGTGGCGCTGCAGGGTTGAGGGGCCAGGGTGCCTTTTGAATGTCCTGAGTGATGTGTGACTTGGGGCAGCTGCCAGGGAGGGAGCCCTGTGGGGTCGTAGTTTCTTGTCCTTCCCCACTTAGCAAGCACCTCATTGTGCATACATGCCAACACGTGTGACTCATCGAGGATCGGCACTTGTTCAAGCTAACACATACATGCACTGTCACATGACAGGCTGACACATGCGAACTGGCATGCACACTTGCTGACACACAGTGGGCCAGGGCCCACCAGTACAGCGTGTGTTCCTGGGCGCATGTGATGACATGAGCTGGGCTGACCCGCATCAATGCCAACACGTGTGTGGTAATATGTACATGCTTATCCAGATCCACTAACATGTACACATGCTTACATGAGGGGGGACAGCATGCATCTGTGCCAACACGTGCTAGCATGTGCTGACACGGGGCCAACAGGTGTGTGCTAATGTGATGGGAGCTGACAAAATGCATGAGCTTTACTTGTACATGTGCTCACCATGCACGCAACACACACATGAACTAAGGTGTACATGGGGGGGCATGAGGTGAGCCAGCATGCATACACACCAGCTCACACGGGCTCGTGTGCACACAAGCTGGACCAAGGTGAGCCAGCGTATGTACATGTCAACACCTGCATGAGCCAGCGTGGACATACGAGACACGGCAGGCCAGCAAGCATGCAGAATGGCCTCTATGTATGTGCGTGTTCACCTGTGCCATGGGCACACGTGGGTGTGGGCCAGGCTGAGTGCACGTGGCCTGCACATGTCATATGGGCCAACCTGAGTGCACTCGCGGGATCTCCCACGCTGACCCATGCTGTCAAGACTGCATTAACATGCACACGTGGTGATGCCTGCGTGTGCGTTAACGCCTGTGTGTGCACTTGTGTTAATGCCTGTCCTAGACTCCATGGTGCTCATCACCGACAAGTTCTGGGGTACATCGGGTGTGGAGAGCGTCATCGGCAGCGTGCACACGTGGCTGGCGGAGGCCATCAACGCCCTCCAGGACAACAGGGACACCCTCACGGCCAAGGTGCGGGCAGGAGGACGTGACGAGCACAGCGGGGTGGGGGTCCTGGATGTGGCCCCGTTGGGCTTGAGGGGCCCCACTACCCCCCAAGGACCCTGCAGTGTCTCTCCAGGTCATCCAGGGCTGCGGGAACCCCAAGGTCAACCCCCAGGGCCCCGGGCCTGAGGAGAAGCGGCGCCGGGGCAAGCTGGCCCCGCGGGAGAGGCCACCTTCAGGCACGCTGGAGAAGCTGGTGAGTGGCCCCTGCCTGTCCACTGGACCAGGCATGAGGGAGGCAGACAGGCAGGGGCGGGCGGGCCCTGGCAGCCCAGTGGCCTGACTGCTGCCCGACAGGTCTCTGAAGCCAAGGCCCAGCTCCGCGACGTCCAGGACTTCTGGATCAGCCTCCCAGGGACACTGTGCAGTGAGAAGATGGCCCTGAGCACTGCCAGTGATGACCGCTGCTGGAACGGGATGGCCAGAGGCCGGTAGGTGCCCACCTGGCTGGTACAGCCCTCCCTCCCATGCCGTCTCCATTGGCCTGTGCCTGGGCCAGGTGCTGTCTGCACGGGGCCACGTCCCTTGCTGGAGGGCTTGAGCCCCACTTCTCTGCAGCCTGTGTGGGCTCTGCCCGGTCCCTGGAAGCTGCTGGGCATCTCAGGCTCAGAGCGTGGGAGGGTGTCCTGCTCAGGTGATGGCCCTTTGCAGGGGCTGGAGAGTGACCTGGGCTCTGCCTGCCTTTCCCCCAGGTACCTCCCCGAGGTCATGGGTGACGGCCTGGCCAACCAGATCAACAACCCCGAGGTGGAGGTGGACATCACCAAGCCGGACATGACCATCCGGCAGCAGATCATGCAGCTGAAGATCATGACCAACCGGCTGCGCAGCGCCTACAACGGCAACGACGTGGACTTCCAGGACGCCAGTGAGGGCAGGGCCTGGCCGGGCGGGCAAGGGGCCAGGGTTGGTGGGGGTGCCACAGGGGTGTGACTGCCCTCCAGGTTCCCCCACCCGAGGGGCCCTCTGCTCCGGCATCACCACAGTGAGTCTGAGGACGCCGTGCTGCCCAGGCACGATCACCGAGCCCTGCACCTCTGCGACGCCCTGGAGGCCTGGCCGGGATGTCTGTTGGCTTTGGCTCCAGGGACCAAGGGAGGCAGCCCCAGGGAGTGAGTCTCCCAGCCTCAGGGGTCAGCGGGGATCGGGTGCTGCTGGTCCTGCGATTCCACACCAAAAGGATGTTGGGGTCACCTGGCACGTGGGGCCCTCACAGGGTGGTGCTGCACTGGGGTCTCCTGTGGGGACCTGCCTGCCGGAGCCTCCTCTCCTTCCCAGGTGACGACGGCAGCGGCTCGGGCAGCGGTGATGGCTGTCTGGATGACCTCTGCGGCCGGAGGGTCGGTAGGAAGAGCTCCAGCTCCCGGACGCCCTTGACCCATGCCCTCCCAGGCCTGTCAGAGCAGGAAGGGCAGAAGACCTCGGCTGCCAGCTGCCCCCAGCCCCCCACCTTCCTCCTGCCCCTCCTCCTCTTCCTGGCCCTTACAGTAGCCAGGCCCCGGTGGCGGTAACTGCCCCAAGGCCCCAGGGACAGAGGCCAAGGACTGACTTTGCCAAAAATACAACACAGACGATATTTAATTCACCTCAGCCTGGAGAGGCCTGGGGTGGGACGGGGGGCCGGCGGTTCTGAGCAGGGGCAGGCGCAGAGGCCCCAGCCCCAGGCCTGGCCTTGCCTGCCTTTCTGCCTTTTAATTTTGTATGAGGTCCTCAGGTCAGCTGGGAGCCAGTGTCCCCAAAAGCCATGTATTTCAGGGACCTCAGGGGCACCTCCGGCTGCCTAGCCCTCCCCCCAGCTCCCTGCACCGCTGCAGAAGCAGCCCCTCGAGGCCTACAGAGGAGGCCTCAAAGCAACCCGCTGGAGCCCACAGCGAGCCTGTGCCTTCCTCCCTGCCTCCTCCCACTGCGACTCCCAGCAGAGCCCACCAGCCAGCCCTGGCCCACCCCCAGCCTCCAGAGAAGCCCCGCACGGGCTGTCTGGCTGTCCACCATCCAGGATCTAGCAGAGCCTCTGAGATGATGCATGATGCCCTCCCCTCAGCGCAGGCTGCAGAGCCCGGCCCCACCTCCCCATGCCCTTGAGGGGCCCCAGCGTCTGCAGGGTGACGCCTGAGACAGCACCACTGCTGAGGAGTCTGAGGACTGTCCTCCCACAGACCTGCGGTGAGGGGCCCTCCATGCGCAGATGAGGGGCCACTGACCCACCTGCGCTTCTGCTGGAGGAGGGGGAGCTGGGCCCAAAGGCCCAGGGAGGCAGCGTGGGCTCTGCCAATGTGGGCTGCCCCTCGCACATGGGGCTCACAGGGCAGGCCTTGCTGGGGTCCAGGGCTGTTGGAGGACCCCGAGGGCTGAGGAGCAGCCAGGACCCGCCTGCTCCCATCCTTACCCAGATCAGGAACCAGGGCCTCCCTGTTCAGGGTGACACAGGTCAGGGCTCAGAGTGACCCTTGGCTGTCACCTGCTCACAGGGATGCTGGTGGCTGGTGAGACCCCGCACTGCAGACGGGAATGCCTAGGTCCCTTCCCGACCCAGCCAGCTGCAGGGCACGGGGACCTGGATAGTTAAGGGCTTTTCCAAACATGCATCCGTTTACTGACACTTCCTGTCCTTGTTCATGGAGAGCTATTTGCTCCTCCCAGATGGCTTCGGAGGGACGCAGGGCCCACCTTGGACCCTGGTGACCTCCTGTCACTCACTGAGGCCATCAGGGCCCTGCCCCAGGCCTGGACGGGCCCTCCTTCCCTCCTGTGCCCCAGCTGCCAGGCGGCCTTGGGGAGGGGTGGTGCGGTGTTGGGAAGGGGTCCTGCAGGGGGAGGAGGACTTGGAGGGTCTGGGGGCAGCTGTCCTGAACCGACTGACCCTGAGGAGGCCGCTTAGTGCTGCTTTGCTTTTCATCACCGTCCTGCACAGTGGATGGAGGTCCCCGGTTGCTGGTCAGGTCCCCGTGGCTTGCTCTCTGGAACCTGACTTTAGATGTTTTGGGATCAGGAGCCCCCAACACAGGCATGTCCACCCCATAATAACCCTGCCAGTGCCAGGGTGGGCTGGGGACTCTGGCACAGTGATGCCGGGCGCCAGGACAGCAGCACTCCCGCCGCACACAGACGGCCTGGGGGTGGCACTCAGACCCCACCCTACGCTCATCTCTGGAAGGGGCAGCCCTGAGTGGTCACTGGTCAGGGCAGTGGCCAAGCCTGCTGTGTCCTTCCTCCACAAGGTCCCCCCACTGCTCAGTGTCAGTGGGTGACGTGTGTTCTTTTGAGTCCTTGTATGAATAAAAGGCTGGAAACCTACAGCAGGGCGAGGCCTCAGGGAGAGAGAGAATGTGTGCGTGTGTGTGTGTGTGTGTGTCTGGGGCTTGGGCGTGGACCACACTTCCGTGTTTGGGGTGAACGTGCAGCCCCTGCCAGCTGTGCCCTTCAGCCTGTCTGCAGCTCCACCTCACCCTGGACAGACTCAGGTCTGTCCGCCCCTCTCCTTGGTGCAGGGGAGAAGGAAAAGGCCAGGGCACGGAGACCCAGACGGCCTCCAGCAGGCCCCACCTCCCATCTACCTCTTCCTGCCTCCTGCCCCTGCTCTGGGCACACACAACACGGAGATCCTCTACCCCTGCAAGGTTCTGGTTCCTGCCAGGTGGCCTCAGAGATGCCCAAGGGGCTAGAGAGAAGGAACCAGCATTGTCCCAAGGATGCCCTGGTGGTCCAGTTTGTCCCCAGCCACCTTTCTCTCGAGGTGGAGGGTCCTGTATAACCCTAGGGGCTCCCTGTAGCCCCGCTCCTGTTCCTGTGGGGTCATGGCCAGAGACTAAGTGGCACGGCGGCACTGGCAGAAGCGCCCACTGTTCTGGCTGTGTCCCTCAGCTGCTTTATTGAGAACTGCAGCCAGTACAGGTTGGTCTGGTGAACATTTTTAACATTGCGCTTCCATCATCTGGGACCCAGGAATAGAGGGCCCCCTAGCAACTGGGACCTCCAGGCCCCTTGTAAGCGTGAGAGCACAGAGGGGTGGGTGGGCACCCCAGGAGGGAGATGCAGCTCCACCCAGCCCTGCTGAACTCCACTGCTTAGTAGGTCCCAGCTCCAGGCAAGACGAAGGGCTGCACACAGGCCTCCGACAAAGCATCTGCAGCCACCAGGTCCCTGGTAGCCACGGTCCTCACCTGCAGGCCCCTCCACAAGTCCCAGAGGCCCGGCTCCTCCCCTGGGAAATGAGGGTGGGGTGGAGTCCTCTCCGTGGCAGGCCAGGGGATGCAGCCTGGGGGCTCAGCGGGGCCCCGAGGGGACAGGTGAGCAGCCAGACGCTCATCAGTGGCTGTAGTGGACAATGCATTTGGTCCGGCCGGCAGGATCTCAGGCTTCCAGGCACCACCTTGCCCAGCTGCTTCAAGACTTCCACAAGCCCTTTTTGAACCTGGGCAAATGCATCTTTCCTGTCAGGGAAAGGAGGACACAGGTGCGTGTGCACTCTGTGCAGAGCCAACACCAGGCCAGGAGTGGGTGGGCAGGGGCACCCGGCTGGTCTCAGCCCTGCCTTCCTGGCCACACCTCAGACCACCAGGGAGCTCCCAAGTTCTGCCCACCCTAGTGCTGCCCCAAGAGGCTGCTCAGGGAGAGACCCCTTCCAGCCAGGGCTGGCTCTCAGTCCCTCTCGGCTCCTCACAGGAATTCCAGAAGCCACAAACAAACCGACCCACCCCCACTGATGGGCAGAGAACAGCCCCTCAGTCAGCCTCCCTTGAGCAGCTCAGCCCAGCCGTGGTGGGTGGCCCCAGCGTCTCCCACACCATCTGCAGGCAGCCCCGGCAGGCCAGCATGGGTGTCTGCTCCACACGAACATACACCCATCACACGTGCACACACATGCACATGTGCACTCCTACACATTTACACACACATATGAACACATACAACACCCTGTACAGGCACACACAAGCACACATCCATACACGTGCACACATTCTGCACATGCACGTACTCTCACATGCACACATGCCCATACACACGCATGCACATGTGCACACTCCTACACATGTACACACATGCACACATACATAGGTATGAACATGTACAATGCCCTGTGCATACACACACAAGCACACATATCCATACACGTACACACACATCCTCCTGCACATGCATGCACTCACATGTACACATGCCCATACACATGCATGCACATGTGCACACGCCTATGCACGTGCACACATGTAGACAGGTACAGCTGCCCATACACACATGCACACATTACATACATGCACAGTACACACGCATGCACTCACACAGAGACAGACACACCCGTGGGTGCACACACTGCTCCTGTCCAGGTGACCCTAAGTATTCTTTATCTGGGGACAAGGCCCTCGGTCGAGAAACACCATTTATAATCGCAGTGCTCCCTTGAGTTTGGGACAGACGACTAGCTCCCACCTCTCAGTCCACCTTCCTCCTGCCCTAAGCCACTACTGAAATCATGGAAGGACCATAACTGGGCATCCATCTCTCCAACGGACACTGAAGGCTGGTGGCACAGCACGTGTCACAGCCATCAAAGAAGTGGGTAGAGTCTAGGGAAGGTGGGATTCTGAGAAACCCCAACAAGGCCACCACAGCTTTCCTGAGGGGAAAGCACACAGGCTTCACAGACGCCAGGGCTGTGGATGAGCCGGAGGCAGTCACTGCCCAGCAAGCTGTCCCCGTGTGCACAGGAGCCCCTCCCAGATGAGACCACCCCACAAAGCAAAACCAGTCAGTCTAAACATTTCCCTCCTTCTTTCATATGGCCTGGAAATATGAACAGGAACCTTCATGGTTTCTAGCACAAACCCATGTTTACACCCAATCTGGGAAAGCACAAAAAAAGAGCCAGTAAAAAACTTATAGGAGACGTCAAAATATGCAGCATCGGCCTGGGAAGTCAGACCAAGTGTCCTGATGTGAGAATTACAAGAAACAGGAGCAAACATTGGGAAATGTTGACTTTGAAAAGATCACAGCAACATAGTAGACTCAGCTAAAATAACCCCCTCTCCTCACAGACACGTTGAAATTCTGGAAAAAGTCAGTTTCACAAAGTTAATACCTATCTGAGGTCACAGGAGAGCTAAAAACCTCATGTGCTGAAAAGAAAAAGAAAGTGAGAGGCTTCGATGAATGGGAAGTGGGGAGAGTGGTGTATCGGGCACAGAAATACCCTCTCAGGATAGAAGCTTGGGAGTGAGGGGTACCCACAGACCTGGGTGAGGGCTGGGAGCTGGAACTGGAACCCCAGGTGACCTGGAAACCGCAAAGAAACGAAGTTCTCCCTATTGCCAGAGATGGGCCAGGGAAGCTTTTGCTGCCTAGGAATCTGGGCAGGAAAAAAAAAAAAAAATCCTCCTTTTTGAAGAATCAGTGGCTGGTGACAAAAGATAATGAGTAAATATAAAAGTACCTAGAGGGTTTGTCCACAGTGAGGAAGTGAGATTCCCTCAGAGAAATCACAAAGCCTCAGTGACAGGAACTCAAATTCTTTTTTTTTTTTTTTTTTTTTTTGAGACAGAGTATCTGTCTGTCACCAGGCTGGAGTGCAGTGGTGTGATCTCAGCTCACTGCGACCTCTGCCTCCCGGGTTCAAGCGATTCTCCTGCCTCAGCCTCCCAAGTAGCTGAGATTACAAGATTCTTTAAAATTTCAAAATGAAAAAATAAAATAAAATCTGCCACCAGAGCCAGCAGCACCCTGAGAACTTTAGATGACAGAGCAAACTGAAATGGTCTATAAAATAAGTGTTTTGTGTTATCAAAGCGAAAAGGGGGAGAAATAGAAACCATAAGGATAGAACAATTCCATTTTTAAAAAGAAAAAACAAGAAGATTGGAAAAAGTACCAAGTGGAAGTAATGTCAGCAAGATGGCAGAACAGGGGATCCCCTGCTTTTAGCCACCCATTGCAACAAGAATTTGGCAGCCATCCACACACAAAAGTGCCTTCGTGGGAGCCTCAGGACTCTGGTAGGAGGCTGGGAAATCCTCATGGAGCCCAACTGAGAAGGGCTGTTTTAAGAGGGCAGGTTTGCACCCAGGTTGCAGCTCGCCAAATGGGGTCCTTTGCAGATCCAGAAATGGCCTCATCCCCCTATGGACTCAACGACAGCGTTGTTTGGCTCTCCTGACACAGGAACCATCTGCCCAGGGATCTCCTGGAAGATACACCAGTCCATCCCCCCGAAGGCAGGCCCACCAACCTTGGTTCCACTGCAGATCCCCAAATAGCCCTGTAAGTCAGCTCCAACCCCTCAGCTGCAGTCTGAAAGCAGTCCTGCCTTCCCAAGGACGTGCTGGGAGACACTCGTCTGAGTTAGGCCACAAAATCCCAAAAGAGGTGTTGAAATGGTTCTGAGTTTACTCCATCCTTCCCCAGTCACAGTCCTGGAGCGGTCCTGCCCACCCAGGGATACTGAGACAAGCCCAGCTGTACGCTGGGAGGCAGGCCTACCAATCTACGGCCGCACGCTGGGAGGCAGGCCTACCAATCTACGGCCGCACGCTGGGAGGCAGGCCTACCAATCTACGGCCGCACGCTGGGAGGCAGGCCTACCAATCTACGGCCGCACGCTGGGAGGCAGGCCTACCAATCTACGGCCGCACGCTGGGAGGCAGGCCTACCAATCTACGGCCGCACGCTGGGAGGCAGGCCTACCAATCTACGGCCGCACGCTGGGAGGCAGGCCTACCAATCTACGGCCGCACGCTGGGAGGCAGGCCTACCAATCTACGGCCGCACGCTGGGAGGCAGGCCTACCAATCTACGGCCGCACGCTGGGAGGCAGGCCTACCAATCTACGGCCGCACGCTGGGAGGCAGGCCTACCAATCTACGGCCGCACGCTGGGAGGCAGGCCTACCAATCTACGGCCGCACGCTGGGAGGCAGGCCTACCAATCTACGGCCGCACGCTGGGAGGCAGGCCTACCAATCTACAACTGCACAGGCTGAAGGAGCCCTGTGACCCAGCTCCAGCCCCACTCCACCATGGTCTGAAGGCAGTTCTGCCCTCCCCAAGAACCTGACAGGAGGCATGCCCATCTGTGCCCCCAGAGGCAGGCCTACAGACCTCAGTCTCAGCTGTGAACCTTAAAGCAGCCTTGTGACTTGCTTTCATCTCCTTTTAACCACAGTCTGGGGTCAGTCCTGCCTGTCAGGGACTCACGCAGTGACTGAGTGCACCCTTGTCCCAGAGCTAGCCCTGTTCCTCAAGGTCTTAGAGGCAGTCCAGTCTGCCCAGGGACCAGGCGTGATCGATGCCTGCTCCTTCCCTGAATAGACCTACCAACCACAAACCCCACTGTAGACTCAGCAGCAGCCATGTGACTAAACTAATCCTGGAGGCAATCCCTTCAGAGACCCAACAGATCTTTATCTGCCAAAAATCAGTCTGTAAAGGCTGAAAGAGGTGTTTGCTGCTTCAAATTCAGACACCAATGCAAGGCTCTATGAATAATAAAGAATCAGGCCAACATGATGCCACAGCTGGGCATGGTGGCTCACACCTGTCATCCCAGCACTTCGGGAGGCTGAGGCAGGTAGGTTGCTTGAGGTCAGGAGTTCGAGACCAGCCTGGCCAACACGGTGAAACCTCATCTCCACTAAAAATATACAAATTAACCAGACATGGTAGTGCATGCTTGTAATCCCAGCTACTCAGGAGGCTGAGGTGGGAGAACCCGGGAGACGGAGGCTGCAGTGAGCTGAGATTGTGCCACTGTACTCCAGCCTGGGCGACAAGAGCGAAACTCTGTCTAAAAAAAAAAAAAAAAAAAGATACCACCAAAAGAAACTAGTAAAGCTCCAGTAAGTGATCCCAAAGAAATAAAGATCTATAAATTGCCTGACAATTCAAAACAATCATCTTAAAAAAACTCAATAACATGCGAGATAACTGAGACAACCAAAAAAATAAGAAAAACAAATGCATAAAATGTAAAGTTTACTAGAAAAATGGAAACCATAAAAAAGAACCAAACAGAAGTCCTAGAGCTGAAAAACACAATGACAAAATTGAAAAATTCAATAAAGAGCTTCAACAGACTCGATCATACAGAAGAAAGAATTGGTAAACTTGAAGACAAATTATTTAAAACTAACCAATTAACCAAAAAAAAAAAAAAGAATAAAAAAGGAGTAAATATTAAAGAGTGAAAAAAGCATACGGGACCTACGGAGACCAACAAGAAAATAAATATGTGAATTATAGAAGTCTCAAAAGAAGACAGAAACAAAGGGGCAGAAAGCTTATTTAAAGAAACAGGTGGAAAACTTTCCAAAGTTGGGGTAGATATGGACAGATTCCATATGGATGTGGATATATGTTGATGCAAGGTTCAACATATGAAAACCTATAAATGTGATACACCATATTAACAGAATAAAGGATAACAATCATATGGTCATCTCAATAGATACAGAAAAAGTATTTGACAAAATTCAACATCCTGTTTCGGTAAAAACTCTCAACAAACTACATACAGAAGGAATATACCTCAATGTAATAGAGGACATATACAACAAGCCTACAGCTAACATTATACTCAATAGTGAAAAAGCTGAAAGCATTTCCTCTAAGATCACGAACAAGACAAGGGTGCCCACTTTCACCACTTCTATTTAATGTGTTATTGGAAGTCCTTGCCAGAGCAATTAGGCAAGAAAGGAAATAAAAGGCATCCGCATCAGAAAGGAGGAAGTTGTGCCAATAACATGATCTTTTTTTTTTTATTTGAGACAGAGTCTCACTCTGTCGCCCAGACTGGAGTGCAGTGGTGCAATCTTGGCTCACTGCAAGCTCCACCTCCTGGGTCCATGCCATTCTCCTGCCTCAGCCTCCTGAGTAGCTGGGACTACAGGTGCCCACCACCATGCCTGGCTAATTTTTTTTTTTTTTTTTTTTTTTTAGTAGAGACGGGTTTCACTGTGTTAGCCAGGATGGTCTAAATCTCCTGACCTTGTGATCCACCCGCCTTGACCTCCCAAAGTGCTGGGATTACAGGTGTGAGCCACCGCGCCCGGCCAACATGATCTTTTAAAAAACAACTTTTAGGTTCAGGGGTACATGTGCAGGTTTCTTATATAGGTAAACTTGTGTCATGGGGGGTTGTTGTACAGATTGTTCCATCACCCAGATACTAAACCTAGTACCTAATAGTTATTTTTTCTAATCTCTCCAACCTCTTACCCTCCACCCTCAAGTAGGATTCAGCGTCTGTTGTTCCCCTTTTTTGTATCCAAATGTTTTAATCATTTAGATCCTACTTAATATAAGTGAGAACATGTGGTATTTAGTTTTCTGTTCCTGCGTTAGTTTGCTAAGGATAATAGCCTCCAGCTCCATCCACATTCCTGCAAAGGACATGATCTCACTCTTTTTTATGGCTGCATAGTACTTCATGGTGTATATGTACCACATTTTCTTGATCCAATCTACCACTGATGGACATTTATATTGATTCCATGTCCTTGCTATTGTGAATACAACTACAATGAACATATGTGTGCATATATGTCTTTATGGTAGAACAATTTATATTCCTTTAGGTACATACCCAGTGATGGGATTGCTGGGTCAAGTGACAGCTCTGTTTTTAGCTCTTTGAGGAATCACCACACTGCTTTCCACAATGGTTGAACTAATTTACATTCCCACCAGCAGTGCATATGCATTCCCTTTTCTCTGCAATCTCACCTGCATCTATTAATTTTACTTTTAATCATAGCCATTCTGACTGGTGTGAGATGGTATCATATTGTGGTTTTGATTTGCAGTTCTCTAATGATCAGTGATATTAAGCTTTTTTCATATGCTTGTTGGCTAGATACATATGTCTTCTTTTGAAGAGTGGACATGATCTCTTATATACACAAAATTCTAAAAGTTCCACCAAAAAACCTGTTAGAATAAATGAATTCATTAAAGTTGCAAGATACAATATCAACATACAAAAATTAGTTGTGTTTTTATGCACTAACAATGAACTATCTGAAAAGGAAATTAAGAAAACAATCCCATTTACAATAGCATAAAAATAACAAAATACTTAGCAATAAATTTAAGCAAGGTAAAAGAACCTTGCTTAAATACTTAAATAAAATACTTAGCAATAAATTTAAGGGAGGTAAAGGATCCTCACTTAAATTATTGCTAATTATTTTATTATTTTATGCTATTGTAAATGGCATTGTTTTCTTAATTTCTTTTTCAGATAGTTCATTGTTAGTGCATAAAAACACAACTAATTTTTGTATGCTGATATTGTATCTTGCAACTTTAATGAATTCATTATTACGTCTAACAGGTTTTTTGGTGGAACTTTTAGAATATATACTGAATACCATACATATATAAATACTATAAAATATAGAATATATACTGCAAACTATAAAATATTGATGAGAGAAATTAAGGTACAAACAAATGGAAGACATTTTATGTTCATGGATTGGAAGAATACTGTTAAAATGTCCATACTACCCAAAGCAGTTTACAAACTCAATGCAATGTCTATCAAAATTCCAACGGCATTTTTTTTACAGAAATAGCAAAAACAATCTTAAAATTTGTGTGGAATCACAAAATAAACAGCTAAAGCAATCTTGCAAAAGAACAACAAATCTGGATATATCACACATCCTGTTTTAAAGTATATTACAAAGCTGTAGTAATCAAAACAATATGATACAGTCATAAAAACAGATACAATGAAACAGAATATAGAGTCCAGAAATAAACTCACACATATGCAGCCAACTAATCTTTGACAAAGGGACCAAGAATATACAATATCAAAAGGAGCCTCTTTAGCAAATGGCGCTTGGAAAGTCAGATATCTACATGCAGAAGAGAGAAATTGGACCCTTATCTTACACCATATACCCTTATCTTACACCATATACCAAGTGACCACAGTATCATCTCACAAGCCAGAAAACTCTGCTCAAAAGATGCCAACTGTCTGCCAGTCAAATGAAACAAGATAATTGCTAAGTCCCAACGAGACATTTTGGAACTTGACACACACTGCACAATTCATCTGGAAGAAAAAGCACACGGTCACCGCAGGGCCTTTCACAGGGCCGGTGAGGAGGAGGGTGGGCCTGTCCTGGCAGATGTGAAAAGGCCACAGAGCTGCAGGTGGAGACAGCAGAGCACAGGAGGGGCCCCTACGGCAACTAAGAGGCAGGCATATGCCCACCAGGGAAAAGAAATGGATTACTCAATCATGCCCATTGTTTGGGGATAGATCTAGATAGCTGGCTCTCAAACGTTACACAAAAATTAATGCTAGATTGGTTATACAATTACAGGTTAAGCAGTAATTCATTAAAACGGTGGTGAGAATCTGGGCAAAGGCTACCCTTGCATACATAAGCCCAGCAAGGGACTGCTCTCTACGCACTCCAGCAAGCCAGGCCCTGAGGAAACGACACGTGGATTTCACAACACGAGAAAAACTTCCACGTGCAAACTGCAAACTGCAAGACAGTTATTTGCACACAAGGCATAGGAGAAGTTGCTGTGCTTTAGAGAGTTCCCATCCATCAGGAAGAGCAAACATCTCCAATAAAAAGGGACCAGTGGAGGCCAGGTGCGGTGGCTCACGCCTGTAATCCCAGCACTTTGGGAGGCTGAGGTGGGTGGATCACGAGGTCAGGAGTTTGAGACCAGCCTGCCCAACATGGAGAAACCCCATCTCTACTAAAAATACAAAATTAGCTGGGCGTGGTGGCGCATGCCTGTGATCCCAGCTACTTAGGAGGCTGAGGCAGGAGAATCGCTTGAACCCAGGAGGCAGAGGTTACAGTGAGCCAAGACCCTGCCATTGCACTCCAGCCTGGGTAACAAGAGAGAAACTCTGTCTCAAAAAAATAATAAAAATAAAGAATATGTTCCCCAAAATGCTCAGAATGCTTATCCCTGAATTTTAAGATTAAGATGATTTTCTCATTTTTAAAAATTAGTTGTTAGCATCTCTCTCTCATCCAGGCCAGAGCACAGTGGTGCCATCACAGCTCACTGTAGCCTCACACTCCTAGTTCAAGCAATCCTCCCACCACAGCCTCCTGAGTAGCTGGGACTACGGTGTGTGCGACCACACCTGACTAAGATCTTTTTTTTAGAGACAGGGTCTATGTTGCCCAGGCTGGTCTGGAACTCCGGGGCTCAAGCAATCCTCCTGCCTTGGCCTCCCAAGTCACTGGGATCACAGGCATATGCCACCTCCCCCAGTTATAATATCACTCTTGTCTTTGCTGTCTTCTTTCTTAAATAAGCGTATATTGCATATATAATAAAAAATAAAGCTATTTTCATTTGGGGAAATTATGTTGCAGAAAAATATTTAATAACATAGATGTTCATGGCCTAGTTCAGAACAGAGAGGATGCTCCCACTTTTAGATACACATGTGTGTCTGTGTGCACTCATGCCTGTAGAGATCAGAAGGACACACACAAAGCGTTGGCCATGGTAATATCCAGGTGTCTGTGATACGCTTTGGATCTATGTCTCTGCCCAAATCTCATGTTAAATTGTAATCCCCAATGTGGGAGGTGATTGGATCCCGGGGGCAGACTTCCCCATCTGGTGCAGTTCTCGTGCTCATAGAATTCTCACGAGATCTGGCTGTTTTCAAAAGTGTGTGGCAGCCCCTCCCCTTCCTCCCGCTCCAGCCATGCGAAGTGCCGGCTTCCCCTTCTCCTTCCACCATGATTGAAGCCGAGCACATGCTGCCATGTTTCCTGTGCAGCCTGCAGAACCCTGAGCCAATTAAACCTCCTTTCTTTATACATTTTCCGGTCTCTGATATGTACGTGTAGCAGTGCGAGAACGGACTAATACAGTGTGGATAATTGTCACTTACAGGTTCTTTCTTTTGCTTTATAGATATTCTCTAACTTTTATAGATTTAAGTGTACCATCAAAAAAGTATCCATTAGCAGCTTTTTCCTTTCTAGCAGAGGTAGTGGAAGCCGGGGGTGCCTACACCCACCCAGCATCCCAGACCCCCCTGACCAGGAGCAGCTCTTGGCGGCAGGGAACCAGCTCACACAGTTACGACCCTCCCAGGGGCAGCCTGTGGCTGGTGACCAGCCGATGCAGGGGTACAAAGGCCTGGTCCCTGCGTCCGTTGGGAGCCCCTATGAAGAGCCACCCAGCGGTCAGCTTGTCCCTCTGCCCAGGCTCACTGCTGACCCCTTACAGAAGCCTTTCCCAGGGCACCCCCAACAAACTCCCAGCATGGAGCCCATCTTTGGCGAGACCAAGAAAGTCAGTAAAAAAAAAATCACTGCAGGTGCAGCTGCTTTGACAGCCACAAGCCAGTCTGGAGCGGGGTCTCACCTGTTTGGCTCCAGCCCCGACACAGGCTCCCACCCCCCACACTCCCAGCTATTCTGCCCTCAGCAGCAAACCCCCATCGTCCTCATCCCTGGACGCTGTCCCCTTGTCCCCGGGGATGCTGTCGTCCTTCTCCAGGTCCGCCCCTCACTGCGCATCTTCCCCTGCCCTCTCCGTGAATTTCCACGCAGGCCACCCTCGAAGGCAACACTGCTCCCTGTCATTTGCTCCAGGCCCTCCTTCCTCTCATTTCCAGTGATTTCCACAAACACCATCGTCCCCAGAACACTCAGCACACAGCAGACACTCCATAAGTGCACGGGGAACAAACGAGCACCGCAGACCCCAGTAGGAGCCTTGCACCCATGGGCACCTGAGCAGGGAGTGGAGCCTGCTGCCGCGGGCTCCTGGCAAGGTCCCAGAACAAGCTCCAGAGACCCAGGAGCTGCCCCCACCGCCATCTCTGCAGCAGGCTCCGAGTCCTGACCCTCACCTGCCTCGTCCATCAGGATGGCCCAGGCCAGGCCCCATGGGAGGCCAGGCAAGATCAAAGCCAGGGGCAGAGGCAGGCACGGGCTCCACAAAAGCTCTGGGACTTTGCCCAGCTAGGGGCAGAGCACAGCACAGACTGTCAAAATCACCCCGTGGGGCCAATTTATTGCGAGGTTGCAAGGGAGACACTGCTACAAAGCATGACCCCAAAGGTGCAGAAATGCCTGCATTAGGCTGGAAGATTCCCTGAGGTGGCTCAGGCAGGTAAGAAACCCACACAGTCCTGGGTCCTCCCCAAGCCTCGGACGTGCAGCTGCTGCTTCACTGAAATTCTTCTCTCCTCCTGGAAACTTGCTCCAGTTGTGTCACTGGAGGAGGAAAAGGTGTGGGGGAGGGGGAAGAGGGGGCTGGAGCTGGCCTCCCCCCAGGCCTGGCTCCAGAACTCGGGCTGTGTGGGGCGGCTGAGGATTGTGCTCTGTCTAGCGCTTTTGCAGGCAAGGAGTCGGGATGCAGCAAGGACTGAGGCTATCTGCCGTGACTCTTCAAAGAGGGGCCTGCCAGACCCACCAAGTCCCATCCTGGAGTCTACAAGCCAAGGAGCTGCGACCTCACCAAGGGCGCCTGTTATTAAAAGCCCCATTGGCCGGGCGCGGTGGCTCATGCCTGTAATCCCAGCACTTTGGGAGGCCGAGGTGGGTGGATCACCAGGTCAGGAGATCGAGACCATCCTGGCTAACACGGTGAAACCACGTCTCTACTAAACATACAAAAAATTAGCCTGTAATCCCAGCTACTCGGGAGGCTGAGGCAGGAGAATCGCTGGAACCGGGGAGGCGGAGGTTGCAGTGAGCCAAGATCATGCCACTGCACTCCAGACTTGGAGACAGAGCAAGACTTCGTCTCAAAAGAAAACATAAAGCCCCATTTTATGGAGGGGGAAGGAGGTCGGCAGCCATTCACTTCAGGGCACAGGCCTAAGGGCAGGGGCTTTCCCAGACCCACTCCCGTCCCCACCAGGCCGGGAACCCAGCCAGGTCCCAGGAGAGCGGTCACCACTGCACAGCTTCGCACACCAGCCTCGGCAATGCCCGCCACCCTTGCGGCACCGGGCCCTGTTCACACCAAGGAGGGGAGGAGGGGATTGCGGGAGACCAGAGTGTTTCTAGAAGCAGACACCTGTTGACGTCCACACTAAGACATCTGAGACGGCAGGCTGGGAGGAAATTTCCTGAAGGAGCCCCAAGGCCAACTGCCCTGTGGTCCAGAGGCACTGGTGACCAGCAGAGCCCCCAGGTGTCAGTGAAGCCTCTGGATGTCAGCAGAGTCCCCTAGGAGTTCAGTGAAACTCCCAGGTGTCAGCAGAGCCCCCAGGGGTCCATGTTCCAGCTCTGCAGGGATGGGGTGGTGTCCCCTTCCAGGATGAGGACAAGCATTATGCTGCCACAGTAGGTGAGGAAGAGCCAGGCTGCCTCAGTGGCCCCGATGCCCACCTCCCAACAGGCCGATCTGGAAATGTTGGAAAAGTGGCCTGTATCTGGAGAGATTTTGGGAAATGAGGGTGCCCCTCACCAGCACCCCAGGCCTGCACCTTCGCCCTCAGCAGCAGCGGAACCCGTGCCTCCCAGCCTGAGGGCCGACCTACCGATGGCCACCAGGTCCCTGCAGTCCTTCTTGTGGAACTCGGTCCAGGCCTTGGTCTTGCAGTACTTGCTGCAGGTCAGGATCCCGTAGCAGCGAGGGCAGGGCAAGAGGCGGACCCCGATGGAGCGGCCACACTGGTAGCAGAACTTGAAGAAGGGAATTCTGCAACAGAGCCTCACCGTCAGCAGGCGGCCACTCCAGAACCTGCTTCCCCACAAACAGCCGCTGCCTGGGAGCTGTGCCTGGCCCTGAGCTCCTGGGCTATTCCCCACCATCCCGCACTGTCCCCTGCATTGGGCAGCCTTCACACACAGACAAAAACCCCCAAGTCCTCGTCCTGAGGATGTTCAGCACAGTGATACTTAGAATAGGAAACCAACACATTCCGAGCTCTGGGAACCACCTGTGCCCACCAGTAAGGGCTGGTTAAGTGAATGCACAACCATTCAGGAGACCGCCATGGTGCCACAAACATGATGGTGGGGAACTCCTAGGCACATAGGGAAATGTCTGTGGTACAGTGTTGCATGGGAGAAGTGACTCTTTGAGGGCAGGGCATGGAGGCTGCCTTTGGGGTAAAACTCTAAGCACCAGTCTCCTTTGCTTTAGGAGGAAAAAGAGCCTTCCTGTCCTGCACCAGTCCCCTCTCCATCACCTCGCTGGGTTGCTCAGGGTTTATGAGGTGGGGATGCCAACAAGAATAGGGCCTGGTTCCTGCCCTCTCATCCCAGAGGGGCACACAAGCATGTAAAGAGACTGTTCTGGAACAGCAAAATGAGTGCGGGGTTGAGACTCCAAGGCCAGTGGTGGAGGGAGGGGCTAGGAAGGTGCAGGTGTGCAGGCTCTGCCGCATAGCCAGCAGGCCAGGCAAGCCTCCACAGGACATCTTGCAGAAGCAAAGCCTGGGCTCAAACCCCACTCAGCGGCCGTCTCTGGGATGGGAGGTGGCCACCCTCCTGCAGGACATGGAACCCCTGTCTGTGACCCACTCGGAGCAGCCCAGGGCAGCTCCATGAGTGTGCCCTATGACTCTGCACCCTCATCTGCAGGGTGCATCATCTGCACCTCATCTTGGTTGAAGCTCACAGCCTGCAAGCAGGACTTCCTAGAGGAGGCCATGCCACTTGGGGGTCAGATGGCATGGAGGCTGTCCCGGGATGAGGTGGTCAGGCCAGGCACAACAGCACTGTCCAAACCACAGGCTGCCATCCTGGAAAGAACCCAGCCTGCAGACACACTTACTGCCCCTGCTCCTTCACATCCAGGCCCCTGGGCAGGCTGGGGCCCTTCTTCTTCATCCTGTGGCTGGGGATCAGCTCCGCTGCATGAGAGAGGGTCCCACATTAGTACCCACGTGGCAGGGTGGGGGCCACCACTGCAGAAGCCACCTCCTTGCGCCCTCCCTGTGGTGCCTGCCTGCACTACTCGGGAGGCGGATAGGGGGAACCAAGCCTTTGATGGCTCCATAGTGGGTGCGAGGACGCAGAGCGGGATGTGGACCTGGAGGCACAGGGCAGTCCACAGGCTCCAGGGAGGGGCTTCACTCTTCAGTCTGCTGCTTCGCCTGTGTTGTGTCTTCTTTTTAATTCATTTCAAAGTGTTTCACATTTCCCTTTTGGGTTCTTCTTAAACTTGTTATTTAGACATGTGTTATTTTATGTGAGTTTCCCAAATGTCCTTCTGTTAGTCATTTCTAATTAAATTCTATTGTGGTCAGAGTATATGAAATGTATTATTTCTATTCTCTTAACATGATTAAGGGATTATGATCTATATACAGTCTGTCCTGGAGAATGTCTCCAGTATACTTGAGAAGAACACAGATTCTGTTCCTGTTGGGTAGAGTGTTCTAGAGATCTGGTAAGTCTAATAGGCTTGTATGGTTCAACTTCCTGTTTCCTTGGTGACCTTCTGCCTAATTTTTTGATCAGTTGTTGAAAGTGAGGAATTGACATTTCTGACTATTATTGTTATCTGTTTCTCCATTTCTGTGGCTTTTTGCTTCATGTATCTGGGTGTCTGTGATTAGGTGCATATGGGTTTATAATTGTTACATCTTCCTAACTGATGATCCTTTTATCATAAAATGTCCCTCTTTCTCACCAGTAGCATTTGTAAGTCTATTTTTTCTGATATTAGCAATTCCAGCCTTCTTGTGATTGCTATTCCCATGTTAGTTTTTCATCCTTTTACTTTGTCTGTTTGTATCATTGAATTTTTTTTTTCTTTTTGAGACAGTCTTGCTCTGTCAGCCAGGCTACAGTGCAGTGGCATGATCTTGGCTCACTGCAACCTTCGCCTCCTAGGTTCAAGTGATTCTCCTGCCTTGGCCTCCTGAGTAGCTGGGATTACAGGCTTGCACCACCACACCCGGCTAATTTTTGTACTTTTAGTAGAGACAGGGTTTCACCATATTGGCCAGGCTGGTCTCAAACCCCTGACCTCAGGTGATCCATCCTCCTCGGCCTCCCAAAGTTCTGGGATTACAGGCGTGAGCCACCACACCTGGCCTGTATTATTTAATTTATCATGTGTCTCCTGTAAACAGCACATAGATGGATCTTGTGTTTTTATCCAATGTGACAATCTCTGCCTCTTGTTTAATCTATTCACATTTAATGTTATTAATGATACCCTGTAGTTGGATTTACATTTGATATTTTGCATTTTGTTTTCTACATGTCTCAGAATTTTTCTGTTCCTTTATTCTTCCTTTACTCTTCTGCATCAAGTGGATTCTTTTTCTTCTTATTATTATACTTCAAGTTCTGGGGTACATTTGCAGAACGTGCAGGTTTGTTACCTAGGTACACACATGCCATAGTGGTTTGCTGCACCCATCAACCTGTCATCTACATTAGGTATTTCTCCTAATGCTATTCCTCCCCTAGCCCCCCACCCACCAACAGGTCCCAGTGTGTGATTTTCCCCTCCCTGTGTCCATATGTCCTCATTGTTCAACTCCCACTTATGAGTGAGAACATGAGGTGTTTGGTTTTCTGTTCCTGTGTTAGTTTGCTGAGATTGATGGTTTCCAGCTTTATCCATGTCTCTGCAAAGGACATGAACTCAGCCTTTTATGGCTGCATAGTATTCCATGGTGAATATGTGCCACATTTTCTTTATCCAGTCTATCATTGATGGGCATTTGGGTTGGTTCCAAGTCTTTGCTATTGTGAATAGTGCTGCAATAAACATATGTGTACATGTGTCTTTATAGTAGAATGATTTATAATCCTTTGAGTAGATACCCAGTAATGGGATTGCTGGGTCAAAAGGTAGAGCTTGTATAGCGAAGACAATCCTAACCAAAAAGAACAAAGCTGGAGGCATTACGCTACCTGACTTCAAACTATACTACAAGGCTACAGTAACCAAAACAGCATGGTACTGGTACCAAAACAGAGATATAGACCAATGGAACAGAACAGAGGCCTCAGAAATAATGCCATACATCTACAACCATCTGATCTTTGACAAACCTGACAAAAACAAGCAATGGGGGAAATGATTCCCTATTTAATAAATGGTGTTGGGAAAACTGGCTAGCCATATGCAGAAAACTGAAACTGGACCCCTTCTTTACACCTTATACAAAAATTAACTCAAGATGGATTAAAGACTTAAATGTAAGACCTAAAGCCATAAAAACCCTAGAAGAAAACCTAGGCAATACCATTCAGGACATAGGCATAGGCAAAGACTTCATGACTAAAACACCAAAAGCAATGGCAACAAAAGCCAAAACTGACAAATGGGATCTAATCAAAATAGGGCTTCTGCACAGCAAAGGAAACTATCATCAGAGTGAACAGGCAACCTACAGAATGGGAGAAGATTTTTGCAGTCTATCCATCTAACAAAGGGCTAATATCAAGAATCTACAAAGAAAGTAAACAAATTTACAAGAAAAAAACAAACAACCCCCTCAAAAAGTGGGCGAAGTATATGAACAGACACTTCTCAAAAGACGACATTTATGCAGCCAACAAACATGAAAAAAAGCTCATCATCACTGGTCATTAGAGAAATGCAAATCAAAACCACAATGAGATACCCTCTCATGCCAGTTAGAATGGTGATCATTAAAAGCCAGGAAACAGCCAGGCGCGGTGGCTCATGCCTGTAATCCCAGCACTTTGGGAGGCTGAGGTGGGTGGATCATGAGGTCAGGAGATCAAGACCATCCTGGCTAACACAGTGAAACCCCGTCTCTACTAAAAATACAAAAAATTAGCCGGTTGTGGTGGCATGTGCCTATGGTCCCAGCTACTCGAGAGGCTGAGGCAGGGGAATGGCGTGAACCCGGGAGGTGGAGCTTGCAGTGAGCCGAGATCGCGCCCCTGCACTCCAGCCTGGGCGACAGAGTGAGACTCTGTCTCAAAAAAAAAAAAAAAAGAAACAAAAATAGGAAACAACAGATGCTGGAGAGGATGTGGAGAAATAGGAATGCTTTTACACTGTTGGTGGGAGTGTAAATTAGTTCAACCATTGTGGAAGACAGTATGGTGATTCCTCAAGGATCCAGAACAAGTGGATTATTGTTAATGTAATGTCTTAACTTATCCAATAATTTTAAACTATATTTCTAGTTCTTTCCTTAGTGGTCACATCAGCCTTTACCACATAAATCTTCTTTTTTTTTCTTTTCTTTTTGAGACAGGTTCTCACCTTGTCACCCAGGCTGGAGTGCAGTGGCATGATAGTGGCTCACTGTAGCCTCAACCTCCCAGGCTCCAGTGATCCTCCCACCTCAGCCTCCTGAGTAACTGTGACTACAGGCCCATGCCACCACGTGGGGCTCATTTTTAAAAAAAATTTTGTAGAGACAGGGTCTTGCCATGTTGCCCAGGTTGGTCTTAAACTCCTGGGCTCAAATAATCCTTCTGCCTCAGCCTCCCAAAGTGCTGGGATTATAGATGTGAGCCACCACGCCTGGCCTACCATATGAATCTTGACTGGTCATAATCAGCTTCAGACCTATACTAACAGCAGTGAGATATTAAAGTCATTCCTATATAGCTCTATTTCCTTTTCTGCCTTTTTGTGATATTATTACACATTACATCTATAAAGGTTATAAATCCAACATTATAAGATTATTACTTTATATAATTTTATGTATTCTAAAGAAGCTGAGAGAAGAAGAAAATGTATATATTTATAGCTTCGGTTCTATCAAAATCATTTACCATTTCTGGATCTCCATTTCATCTTCTCAATTTGAGTTACCACTTGGAGTCATTTCTTACCACAACAGAACTTTCCTCCTGCCCACTTCCTTTGTACTGTTATTGCCAAATATAATACATTTCTATATGTTACGGGCATACACACATATGCAACCACACACGCATGCACACACACACATAATATATAAATTCAATGCACACATATATATATACAAATTGCTTACATATAAATTATTTTTAAATTGCTTTTAAAGTCAATTAACAAAGAAGAAATAGGCATTTATATTCTTCTTTACAATTAACTTTTCCAATGCTCTTTGTTCATGTGTATCATTTAATTCCCACCTTAAGTTACTTGCTTTCAAAATACCTTTAGTATTTCTTGTAAGGGAAGGCTATAACAACCAATTCTCACAGGTTTTATCTGGAAATATGTCCATTTCACTTTCATGTTTGCAAGTTAACTTGCTGGATATAAGATTCTCAGTTAACAGTTTATCTAACTCTGAGCACTTTGTTTTTTGTTTGGTTACTTTTAATTTTCTTTAAATAGAGACTGGGTCTCACCATGTTGCCCAGGCTGGTCTCAATCTCCTGGGCTCAAGCAATCCTTCTGCCTCAGTCTCCCAAAGTGCTGGTATTACAGGCATGAGAGCCACCATGTCCAGCCATCTTTGAGCACTTTGAATATGACATCCCACTGTCTTGAGTCTCCTCTAACAACCCTCCATTGCATCCTTTTATTATTATTTACACAAATATTATTATTATTATTTACACAAATTTGTGGAGCACATCAAAAAGTTTTGTGACATGTATATACTGTGTAGTGATCAAGTTAGGGTATTTGGGTGTCCATCACCTGAATAAAATACATTTTTGTTAAGTATAGTAATTCTACTCTGCTCTAAAACATTGACTTTATTTCTTCTATCTTACTGCATCTTTGTACCCTTTAAACCTCTTCTCTTCATCCTACCCACTTTCTCTACTCACCCTTCCCAGTCTCTGTTATCTATTTTTCTAGTCTCTACCTCCATGTGTTCAAAATGTTTAGCTCCCACATATAAGTGAGAACATATATTTGTCTTTTTGTGCCCGGCTTATTTCACTAAGATACTAATCT
This sequence comes from Gorilla gorilla gorilla, assembly GCF_029281585.2. Classification (NCBI taxonomy): domain Eukaryota; kingdom Metazoa; phylum Chordata; class Mammalia; order Primates; family Hominidae; genus Gorilla; species Gorilla gorilla. The sequence goes on from NC_073235.2 coordinate 143,146,606, forward strand.
CCAGTTCCACTTGTGTGGCTACAAATGACATGATTTAATTATTGTCTATGTCTGAATAATATTCCATTGCGTATATATACCACATTTTCTTTATCCATTTATTTGCTGATGAACATTTAGGTCAGTTCCATATCATAGCTATTGTGTATTGTGCTGCAATAAATAGGCAAGTGCAGATACTCCTTTGATATACTGATTTTTTCCCCTTTGGGTAGATAGTAGTGTGACTGCTGGATCAAATGATAATTTTTTTTTTAGAAATCTTCATACTATTTTCCATAGTGCCTGTACTAGTTTACATTCCACCAACAGCATATAAGAGTTCCCTTTCCTTGGCATCCTTTCTACCGTCTGTCATTTTTTGTCTTTTTATAATAGCCATTCTGACTGGTTTGCATTTCTCTGATGATTAGTGATGTTGAGCTATTCTTTTGTTTTTTTAGGCATAAGAGGAACAGATGAGCATTTTTTCATACACCCACTAGCTGTTTGTACGTCTTCTTTTGAGAAATGTCAATTCATGTCATTTACCCAAGTTTAATAGGATTATTTTTTCCTGTTGAATTGTATGAGTTCCCTGTATATTCTGAATATTAGTCTCCTGTCAGGTAAATAGTTTGCAAATGTTTTTCCATTCACCAGGTTCTCTTCACTATGTTGATTATTTCTTTCATTATGCAGAAACTCTTTAGTTTTATTAAATCCCATTTGTCTATTTTTGGTTTTGTTGCCTGTGTATTTGAAGTCTTAGTCATACCTTCTTTGCCTAGATCAATGTCCAGGAGAATTTGCCCTAAATTTTGAATATTTTTATAGTCTCAAGTCTTGTGTTTAAGTCTTTAGTCCATGTAGAGTCTATTTTTATATATGGTGAGAGATAAGGGTCCACTTTCATTCTTCTGCATGTGGCTATCCAATTTTCCCAGCACCATTTACTGAAGAAAGTGTCCTTTCCCCAGTGTATGTTCTTATCAGCTTTGACAAAGATCAGTTGGCTGTAAATATTTGGTGTTATTTCTGGGTTCTTTATTCTGTTTCATTGGTCTATGTGTCTATTTGTACATCAATACATGCTGTTTTGGTTACTATAGCTTTGTAGTATATTTCGAATCCAGGTAATGTGATGTCTCTAGCTTTGTTCTTTTTGTTCCAGACTGCTTTGGCTATTTGGGATTTTTTTGGTTCTATATGAATTTTAGGATTGTTTTTTCTGTTTTCGTGAAGAATGGCATTGGTATTTTGATAGGGATTGTATTGACTCTGTATATTGCTTTTGGTGGTATGGCCATTTTCACAATATTAATTCTTCCAACCCATGAACATGAGATGTCTTTCCATTTTTTTGTGTGTCCTCTTCCATTTCTTTCATCAGTGTTTTATAGTTTTCCTTATGGAGATCCTTCAACTCCTTGGTTAAATTTATTCCTAAGTATTTTTTTGTAGCCATTGTAAATGTGATTGCTTTCCTGATTTCGGTCTTGGCTAAGTCATTATTGTTGTATATAAATGCTACTGATTTTTTTGTATTTTAGTTTTGTATCCTGCAATTTTACTGAATTCATTTATCAAATCTAAGAGTGTTTTGGTGGAGTCTTTAGGTTTTTCTAGATATAGAATAATATCATCAGCAAAGAGGGATAATTTGACTTGCTCTTTTCCACTGTGGATGCCTTTTATTTCTTTCCCTTGCCTGATTCCTCTGGCTAGGACTTCCAGTACTAGGTTGAATGGGAGTGGTGAAAGTGGGCAACCTTGTCTTATTACAGTTCTTAGAGGAAAGGCTTTTAATTTTTCCCTATTATGATGTTAGCTGTGGGCTTGTCATATATAGCCTTTATTATTTTAAAGTATATTCCTTCTGTGCCTTGTTTCTTAAGAGTTTTTATCAGGTGGGCATGGTGGCTCACACCTGTAATCACAGCACTTTGGGAGGCCACGGCAGGCAGATCACCTGAGGTCAGGAGTTCGAGACTAGCCTGGCCAACATGGCAAAACCCTGTCTCTACTAAAAATACAAAAAAATTAGCTGGGCATGGTGGCAGGCACCTGTAATCCCAGCTACTCTGGAAGCTGAGGCAGGGAGAATTGCTTGAACCTGGGAGGCAGAGGTTGTAGTGAGCTGAGATTGTGCCACTGCACTCCAGCCTGGGCAACAGAGCAAGACTCTGTCTCAAAAAAAAAAAAAAAGAGTTTTTATCATGAAGATTTGTTGAGTTGTATCCAGTGCTTTTTCTGCATCTATTGAGATGGTTATATGGTTTTTGTCCTTCATTCTGTTGATGTGATGTATCACATTTATTAATTTGCATATGTTGAACTATCCTTGCATGCCAGGTAGAAGGCTCACCTAATCTTTTGAAAGTGCTGTTGGATGTGGCTTGCTAGTACTGTATTGAGAATTTCTGCATCTAGATTAATCAGGAATATTGACCTGTAGATTTTCTGCATGTGTCCTTGTCTGCTTTTGATATCAGGGTGACACTGGCCTGATAGAATGAGTTAGGGAGAATTCCCTCCTCCTCAATTTTTTGGAATGGTTTCAGGAGGATTGGTATTAGTTCTTCTTTATATATTTGGTAGAATTCAGCTGTGAATCCATCTGGTCTTGGGCTTTTCCTTGTTGAGAGACTTTTTATTGCTGATTCAATCTTGCTACTCATTATTGCTCTGTTCAGGTTTTCTAGTTATTCCTCATTCAATCTTGGTAGACTCTATGTTTCTAGGAATTTATCCATTTCCTCTGGGTTTTCCAGTTTGTCATATAGTCTCTGATGATCTTTTGTATTTCTGTGGTATCAGTTGTAATATCTCCTTTTCCATTTCTGATTTTATTTACAGAGATTCATTTCTTCAAATAAGATATGAAAGGAGAAATTTATTCTCTCTTCTTGGTTAGTCTAGCTAGCAGTTTATCAATCTTGTTTTCAACTTTTCAAAGAATCAACTTTTTATTTCATTGATTCTCTGTATTTTTTCTCTATTTCATTTAGTTCTGCTCTGATCTTTATCTATTTTGTTCTAATTTTGATTTGATTTGTTCTTGCTTTTCTAGTTCCTTGAGGTGCATTGTTAGATTGTTAGTTTGTAATCTTTCTACTTTTTTGCTGTAGGCATTTATTGCTATAAAATTCCCTTCTTAGCCCTGTTTTTGCTGTATCCCACAGGTTTTGATATATTGTGCTTCTATCTTCGTTTGTTTCAATACTTTTTTATTTCCATCTTAATTTCTTCATTGACTTAATATTAATTCGGAAGCATGTTTAATTTCCATGTTGCAAATTTGTATATACATAGTTGTATATATTTGTATAGTATACATATTTAAATAGTATAAATTATGCATTTGTATAGTTTACAGAGTTCTTCTTGGTACAGACTTCTAATTTTATTCCATTGTGGTCTGAGAAGATACCTGATATGATTTTGATCTTTTAAGTTTGTTGAGACTTGTTTTGTGGTCTAACGTACGGTCTATCCTGGAGGATATTCCATGTGCTGATGAAAAGAATATATATTCTGCATTTGTTAGATAAAATGTTCCGTAAATGTCTGTGACGTCCATTTGGTCTGATGTCCTGCTTCAATCCAATGTTTCTTTGTTTATCTTCTGTCTAGATAATCTGCCTAATGCTGAGAGTGTGGTATTGAAGACCCCCATTATTATTGTATTGCAGTATATCTATCTGTCTTTAGATTAGTAATATTTGCTTTATGAATCTGGGTGCTCCAGTGTTGGGTGCATATATATTTAGCATTGTTATATCCTCTTGCTAGATTTATCCCTTTATCATTATATAATGACTTTGTCTTTTTTTTTTTTTTTAACTCTTCCTGACTTAAAGTCCATTTTATCTGATGTAAGTATACCTAGTTACTCCTGCTCACTATTGGTTTCTGTTTGCTTGGAATATATTTTTTCATCCCTTTATTTCAGTCTATATGTGTCTTTAATGATAAGGTGAGTTTCTTGTAAGCAGAATCATTTTTTGATCATGGATCATTTTTAATCCACTTAGCTATTCTACCTTTTGAGTATAATTTAATTTGTTCATGTTCAAGGTTATTCTTGATATGTAAGGCTTTGTTCCCATCATGTTGTTTTCTCGTTGTTTCGTATACTTCTTGTTCCTTTCTTATAGTTTGGCATTGTGCTTTGGTGGATTTCTGTAGTGGTAGCATTTGAGTCTTTCTCTTCCTCCTTTGTATAACTGCTTTGCCAGTGACTTTTATACTTTTGTGTGTTTTCATAATGGTAAATGTTGTCCTTTAGCTTCTATGTTTAGGACCCCCTTGAGCATTTGTAGAACTGGTCTAGTAGTAATGAATTACCTCACCATTTGTTTGTCCAGGGGTGACTTTATATCTCCTTCATTTATGAAAGATAATTTTGCTGGATATAGTATTCTTGGGTAGCAGCATTCTTTTTCTTTCAGCATGTTGAATATACCATCCCATTCTCTTATGGCCTGTGATGTTTCTGCTGAGAAATTTGTTCGTCTTAAGGAATTTCCTTTATGGGTGACTAGATGCTCTTCTCTTGCTGCTTTTAAGATTTTCTCTTTGACTTTAGACAGTCTGACTACAATGTGCCATGCAGAAGATCTTTTATCATTGTATCTTCCTGTGGTTCATTTGAACTTCCTTTATCTGACTGTCTATATCTCTTGCTAGACTTGAGAAGTTTTCATCTATTATTTCATTAAATTAGTTTTCTTTTCAAAAAAAAACTGATTTATTTTTAGAGATTGGGTCTTGCTCTGTCACCCAGGCTGGAGTGCAGTGGCACAATCCTAGCTCACAGTAACCTCAAACTCCTGGGCCCAGCCTCCCAAGCAGCTAGTACTATAGGTGCATGCCATGACACCCAGCTAATTTTTTTCTTTTTTGTAGAGATAGGGTCTTGCTATGTTGCCCAGGGTGGTCTCAAATTCCTGGCCTCAAGCAATCTTCCCACTTGGCCTCCCAAAGCACTGGTATCATAGGCATAAGCTACCACACCTGGCCCTAATTCATTAATACATTTTCTAATCCTTTGTTTCTTTGCCCTTAAGGATACCAATAATTTGCGAATTTAGTTGCTTTATGTTGTCGTAAATATCATGAAGCCTTTGCTTATTTGTTTTTATTCTTTTTTCTTTACCTTTGTCTGACTGGATTATTTCAAAAGACCTGTCTTCAAGTTTTGAGATTTCCTCTGTCTCATCTAGTCTATTGTTGATGCTTTCAAATGTATTTTGTATTTCCTTCCATGAATTCTTCAGTTCCAGAATTTCTGTTTGGTTATTTTTTAAAATGTCTCTTTGATAAACTTCTCATTCATATCCTGAATTGTTTTTCTAATTTATTTGTATTGTTTGTTCAGTATTCTCTTCTATTTTAGGTCCTTTAAAATCAATTATTTTGATTTTTTTTTTAAATTTGAGACAGAGTCTCACTGTGTCGCCCAGACTGGAGTGCAGTGGCACGATCTCGGCTCACTGCAACCTCCGCCTCCCGGGTTCAAGCAATTCTCCTGCCTCAGCCTCGCAAGTGGCTGAGATTACAAGCATGCACCACCACACCCAGCTCATTTTTGTACTTTAGTAGAGACAAGGTTTCACCACGTTGGCCAGGCTGGTCTGGAACTCCTGACCTCAAGTGATCTGCCTGCCTCAGCCTCCCAATGTTGGGATTACAGGCGTGAGCCACCTCACCTGGCCTAAAAATCAGTATTTCAAATTCTTTATCTGAGATCTCAAAAATTTCTTTTTAGTGACTGGGCATGGTGGCTCACACCTGTAATCCCAACACTTTGGGAGGCCGAGGTGGGTGGATCATCAGGTCAGGAGTACGAGACCAGCCTGACCAATATGGTGAAATCCCATCTCTACTAAAAATACAAAAAAATTTAGCCAGGCATGGTGGCGCATGCCTGTAATCCCAACTACTCAGGAGGCTAAGGCAGGAGAATCATTTGAACCCAGGAGGCAGAGGTTATAGTAAGCTGAGATTGTGCCACTGTACTCCAGCCTGGGTGACAGAGTGAGACTCCATCTCAAAAAAAAAAAAAATTCTTTTTGGTTAAGACCTATTGCTGGATAATTATGATATTCCTTTGAAGGTGTCATATTTCCTTGCTTTTTCATGTTTCCTGTGTCCTTATGTTGATATCTGTATGCCCTAACAGTTGCTTTTTCCTATTTTTATTTTTATAGGAGAGGACTTTCCTGAAGATGCATTTATGGTGTTGGTTGGGTAGGGTACTTTGGCTTTGCTTCTCAGCATGTGCAGTAGTGTAGTCTGTGTGGTTTCTTTGGCTAGTATCTGTAGCCAAAGCATTGGTAGTATCTGATTTTCTTGGTGGGTTAGGGTGTGTTTATCAGTGGAGGCTGTGGCAAGATTGTGTGCTAGGGCCTGGGATGCCAGGTAGGCCAATCTTCAGGCCCAGAGGTGGCAAGGGTGGGGTAGGCATGCCTATGTTTGTGCCCCAGAGTGGTGTACACTGGCACTTGTGTTGGCAACTACTGGCAGGTCAGTTCTTAGGGCTCCAAGTGGCTTGTTTAGAATGCCAGCAGTGGCTGCAATGGAGTAGGTGGGCAGGCAAGTTCTTGGATCCCTGGGCAGCTGAGCTGGCATGGCATGGGCAATGGCAACACCAATGGCATGAAAATTCTCTGGGTCCCAAACAGTGTGTACTGATGTTGGTGGCTGTGATGAGTTGGGTGGATCAGTCTCCAGGCCTGCAAGTGGTGCTGGCAGGTAGGTGCCCGCTGAGGTGGTGGTAGCAGGGAGGTTAGGTCCAACCTCAGGCCCCCAGGAGGAGTGCTCTGTCTTGAAGCCAGGCTGGGTGGGCTTGTGCTCAGGCCCCCCACTGGTGAAAGTAGGCACCAGCTGTGGTGGGTGGGCATGGAGTGATCTTCAGGCAGGTGGAGTGCTCAGGTGAGAGATGGTAGTATCCATGCTGAGGCTCTGCTACTGGAGAGGATGGGGCCAACTTTGGTGGCCACAGCCTGGGCCAGTGGTGGAAAATGCATGTCTCCTTCATGCTCCAGCATCACTGGGTCTCACCCCTGCCACCCTGACTGCATCAGCCCATGTCCAGCTCACAACCAAGTCCCAGAAGCAACTCAAGCCCCACTTACATCCCTGTCTCAGATCACAGCAGTGCTCACTTCCCAGCCCCAGCCACTGCCACTCAGGCCTTGCTCACTTCCTAGCCCCTACTGTGGGAGCATACCTGGCTTGCTCCCCTGTCCCAGCAGTGACAGCTTGAGTTTCCATAATACTCCACAGTCCCAGGGCCACTGGGTCCCAGGACAGCATGTAGTTTTCCAGAGGCTAGTTTTGAAAATGGTGACTTGCTGAGGCCACTTAGGTCTCAGAAAGGGTGTGGAACCCAGTGCAACCTTCCTTCCTGGAGCTCTTCCATCCCACAGTCTCCTGGAAGCTTCCTATATTCGCTTCAAGGGTTGGGAGGGTCAAGGGGTTGTCTTGCCAGGATTGCATGATTCCATGGTGAGGAAGTGGGCCACTAGAAATCTCCTACTTGTGGGTGGCAAGCCACCCAGGTGCCGAGGCAAGAGACAGAGGGCACAAGCTGTTCCAGTGTAATAAAACATATAAAATAACAAGAGTTATACTAGATACAGATCATAGATATGATTATATATAAATATCATTAATCATTACTTGGTAGTAATTACTCTTTATTCCAATATTGTAATAATCCTCGCTCTACAATCATAACCTAGAAAAAACCAGGCCATACAGAGATAGGAGCTGAGGGGACATGGTGAGAAGTGACCAGAAGACAAGTGTGAGCCTTCTGTTATGCCCAGACAGGGCCACCAGAGGGCTCCTTGGTCTAGCGGTAACACCAGTGTCTGGGAAGACGCCCGTTACCAAGCGGACCGTGGTCTAGCGGTAGTGTCAGTGCCAAAGAAAAGTACCCACTACTTAACAGACCGGGAAAGGTAAAGGGAGTCTCCCTTTCCCCGGAGGAGTTTAGAGAAGACTCTACTCCACCACCTCTTGTGGAGGGCCTGACTGATGTCAGGCCCGCCCACAGTTATCCGGAGGCCTAACCGTCTCCCTGTGATGCTGTGCTTCAGTGGTCACACTCCTGGTCCGCTTTCATGTTCCACCCTGTACACCTGGCTCTGCCTTCTAGATAGCAGTAGCAGACTTAGTGAAAGTATTAAAAGTCTCTGAAATGCAGAAATAATGGCGTAAGCTGTCTCTCCTCTCTCTCTCCGCCTCAGCTGCCAAACAGGGAAGGGTCCCCTGTCCAGTGGACACATAACCCATGTGACCTTACCTATCATTGGAGATGGCTCACACTCCTTACCCTGCCCTCTTGTCTTGTATCCAATAAATAACAGCACAGTCTGGCATTCGGGGATGCTACTGGTCTCTGCGTCTTGGTGGTAGTTGTCCCCCGGGCCCAGCTGTCTTTTATCTTTTTGTCTTGTGTCTTTATTTCTACAATCTCTCGTCACCGCACATGGGGAGAAAAACTCACAGACCCTGTAGGGCTGGCCCCTACACCTACTCACCTCTTCCCTATATTGGGAATTCACTCCTGATGCACAGCCGAACCCCGCCAGAGAGGCTGCCTCTCCTCCTCCTTCCCCACTTTTGGTGTTCCCTGTCACTTCTCTGTTGAGTTCCAGCATTCTCTCTTGGATAATGTACTTTGAGTGTGACTGTCTGTACACTGCTCTGGTTCTACTAAGTGGAAGAAGTGGGCATGAAATGCTTATCAGCCATCTTCACCACCCTCCAACCAATTTCTTCTGATGAGATGCTGGCTAGCTGTTAATCCTACTGGGATTCCCTTGCAAATTTTGAGTTATTTTTCTCTTGCTGCTTTCAATGTTTTCTCCTTGTCTTTGACTTTCAGTATTTTAACTCTGATGTGTCTGTTTTACAAATCTCTGTTTTATCCTACTTGAAACTCCATTAAGCTTCCTAGATAGATAAATTATTTTTAAATATGTTTAGAAAGTTTTTATCTATCATTTCTCCAAATATTTTTCCTGCTTCTTTCTCTCTCACCTCTGCTTCTGGTACTCTAATTAGATAGATAGATAGATAGATAGATAGATAGATAGATAGATAGATAGATAGATAGATAGACAGACAGACAGACAGACAGACAGACAGACAGACAGACAGACAGACAGACAGACAGATTGGTGTGCTTGATGGTGTCCACTTTCCCCTGATGATCTCTTCATTTCTCATCATTCTTTTTTCTCTCTTAGTCTCCCACTTTTCTCTGAGGACATGTTCATTTTCCTTCATTCTTCTCCCTTGGGGCTGGATATTACTATCTGTTTGCTTATTTGGTTAATGACCAGCTGGGTTAATTGTGTGAAATCCATTTCTCCCCTGCATTATAAAGCTTCTGATGTTCCTTCTCATGGAAGGCAGCCTTGGGTTTGTTCACAGTGACCCTAAGGTGACAGTGGTTTGGACAAGGATCTCTTTGACTGTCTCCTTCCATGACCATACGCTCCTGTTTAGTTCTGATAATTGCTGGCTGATTGTTCATAATTTGCAACAGTGCCCTGGGGTATAAATGGCTTCCTAGACTGATCCAATTAGAATTCGATCAGAGCTCATTGAAGGGATAGTTCCAAAGGTCAGTATTGAAGACTGGTTCTGACCACAGGAAGGCTCTTCCCAGCTATCTTTCCTCATTTTTCTCTGGCATAATTTATAGTTAATACAAACCATGGTATATAATTGCTGGCAGATTATAGTTTCACCTATATTTCCAGTAAGTTTACCAATCTTCTTAATATTGCCCATCATAACCTCCAGTAATTCTGAGTGCACCACTTCCTGGCCATCTTGGAAGCTGAGGATAAGAATGGAGCCGCCACCTCCTCGCCATCTTGGAAGCACACTAAGTCTGGAGCAACAGGAACTTAGCCTCAGCAACAGGTAGCTGAGGGCAGGATGAGAATTATTGACATCCATGCCCTCTTCTACTGTGTTCTTGGCTGTACCGGTCTGGAATAGAGTTTCTGCCTCCCTGAGCTGGGAGGGTGAAAAGGAAGGTAGACCTTGGTTTAATACCACAGACATTCTCTGTTCTTACTGAATTTTGAAAGATTTTATTGAATAAATGTTTCTTTGTATGCTGTGTGCTCTTTAGATCAGTCCTTGGGGTGTGTGAGACTTGTTATGACCACAGGAAGGCTTCTCCTGTCTCTCTTTTCTTAGTTTTCTCTAGCAATTAGCCATTCTATAGTTTAGTCTGTTACTCCAGTGAATTTACCAATCTCCTTCCAAATGCCTCTCAACATTAGGCTTGAAACTGTCTTTGCTCTGTTAAAAATGAAATCGGTTTCTTTGTGATGAGGTGTGAAGCTCACTGTTTTATGGTGTGTCTCTCCCCTGGGCAAAATCACTGAGCCAAGGCTGTGGAGCTGGGGGTCGGGACAATGGGATACTTCTCCATAAGTGACACCTCCGTTTTAGGACCTAATCTCTGATGGAAAGGAGGAGGCAGTAGACATGGGTCTTCTCAACTTGCCTCTCCCTGCCTGGTCCTCCGCTCATGGGCCAGTACAAGCCTGATTAGAACCCCAGTATCCTCAGGGGTGTCATGCCCAAGGCAGAGCCTGTATCCCCCAAGTGGGGCTCTACACAAATGGAGGCCTCACCTTGCAGGAACCCTGGCCAGGAAGTAGCCTCAGCAAAGGTGCATTCATGTGTGCTGGTGGGCGAGCCAGGTGGGGAGAAGTTTATGTTTGTGTCGAGGGGAGGTTAGTATGTGTGTGTTGTGGGGGACATATGGGAGTGGCTTGTGGCTGTGTGCATGTGTAAGGCATGGGTGGCAGTGGATGAGTTGGTGAGGGCTGGGGTTGGATGGGGCAGGTGTTGGGGGTGGGGGGGGGGTTTATACATGGGTGGGCACATGTGTGACGGCACATAAGTGAGTTTGGGAGGTGGGTGTGGGGTGTCCGCATGTGTGTGGAGATGTATGCAGACGGTGGTTGGGTGGGATGTGGGGAAGCAGTGTGCTGTGTGGGTGGGGACAGGCACGTGCGTGGGTAGGTGTGCAGACAACTGTGGGGGTGGAGCTGAGGGATTTCAGGGCGTACGTCCTGAGGAGTATGCAAGCGTGTGGGTGGGCCTGTGGCTGCTAAATATTTGTGGGGACATGAGCATGCCATGTGGTTTGGATGTGTGTCCCCTCCAAATCTCATGTTGAACTGTGGGCCCCCCTGTGGGAGGTGGGGCCTGGTAGGATGTGACTAGATCGTGGGGATGGATCCCTCATGAGTAGCTTAGTGCCATCCCCTTGGGGACGAGTGAGTTCTCAGTTCACATGACAGCTGGGAGTTTAGAAGAGCCTGGGACACCCCCGCCTTCTCTCTCTCCCTCTCTCTCTTGCCATGTGATGGACAGGCTCCCCTTCGCCCTCCACTGGGAGTGGAAGCTCCCTGAGGTCTCTCCAGAAGCAGATGCTGGTACCGCACTTCCTGTGCAGCCTGCAGAACCACAAGCCTATCAAACCTCTTTCCTAACTGCCCAGTCTCAGGTGTTCCTTTACAGCAACGCAAACGGACTAACAGCATGTGGAAGTGCGTGGGGCGGAGCACTGTGTGCTGGGAAGGCACCTGGGGTGTTGCTCAGTGGGGGACTGTGTGGGGCTGTAGGAGGCTACTGCATGCTGAGGACTCGGTGTGGGGGCGGGATCAGCAGGTTCCAGTGTGTGTGTGCGCACACGTGTTAACACGTGACAGGTTTTTATGTGAGGAGAGGATGGGTGTGGGTATCAGTGTGTGTGGATGTGTAAGTGGGTCTGTGTGTGCAAGGTAGACAAGAGTAGGTAAATGTGAGGGTGGGAACATGAGGGGGTATGTGGGGGTGGGGGTGAGTAGGTGGGTGGGGATGTGGGGGTAGGGAGTGAGTATGTGGGGGTGGGGGTGACCAGGTGGGTGGGAGGTGGGTATGTGGGAGTGACTAGGTGGGTGGGGTTGAGTATGTGGGTGTGGGTACATGGGGGAGTAGATGTCAGTAGGTAGTGCGTCTGTGGAGTGGGTGCATGTGGGGAGCTGGGGACATGTAGGGGTGTGCAGGATGCACCCTGTAGGGGTGTGACCATGCAGGGGAGCAGCACCCCAGGCCTCGGGCCCACAGTCCCTGTGCTGGATAGACTGGCACTCCTGACAGGGCTCCCGCAGCGGTGCCTAGTTCTCTCCTGGGCGTGGGGCCCCTCTGACCTGGGCCCTGGCCCTAGGCCACCAACTCCTCTTCCCAGGGACATCTCCCCAGTCCAGACCCCACTTCTCAGTCTCTCCTGCAAGAGCTCCTTGGAGGACGGGACACAAAGGGGCCAAGCCGACGAGCCCAGCCCCAGGAAGGCCCCTCCAGAGCCCCAGGGGGTCCAGATCTCCAGGGATCACAGCCCCAGGCACAAGGCCGGAATCCCGCCCTGTGGAGCAGAGCAGAGCAGGGCCCACTCTCACCTCTCTTGCACAGGTACAGCCACGTGGGGTCCCACTGGCTCTCCTTGGCAAAGACAGCCTGCCGTAGCTGCAAGCCCATGTACTCCAGGAGCCGCTTCCGCGCCAGGAACGTCTCGCGCTCTGCCGGCATCAGCGTGTGGAAGGGGCAGCGGGCAATCCTCCGGTCCTGCGGCACAGCACCAGGGTCTCCACAGGGTCCCGGGCCCGCCCCTCACTGCTGCGGTGACTCTCGGTGATCGAGGGCCCCTGTCAGCTCTTGTGATGTATAACTGAGGACGAACCCAGACAGACACACAAAGCTGGGAGCACATACAGCTGCACCTGGCATGAGCTCAGCACTTTGGGGGGTTCACCTCTGCAGCCAAGGGGCTGCTCTGGGGGAGGCGCTAGGAACCTGGAGCCCAGCTTTGCCCCAGAGAAGCTAATGCCCCAGCCGGGGGCCCTGCACATGACCCACACTCCCCCTCCTTCCTCATGGGAGGCTCACCACCTACCTGGAAGAATCTGAAGTAGCCATAGTCCACGGCTGTGCCCACCGCCTCCTCTTCCCCCTGCCTGAGCATTACAGGCTTCAGGATGTCGGCCCCGTGACTGATGAGTCGGTCAATCTGTGGAGAACAGAACCAGGTCAAACACGCAAGGACACCCCGGCTACTGGGAGAAGGGGAAGCACCGCCTAAGAAGGGCCATGGTCACCTGCAGTCCCCACCAAGGCCACCCTTGCAGTGTGCGGGAATGCCCATGAGACAAACGGGGAAAGGGAGATGGAGACGGGGCTGACCTCATGGACAAGGAGTTGGGGCTGAGCCTCGCCCTAATGATGTCACAGCGAAGTCAAGGCTAGGCCACGCCTCGGGGAGCCCTCCCTGGCACCCGACTCCCAGCACCATAGAATCGATAGAGTCTGTGACATCCATTACATTCCTGCTCCCCTCAGGCTGTCAGTGACATGAGGCAGACAGCAGGCAGCTCTTGTTCTTCATCAGATCCCAACACACCATGGGGCATGTTGCTCAACAAGACAGCGAGTGCACGCGTATGCTTGTATGTAGATGTGTGTGGGGCGGGGAGCCAGTGTGTGTGCACGCATGGGTATGTGTATGTGTGTTCGTGGGCGGCTGGGTGTGAGTGTGCCTGCATGTATGTGGGTGTGTGGATATGTGTGTGTGTGCATGTGTGGGGCTAGTGGGTGAGCGTGTGTGGATATGTGCATGCATGTTCATAGGCGGGTAGGTGTGCAGTATGTGTGCGTGCATGCGTATCTGTGCATGAGTGGGGGCCAGTGTGTGTGCATGCATGAGTAAGGGCATGCATGTGTGTTTGTGAGTGAGTGCAAGTATGCCTGACAAATGTGTGAATGCATGCACCTGTGTGCATGTGTGCCTGACTTGTGGCAAATATACCACAGCAATGGTCTCTGGCTCAATAGGTACAACAATCCCATCCAAAGCAAATATCATCTAAAGCGGCTGCCCCACCTGACATGGGAGGAGGCAAGTCCCATCCAAAGCAAATATCATCTAAAGCGGCTGCCCCACCTGACATGGGAGGAGGCAAGTTCTATCAGGGGGCCTGGCAGGCTCAGGGCAGCCTGTGTGAGTGGATGGAAACCAGGCCATCATCTGTGGAAGGCTCACTGCTGTGTGCGTGCGTGCCTTGCTAGCCAAGTGCAAGCACGGCCAGAAATCAGGGATACACGACTCCCCCAGTGAGATCCTCACACTCTGTGACATGCATAACACACATTCCGCACAAACACAGGAGCCCTGCATTCTCAGCAACACATGAGCACAACGCCTCGGGCACGGCACCAGGCACAGTGCGGGACGGTGGAGTGGCCAATGCCACCAACACCAGTGGCCAGCCTGGCCTGAACGGCTGACTCCCTGGCACGTGGGGGCATGGGTGGAGTTTATATAGATTCCTCAAGGCCAAGTGAGGCCAGGCAAGGCCTACGCCAGGCAGAGGAGGAGGCTGTTTTCCACTGCTCCTGAGGACGGAGCCAGCCAGATCCACCCATGAGACCCCCATCTTCCTGACTCTCCTTCCTGCGGAAGCCATGATAACTTGCCAAAAGTCCCACGAGTCGGTTCCCTGCTGGACATCCCTCCGAGGCCCCACCACCTCATCCAATCTTTTTCAGGAAGAGGTGGGAAGATGGTTGGTAAGCGAGGGCTGGGTACACGCTGCCACAGGGGCGTGGTGATGGACAGGTGGGTGGACGACGATCGACCTTTCCCTGCCCAGTGTTGCTGGGGGACTTGCCAGCCCACCCCCACCCCCCAAGTCTTGTCTACGTAGGGCACCCAGGCCTCACTCAGTCCTGGCACCGGGACAGCTTCTCTGGACAGCTCTGCCAGGGCAGTGATGCAGCCACATACCCCACCCCACCCCCCGCCCCCAGGCTCCCAGGACTGGCTACTCGGCAGCACCTGGGATTCACCTCTTAGTCTCACCCTGCTGGGCACCTTCTCCCCTCTGGCCCAACATCCCAGCAGAAGCCTCTGCCCAAACATCATTCCTGGGAACCTCTGCATCCCCACAGCCCCCACGTCTCCACAGACCCTTCCACACTGACCCCAACCCCTGGGAGTCCCTGGGGACAGCCAGCCCCAGCAGGGTATGCAGTGTGGCCTAAGGCTTTCTCGCCCCAGGTCCCACGTCCTCACCCCTTCCTCCCCCACCACAGCCCCTCCCCATATGCTGACCTGCCCGTCGCTCACCAGGAGTGTCTTCCCACCCTGGCCCTGGCTGCCCGGAGTGACCACCTCATCCGCGGTGAGAACTGAGATACACTTTGCTGTCCCAGTGCTAAACCATTCCCTCACAAACACTCTCCTCCAGACCCTCCCTCCCATAAACCATTCCCTCACCAACGCTCTCCTCCAGACCCTCCCCTCCCACGCCCCCGCATCTGAACTATGACATCACTGCCTCCGCCCCTCACTCACCAACGCTCTCCTCCAGACCCTCCCTCCCATGAACCATTCCCTCACCAACGCTCTCCTCCAGACCCTCCCCTCCCAAGCCCCCACATCTGAACTATGACATCATTGCCTCCGCCCCTCACTCACCAACGCTCTCCTCCAGACCCTCGCCTCCCAAGCCCCCGCATCTGAACTATGACATCATTGTCTCTGCCCCACACCCCCAGGCACCCTGCCCCACCTCCACGGCCCAATGACTCCGTCCCCCTGCTGAGGCTCCCCAGGCATGTCCTCGGCTGCAGCTGGATGAGCTGGCCCCTCCATCCCCGGAGCCCGCCTCTCCAGTGGCCCTGTCCTCCACACCTCTTTAGACCCCAGCGGCATCAGCACACTCTAGAAACCAGCCCTGCCAAGGGGCTCTGCCTCTGACACCACAAACCCTGCTGAACGGCACAGGGAGGGAAGGCTGGGACCTTTCTGGTAAGAGGAAGGGGCGGCCTGAGGCTGACCAGCCCAGCGTGTGCCTCTGAGGAGTTTCTCAGGATCAGTGGGCTTGAACATGGATCCTTCAGTGGGATTTGCTCTGCTCTCAAATTAGGGAAATTTGGGGCCCCATATCTAAGCAGAGGCTGCCCAGTGAGAGGAGCTAGAAATGTTCGTGAGAAGAGGATTTTGTCCCCCTGGAGGCCACAGAAAAGCCACAGTGAGGGAGGGACTTTCTGAAGGTCCCCTGGCTGATGAAAGCTCCTTTCTGCAGTGGCTTTTCTCCAGACACTGCTAACCCACGTTCTGGCAGCCCCTTCCTTAGCCGTTCAAAGACAAATGTGGAACCCATGCCTGGTGCTGCAGCCATCCAAATGGCGGGGCCCAGGGAGTCAGGGGGGCCCGGGGTCAAGGTTCGAGCTTCACGCGTTCATTTCTGGGACAATCTTTAGAAAGTTTAGTGTGAGAATATTCAGGAGGCCTGGTGACCCCAGACCCTGAACGAGCTCCACCTCAGGCCTGTGCGTCCCACGAGCTCACCATGGGCCGAGGCCAAGAACAGCAGCCAAGGAGAAAGGAGAAGAGGACTGAAAACGCCGAAGCCATGTGCGGTGGGTTCACCTGGGTCCCCTAAAAAGGTAAGTTGAAGTCCTAACCCCTGGGATCTGTGAACGTGACTTTATTTGGACATAGGGTTGTTGCAGACGATCAAAGTAACATGAGGTCCTCAGGGTGGCACCTGGTCCAATATGACCATTTTCTTTTAAGAAGGGACTTTTGGCTGCAGAGACAGACATGCATGCAGCCAGAGCACCATGAGCTGAGGGGGCAGAGGTGGCCACCAAGCCCCCAGAAGCCACAGCAAGGTCTGCACCAGGGTCGCAACCCTGCAACACCTCGATCGCGGCCTCTGTCCCCCAGGACCAGAGCCAGCTCACTTCTGTGGCTTCAGCCGCCCAGGCTATGGTCTGCTGCAGCAGCCACAGGAGTGCCCAGAGGAAGAGCCCCTGAAACAAGGTTCTGCCACAGCCTGAACAGCAATATGTGGTGGGAGATGGAGGCTTCGCCAGGACCCAGGCAGCCCAAGCCTCTAGCAGAAGGGTCCTGCAGCACCATCGTTTACGTATACCCCCAAGCCAGGGCACCCCTAGGGTTTCAGGGACTCTCTGGACTCAGATCCCATGAAAGCATCATAGAGAAAAGCACCAGATTCTCCAGGAGGCTACGGAAAAGTATTCGTGAAAGGTCCTAGCTGAAACTATAAAACTCTTAGAAGAAAACACAGGAAGAAGCTTCATGACGTTTCTTGGCTATGACACCAAAGGCAAAGGCAACAAAAGAAAAAATAGACAAGCTGGACTTCATGAAAATTAAAAACTTTTGTATATCAAAATATTTATAAATTACATACCTGATAAGGGATTAACATCTAGAATAGATAGAAATGTCCTAAAACTCAATAATAATAAAAAAAAAGATACAAAAATTGCCAAAGGAGTTGAATAGACATTTCTCCAAATAAGATCTAGAAATGGCCAATAAGCACATGAAACGATGTTCGACATCACTAATCATCAGGGAAATGCAAATCAAAACCACAATGAGAAGGCCGGGTGCAGTGACTCACGCCTGTAATCCCAGCACTTTGGGAGGCCAAGACAGGTGGATCGCTTGAGGCCAGGAGTTCGAGACCAGCCTGGCCAACATGGCGAAACTCCATCTCTACTAAAAATACAAAAATTGGCTGGGTGTGGTGGTGGGCACCTGTAATCCCAACAAGAATCACTTGAACCCGGGAGGTAGAGGTTGCAGTGAGCAGAGATCACATCACTGCACTCCTGCCTGGGCAACAGAGTGAGACTCTGTTGAACACACACACACACACACACACACACACACACACACACACACACAAATACCATCTCGCATCCATTAGGATGGCTACTATCAAAAAAACAGAAAATAACAAGTCTTGGTGATAGTCTGGAGTGACTGGAACTCTGTGCACTGTTGGTGAGAACATGAAACAGTGCAGCTGCCGTGGAAATAGTATGGAGGTTCTTCAAAACATTAAACGTATGGCCGGGCGCGGTGGCTCAGGCCTGTAATCCCAGCACTTTCGGAGGCCGAGGCGGGCGGATCACCTGAGGCCAAGAGTTCAAGACCAGCCTGACCAACATAGTGAAATCCCGTCTCTACTAAAAATATAAAAATCAGCCGGGTGTGGTGGCGCACACCTGTAATCCCAGCTACTCGGGAGGGTGAGGCAGGAGGATTGCTTGAACCTGAGAGGCGGAGGTTGCAATGAGCTGAGATCACACCTCTCCACTCCAGCCTGGGCAACAGAGTGAGACTCTGACTCAAAAAAAAAAAATTAAACATAGAATGATTATACCATAGGACCCAGCCATCCCACTTCCAGGCAAGTTCCCAGAAGAACTGAAAGCAGGCTCTTGAAGAGAAACGTGTCCATTGGCTGAGGGGGAGGGCAGGGAAGACAGAGACAGAGACAGACAGGGCCAGAGTCGGGGGTATGGTCAGGTACTCAGAAGTGGTGAGTCTAGGTGAGGGCTCAGGGTGTCCTTGTGCTGCTTTCAACTTTTCTGTGAGTCTGAAAAGAATTAAAATTAGTAAATAAACAAACAGTAATGAAATAAAGAAGTCGAAGCCCAGTCAGCTGATTTCAGGTCTGGGGTGAGAATATACGTGGTGTGTAGGGGTCACCTGGATGCCCCAGAAAGCCAGGCAGGTGTCAGGGCCAGAATCACGGCAAAGGACCAGGAATCAGCTCACAGCACACAACAGTCAGAGATGAGACCATTTAAGGGAGGTTTAAAAAAAGGAGCCCTTCCCCTTCCTAAATATCTAGTGGCAGCAGACAGCATGGTTAGGGTTGGCAGCACTACCAGGTTCCCTAACCCCGGATGAGGCACTGGGGAGCCTCCTAACCCCGGACAAGATGCTGGGGAGCCCCCTAACCCTGGACGAGGCGCTGGGGAGCCCCCAACCCTGGACAAGTCGCTGAGACGCCCCCTAACCCCGCATGAGGCGCTGGGAGCCCCCAACCCTGGAAGAAGCACTATTCTGTATGTTCAAGGCACATTCAGCGTCCACACACAACAACGCTGCCCCCTGAGCTGCCTCTCCCGTCTCGTGTCCTTTCTCTATTTACTCAGACTTAGATGAACAAGAGACTGGTCATCAATCCTGGGCCCTATGAAGCTCCGAAAGAACATTAGGGGGCCCCTCCCAGCCCCCAGGTCCAGAAATGGTGCCGACTACCCACACACACAGTTTTATTCCATCCTCTGCCGCCTACGGAAAACTGACTTCTGCGTCCTCACTTAGTCTATCCAGACAGAATAGGGTCTTAGGAAGAAGGACAGGAGCCTTAAAATCAGATCTGGAAACAGCATCTCAAGATAAGTCTCAGTTCTTTTAAGTAAAGCTACCCTTTTGTGACGTCAAACAACCTTCCAGACGCCTGAGTCTCGCCCCCCCATTCCAGATGCCTGAGTCTCGCCCCTCCCCTTCCAAATGTCTGGGTCTCGCCCCCCCTTCCAGACGCCTGAGTCTCGCCCCCCTCCTCCTTCCCCCTTTTTCTCCCTTAGACAGGTAAGAACCAAAGTGTGTACCAAGATGGATTGAGGAAAGCAAGGTCGTGGGTGGTGCCCACAGAGGGCACAGGAAGGGCTGACATGGGCAGAGGGCAGCAGGCAGCAGGGCACAGAGGGAGGCCCTGCCTGAGCCAAAGCCACTGACAGCTTCCCGGAGCCACATGGGAGGGACACTCCAGGGACGTGCCTAGGGCTCAGGACAGAAGGTGTCTCCAGCGCGGGCAGGATTTCCCGAGTGTGAGCTTCCACCTAAGAAAGCCGCTCCCTGTGGCCAGGAGACAATGCCCCAAACCCCCACCCAGCAGCTGCGTGGGCCACTGAGAAAGCCAGAATTGTGCAGCTGGACCAAGGTGAGGTCTATGTCTATCCTGAATCCTGTTTTCACTGAGACAAACTTCAGGGAACTTTTTTGTCTGGTCTGCTGAGTGGATTTGCCACTTCATATTTTTTAAGGCCTGTAAAATACTAAAAGCAGACAATATTTTGTCCTTTCTCCACTATTTAGACCACCAAGGCTTGGAGAACACAGAACAAATGACCCACCGCCCGCCAGGAATGACAGCCAGGCAGAGAAGTCCATGAGGACCCCACCCCCAGACCCCACATTCCCCATGCTCAGGGCCAGCCCACCTCACACTCCTCCCTCCCCCCACCCAGGGCCACCTCAACCTCCCGCCCCCCTCACCAGGGCTACCCAGCCCTCACACCCCTACCACCCAGGGCCACCCAGCCCTTATATCCCTCACCCAGGGCCACCCACTCCCCTCCCCGCTCATCAGGGCCACCCAGCCCTCACACCCCTCACTCTGGGCCACCCCACCCTCAAACCCCCTCACCAGGGCCACCCCAGCCTCCTGCCCCTCACCAGGGCCAGCTTGCTGTCCATGTTCCTCTGGTGCTCGTAGGTCAGGTCACAGGCAACACACAGGGCACTGCCCAAGCCTTTGGTCAGGGGCAGGTTGGGGTCAGCTCCCTGGGTCAGGAGCTCCTTCACAACCTGAACATACACAGACAGTCTCATCAGTGGCCACCATGTCACTTCCCCTGACAGAGGGGAAGGCCCCAGGGCTGGGCCACTCCAGAACTAACCCCTGAAAGCAGGGGCTTCACGGAGGCCACTGCTGGCCCTTCCCATGGATCCTACCCACAGCGGGTCCCGCTGCTGGCCTGTCCCACAGAGGATGATGCTGGGCGGGGAGGGGTCCCATTGCTGGTCTGTTAGGGAGGAGCTGGAACTCCACCCAGGTGGGCCAGTTCCAGCACTTTCTCTGTCCCCTGACAAAATGGGGATTCTCCAGCGTGGTTCCCAGCTCCCACCTTGCTCTTCAGCCCCAGACAGAGCCAAGCCCAGGGGCCAGTCCCAGCACAGGGTTAGGAGCACATTTGCCTGGTGCCCAGGCTATCTGCCTCTGCACCAGGGCACCAGTGTCACTGTGACCACTCGGCCAGGCACAGAAAGAGGCACACCTCCCTTCTCCCTACTGTGTGCCCAGCCACCAGCTCAGATTCCAGGAAGAAGGACAGCCGTGGCCAGACACGGGTCCTTAGTGTTTGGCTCTCACAAGCTTCTGCCCCTCAGAACAAAGCTCTCTTCCCTCCACACCCCTGCCTCTAACAGGGCCTAGCCCTGAGCAGGGGCCCCACCTGACTTATTGAATGGATGACTCCGTGCAGGAGAGAAGAAAGCAGGGAGCAGAGATGCTGGCCTCTGCAGAAGCACCTGGAAGCCCCATTCTACGTCAGCTTTCACAAATTCTATGAATGCCTTCAGCTTTTACAGACCTCTGCTGAAATGTCACCTCATCTGAGGAGCATTTCATGCCACCCTGCTACAGTAGCCTGCCTTCCCGTCATTCTCCATCCCCTCACCAAGCTTTATTTTCTTCATAATACTTGTCATTTCCTGAAACTGTGTTACATACTAGTTTACGGTCTGGCTCCTCCAACTAGAATATAGGATCCTTGAGAGCAGAGACTGTCTAATTCAACACCTAGTGCCTAGAATGGTGCCTGCCAGGTACGTAGCAGATGCTCAGTAAATAACAGTTAAATGATAGATGGATGAATGAATGAATGAATGGGTGGACAGTAGATCCTTCCAACTGGGTGAATGAAGGATGATGATGTCTAGGTAGGTGGGTGGGTGGATGGATGGATGAATGGATGGATGGATGGATGGACAGACGGATGGGTGAATAGGTGAATGAATGGATGGGTGAACGGTTGAGTGGATAGGTAGTTGGGTTGATACATGAGTGACTGGTTAAAAGGATGGATGTATAGATGGATGGATGAGAGGATGAATAAGTGGGTGGGTAGTTGGGTGGAAGGATGGATGAATGGATGAGTGGAGGGTAGATGGATGGGTGAGTAGATGGATAAGTGGATGAGAAGTTGGGTGGACAGGTGGATGGATGGATGGAAGAATGGGTGGATGGGTAGACAGGTGAGTGGAAGAGTGAGTGAATGGGTAGTTGGGTGGATAGATGGGTGGGTGAGTGGATGGGTGGATGGATGAATGGATGGATGGATGGATGGATGGATGGATGGATGGATGGATGGATAAATGGCCAACAACTTCAAATCCCAATGACGGACTGGTGGGGTGGGCACTGGAGATGGAAACACATAGGTGCACAGGTCTGTGGGTACAGAACATGCTTACCAGCTCATTCCCACTGGCAATGGACAGGGAGAGCGGGGAGTGGCCACTCCACAGCAGGTTAGGATTTGCTCCGTGGGATAGAAGGAGCCGGACTATGTCCCTGGCACCCTGGGTGGGGAGAAATGACAGGTTAGAGAGGCACCCCCACCCATAAGCAGCACCTGATGGTAGTCATTAATTTAAATGCCATGAAATCAATGTAGTCACTCAACGGCTACTTCCTGCCAACCATTACCTTGCCTGACACAAGGTGTTCAAAATTGTGGATGCATAGATGGATAGGTGAATGGGTTGGGAGGTGGATGGATCTTCAAATGGAGAAGATATTTTCTAAGCATTCATCACTTCCAAATGAAAAGTAGGAGGACATTGATGCATAAGTTGATTTAAAGTTTGTTTTCAGAGGACAAGGGACAGTCCAGACCACATGACCACGTGGCAGGTCCTGGCATACAGCAGGTGTGACTGGAGGAGCACCTCCTCCACCAGGGCTCAGTGATCATAGAGGACGGCCTGAGTGTAAAGAGCCCCACCCTCGGCTGGTGGAGCACTCTCTGCACCAGGAGGGCAGCCCCGTCCATGCCTCCCTGCCCTCCTCCCCCATCCATGCCCTCCCTGCCTCCCTGACTCCTCCCCTGTCCCTGCCCTTTGTGCCTCCCTGTCCTCCTCCCCCGTCCCTGTCCTCCCTTCCTATCTCCCTGCTCTCCTTCCCCATTCTTGCCCTCCCTGCCTCCCTGTCCCCCTGCTTCCCTGCCTCCTTGCCCTTGTCTTCCCATCCTTGCCCTCCCTGCCCTCCTCCCCAATCCGTGCCCTCCCTGCCCTCCTCCCCCAGTCCTTGCCCTCCCTGCCCTCCTCCCCAGTCCGTGCCCTCCCCGCCTCCCTGCCCTCCTCCCCACATCTTGCCCTTCCTGCCTCCCTGCCTCCTGCCCTCCTCCCCCGTCCCTGTCCTTCCCGCCTCCCTGACTCCTCCCCGGGAACCCCTCTGTTTTCCTGTGCATTCTCTCATCCTTGCTCCCCTGGCAGAACGTCCCATTGTGCAATCCTCAGCTGCTCCCTTCTCTTCCTCCTCTTCTCCCAGAAGTGTTCACTAGGACCTGAAACTGCGGCGACTCCTCCCCCACTGCAGGGACTCTTCTCTGGCCCAGCTCCCTATCCCAGTGCTCTGCTGGGACTGTGCCCCTCAGATGCGGCAGACCCTGTGTCTGGCTGGCCCAACCACCATGCACACTCCCCTTTCCCGCAGTCTTGCTGGCCAGGCCAAGGAGGTGCCCACAGAAGTCTGCTGAGGGGCTCCTGGGAAAGGGGCCCCTTTCCCCTCCCTTCTGGGATACAGATGTGATGGCTGGACGGCTGCAGCCATCACGCCCGCAGCACTGAAGTTCCACCTGCCAGTCTGTCCTGTACCCAACGATAGTGCCACATTCAATGTCTCCTTTTATTTCCCCACAACTTTCCCAATCTGTCATCAGGACACAAGTGTGCGAACAGAAAGCCCTGTGTTCACTGCCCAGGCCTCGTCCTTCACGGTGGGGGCCTTGACCAGCCGCCTTCTTGGAGCTTCACTGTTCATTCCTAACGTGAGTTCCTGCCACCCTTCAGGTGGTCTAGTCAGGGCAGAGCGCCTGGCCCCAAGAAGACCCCCCAACAGACCTGCTCCTTCTCCCTACCCTCCAAGGAGGCTCTGACCAGACAGGGATGTTCTGAAGCAGGGAGGCCTGTCAGTGCCCCCACCTCCCCACCTCCCTGTCTGCTCATCCCCATCCCAGTGTCACCCGCATGCCCACTAGCACACATGGCACTCCCGCACACTCATCCTCATGCTCATGTCAGGACCACACAAGTTACCACCTTGCTGAAGGCCCAGGATCATTAATTTCATTTGTAAGTGGGTAAACTGAGGCTCGGTGTGCCATGTGCTCCGTGGCCAACTGGCTTGGGCTGCATCTGCTGCCACACGGCAAAGCTGAGACTTGGCCTCAGTTTCCCCGCATCCACCCCAGCCGCTGGGCATCCTCGGAGTGGTTCCCACACCCTATTTGGTAGGAATTAACCCCCGAGGCAGGCAGGAGGCAGCGGCCACAGGGCCAGCGGGGCACCGCCCAGGGCTCTGGAAGATAAGACCAACCCTGGGGTCCTGAGTCAGAGACACATGAGGATGACAGAGGAGGGTCAGCAGCACCAGACGGTCACAGCCCAGGCCAGAGGCTCCCAAACACATCTGACCAGGCCCTGTGGTAAGAAGTAGACTTCATGCCGCCACCCAGGCCCCGTGCACACGCGTGCGTGTGTGCATGTGAGTGGGAAATCCCGTCCTCCCGCCTTGCCTTGCTTCCCTCCCCATCCTTCCAAGCTCCCTGGCTTCTGCCTAAGACTCAGCATGAGAACACATGCTTCTGGGGGCACAAGGCCCTGGAAGGTGGCCCCACCGCTGGGCAGCCCTGTGCCCCCGCCAGGCCCTGGCTGCCCTCACCTTGTTGTCGTCCTCCCGCTCGCAGGCCACGTGCAGAGCCGTCCTGCCCCCCTCCTCGGGGAGGGCTGTGTCCGTGCTGTAGTAGGCTTGGGGAGGGCCCGGCTCGTTGCTGAGCTTCAGACTTGAGGGCAGCAGGTCCAGCTGTGTAAAACGGAGGGCTCCGCCAGCGCCCACGGACCTGCCGTGTGCCCACGGGAAGGCAAACGGAGCAAGGGAGCTTCCTCCCCAGCCTGCGGGTCTGGAGTCTCACCCTGCGAAACCCTCTTGAAGGCGGATGCCTGACTTTGTTCGAGCCTCTCCCCTGCATGCCTGTCTCTGAGACACCCCAACATCCACAGGGGTCAGAGCCATTCTGTGCCCTCCCCTCCCAGGTCCCCCACGCAGTGAGCTGCGCACACCACGTCCAGCATGTTCGTGCGCTCAATGGCTCCTGCTGTGTGCAGGCAATTGAAAGCCTCACAGCTCCTGACCTCAAGGGGCTCAACCCCTTGTGGAGGAAGGAAGACATGGCCTCGCGGCCCATGACTGGGGGTCTTTTGGAGCTTGGCAGGGCCTGGTGGGACAGGATGGCTTCGGCCTGGAGGAGGCCCTGGGGACATGGAACTGGCCTCTGTCTGCAATTATGAACCTTCGGAAAGGCGTGAGATGGAGTTACCTGCAAAAGATCGGCATGGGGACCCCCACGCCCTGTGGACTGCCTGAATAATCAAGTTCTTAACTCATTCCAATCAACTATTTTTGCCTCTTGATATCAAAACAAGCCCACTGGCTAAGGTTCTCATCTGGACGGGTTGTTTCTATGCAGGATCTCCACTGCCCAGGCCCCAAGCCAGGAGGCCCATCATGCTCGGCAAGCACAGGCTAGGCAGAGTGTGTGAATCCATCCAGGCACACCTGGCCAAGGCCCCATACCCCTACCCAGGTCATGAGGCACACACCTTGCCGGGCTTGTAAGTGTCGTCCTCGTCGGATGCCTTGGCGTCCACATCGGTGATGGCATGCAACAGCAGCTCCACAATCTGTACCCCCTCCTCCCCAGGAAGCGCGGCAGCGATGTGGAGTGGTGTCAGGGTGCGCAGCTGCAGAGGAAACACCGGGGCGGGCAGTGAGGCACATGCTCGTAGGGAGAGACAGGTGAGGTACCTGAGGGACCCAAATGCCAGGGAAATGGCTGAGACTCCAAGGGCACCATTCTCAGCCTCACCTGCCCCACAACGTGCAGGCTACTGTTCCCTGAAGGCAGTGTGGGCAAAGCTCCCAACACGCTGAGCAAGCCATACATGTTGCTTCCAGTGCCTAATATGCCTCTGTCTGCCAGGGCCACAGGTAGGAAGGCCCACCCTGAACCAGTGTGATTTTAAGCCACTGTCCACAACTTCCTCTAAGAAAAGCCCCTCCCTGCCCTGCCAGGCCCACCACATTAACGGCCGTGCAGCTCCTGAGTGGCCTCCCGACTCCAGCCCCTGACCTGTCCATTCTCCACTCACAGTGTCCCCAGCCATCAGCTGACAGCATCCATAGAGGCCACCGCTGTGCAGCAGTGACACTGAGGTGTTCATAGGGGCCCTGGCCTCTGGAGGCAGCCCTGCCGTCCTAAGGGAGAGCCCGGCTGGGAATGGACAGTGGGCTTTGGGTCAAGAGATGCTCCCCAGTCCCTTAAAGACCAGCCTCGCTCAAACAGGAAAGAGAAAAGAACCCAGGAGGGACCCCTGAGGGGGAGACAGGTGAGCCTGGATGGTGGGAAGAGCCACCAGCATGAGGGCCAGCCACAGGAACTTGGGGAGAGCAGCCAGGTGTGCCCCTGCATGCCCATCCACCGGTGACCAAGGGACACGGCACCTGAGGCGGAGGGCAGGGCAGGTTCCAGGCAGCTGCTGACTCCCAGGAGGAGCACTACTCTCCCAGCTTGACAGCAGCCCCTGGGACCTCCACACAGCCCAACACCCACAGCCTCAAGCATGACCAGGGCCAGCAGCGTCCACACTCAGCAGAGGCATGCAGTGAGAGGAGAGAAAAGAGAATATAATGCAGGCATCACCTGATGTTGGGGAGGCCAGTGCTGCAGGCGACAATCTACTGACCCCAGAGGGACGCAGACCCAAGCAGGCAAGTGGAGAATGGGCAGCCCGCTGCTCCATGGTAACCACAGCCCAGGCCACCAGGAGGCGCACGGGGCCGTGCATCTACGACAGTCAGCTGGAGGCCACACCCTCCTTACATGTTGTGTCACCCCTAAAACAGCAGCAGCAACAGCAACAACTGAGCTAATAACAGAACCAACCCAGCTGAGGGGTGAATCAGGAAATGATTAAGCTGAGGAAATTCCCCAAAACAGCAGAAGCACAAAGACATATAAAGCACTCCAAAACAAAATCAGGGGACATGAGAGAGAGAGCTGGGGTTCTAATGTCTCTCAGGTAGGAGCTCCAGGCCAGTAGGGAGAGCACAATAGAGAGAAATACTAGAGAAATAATGCAAGAAAACTTCACAGACCCACAGCTCTGACCCAGTGCTAAGGTTACTTAATAAGGAGGGAGGGAATTAACCCTTACATAGACACAGGAGGCAGGGGGGGCATCACACTTCTCATTAAGTCCCACGAGTCCCAGAAGGACAGAAGACAGTGAGACAGGACCTTCAAAGGTCTAAGGGAAAACAGTTTGGAACCCAGAATTCTGTATCTAGCTAATCTATTATTCAATCAAGAGGGTAACATGGTGACATTTTCAGTAACATCAGGGCTCAGTTTCCCACCACGGATCCTCTCCAAGAGGATGTCCAATGACACTCTGCAGAGAGCACAGAAGGAATCCAAGAGGAAGCTGCAAGGTGCAAAATGAATTGAAGAGCAAAGAAACCCCTGGACTACTGCCAGGTCCAGGTGAGACTGGCAGTTAGAGAGGGACTTAAAGCCACAACCGCGCAGCATGGTGGAGGGAGGCAACCCCGAGAGTCCCATTCCCCCTGGGAGTCAGCAGCTGCCTGGAACCTGCCTTGCCCTCTGCCTCAGATGCCCCAGCCATCTCCCTGGGTTACCAGTGGATGGGCATGCATGGGCATGAGCACTGGGACTTGTGTCTGCCACAGTGCTGACGTTCTGCTCTTGCTGGTCTTCAGACCTGGGAGAAGGTGTCAATCAGGATGAACTGCTCTTGTGAGAGACAGGGCCAGAAATTAAAACTATTCAATCCCTCTAGGCCCAGAGACTATCGTAAAAGAGGTGAGCACATGAGATTGCAAGGGGCAATTCTGAGGGATAAAACTAGTTCAGAGTTTTTCTATAAATTAAACATTAATATCAAAAGTACATGGTTACAAGGCCAGTGTCTGGGCCCCAGTGTCAAAATAATAGGGTTTTCTTTGAGATCTGATTTGCTCTTTAATAGAAAATTGTTGGCTGGACGCGGTATCTCACACCTGTAATCCCAGCACTTTGGGAGGCCAAGGTGGGCAGATCACTAGGTCAGGAGTTCAAGACCAGCCTGGCCAACATGGTGAAACCTCGCCTCTACTAAAAATACAAAAATTAGCTGGGTGTGGCGGCAGGCGCCTGTAATCCCAGCTACTCAGGAGGCTGGGGCAGGAAAATCACTTGAACCCAGGAGGCGGAGGCTGCAGTGAGCTGAGATTTTGCCACTGCACTCCAGCTTGGGCAACAGAGCAAGACTCAGTCTCAAAAAAAAAGAAAAAGAAAATTGTAAAAGTTTATAAATGTTTTATGGAAGTCTTACCTTATGATGTTTAAACTGACTAAAATACACTCGTTTACAAGGTTTTATTAAAATTAGCTTTAACATTCATAATACAAGGGTAAAATTTGTTTTTCTCTTTTCAACAAAATTTTTGTAGAATATTAATAAAAGATAATTTTTTTTTTTGAGACTTAGTCTCACACCATTGCCCAGGCTGGAGTGCAGTGGCACAATCTCGACTCACTGCAAGCTCCTCCTCCCAGGTTCACACCATTCTCCTGCCTCAGCCTCCCGAGTAGCTGGGACTACAGGCACCCACCACCACGCCCAGCTAATTTTTTTTTTTGTATTTTTAGTAGAGACAGGGTTTCACCATGTTAGCCAGGATGGTCTCTATCTCCTGACCTCGTGATCTGCCCACCTCAGCCTCCCAAAGTACTGGGATTACAGGCAATAATAAAATATTTTTGTTTCCCTTTTGAGTAAACTGCAGGGAAAAAAAAAGGAGGGACAGATTCAGTTGGCCTCATGCTGTCTTTATTAGGTCTTATTGTTTGGGAAACTGATTCTCCAATCAAAGAGTAAAGGTTTTTGTGGGGTTTTTTTTTTTGGAAATATTTGAATTATTTTGGCTAAAGGATTGGCAATTGTATAAGTGACCTGTGAACCTGTTTTATAATATCAAGTGTCTTTAACCTTTGATATATGACAAACTCCAAAAGCAAAATTTCAAGTTTTAAATTCAGTCTTCTTTACCTCAAACTACCTTTTTGGGGGGTATTGGGTCCCTAAAGTCCAAGAGAGACATATTAGGCTTATTTGGCATGTTAGAATTTTAGAGAAAGTATTGTCAAATGCAAAGTGGTATTTAACCTTCTCTAGATTATATGTATATAGATACGTTGTTCCTATGTGTTCCAGGATTGCATGATATTCTTGAAATTCTGATCTGTCTTAATACATGTTGCCAGTGGTTATCATAATTATTGTTAAATTGTTGTCTGACACAGAAATAACCAAATTTCCTTGTCAACTGTATCTTTAACTATGGCTGTCCTAAAACTTTTGTCATCCACAATTATTGTTTTGTTTTCTTTTCACAAAGTGACTTACAATCAGCTACCATCCAGGGCTTACTTCTTTGGGGGAGTTCATGGAAAGGACTATTGAATGCATGTTTCTGATAACTTTGGAGATTGTGCCATTGGATTAGAGAGGAAACTTCCAGGACTCTAACTAAAAAGCTGGTGTTAACCCGGTATGACTGCTAACCCAGTATGAAGCAGAGCAGGAGGTGACTGCATGGACTGAAGTAACGGAGGACTGAAATAATTGTTTATGGCTTCTTTTTGAAACACTGCTGTTTCTTTTGTTTCATTTTTTGGAGTCTGGAAAGCTTTTCTCTTTTAAGCTGTTTATATCCATTAAAAATTGAGTAGAGTATATACTCTTGCAAACAGAATTTGAAGCTTTTTTCTCCGTCTCCCTGACTTCTCCAGAATTTGGAAACTATGCAAATATTTTTAATTCATGGCAATGTATTTGTTTGCATACGTTTATTAGGAATCTGTTTTTTATAATGGGACAAAGTTGGAAGAACTGGTTATTCTCCCAGGGCTTTGACTGGAATGGCACATTTTCAGAATAAGCAGATTGCTTTGAGAAATTGAGATTGACTTTACAGAGTCAATGAGAACCTCTTAGAATAACTGGCCTCATACCTTGTCTACGCAATTCCTTTGCACACTTCCGGGCATGTGGTAAGTGGACCGTGTCACTTTCTGTCAGGCCCAGGAACCTCAAGTTGTTTTGGGACCTTGAGAAGACTGGTTCTCCCAATTCATGCAGGGATCTGAAGGCACAGATGGATCCTTGGCTTGGCCTGAGAGGTCTTTGAGGTAGAGTCTGAGATTCCTTGTGAAATATTCCCGCAAAGCCAACTTAGGAGAGCCTGTATGGACAATGACTCTTGGCCGGGCACAGTGGCTCATACCTGTAACCCTAGCACTTCGGGAGGCCAAGGTGGGAGGACTGCTTGAGTCCAGGAGTTTGAGACCAACCTGGGCAACATAGTAAGACCCTGTCTTTACAAAAAAAATTTAAAAATTAGCCAGGCCTGGTGGTGCATGCCTGTAGTCCAGCTACTCTGGAGGCTGAAGTAGGAGGATCACTTGTGCCTGGAAGGTGGAGGCTGCAGTGAGCCATAATTATGCCACTGCACTGCAGCCTAGGTGACAGAGTGGGACCCTGCCTCAAAAGAAAAAAAAAGACAATAATTCTTTCTGCACTTTGTGTGGGTAATCAGGCCACTGAAGCTTATTTTGCAGGTAGGTTGTTCTTGCTGTGATTTGCCTTTGGTGGAAGTGGGGGATTGGAAGGAAAGATTGCATTTTAGAAAAAAACTTGTATCAGATTAACCTTTGATTCTTGGGTGGCCGCAGGGACACCCATGGTGTGGAGCTGCCCACGACGCCCCTCCTCAGCATGAAGCAGCGAGACGGATGCATGGCCTGATTCCTCATGATTGAGGAATTGACGAATGGTGGGGAAGGGTGCTGAAACGGGCCCAATTGTCCCATAGAACTGATGTCTATGGTTTCTTTTAAATAAACACAGAAATTGACCCTTCCATTCTTTAAAACTTGAGAACGTTACATTTTTCTTATCTGAGCTCCTTCCTCAGGAAACCAACCAGCAGGCCTCCTAAATAGTATCAAGGAACAGAGACTCACTAGATCACAGCATCTGGACAGTGAGACCTAGACCCCTCACCCATCATGCCTGCCTCTGGGACCACCAGCTTCTTGCTGACCAACTCTTTTTTCTTAGCCCTCCTAATTCCTGCTTTCCCACACATGGTTACATTTCTTCCCTGCTATGAAACCCCCAATTTTAGTTGGTTGAGGACAGGGTTTGAGAACGATCTCCTGCTCTCCCTGGTGCAGCACCCAATAAAAGCCTTCTTCCCTGGCAGTACCTGTCATCTCACTGATTGGCTTTCTGTGCAGTAAGCAGCAGGATCTAGACCGAACCCCTGGCATTTTGGTGACATGTTCATTTCTGAACCCACTCAAATATTTTAATTTTTAAAAACTTTCTATTTGAAAGATGTGTAAATAATACATTCCTGATCAGCTATGAACAGATGAAAAAACAAGTGACACAGTGAAGGATGTCCGTGCCCAGTTTAAAGGTTGTGACCTTAATCAGTTTCAAAGACGGAGTCCAATCAGTAAACCTAAAAAGTTATGAAATTATCCTGAGTCTTAAACCAAAAATTCTGTTTTCTGTGTAATCTTACACTTGGAAGAAAAGTTTAATTTCCAAGCTGAAAGGCTGTGCACTAAGGGGCCTGGACAGTGAGACCCGCCTGCCCTCAAACACTCAATGCCACCTGAGTGACAACTGGCAAGGCTGGTGCCCAGAAAGAGCCATCAGCTCTCACCCCATCAACACCCTGTGAAGAAGGTAAAGCGCTGAAACGATGGACGAGTGTTTACACAACCGGAGAAGAAAAACAAAATCTACAAATAAATTTCACAGCCAAGTGGACAGAAGCCCATCATGGGTCTGCATAATGGGCCCCCTGTTCTGGGGGCACCCAAAGGTGGCCCTGGTGCCAGTTCGTCATCCGTCTGGAATCTTCACAGCCACTGTGGACAGCAGTGGTTTCTTGAGTGTGGATGGGTGGATGCACTGAACGGAAAATTCTGATGGGGTTGGTCTAGATGTTAAATTAGAGAAATGATTGTAGGGTCCTTCAAAATACAAAGAGAAAGAATGACAACAAGGGTTCAGGCAAAGGGATGAAATACAACAGATAACGTCACGTTAAAGTGAACAGGAAACGCCGCAGTGAGCCCACGCTTGCTGTCATACTTCCATCTCGCCCCATCCCCTGTGCAACCTAACGAGGCCCTCATGGACTGACGGAGCTGCGAGAGAAGCCTGGCCTCACCCCAGACGCCTCTGAGAGAGGAGGAGCAGTCATGGGCAGCGACCGATTCCATTCCAGAGCAGTGGAAATTCGGGAAGGAAGCCCTTCCAGCAGCTGTGCTGTGGGAAGGGTTGCAGGAATCTGGGGCCAAGCACGGGGGTACACACTGCCCAGGGGGACAGGTGGGAAAAGGAGAGTTGTTTGAACGAGCTAAGCCCATAAAGCCCTGAGTCCCCAGTGAAACTCAGCAGAAACACTAAACTTTCTTCGAAGAACTAGCAGGCTAATTTATTCCAGAGCAAAATGCCCTGTGAAGCCGCTTGCTCACGGGTGGGTGTGGCCTCAGAGACGGAAGAAGCCGTCCTCTGGGAAAGGCACTTCTTAAGAAAAAAAATTTAAAATCAGATTCCCCTTCGAAGACTTTTTCTCAGCTAAATATTTTGCCGGCTGGATCTGTTGAGCTAAAGATAAAACCTCAGCGCCAAAACCCTTTGCCTCCGCTGCCTGTGTCCTTGTGATGCTGAGCGTGGGTTGAAAGGAGGCCCGCCTCCTCCTGAATATAAGTCTCCCCTTTCCAAGGGGCCTTCAGGATGCGCTTCCCCTTAGTTTGCTTCAACACTGGGAAAAAAATCACACGGATCGTGAAATACTCTAAAAACTAGCTCGGTGTCCAAATCCTGTCTGGGGACATGGGTGAAAGAGCGGGCTGTGGGACCCCCCACTGCGGCGCGCCGTCATCACTCACAGCCCAGGTGGTCGCCTGCAAGAGCCCACCCCGCTCTTCCGCGCCTAGGTGGAGCGAGGAGCTGCCCCGCCAGTGCCCGGGAGTCTGCTGCGCTCGTCCCGGCGCCCGCCCGCCGCGGCTCCTACCTGCGGCGGAAAGCAGATGTCGGTCCTCGCCCCGTGCTCCAGCAGCAGCCTCACCCCATCCATGTCCCCGGCCTTCACAGCAAGGAACAGGACCTGCATGGGCACGCAGCACAGGTTGGGGTCCGCGCCCCGGCGCAGCAGCAGCTTCATGGTCCGCCACCGCTTCCTCCGCCTGAAAAAGACGGTGCGCCCGTGGGCCCCTGGAGGGCAAGCACCTGCACTGCGCCCAGAACGGGGCCATGCCAGCGAGGAGGCTGGGGAGGGGCGCGTAGGGAGTATGTGTGTGCCACAACTACACAATCACACAGCACACACCCACACACGCAAACACACCACACAGCACACAACTACACACAAGCCACACCAGAGCACACACACACGGCACACACAGCACACCACACAGCACACTCACAACATACAACCACACCCACAGCACACCATACAGTACACACAGCACACAACCCCACACACAAGCCACACCAGAGCGCACACACCATAGCACAGCGCACACCACACAGTACACACACATCACACCACACACCAGAGCACACAAACCACACTACACATACAGCACACAACCACACAAACCACACACACACCACACACACCACTCACACCACAAAGACACAAACACACAGGCGCACACACACCTCTGAGGGGTCACTGAAAAGGCTGGCCAGGTCAGGAGTAAACTGTGCCTCCAGAGGAAACTTGGGCCTCAAGAGAGGCTGGGACCAGGTGGGTGGGGGTTGTGCAGCCACGCAGGGCTGAGGGAGAAGCTCAGGGGAGGAGGGGACTGGGGGTAAGGGGCCCAGATGGCAGCGGGAATGACCATGAGGGCATGGCAGGTATAGGGTCGAGCCAAGCCCACTGGCCCTGCAGTAGGCACAGAATCGGAGCGGCGGGAACTAGATCGTCCTTGAGCACTTGAGCAGCAGCCCCCAGCCCAGTCTCCAGACCCTGACCACTCGGAAGCCCAGGGAGCTGCGTTGACGTGGGTGCTGGCTCTCCTTGTCTGCCGCTACCATGTAAAGCTCAAAAACTGTCAAAACGTGTCCAGAATCTATGCCTTTCTGGTGGGTTGTTGGTCTCGCTGACTTCAAGAATGAACTCGCGGTGTTACAGCTTTTTTTTTTTTTTGAGACAGTCTCGCCCTGTCGCCCAGGCTGGAGTGCAGTGGCGCGATGCCACTCACTGCAAGCTCCGCCTCCCAGGTTCAAGTTATTCTCCTGCCTCAGCCTCCCAAGTAGCTGGGACTACAGGCACCCGCCACCACTCCTGGCTAATTTTTTTGTATTTTTAGTAGAGACGGGGTTTCACCGTGTTAGCCAGGATGGTCTCCATATCCTGACCTCGTGATCCGCCTGCCTCAGCCTCCCAACGTGCTGGGATTACAGGAGTGAGCCACTGCGCCTGGCCCCCCTTTACAGCTCTTAAACATGGTGTGTCTGGAATTTCTTCCTTCCGGTGAGTTCATGGTCTCACTGACTTCAAGAATGAAGCTGCGGACCTTCACTGGCAAGTATTAACATCTCTTAAAGGTGATACGGACCAAAAAGTGAGCAGCAGCAAGATTTATTGTGAAGACTGAAAGAACAAAGCTTCCACAGCATGGAAAGGGAACTAAGCCGGTTGTCGCTGCAGGCTGGTGGGGGGCCTGGTGGTGGCCAGCTTTTATTCCCTTTTTTGGCCCCACCCACATCCTGCTGACTTGTCCATTTTACAGACCACTGATTGGTCCATTTTACAGAACGCTGATTGGTCAATTTTACAGAGTGCTGATTGGTGCGTTTACAATCCTTTAGCTAGACACAGAGCGCTGATTGGTGCATTTACAATCCTTTAGCTAGACACAAAAGTTCTCCAAGTCCCCACCCAACCCAGAAGCTCAGCTGGCTTCACCTCTCAATAATGCTCACCAACTTGTTAACTATAACAAACCCACTGCCTGTTACTAATAAGTAACACTGTCACAAAAAGTTATTTTACAAAACAAAACCAGTTGGGGAGAAGGATGGCACTGTTTTCCACCTTCGCTGGATTCCCCTATCTGCTCTGTGCAGCCTTGGTGGAAGTGAGTGGAGATTCAGCCTCCCCCAGGTACGCAGCTGGACAAAGGAGTATTTGAGCAGCCTTTCTGATCATCGTGGTCTTCCTATTTGAACTACATGAACTCAGGCTGGGGGCGGTGAGCTAGCTACCTGGCGGAGCTGGACACTCACAAACCAGCCTTCTGCGCCTGGCTGCACTGAAGCCCACGGGCCCACCTCTCACTGTCAATGGATCTTCACCCACCTGGCGATGGTCCAACATCAGAACTTGGCCGTGTGGGGAAAGCTGGCTCACCAATAGACGAGATCTGGGCACTGTCGGCATGTCTTCAGGCAGTATCACAAAACTGCGCTGCGAACGCCATCTCACGTGAAAAACCTCTGAACACCCACGTCTCAAAGTTAAGGGAAGCTATGAAGATCTTGGTGGTGGTGGCAAGTGTCCAGAATTCTGCTATTTACTTGAAAACGTAAATTTCACCAGCAACAAATAGTGTCATATGTTTTCCTTAAAGTGGCAGGCTGTGTTCAGGAGAATGAACAGCCACATACCAGTGGTCATTCTTCCGATCAAAAATGGGGCAGGAGGTTGGGAAGATGCCGCATTCTGTTGCTACTCTGGCCCTGGGGGAAGCGCTTCTTGCAGAGAAGCGGTGTGCCTTGGTCTGTGGCAGATACACATCAGTGTCCTTGCCATGTTTTCCAACCCAGAATATTTGAGGGGTGTGTACGCAAGGAGCAAGATTTAATGCAATTTGTCATTGCTTTTCTGCTTTGTCAAAGGCATTCTTCAGTGAGACAGGCATCGCCGCAAGTGCACACCGTGGTGAAGGAATACCATGCCCCCAACAGGCCGGGCACTGCTGCCCTGCACGCTGGGGGCTGGTGGTCTGCACGGCCCTGTCTTCATACCATCCACCAACATCAACACAAGGAGAAGGCTAACAGAGTCTCAGGGTTATCAAGAGAATCATTTTGACCCCACAGACTCCCTGAAAGGGTCTTGGACCCCCGGGGGTGCATGGACCACATTTTGAGACACACTGGTATAGACAGGGTGGGCAGCAGGGGTGTGAGAGCTGCCTGGGCAGGTGTCACTCACATGCACCATGGCTAGGATAGGACCCCTGACAGTGGCCCCTGCTGAGGCTCCCACAGAGACATTTCAGGCCAGTGCCAAAGGCCAAAGCAGGGCTGGGGTGGTATGGAAAACAGCCCGTCACCATGGCATTCCCACAGGGCTGGGGTGGTACTGAAAACAGCCCGTCACCATGGCACCCCCATACGACTGGGGTGACACTGAAAACAGCCTGTCACCATGGCACCCCCACAGGGCTGGGGTGGTACTGAAAACAGCCCGTCACCATGGCACCCCCACAGGACTGGGGTGATACTGAAAACAGCCCGTCACCATGGCACCCCCACAGGGGTGGGGTGGTACTGAAAACAGCCTGTCACCGTGGCACTCCCACAGGCTTGGCCATGGCATGGAGCCACTGACACAGGGATGCTCACACATTCAGACACACATCTCCAGACACAACGCCTCCCGCTGGCACAGGGAAGAGACATGGGTCCACTGAGCACAGGATTCAGCCCTGATGGTGGCCCTCCACCCCCACCAGCTGGTGCCAGGACCTACTCGATCATGGACAGCGCCATCCTC
Source organism: Gorilla gorilla gorilla (assembly GCF_029281585.2). Lineage (NCBI taxonomy): Eukaryota > Metazoa > Chordata > Mammalia > Primates > Hominidae > Gorilla > Gorilla gorilla. The sequence continues at coordinate 143,183,451 of NC_073235.2, forward strand.
CGCATGGTCCCTTTGTCGAAGCTGCTGGTACATGGTGAGGGCGAGGCCATCTTCAGCAAGCTGTGGGACTGGGCGCTTCTCTCCAGCATGGCCTGCGAGAGCTTGATGGAGAAGTTGCACACACACACATTGGACTCAAAGTTGGTCTCAGCACTGCACAGACTGCCCCGGTCTGTGTTTCCCAGCACGTCCTCGAGCCCACTTTTCACATGGCCAAGGCTTCCCTTCACCAACGGGGAGTCCCCCTTCAGAGAGCTACTCCTGTGGTCCACGGACTCCCCACACTGCCCGGTGTCCTGGAAGTGGCCACTCTCCTGGCTGCCTGAGACGTGTGGCAGTGGCGGTGGTGTTGGCAGTGGCCTCAGCTCATAGCTACCCTGCGAAGGCACGTTCACCTCATAGTACAGAGACTCCAGGTTTGTGTCCATAAATGATGATGAAAGGATTGGAACAACTGGGAATTTTGGAGGTTCCTTTGGAAAGAACCAAAAAAGTGTCATCAGAAGAAATTGGAGTGATAACCTCATTCTAGGACCTTCTTCAGCAAGGACCAATGCCCGTGGCCTAGAGCTGTCTTCAAAACACCTAGGCTGAAAAGACCAGGGCAGCTTTCCCCAAACCCTCAAAGAGAAAAGAACACCCCTGTGAAGGCATCGCACAGAAGCCTGCACCTGACCAGGCCACACCTCAGGCTGCATGGCCCTATACATGGCTGCTAAGCTCACAAAACGTGGCCTGTCCACACCCAGGTGCTTAGAAGTGAAGGAGAGGTTGGAAAACGAAGGCAAATGCCTTAATGATGCTGCTTATATTGATCACACACCAAAATGACAGGATTTTTAATACATTAGGCTAAATTAAATATATTATTAAAATTAATTCCACCTGTTTTACTTTTTCATGTGGCTACCTCCCAAATTTTAATTACATGTTTTATTTCTGTCACATGGCACTGCCCTGGATCTGTTTGTGTTTTGAGCCATGGTTCCCAAAGTGTGGTCCCTGGACCAATGGCATCAGTGAAACCAGCCCAAGAGTCCCACAGACAGTTGTTTTTGGATAAACATAGAAATCGACTCTTCTGTTAAAGCTTGAAAACTGTATTTGTTTTATCTGAGTTCCTTCCTCAGGAAAGGACCTTCAGGAAGCACCAGACAACTGAAACCCACAAGATCACCACACCAGATGCCTCCTTGCCTGGTCCTAGTTCCTGTTTCCTTACACATTGTTACATTTCTTTCCTGCTACATAATCTCCCAGTGTTAGTCAGTCAGGGAGATGGACTTGAGACTGAGCTTCCAGCTCCTCAGCTGCAGCACCCGATTAAAGCCTTCTTCCTTGGCAATACTTGGCATCTCAGTGATTGGCTTTCTGTGTGGTGAGCAGCAGGACCGAGACCGAACCCCTGGTGTTTCAATAACATCAGTACTGCCAGGAAACTGTTAGGCATGCAGATTCTCAGCCCCACCTTGGGGGCGTTGTCATGGATGCCCACTCTCCCTCCACAGCACCCCTTTCCTGCACAGTGCTGGCAGGGCAGGTCTCGGGGCCCCAGGCTGCTATGCAGGTGATGAGTAAAGAACACACATCCCTTGGCATCTGCTCAGGGTCCCTTAGGGGATGCCCAGGCTCTGTCTCTCTTGCCCACTCCCTGCCTTATAACTCACCCTGTACAAGCCTGGTCCACAGAGGAGGGAGAAGGCTTGGTGGACACTTACAGAGACAGAGAAGACAACAGGAGACAGTTGGTGGTGCGGTGGCCACCGGGGGGCTTACCTGGGGCTCAGGTATGGTCCGTTCAGCAACATTGGGCTTGAAGGACTGGGCGGGGTAGTAGAGGAGGAAACACATGCTGAGTGCCGTGAGACCCTCATCTGAGCACTTGTTCACGTCGGCCCCACAGTCCAGGAGAAGGTTGACAATGTTGTTGTGGCAGTGAGTCTGGAGGGAGATGAGGCAGGACTCAGGATGATGCGCCTGGCCCTCAGGGGTGGGAAGGGTCACCGGGTGTCCTGATGCCCTCATGAGGCCACCCCATGGCAGGGCAGGAACCAGTGCTCATTCGGGAGCTTGGCAAAGGGACAAGTGTGGGACAGAGGAATGGAACGGGCACTCTGCCCCAAACCCTTCTGCACTGGACCACGAGTGTCACACTCAGCTGAGTGGGTCTCTGCTGAACGGCGAGGTGGAGGTGTGGACACATAAGTGTCCCCATGTACCTCAGCTCTGCTCCTGCAGAGGGGGCCACAGAGGGCCACCCACGTGTGACCCTCACAGCTAAGCTCCTGCGGGCACCAGCCGGGAGGGTGTGGGGCTTACAGCAGCCGCAGCAAGCACAGTGTAGCCCTTTGCGTCCGCCACGTCGGCACTAGCAAAGTTGTCCTTCAGGATCCTACAAATCCAGTCGTGGTTCCCTTCCTCAGCCTTTAGGATCATCTCCATGGAAAGCCGCTCTTTGGGCCCGCAGGGTGCAAAGCTGCTGCGCTTCCCCTCCAGGATGGCGCCCATGTTCCAGCTGGTGTGAGCTGGCTTGTTCCTGGCAACACAACAAGTTTCAGTGGTCCTAGACCAGGTTCTGCACCTCCCACGAGAAAGGGTCCAGCTGGACCACCTCCCTCCAATGCCTCTCCTTCTTGTGGCTCAGCCACCCACTGTTCACTCCTCAGGCACCCTGAGTGCTGGCGGCTGCACCCCCAGCTGCTCACGATCCACTAGGTTGCACACGGTGGTGCAGACATGCCACCTGGAGGTCAAGATGCTTGGGCTATGTGTCTGTCCCAGCAGGAATGTGCTGGCTGCGAGTACATCCATGCATCTCTGATTCATCTGGGTCACTGGGTGTTTGCTAAGAAATGGGCTGTAACAGCAAAGGCCCTGGGTAGGAAGGAGACCAACATACATGTGGTTCCAGTCTCAGCACCAACACCCACATTCCACCCTCTGCTCATCCATTTTTGTCTGAGTAGACAACATGCATTATCTCATGGCTTACTCACCACACAACACTGATGCCTCCCGGTGTGTACACAACCCCTTTTCACAATCAAGAACCTGTGCATTATAGATGCTTCTGTACCTAACAGTCTTCAACAATTACAAGCCCAGTTGATGTTTGCATGATGGATGGATGGATGGTTGGGTAGGTGGATGTATGTTGCATGAGTGAATTGATGGATGAATGGATGGGTGGGTGGATGAATGGATGGGTGGGTGGGAAGATGGATGGATGGGTAGGTGGGAGGGTGGATGGACGGGTGGGTGGATGAACAGATGGATAAGTGGGTGGGTGGATGAATGGGTGCCACATTGGTGGATTGACGGATGAATGGATGGGTGGGTGGGTGGATGAAAGATGCATGAATAGATTGATGGATGGATAGATGGGTAGGTGAGTGGATGACTGGGTAGGTAGGTGGGTAGATGAATGGATGGTAGGATGAATGGATGTTGCATGGGTGGACTGATGGATGAATGGATGGGTGGGTGGGTGGGTAGATGAATGAGTAGGTAGATGGGTAGATGAATGGATGGCTGGATGAATGGATGTTCCATGGGTGGACTGATGGATGAATGGATGGGTGGGTGGGTGGGTAGATGAATGAGTAGGTAGATGGGTAGATGAATGGATGGCTGGATGAATGGATGTTCCATGGGTGGACTGATGGATGAAGGGGTGGGTGGGTGGATCAATGTTGCATGAGTATACTGATGGATGAGTGGATGGAAAGGTGGGTGAGTGGGTGAATTAATGGGTAGGTGGGTGGGTAGATGAGTGGATGGCTGGATAAATGGATGTTACGTGGGTGGATTGATGGATGACTGGACGGGTGGGTGGGTGGACAAATGGGTAGGTGGGTAGGTAGATGAACGGATGGCTGCATGAATGGATATTGCATGCATGAATTGATGGATGAATGGATGGCTGGATGGGTGGATGAATGGGTAGGTGTGTGGGTGGATGGATGGATGAATGGATGGGTGGGTGGGTGGATGAATGTTGCATGAGTAGGTTGATGGATGAATGGATGGGTGGGTGGGTGAATGGGTAGGTAGGTGGATAGATGAATGGATGGCTGGATGAATGTTGCATGAGTAGACTGATCAATGGATGGGTGGGTAGGTGAATGGGCAGGTGGGTGGGTAGATTAATGGCTGGCTAGATGAATGGATATTGCATGGGTGGATTGATGGATGACTGGATGGGTGGGTGGGTGTATGAATGGGCAGGTGGGTGGGTAGATGGATGGATGGCTGGATGAATGGATACTGCATGCATGAATTGATGGATGAATGGATGGGTGGTTGGGTGGATGAATGGGTAGGTGTGTGGGTAGATGAACAGATACCTGAAAGAATGGATGTTGCATGGGTGTACTGATGGATGAATGGATGGTAGGTGGGTGGGTGATTGGGTGGGTGAATGGATTGATGAATGAAAAAGCAGCCACTTATTCTCAGAAAATATGGATTCTGAAACAGTTTAGTGACATCTGAGGTCAATATTTAGGAAAGGAATTAAAGTGTTCTTGAATATTTTAACTTTTAAAAATTAAACACTTCAACCGGGCATGGTGGCTCACGCCTATAATCCCAACACTTTGGGAGGCTGAGGCGGGTGGATCATGAGGTCAGGAGTTCAAGACCAGCCTGGCCAATATGGTGAAACCCCGTCTCTACTAAAAATGCAAAAATTAGCTGGGCATGGTGGCAGGCACCTGTAATCCCAGCTACTCGGGAGGCTGAGGCAAAGAACTGCTTGAACCCAGGAGGCGGAGGTTGCAGTGAGCCAAGATCACGCCACTGCACTGCAGCCTCGGTGACAGAGTGAGACTCTGTGCCTGCCCCCCACCCCCCAAAAAAAAAAATTAAACACTTCTCCTTAGGTAGTGGCTGACTTTTCTGGAGCTCTGGGTAGGGTAGGAGGGTTTTTGGAAGACCAACAGAGCAGAGCATCTTTTCACGCCATCCTTGGACAAGTCAAAGGCCTGCCTGGGCCCCAATACCACTACTGCCCTGTGCTCCCACCCTTGGCTCTCAGGCAGATCCCTTACCACCATATAACAGTAACAACAAACCCTGCTCTCCATGTCAACTGAGAGGAGACTTGGCCCATAGAACACCTAGGCACTGACGCAATGGTGGGGGCAGGGCACTAGCTATGGCCTGCACAAGGGGAAATGCACAGGGCCCAGGGCCAGGACTCACCATTAGCTCCATGGGCTCAGGAGATTCTCCCCAGCCACATCCCCCCACCAGGTTCCACACCAGCCTTGGGACTCCCCTGGCTGCATGTTCACCAAACCACCTTTTGATCACTCCTGTCCCCAAGAGTGGGCAGGTGGGAGAGTCCTGAGACCCTCATTCCCCTGCACAGACGTCCAGGGCCCCAGGACCCAGTCTGCCTCCCAGCTCGAGTCAGCAGGGGCTTTCCCTCCCTTCATTATCGCCCACATCAGTCACTTAATGGGAGGAGTGTGTTTAGGTCACCCTGAGGGAGCACTGTCAGTGGCAGCTGGCCGGGGACCTCAGGAACCTGCCTAGGGCAGCCTGCACAGTGCAGGGCCCTAGGGGAGGAGCAGTAGCAGACTAGTCACCTGAACTTGTAAGTTTGCTTCTGGATTTTGACCAACAAAGGGGTCTCATTGATTATGAACCACGGTTCTCCATCCTCAACGAACGGAGGAATTTCATTGAGGAAGATGCGAGCGTCCAGCTCTTTGCGGAAAGAGCTTGTCATGGGCAGGTGGTCACTGTTGGTCGAGTAGACATACATTTCTGGAGGCAGCGTTAGGTTGTCATTCAGAAGAAACCGCTTATAGTCATAGAAAAAGGGGTCCTGTCCCTCCTGCAGTCCCCACTCCGTTTTCTCCTCTTCTGAGAGGCTGATCCTGGCAGGGCTGTGGGTGATGAAGCTGGAGAACTCAGGGTATCTGAGGAGGGAGAAGCCACTGGGGATCTGGGTGCACAGCTTGATGAGCTGCTCTCGGAACCACAGCCCCACGTCCTGGCTGCCATCGGGGTAGGTCTCGACGCCTGGCCCAAACCGCTGGTCCGCTTTGTACAGCCCCTGCCAAGGAAGCGCAATAGGCTGAGGAGAGATGACGCGACCCAGCTGCACATGTGATCATGTTTGTAACGTCAGAAGAAATCCCAAAAAAGAAAACTTTCCCAAGAAATGCATGCATTCACCCAGTAAACATCTCTGGAGGCTTAGGCTGTGCTGCCCAGGGACCGAGGCAGATCAGCTCTCCTGAGGAACAGGAAGGAGGGCACTCCAGAGAGCGCATGGAGGGGCAAGGGGGCAGCCAAGGAGGTCTCAGTGGCCTCTGAGGTGAGGACATGATGGAAGTCTCATGGTGAAAGCGTGTCAGAGGTGCCAGGTCTGGGTTCAATTAGGGAACCCAGCCCAAACACCCCAACAGGCTGGGGCAGCAGTGGGTGGGGAGGAAGTATGCAGGCAGCAGGTCAGGTATGACCCAAGAAGGGGCAGGAGAAGGAGGAGATAGAGGAAAGGAAGAGGAGGAGGAGGAAGGAGGGAAGAGCAGGAGAGGAGGCCAAAGGGAGGAGGGGAGGAGCGAAGGGAAGGAGAAAGAGGGGGACAGAGGAAGAAGGGGAGCCAATCCTTGCTTCCAGGAACCCAGCAGCTCCCAGGCCTTTGCATGTAGGCAGTGGAGGCCACAGTGCAAGAGAGGAAGAAAGCACCCAGGAGGGCCTCACAAAACAACCAGTGAGCGGCCACTGCCAGGTGCCCAGGGCAGGGAGCACAGTCAGGGGCCTGCTGCCCAGGGGAGGTGCATCTTCCTGAGATGGCATTGAAGGATGCCTGGAGGGCACGGTGGGCAGAGGAGACAGCACAGGAAAAGGCACTGAGGCCTGCAACAGTGGGTGGCAGGGACGCTTCCCTCCCTGGGGCCCGCATGCTCATCCATGAAATAGGAATACTCCCATCTCAGAGGTCTCCACCTGATGTGGTTTGGATCTGTGTCCCCACCCAAATCCCAACCCACCCAAATCCCATGTCAAATTGTACTCCCCAGTGTTGCAGTGGGGCCTGGTGGGAGGTGACTGGATCACAGGGGTGTATCCTTCATGAGCGGTTTAGCACCATGCCCTTGGTGCTGCCCACCTGATAGGGCATTCTCGCAAGATCTGCTTGTTTAAAAACATGTGGCACCTCCTCCCCCACTTGCTCCTGCTCCCACCACATGATGTGCCTGCTCCCCGTTCACCTTCCAACATGACCGGAAGCTTCTTGAGGCTGTCCCAGCCATGCTTCCTGTACAACCTGCAGAACCATGAGCCAATTACACCTCTTTTCTTTATAAATTACCCAGCCTCAGGTTATTTCTTTGCGGCAAAGTGAGAATGGCCTAATACACCACCCATGCTACACACCCGCCTGAGCATCTCCAGCTGCAAGCCCAGGCTGGGTGCTTGGGGATGTGTGGCTTCATGAGGCCCCTGCCCACAAGCAGCTTGCAGCTTGCAGCACAAGGAGGCAGAAAATGAAATGAAGGGAAGTGTGCTCGGACTGGCTTTGCTCTGCAAGGGAGTTGGGCAGTGGGACTGTTTCCAGAAGAGCCTTTGGGGCGGCTCAGTGGAGTGGAGGTGGAGAGAAGTGACAGGTGAGGTTGGGCCATAGGCAGGTACCGGGCAGGTCTGGAGGGCCTGGTGGGCATAGCAAGGGGGCTGCACATTCGCCCCAGGAGCTTCAGAGAGCCCCTGAGGAGGCGTAAGTCACTGGATCAGATGGGCCAGGAAAAACTTGGGGGTAGAGCAAGAAAAGGGGGGCCAAGGGCAAGGAGGCAGCAGCGAGAAAACAGCCCCCCATGATTAATGTTGAGGTCAAGGGCGCTATGACCAGGACCCCGTGGTTCTGCTTCTGGGACCCATCATAAGGAAATCACGACAGACGACTGTGAGTGTCATCACAGACACAGTCACAAACTCGTTCACCATAGCAATATATCTAAGAGCAGATAATAATAATAGTAACCCCAAGGTTAAATAAAGGAGAGTGTGTCCACAGGATGCAAGATAACGCAGGCCTTAGAAAGCCTGATTTTGATATAAATTCACTTTTTGACCAAACAATACCACTTCTAGGAAGGCTGACCAAAGATCACCAGCAAAAGTGCAGAAAGATTCCTGTGCAAGACTAGTCACCACAGCTCAGCATGGCACAACAAAGACAGGGAAATGCCCACATCCTCAGTCCTTCCTCAGCAGCTGCATGAAGAGGCAAGTCGGCCTCAAGGAGGAGAACATGGCAGCACGGTCACGGCCCGGAGGGCACTTCCCACTGCCCACAGGAAAGGAGCGTGTGTGCACACTGCTCCTGCTTTGCGAATGCAAAGATGAGCCCCAAGCTATGAAAAGGGCACAGGTGGCAAGGGAGGAACCAAGATGGAGGAGAAAGGGCTCCAAGCCGGACTCCTCTGTCCAGACCTTGTTTTCTAGATTTGGCTTTGGAACAATGTAATTTTTTTGCATGATTAAAAAGCAAAATGGAAGAAAGATATTAAAAATAGAATCCCAAGAAAGCAAAATAAAGCCAGTGGATGTAGCTCTACATCTCAGCGGCGGATTATCCAGAGAGGAATCATTCCACGAGCCCCCAAGCATGGGGATGAGTGCACACTGCTGTGGGACGGGCCCTGGGGACAGAGAGTAGCAGGGAAGCCTTGCACTGTTTCTAGTCATCATCATGGTAGCAATAGCTCTGTCTGGTTTTTGTTATTGTGACGCCACCGTACATATGTTATGAGAAAAAGCAAACAAGAACTTTTGTCAATGATTAGAAACCAAGATTTTTACACCTAAGAGAAAAGAAATGCACTACCACAGCTGTAAAGTAAAAGCCTGGACTCCTAAACTGGAATTGGAAATATCAGTATGAAAATGCATTTTTTCATTAAAAAGAGTCTTTTCTGGATCGTTCTACTGAAAAAGTCTAGAAATAACTAGCCAATGTGGTAGTAATGAGCACCCAAATTATGGTCTCCAAGTACCATGTCCCAGTCAATAGATAAACAACTGATTGTAGGTTCAGAGCAGAAAATGCACTAAGGAGCCTGGAACTTCTCGCCACAGCAGAAAGCAAGAAAGCTATGCATATTCATGTCTACAGGCACATGCCAGGAAAAAAAAAAGAAAACTATCAACACTGGAACACCTGCTGGAGATATGTCAGAATCTCGAAAGCTAAAGAGGCCATCCCTGGCCGAGGATGGGACAATTTGGGCATCCAAAAGCCTATTAACTTCAGTGGACTGAAACACATCAAATAGATTAAAATCCATACATTCATAAAGAATTCAAAAAGAGAAACTAACACTCTGATCGCCACTGAAGGGTGTCAGGAGACCCAATCTCCACAAAAAAATTTACAAATTCTGCTGGTGTGATGATGCACACCTGTAAGCCCAGCTACTCAGAGGCTGAGTTGGAAGGCTCGTTTGAGACCAGAAGTTCAAGGCTGCAGTGAGCTATGATCACACCACTGCACTCCAGCCTGGGCAACAGAGTGAGATCCTGTCTCAATAAATACATAAATACAATAATAAAATAAAGTAAAAAAAAAAAAGTCATTGTTAAGAAAAGTGAAAAGGCAAGCCACTACTGGGATAGAATATTTATAAATATCAGAATATATATAAAGAACTCTGTAAGTCCATAAGAACATAAATAACCCAATTAATAATCAGTAAAACAAATAAACACTTCACCATAGAAGATATGTAGATAACAAATAAGAATATGAAAAAATGTCCAACATCATTAGTCACTGGAGCACTAAAAATTCAAACCATAATAACATACCACATACACCCATGAGAATGGCTAAAATAAAAAGACTGGCAATACCAAGTGTCGACAAGTATGTGAAACAAGTGGAATTTTCGTATCTTGATGACTAAATGCAAAACAACACAGTCGCTTTGAACAACAGTTTGGCCATTTCTTATAAAATGTACCATACACTTACTGTTTTGACCAGCAACCCCACTCTTGGGTATTTATCCAAGTGAAAACAAAGACATATGTCCACTTCCAATCAGCCGTTCTGGGCAGCTTTATTCATAGAAACCAAAAATTTGGAAGAAGTCAAATATGCATTTATTGGTGAACCAATAAAAATTTTGTGTTATATCCATGCGATGGAATACTACCCCATAATTTTTTTAAATTGACTGAAATATGTAAAACATGTATGAGTCTCAAAAGAATCATGCCGTAAGCAAGAGAAATCAAACATAAAATACTACACCCAGTAAAATTGTATGTATATAAAATTATAGAAACAGGGAAACTACAATGACAAAAAGCAGATTAGTAGTTGTCAATGGCTAGAGGGTGGAGGTAGGGGTTTACTATAAAGGAGCTGGAAAAAATTCTGGGGGATGATAGAAATATTCTAAATCATGATTAAGGTGGTAGTGAAATGACTATATGCATTTGCTCAAAATTCACTGAGTTGGTTACTTAAAATCAGTAAATCATGTTGCATGCAAATTTTATCTCAATAAAACTGACTAAAAAATGGAAAAAATACTAAGAAAATAATTTTAGTGGAAGAATAGCATGCTCAATATATAAAAATGGAAGACACAGAAATGAGACATAGAGGGTATTGTGAGTAGGTCTAACATACCTGCAATTGGAGTACCAGAGAGAGAGGAGAGAGAATGAGGCACAGGCAATATTTGAAGAAATAATAGTTGAGAATTTTCCAGATCCACAAATGGAAACATCACATTGAAACTGTAGAAAACCAAAGAAAGACAAAACCTCAAAGCAGCCAAAGAAGAGACAGAATATATTCAAAAGAGCAATAGGCTGACAGCTGACTTCTCAACAACAAAGATGGAAGCCAGGAAACAATGGAGTAGAATCTTCACTGTGCTCAAGAAAATAACTGTCAACCTAGAACTCTGTCCTGTGGAGATATTCTTCAAGAACTGAGGCAAAAACAACTGATTCTCAGACAAGCAAAAACTGACAGAATACCATCTTCAAATACACATTCAAATTCTAAGGGTATTCTTCAGGCAGAAAGAAAGTGACACTTTGGGGAAGGCAATTGTACAAAAAACGTAATTAATTAAATTCAGGGAGAGTGACCCTTGATAAAAGACCAGAAACACAGGAAGGAGTAAGAGCAGAGAAGGTGACAATACCTGGGTAAGTCTAAAAATGCTGAGTTCTCAGAGAGACTAGATAGACAGACATAGATATAAAGCCACTCTTATTGGGGGTATGACTAACATGTAAAAAGCTGCACATACATGTATACACTTGATGAGTTTAGGAGTAAGTTTACAGCCATGAATCCATCACCACCATGAAGGCCACAGAAATATCCATCACCACCCAAAGTTTCCTCCAATTCCCCCTATATATGTCCTCAAATTCCTGGGCTCAAGCGAGCCTCCCACCTCAGACTCCTGAGTAGCTAGGACTACAGGTGCACGCCATCATGCCCAACTAATTTTTCTTATTTTTATTTTGTAGAGATGAGGTCTCACTATTGCTCAGGCTGGTCTTGAACACCTGGCCTCAAGTGATCCTCCTGCCTTGGCCTTCCAAAGTATTAGGATTACAGGCATGGGCCCCCACACCTGGGCCCCTTATATATTTTTAATGGATCCCGGTAGCAGCATAGAATTCAAAAAGGGATAAATGGAGTTAAAAAATAGTCTAAGTTTCATACATTTTCCTGGAAAATTAAACATATCTATAAATACTAGAATTAGTGTATCAAGAATGCATGCTGTAATTTTTAGGGTGTTGCTAAAATAATAGAAAAAGAGTGTATAACTTTGAAACTGATAATGTGAAAACAAGATTGTTTTTTAAAATACCATATCGACCCAAATGAAGGTGAGAAAAAAGAGAAGAAATGTATAACAGGTGGAACAAAGGAAAACTGCATAATAAGATAGTAGACGTAAAGCAAGTGTGTTACTATGAGATGTACATGGTCTAAAATCAGAGTTGTACAAAAGAAAAATCATGAGCTAAGTATATAATTTAAAATTTTTACAGTAAGTAAATGGAAGCTGGTAGAATTATTTTTTAAAAATATTTTTATTTAACTCAATCTTTCTAAAATATCATTTCAAGATATATTTAATATTCAAAATTGTTGATGTATCTTACATTCTTTTTTCTTAATAATTCTTCAAGATCTGGTGTGTGGTTCACATTCACAGCACCCCTGAACTTGGCCCAGCCACATTTCAAGTGCTCAGAAGACATGCATGGCTAGTGGCCACCACGTTGGACAATGCAGGTCTAAATGACCAGTGACAATTATTGGGCTGGATTTCAATAAACACACACACAGACACACACTTTTTTTAGGTAAAGTGATGGGTCATGAAAAAAATACAAAAAAATGTAAAATGAAGAAATATCTAAAACATAATGAAACAGAAAGGCTGAAAGTAAAGTTACAGAGAAAGACGCATCACAGGAAAAATACTGGAGTCCTTCCGTATCTGCAGTTTTGCTTTCCACAGTTTCAGTTACTCATGGTCAACCATACTCCAAAAATACTAAATGCAAAATTCCAGAAATGAACAATTCGTAAGTTTTAAATTACATGCCATTCTGCGTATCGAGATGAAATCTCACAGCATCCTGCCTAGTCCTGCCTGAGATGTGAATTGTGCCTTTATCCAGCGTCTCCATACTCCACACACTGTCCACCCACTCATCACTTAAACCTAGTATATATAAGGCTTGATGCTATCCACAGTTTCAGGCATCCACTGGAGCTTATCCACAGTTTCGGGCATCCACTGGGGCTCTTGACATGCATCCTCACCTAGAAGGCAGGACTTGACTCCTGTAATTCCAGAAAGCTAATGTAGCCTTGTTAATATCTACAAATTAGACTTTGGGTCATAAAGCATGACAAGAGATATTTTTAGTGGCTCATGCCTGCAATCCTAAACCTTTGGGAGGCTGAGGCAGGAGGAAAACTTGAGCCCGGGAGTTTGAGACCAGCCTGGGCAACATAGTGAGAACTCTACAAAACATAAAAGAATTAACCCAGCATGGTGATGCATGCCTGTGGTCCCAGCTCCTAGGGAGGCTGAGGTGGGAGGATCACCTGAGCCCAGGAGGTCAATGCTGCAGCGAGCCGTGGTCGCACCATTGCACCCCAGCCTGGGCAACACAGCAAGACCCTGTCTCAAAGATGATCACTTCATCATAATAATAGATTCAACCTACAGGGAGATATACTAATTCAAAAGTTTGACTCTTCTAACAATATGGTCTCAAAATAAAGCAAAATTTGACAGAATTATAATAAATCCACAATCACAGTGAGAGATTCTAACATACCTTTCTCAGTCATCAATGGAATGAGCAGTCAAAAAAAGCATATCGGATTTAGACAAGATGGGGCATGGTGGCTCACACCAATAATCCCAGCACTTTCGGAGGCTGAGGTGTGAGGATCACTTGAGCCCAGGAGTTCAAAACCAACCAGGGCAACATAGCAAGACCCCATCTCTACAAAAATAAAATTATCAGGGTGTGATGGTGCATGCCTATGGTCCCAGCTACTCAGGAGGCTGAGGCAAAGGATTGCTTGAGCCTGGGAGGTCAAGGCTGCAGTAAGCTGTGTCGATGAAAAAAGTCAAACTGTGTAAAATGTTTTAAGAGATTTATTCTGAGCCAAATGTGAGTGACCATGGCCCATGACACAGCCCTCAGGAGGTCCTCAGAACATGTGCCCAAGGTGGTTGGGGTACAGCTTGGTTTTATATGTTTTAGGGAGGCATGAGACATCAAACAAATACATTTAGGAAATACATTGGTTTAGTTCAGAAAGGTGGAACAAATCAAAGTGGGGGCTTTCAGGCTGCAGGTAAATTTAAATATTTTCTGGTTGACAATTGGTTGAGTTTATCTGAACCCAGTTTACTTGGGATCAATGGAAAGGAATGTTCAGGTTAAGATAAAGAACCAAGTTTTATTGTGCAGAGGAATCTCTCAGAATGCAAAGTTCAGAGAGAGAGCAGGTTGTAAAATGTTTCTTATGGGACCTAAAAGGGTGCCTGGCTCTCAGCTGATTATCTCCTGCATCTGGAAAGAAAGGAAGGAAAACAAAGGGGAAAGGGGATTCTCTATAGAACGTGGATTTTTCCCACAAGAGACTTTGCAGGGTAATTTCAAGGTATGACAAGGAAATGTATTTTGGGGATAAATATTCTTTTCTTGTCACATAATGTTATACCAGAGTCAGAGTGAAAGTAAGTCATGATATATAGGGTCAAACAAAACCCATCTGGTAAGAATTTATGGTTTGTAGGACATGACTCCCTAGACCCCTTAGGTAGGAATTTGGGCAAGATTTTTAAAAAATCAGAGTTTAGTCCTCAGCTGTGATCATGCCACTGCACTCCAGCCTAGGTGACAGAGCAAGACCCTGCCCCCCACCCCCACCACACCCCCCTAAATAGTAAAGACTAACACAGATAGTAAAAGTGACCCAAGCACATATAAAGACTATGCTCACTAACTGCAAAATGCATATTCTTTTCATAAATACAAAAACATTTAAAAAGTTGGCCAAAGTCTGGGTCATAAAGCAAGTCTGTAAGTTTCAAAGAACTGCAACCATACAAGGCACACAAGAATGCAGAAAATCAATAACAAAAAACTATCTAGAGCCTGAACACTAAGCAATACTCCTATAAGATAAGCCATGGGTCGAGAGGAAATCACAACAGAAATGAGAACATATTTTGAACTGAATGAAAATAATATAACCAAATTTTGGATTACAGAGCCATGCTTAGAAAGAATATATATCATTAAATATGTACATCAGATAAGAAGAAAAGTAGAATATCAATAAGTGAGAAAAGAAAAGCAAATTCTTTTTCTTTTGGAAAAAATCGATGAACTAGATAAGAAAATAGAATCAAATGGCATGCTCAACTGAGCTGAAGGCTGTTTCTTTGGGGAAAATGAATAAAATTGACATCTCCCTGGCAAGACTAGCCAGAGGAAAAACAGAGGGCACAGAAACATGAAAAGGGGCTCAGCATTGCCACTCATTTAGGGAAAGGCCATTTCAGGCCACAAGGCAATGCCACTGCATGACTACTAGAGAGGCTAAAACTAAAGTAACAGTGACAAGACCAGGTGGTAATAAGAATTCAGAGATTCAAACGCTCGAAGCAACAGAGCAAGACCCTGTCTCTAAAAACAAACAAAAAACAATTGAGCAGTAACATAAGATGTATTGCATTGCCTTTCTCTTCTCTACAAGAAAATATTACATATGAAGAGGCAGCTAAAGATTAGACAGTCAAAAAATATACAAGAAGTTTTATAGAGGTGGATCAGGCAGTTAATAAAAAGACTATGCTTTTTCCCTGGATTCTATAATATTTATTGCATGCAGCCACTTTCTTAAATGTATAATTTATTGTAATTTTTTCTCATTCTAAATATTCATTTTGATTTTTTAAAATTAATTTTCTTTTTAAAATAAATAGAGAGAGGGTCTCACTATGTTGCCCAGGCTAGTTTCAAACTCCTGAGCTCAAGCAATCCTCTTGCTTCAGCCTCCCAAAGTGCTGGGATCACAGTCGTGAGCCACCGTACCCATCCAAATATTCACTTTCAACGAAAAAGAAAAAAAAGAAGAAAAAGAAAAGAAAAAAACAGCACAGCAAGAAAAACCGTATCTCACAGCAGCCTGAGGAATGTGAGGTCGGCTAAAGTGATGAGGCCCAGAGAGACCAGCAAGAGACTTCAGTCAGGCCCCCACCCTCACCTGCAGCCAGGCCCAGGGTAATTGTTTCAAGGCCTTTTGTTTTTCCTTTCTTTACCTATAGTTTCCAGATTTGCTGATAAGTTACCCAAAATGTTATCACAAGTTCCATAATGTGACCCTCGCCTATTGTCTTCATGTTCGTAGGATTTCCGATACAAAAAACAATATCCAGTCAATAGCTCCTGTGATTTTAATGTAAATTCTTGGTAAATAACTTAAGAATTTCCCCTTCTTTTTTCCTTTAAAACCTCACTTGTAACTGCTGCTAATTGGAGCATCTATTCAGGGCAACTTGAATGTATTTCTCTCTGGCTGCAGTCCTCAAACCTTGCAGGCCTCAAAACTCTACTCACATTAAATTTTGCCTCAGTCTCTTCCTTTCGGGTGACAACAACCACTTGCTTAAGCAGTCACCACATGACCCCACAGTCCCACTCCCAAGTATCTTCCCAAGTGACACGGAGACCTGTGCTTCATGTTGACATGTACAAAAACAACGAAGTGTGTATGTCTATAATGGTGTTAAATCAAGTTTAGCCTAAAGCTGCCTCCTTACATATTTCAGTTTGGCCTGAAGGTTTTTCTGCATGCTGTGAACCACAACAAGCAGAGGTGTAAACTGGTCATAGCCCACACCTGCGCCAATCGCTGAGTTTTGGCCAATCAAATGTGGCCACTGTTCAAACAATGTTCGAATAAGGCAAACACTGAGCTGCAACCAATCCAGCTGTTTCTGTACCTTGCTTCTCTTTTCTGTATTTCACCTTCCTTTTGCTGTCCATACGTTTTCTTCCACCACGTGGCTGCGCTGGAGTCTCTCTGAACCTGCTGTGATTCTGGGGGCTGCCTGATTCATGAATCGTTCATTGCTCAATTAAACTCCTTTAAATTTAATTTGGCTTCAGTTTTTCTTTTAACAATGGTGAGAGGTGACAACGTGCTAGCAGCCCTCGCTCGCTCTTGGCACCTCCTCTGCCTCGGCGTCCGCTCCGGCCGCGCTTGAGGGGCCTTTCAGCCTGCCGCTGCGCTGTGGGGGCCCCTCTCTGGGGCTGACCGAGGCCGGAGCTGGCTCCCTCTGCTTGCAGGGAGGTGTGGAGGGAGAGGTGCAGGCGGGAAATGGGGCTGCGGGCGGCGCTCACGGGCCAGCACGAGTTCTGGGTAGGCGTGGGCTTGGGGGGCCCACACTCAGAGCCACCAGCCGGTGCCACTTGCCCCGGGGCAGTAAGGGGCTTAGCACCTGGGCCAGAAGCTGCGGAGGGTGCACCAGGTCCCTCAGCACTGCCAGCCCGCCAGCGCTGCACTCGAATTCTCGCAGGGACTCAGCTGCCTCCCCACGGGGCAGGGCTCAGGACCTGCAGCGTGCCATGCCTGAGCGCCCCCACCTCCTGCACCGCCGGAGCCTCCCCGACAGGCGCCGCCCCCTGCTCCACAGCTCCCCAGTCCCATCCACCACCCAAGGGCTGAGGAGTGTGGGCGTGCAGTGCAGCACTGACGGGCACCTCCCCCGGTGGCCCTGGCGTGCGATCCACTAGGCAAAGCCAGCTGAGCTCCTGAATCTAGTGGGGTCTTGGAGAACTTTTGTGTCTAGCTAAAGGGTTGTAAATGCACCAGTCAGCACTCTGTATCTAGCTCAAGGTTTGTAAATGCACCAATCAGCACTCTGTGTCTAGCTTGGGGTTTGTGGATGCACCAATCAGTACTCTGTATCTAGCTAATCTGGTGGGGACTTGGAGAACTTTTATGTCTAGCTAGAGGATTGTAAATGCACCAATCAGCACTCTCTGTCTTGCTCAGGGATTGTAAACGCACCAATCAGCACTTTGTCAAAACAGACCAATCAGCTCTCTGTAAAATGGACCAATAAGCAGGATGTGGGTGGGGTCAGATAAGGGAATAAATACAGGCTTCCTGAGCCAACCAGAGGCAACCCACTGGGGTTGCCTTCCACACTGTGAAAGCTTTGTTCTTTCACTCTTTGCAATAAGTCTTTCTGCTGCTCACTCTTTGGGTCCGCACTGCATTTATGAGCTGTAACCCTCACCGCAAAGGTCTGCAGCTTCACTCCTGAGACCAGCGAGACCACAAACCCACTGGGAGGAACGAACAACTCCAGACCAGAGGAACGAACAACTCCGGACCAGAGGAACAAACAACTCCAGACGCACCGCCTTAAGAGCTGTAACACTCATCGTGAAGGTCTGCAGCTTCACTCCTGAAGCCAGCGAGACCATGAACCCGCCAGAAGGAAGAAACTACGAACATGTCCAAACATCAGAAGGAACAAACTCCGGACACACCATCTTTAAGAACCGTAACACTCACCACGAGGAGTCTGCGGCTTCATTCTTGAAGTCAGTGAGACCAAGAACCCACCAATTCTGGACACAATAGGATTATTCGTAATTGCCAAACACTGGAAACAACTCAAATGTCCTTCATCAGGGGAATAAACTATGGTAGCTCCACACAATGAAAATGTATTAAGCAATAAAAAGGAATAAACTCCTGGAACAAACAGATGAATCTCAAATGCATGATGCTAAGTGTCAGATGCCAGACTCAAAAGGCTGCACATTGTGTGATTTCATTGTAAACTAAAAGTAAGATCCTAATCCTCTGAACAGACTGAATGGACCCCCTCCTGGCCAAGAGGACCCCAGAAAAACCTGAAAAACTGTGTGCTTAGCAATAGCAGGAAGGGAAGTCAGACATACCTTGCTATACATCCTCCCTTTTGGAGTTTAAACACAACTGACCAGCACTGATGTTAAAATAGAGATGAGAAGGCTGACAAAACAGACTCTCTATAGCAATAAGATACCCAGTTATAAACAGGACCTAAAGCCATGCATGGCAAGGCCACATCTGCAGGCCATCAATCTTGCTATGTAGCATCCTTAACTTAAAACATTCCTTTGTGCTGTCTCCAAGTTTTAGAGCCTTTAACCAACTGTAAATTACAGAGTCCCTGAATCCACCTATAACCTGTAAGCCTCCTCTTCCAGACATCCCACCTTTTTGGACCTAACCAATGTGTGTTTTCCATGTATTGATTTAGGTCTTTGCTGTAGTTCCTGTCTCCCTTAAACACATAAGACTGATCTGACTGCCTCAGGCACACTTTCTCAGGACTCCTTGAGATTGTGTTTCCCTGAGCCATGGTCATGAAACCGACCCAACAGCACCTTAGTTTTTAGGATAAACACAGAAATTGACCCTTCTGGTCTTAAAGCTTGAAACTTTGTTTTATGTGCTTCTTTCCTCAGGAAAGGAAGCCCAGGTCTCTCAAAAAGTGTCAAAGAACTGAAACTCACCAGATCACTGCATCCAATGAGACTCCAGGCCCCCCATTCACCATGATTGCTTCCTTACCCCTCCTGAGTTCCTGTTTTCTTACCCATTGTTACATTTCTTCCCTGCTATCTAAACCCCTAGTTCTAGTCAGTCATGGAAATGGATTTGAGACTGAGCCCGTCTCCTCGGCTGCAGCACCTGATTAAAGCCTTCTTCTTTTGCAATACTCCTGGTCTCAGTGACTGGCTTTCTGAAGGGTGAGCAGCAGGACCTAGACTGAACCCGTGATGTTTCAATAACAGATTTTGGTTCCCTGACAAGGAACGCATTGCTCGTGGATCAGCATTGCTGAAGGCCTGAAGTCTCAGAAGCCCTCCTAAACAGCTGCCAGCCCAATTTTGGCTGGAGGTGAGAGTCTCCATCTCTCTCTGCCAGCCCCAGAAGTGTTCCTGATTGCCTCAGAAGCACTGTCTTTGAAATTTGACATCTGCATCAAGATAGGTGAGTGTCCTTTGTGGGCCCAAACAGCAGGATCTGCTCCTCTCAATTTGGGAAATTTTTAAAGGAAATTCCATTTGCAGGTTCAACAAGCCCAACTGACTAAGAGAGGAAAGCACCCCCACTGTTTCAGTATGGACACTCCTGAGGGCTTGTTTGTAACTGTGTGTTGTGTGTGTGCCTGGGAAAGTGAGTATCTTTTGTGAGTGCCAGATAGTAGGATCGGCTCTTCTTAATTTGGGAAATTCCAAAGGAATTTTTGTTTGCAGGGTGACCAAGCCCATCTCACCCAGGCTGGAGTGCAATGGCGCCATCTCAACTCACTGCAAGCTCCGCCTCCCAGGTTCATGCCATTCTCCTGCCTCAGCCTCCAGAGTAGCTGGGACTACAGGTCTGTGCCATCACACCTGGCTAATTTTTTGTATTTTTAGTAGAGACGGGGTTTCACCATGTTAGCCAAGATGATCTTGATCTCCTGACCTCGTGATCTGCCTGCCTCAGCCTCCCAAAGCACTGGGATTACAGGCGTGAGCCACCACGCCGGGCCTATGTTGCTGTTTTAAGCAGGGTTGGGCCAGATTAGTCTGTTTCAGGTGATGTTCTTCTGGGGTGCTGTTTGGCCCAAGTGCTCTTTGGGGTCTGGGGAGGTTTGGCCTTTAAAAATCAAACTGCTGGCCAGGCACAGTGGCTCACGCCTGTAATCCCAGCACCTTGAGAGGCCAAGGTGGGCAGATCACCTGAGGTCAGGAGTTTGAGACCAGCCTGGCCAACATGGTGAAACCCCAATGACTAAAAATACAAAAATTAGCTGGGCGTAGTGGCGTTCACCTGTAATCCCAGCTACTCAGGAGGCTGAGGCAGGAAAATTGCTGGAACCCAGGGGGCAGAGGCTGCAGTGAGCCAAGATTGTACCACTGCACTCTAGCCTGGGTGACAGCAAGACTCCATCTCAGAAAAAAAAAAAAGGCCAGGCGTAGTGGCTCATGCCTGTAATCTCAGCACTTTGGGAAGTCAGGGCAGGTGGATTACAAGGTCAGAGTTCAAGACTAGCCTGGCCAAGATGGCAAAACCCCATCTCTACTAAAAATACGAAAATTAGCCGGGTGTGGTGGCAGGCGCCTGTAATCCCAGCTACTCTGGAGGCCGAGGCAGAGAATCACTTGAACCTGGGAGGTGGAGGTTGCAGTGAGCTGATACCGTGCCACTGCATGCCAGCCTGGGCAACAGACCGAGACTCCGTCTCAAAAAAAAAAAAAAATCAAACTGCCATGGAAACTGCTTTACCTAAAATTTTGGTCCACAGCCTTCACTGGATTACCTATTGAGGCTAACAGAGTTCAGACATGTAAACAAATTCGTAGACTGGTGAGTTTGTATTGCTATCTCACGGAGTTCCAAGGTAAGAGCTATTGAATCTTTGTGTGTGTGTGTGTGTGTGTGTGTGTGTGTGTGTATACATGTCTAGATATGTTTATATCTATATATATATATGTATACATTTGTTATGTTATAGGTTGAGTCTACCAAGTTGGTTTATAAATAAAAGAGCACTTATAAATTAAGTAAATAAGTCCAAGCAATTTTCAACTCATAAATTAAGGTAAATTTATGAATTGAAATTAAGTAAATTATTTAATTACTTAACTAAATTATTTACTTAATTTTCAATTTCATTAAGTAATAATTACTTATAATTAATTAAAATACAATTAATAATTAGTTAAGTAATAATTAGTATTAAATAAGTCCCAGCAGTTTTCACGAGATTTAAGTAAATCTTCACTAAACAAACTGGCTTTGAAATTATAGGTAAAATAGGCTGGGCGCAGTGGCTCATGCCTGTAATCCCAGCAATTTGGGAGGCCAAGGCGGGCAGATGACGAGATCAGGAGATGGAGACCATCCTGGCTAACATGGTGAAACCCCATCTCTACTAAAAATGCAAAAAAAAAAATTAGCCGGGTGTGGTGGCAAGCACCTGTAGTCCCAGCTACTCGGGAGGCTGAGGCAGGAGAATGGCATGAACCTGGGAAGTGGAGCTTGCAGTGAGCCAAGACCATGCCACTGCACTCCAGCCCGGGTGATAGAGTGAGACTCTGTCCCAAAAAAAAAAAAAATTATACGTAAAATAAAAATAGAAATGTCTTCAGAATTGTCAGCACATATTTTTATCTGGGTTTTATATTTGTCTTTGCTAGATATTTTGAGATATCAGGGTTTGGCACAGAAGGTTATAAAACTATATACCCAGCCAAAACAAAATTATCTTTCTGTGAATTTTTTGATAAGTACGACTAATTTAATGTTGTTACTTTAATGAAAGCAGCTGAATCTTCTGAGTTATTGGTGAAAATACCCATGTAGTTAACTTTAAGGTTCTTATTTAGATGAATACCTAATATTCACAGGTTATAAAATGGTTAACAAGGAAATAAATGATACATAAATAATCTAGATAAACTGCTAAAAATAACATGTATTTATATACATTATATAAGTGCTATAGGGGAACTTTTTGTGTAATTTGAAACCTTATAATTATTTTTAACGTTCATTAGATACCTAAGTCATTTCCAATGAAGAAAAGGTTATGATATGGGGAAATATGTTTCTAAAAATTGTGGAACTGTTCTCATCTATAAAATGCTAACATCTGATAGTTTGGGATTTCTTGCTTCCTAGGGTTTCACTAAAATGTAAGGTTACTAAGAATAAAAGTTATAGTTAATTATAATTCTGTATATAAAATATACCAAAGAAGATGTGCTGTGAGAAAAAGAATAATTTTGTCCAACTCAGACATTATCTAAACGTTAGTTCAAATTATAGAGTTAAAAGGTTATTCATGAAACAAAGTAGAAAGGAACCAGTAAGTAGGGGAGAGAGATGTGAAGAAAGTTATGAATATGAAGATATATATTTGTTAAGGAAGGTTATAAAGAAAAAATAATAATTTTTCATGAGAAAGAAATCTTGTACGGTAAATTTTTGTCCTAAAATGACTGGTTACTTAAAAAAGAAAGAAAATTTAGGACAAACCAGAAAGTCCAAGCATGTCACAGATGGTCTTGCGTAAAGCATATGTAATTGTTTCCTGTTTCTGTGTGTCTGTCTTCATGCATATGCAGAGAAAATAGAAAGTTGAAAAAGTTTAGACAGTAAAATATTCTTTAAAACCTGATAGAACATTGGAGAAGTTTGGCTAATTAACATTGCTCAAAGTTAAAGGTCTTACTCTTGTGGGGGAGGAGCTAAGATGGCCAAATAGGAACAGTTCCGGTCTACAGCTCCCAGCATGAGCGACGAAGAAGACGGGTGATTTCTGCATTTCCACCTGAGGTACCGGGTTCATCTCACTAGGGAGTGCCAGACAGTGGGCGCAGGTCAGTGGGTGCGCGCACCGTGCGCGAGCCGAAGCCGGGCGAGGCACTGCCTCACTCAGGAAGCACAAGGGGTCAGGGAGTTCCCTTTCCTAGTCAAAGAAAGGGGTGACAGACGGCACCTGGAAAATCGGGTCACTCCCACCCGAATATGGCGCTTTTCCAACGGGCTTAAAAAACGCCACACCAGGAGATTATATCCCACACCTGGCTCGGAGGGTCCTACGCCCACAGAGTCTCGCTGATTGCTAGCACAGCAGTCTGAGATCAAACTGCAAGGCGGCAGCCAGGTTGGGGGAGGGGCGCCCGCCATTGCCCAGGCTTGCTTAGGTAAACAAAGCAGCCAGGAAGCTCGAACTGGGTGGAGCCCACCACAGCTCAAGGAGGCCTGCCTGCCTCTGTAGGCTCCACCTCTGGGGGCAGGGCACAGACAAACAAAAAGACAGCAGTAACCTCTGCAGACTTAAATGACCCTGTCTGACAGCTTTGAAGAGAGCAGTGGTTCTCCCAGCACGCAGCTGGAGATCTGAGAACGGGCAGAGTGCCTCCTCAAGTGGGTCCCTGACCTCTGACCCCCGAGCAGCCTAACTTGGGAGGCACCCCCCAGCAGGGGCACACTGACACCTCACAGGGCCGGGTACTCCAACAGACCTGCAGCTGAGGGTCCTGTCTGTTAGAAGGAAAACTAACAAACAGAAAGGACATCCACCCCAAAAACCCATCTGTACATCACCATCATCAAAGACCGAAAGTAGATAAAACCACAAAGATGGGGAAATACTATGCAGCCATAAAAAATGATGAGTTCACATCCTTTGTAGGGACATGGATGAAATTGGAAATCATCATTCTCAGTAAACTATCGCAAGAACAAAAAACCAAACACCACATATTCTCACTCATAGGCGGGAATTGAACAACGAGAACACATGGACACAGGAAGGGGAACATCACACTCTGGGGACTGCTGTGGGGTGGGGGGAGGGGGGAGGGATAGCATTGGGAGATATACCTAATGCTAGATGACAAGTTAGTGGGTGCAGCATACCAGCACGGCACATGTATACATATGTAACTAACCTGCACATTGTGCACATGTACCCTGAAACTTAAAGTATAATAATAATAAATTTTAAAAAAAAAGGTCTTACTCTTGATGAAGGTAAATTTTTGATCTTAAATTAACTTTTTTTGGATATTAGGCTTCCTGAAGTCCAAGAAAGACATATTAGGCTTATTTGTTATCTTAGAATTATACCGGAAGCATTGTAAATTGTGAGGTGGTATTTAACTTTCTTTGGGTTATATTTATATACATGTTATTAATATGTGTTCCAGGATTTATGACATTCTTGAAATTATAATATGTTTAAATAAATGCTGTCAATAATAGTTAATGATTATTATGTTAAATTGTTGTATGACACAGAAATAACCAAATTTCCTTGTCATCTGTGTCTTTTGACTATGGCTGCCTTAAGACTTTTGTCATCCACAATTGTTGTTTTGCTTTGATCTTTTTCAAAAAAAGTGACTTATAATCAGCTACCGTCCAGGGCTTGCTTCTTTGGGGGAGTTCCTGAAAAGGACTATTGAATTCAGGTGTCTGATAACTTTGGCGATTGCGCCACTGGATGAGAGAGAAAACTTCCACTGCACTAACTGGAAGGCTGATGTGTTCATAAACATTGCTCACCCAATATGACACAGGGCAGGAGCTGACTGCATGGACTCAGCTAATAGAACACTGGAATGCTTTTTATGTTTTTTTTTTTTTTGAAATATTGCTGATTCTTCTTTTGTCTTTCAGAGTCAGGATAATTTTTTTCTTTTGAGCTATTTATAACCTTGAAATATACTTTTAAGCGTACTGAGTATATATTTGTAAACAAAATTTGAGTCATATTTCTCTCTGCCTAATTTCTCCAGAATTTTTAAACTATTTGTGAATATTCTTAATTCATGGCAACGTGTTTGTTTGCATATGTTTAATAAGAATCTGTTTTATTTTATAATGGGACACAGCTGGGGGAACTGGTTATTTTCCCAATGCTTTGACTGAAATGGCCTTGCGAGAGGTTCCGGCGAAGCCAGTTTAGGACAGCCTATGCAAACCACAGTTCTTGCTGTGCTTTGTGTGGGTGATCAGGGCAGCAGGAAACTGAAGCTTATTTTGCAAGTAGGTTGTCCTACTGTGATTTGTCTTTGATGCAAGTGGGGGAATGGAAAGAGATTTTCTTTTAGAAGAAAACTCTATTTAGATTAACCTTTGATTCCTAAGTGACCACATGGTCACCCATGGTATGGAGCTGCCCACAGCACCCCTCCTCAGCATGGAGCAGCCAGAAAGACCCACAACCTGGTTCCCCATGGTTGAGGAACTGATAAACAAAAAGGGGGGACTGAAACCAGCCCAGTAATCCTAC
This sequence comes from Gorilla gorilla gorilla, assembly GCF_029281585.2. Lineage (NCBI taxonomy): Eukaryota > Metazoa > Chordata > Mammalia > Primates > Hominidae > Gorilla > Gorilla gorilla. The sequence goes on from NC_073235.2 coordinate 143,208,854, forward strand.
AGAGAGTTGTTTGCAGATAAACATAAAAATTGACCCGTCTGGTCTTAAAGCCTGAAACTTAAATTTGTTTTATCTGAGTTTCTTCCTCAGGAAAGACCTTCAGGCCTCTCAAAAAGTATCAAAGAGCTGAAACTCCTCTCAGAAAGTATCAAAGAACTGAAACTCACCAGACCATGGCATTCAATGTGACTCCAGGCCCTTTGTTCACCATGACTGCTTCCTCACCCCTCCCAAGTTCCTGCTTTCTCACACATTATTACATTTCTTCCTTGATATATAAACCCCTAGTTTTAGTCAGGGGGATGGATTTGAGATTAAGCTCCCATCTCTTCAGCTGCACTCCAAATTACAGCCTTCTTCCTTGGCAATACTCATTGTCTCAGTGATGGGCTTTCTGTGCAGGGAGCGGAAAGATCTAGAGCGAACCCCTGGTGTTTCAGTAACAGCCACTCATATTGGCTCAGAATAAACCTCTTTAAAATATTTTGCAGAGTTTGTTTTTTTTCTGTTGACACCATTAATATGGCATTCTCACAAGGGCAAAATTCTAGGCCAAAATAGATCAGCCACAGTTCGTTGAAGGAGACATTTATTACAAAGGCCATGGCAATATTTTGAGGGTGATGGAACTGTTTGTATATCCTGACTACAGTAGTAGTTACACAACCCTGTAATTGTCAAAAATTTCAGAACTATATATTAAAATGGGTGAATTTTACTGTAAATTATACTGTAATAAAAGGGGGAAAGGCATCTGTATTTGAAAGACTAGGCATGTTCTCCATTTAAAAAGGCACATTTCAAACATTATGTGTACAGTGATCCAGTTTACATATTTAAAAATAAACATGTGCGTTTCTTAAATCTAAAGGATATATAACAATTTGCTAGTATCCCTCTGGGGAATAAAATGCAAGGAGGCTTTTATTTTCTGTCTATATCCTTATTATTGGTACCATTTTAATCATTAAAAGTAAAAAAGCTACTTGTAACTAAACAAATAAACTTCCCCAGGACCTAAATATCTTTTTGTCCAGTGACTTAGACACACACAGCCACTTCGACCCCAGCTGAACACATGGCAGCCCCCTCACCTGGAAAAGCCGTGTCTTCATGTACATGGTGCCGTAGCCTTCTCGGTGGCTGAGGTAAAATGTGCCCGTGAAACTGGAGCCATCTGGCCACATGTAGGTACCCAGGCCATGGCAGTGGTCCCGGTAAAACTGCCCATGGTATGACTGTGAGATGGAGAAGTTGGTGAGAAATTGCTGCTCTTCCAGAACCTGACGGGATGCCCTTGAGGCCGAGCCACCATGCCTGGTTGGCAATGAATGGGGACCACCCAGGGCTGTGGCAGAACTCAGGGATGCCTGGCATGCGACTATTAGCGTCGGCACCTGAAGCACCCAGAGGGGTTACCAGGCAGTCAGCCTGATAGCCAGGCTCCCTCTCTGTCTTCTCCTCTGGTGGGGGACCGTGGGGAGGCGTAAAACTACCTAGACATCCTGAGTCAGGAGAGCACGGACTTGCCTTCTCCCTGGTGACCTTGACCTTCGGTTTGGAGGGTCCTGTCCCCACTCAGGAGCCCCATGCTGCTGAGCTCCCTGCCAGGTTCACAGGCGACAGGCTGGCCCTGGAAGGTTGGCTGTGGGCCCCAGTAGGCACGGGGGAGGACTCTGATTTATAACTCTTCAGCACTGGTTGGACACGTGAGCTCCACAAACAACAGGAGTGAGTGTATCAGAGCCTGCCCCTCTACCAAGGTCCCCAGAGGGAAAAAGAATGTGACATTTGGCCGGGTATGGTGGCTCACATCTGTAATCCCAGCACTCTGGGAGGCCGAGGCAGGCGGATCATCTAAGGTCAGGAGTTCAAGACCAGCCTGACCAACATGGTGAAACCCCGTCTCTACTAAAAATACAAAAATTAGCTGGGCGTGGTGGTGCATGCCTGTAATCCCAGCTACTCAGGAGGCTGAGGCAGGAGAATCACTAGAACCCTGGAGGCAGAGGTTGCAGTGAGCCGAGATCGTGCCATTGCACTCCAGCCTGGGCAACAAGAGTGAAATTCCATCTCAAAAAAAAAAAGAATGTGACATTCATGACAAGGGCTTCCAGCCAGGAGACCTCATGCTGAGTGCCAAGCACCACCTTTTTCTCAGAAACGGATGGGCCTGGAGTGCCCGCACAGCCATCCATGCTCACAGTCCACCCAGACCTGACCCCGACGTGAAGGGCATGGCAGTTTTCATAGCTTAGTGTCCCTTCCCTTTCTTCTGACAACAGACGCCCTCTCCCTACAGAGAGGATTCCCCAAGGGACCCAGCCCCAGTGCCTGGGCCAGGCCTGGCCGACCAGAGGACGCCTTACCCCTGCCCCATCTTGATGCACTTCATGCATCCCCAAGTCAGACCAGTGTCCTGCTGGGGCCTTTCTCTTTCCCAGGGGTGTTTGATGCCACCCCCAGGGGCTGGGCAGATGGAACAAGGTCAGTCTTAGAACCCCCTCGTGGAGATGGAAAGAGAGAGGACCTAGTTACATCATTAGAATCCTGGATCCAGCCAGGCCTGAGGCTACCTTACCCCTGGACTTTGCATGGCAAGCACCAACAGAGGCCTTTTCAGTTTCAGCTGCATTGAATGTGGGCTCAGGACCTAGCCTGGGGGTGCAAAACTTGTTCTCATTTTGTCTTTTAGAACGTTCGCTGCCTTCTGCTTAAGCCTAGACACAGGCAATTTCACCAAGGTAAATATACGAGTCGCTATGGTAATTCATAATTTTAAAACGTCTGCCCAGAATAAGAACTTATCTTCTTAAGTCACAGCTTCCCAAACCTCATCCTGGGACCCCAGCAAACCATGGGTGTGATTTTGGAAGTTGGGAAAGATGCTTTTCTCTGGACATTTCTCAAGGAGGAAAAACTTTAGCCTAGCATCCTTCCTGTTGATGGACCTAAAAGTTCCGGTCCCATCACTCTTGGAAGGATAAAGGCCAGCCACCAGAGGCCCTAGGGGAGGAGGCGGAGAAAGTGTGGAAGCAGTTACCTCGCCTGTGGGCCAAGAGAATTTGCCATATCCAAGCTTCATGTTCAACCCAAACTCCCCGTGGTACATGCAACCATCCTGCCACTCCTGCACACCCTGGATGAGCTGGATGTAGGACTCCCTCAGGTCCTGCGCCCTCAGCGGGCCCTCAGCTTCCTCCTCTTCCTTCTCAGGGGCTGCTGAAACATCCCTAAAAGGACAGGAGCAGAAGGAGGGAAGAGTGAAGTGGCTGCAGTGCCTTCAGTGACTGCCGAGCACAACCCCCGAGCACAACCCAGCCTCTCATTTCATCCCACAGTCCCAGGGCAGGTGCCGCTGCATCCCCACTCCACTCGGAGAGAAAACCGAGGCACAGAGGGTGCGGCGATTGCCCAAGGCCACACAGGAAGTGGAATGCACAGTAAGGCTGCCAACGGATAGGAGAGATGCTGCCAGGCCCTAGAGGCAGGACCAGTCGGCCTGTCCAGCCCGGGCCTGCTGGTGGCATCTCCTGAGATCGATGGCCCTCTGGCCCTCTGACCCACTCCAGCTGCCTGCAGGACGTGGGTGCCCACAGCAGGGTCCTCATTCAAGGGCCAGCAGTGCCAGCCCCAAGCTGGACAGAAAGCAGACTGCCCACACATGTGGACCCATGGAAGGTCGGAAGGCAGCTCGAGAGGCAGCCAGCTCATACTAGGATGGACAGGTGGATAGGTGGACAGATGGATGGCTGCAGGGCTGGGGAGTATGCTGCAACAGGGGGGAAGCACAAACCAGGGTGGATTTGCCGTAACTCATAGGGCGTCCACAGACAGACAGGGCATGTCAGACCCCCCACAGATGGACAGGGCGTCTCAGACCACCACAGACGGATGGGGCGTCTTAGACCACCACAGATGGACGTGGCATCTCAGACCACAAAAGGCGTGGTGCCTCAGACCTCCACAGATGGATGGGGTGTCTCAGACCCCTACAGAACGACAGGGCATCCCAGACCAACACAGGTGGATGGGGTGCCTCAGACCATGAAAGATGGACAGGGCATCTCAGTTCCCCCCCAGACGGACAGAGCATCTGAGACCCCCACAGATGGATGGGGCGTCTCAAAGGGCCTTCCGTTCTCAGCTGTGCAGGGCGGCCGTCCCTGGCCAAGGTGCCAGCAGCGTCCCTGCCTAGGGAGGGTCCTCTTCCTGGCCTGTGGAGCCGCCTTCTCATTGGCTCCCCACATGGTAGTGAGAGAGGATGGGGAACTCTGGGCTCTTCTGCTTCTCATAGGTACACTCATCCCATCATGGGCTCCATCTTCACCACCCCATCTAAACCCAGCCACCTCCCAAAGCCCATTGTTGGGAAAAAGGCTTGTGGGGTGCCTGCATAAACAGGCCATGAAAATATGGGACAATAAGTTGTGGAAAGCCACAAGAGGCCTCTGAGGAGGAAAGCCTCCTAACTGCCATCATGTTCCCATGCCCAGAGCGAGATCCGCTCTTTTATCTGTAAACACTGTGTTCAAGGAGAAAGACTCTCCTTTGAAGCACTGGACTGTGGACAGACATGCAGGCTCCTAGCTAAGCCCGCTCCCACCAGTTACTCTCCGATAAGTTAAAAGATATGCTGTTTGAGCACAAAGGAGATTCACTGAAACCGCTATTGCTATAGATTACACCTATGACGCACTGCCACCCTTTCACTGTTTCGCCCTGAACATCTGCTTCTCAGATCTAAGTGTACTCAATAAATAGTGTGGAGACCAGAGCTCTGAGCCTTTTGCAGCCTCCATTTTGCAACTGGCCCCCTGGCTCCCCACCTTTCAATTCTTAACCTGTCTCTTCTCAATCCTTTGTCCCCACTAGACTTTGGGTACTCTACGGGTGGTGTTGAGGCTGGTCCCCAACATCCATCACACTGGGCCAGGGCTGGGACTGAGTTTTGGAGGCCCACAAACAGGGACAACCACGATGGGGTGACAGGGGGACCTCGTGAGATGCTGCAGTGAGACCCCAGGGCAGCCCCTGGCTCAAAGCAGCCCTTGCTGTGAACAACAGAGCTGTGAAGATGGAGACAACGTGGGAGCCCCATTTCGTGAGGGAAACGTTCCCTCCCTCCACTAGGCGGCGACACGGGTGGCAGAGTGTGCAGGCAGGAAGGGACATGAGAAGGTTCCAATTACCATCTATTGTCGTTTTCCTCAGTGGTTGCTGATACAGTGTTGAGGCTTTCAGATTTCTCCAGAAACTAGTTTCTCAGGGAGTAACACAGTTCAGCGATTTTTACTGCTTGCCTTAAGAAGAATCCCGGCTAACCCTGGGCCCCGGGTCAGGGTCGGACCTCCCTGCTGGAGGGTCCCCCGCACCTTGTGGCGAAGACAGCATAGTTCTTCAGGGACCCCGGCTCCTCGGCAGCAGGGGTCTCGCCGCCCTTCCCCTCTAGCGGGCGTTGGGGGCTGCCAGCCCCAGAGACTTCGTCCTCTAAGCTAAGGGAGGCATGGGCCCCTTCCATGTCTGTAGTCTTCCAACCTGCAAGCCACGTCAGGACCGCACATTTGCCCCCAGGGCTCCCGCCAGGAACTCAGAGGACGCCCGAGGCCCCGCCCGCGGCCCCTGAGCCTCAGAGAACCCAAGCCCCTCCCTGAACCGCGCCGGAGCCTGGGCCGCCACCCACAGGTCCCGGACCACCATCCTGGGAGTCCTCAGGGAGACCTGTCGGAACCATGGGTAAACTTCACCCGCGTCCCCAGGTGTCCCTGTCCCTTCGTGGGCGGGAATCACAGCAAGGGCGGTCGCGGCCACGTGGCCAGGCCAGGCCCGCACCCACTATCGCCCAGGAGGCGCCGCTAACAGCGGGTCTCAGCCACGGGCCTCTGAAGCCAGCGCTCGAGGGTGGGCTCGGGAGACGCCGCGCCCACCTAACCCCACGCCCCCAGCCCCTCGGACCCTCCCTGGGGTGGGGACCGCGAGCCTGGCCACCCCCCCCGGACCCGCCGCCCCACGGAGCTCCGGGATCCCCCTAGCCCCGGCTCCCAGCGCCCCTGTCGCGAGACCGCACCAAGCAAGACTCGAAGAGCTCGCGCCGGACAGCAGGGAGACCGACGGGACTGCAGCCACCGCGGACGCCCGCGCTCCCGTCCCGACTGCTCGCCAGCCGTGCGCCTACGGAGAGCGTCGCGTTTCCCTGGAGACAGCCCCGCCCCATGCCCGCTGCCACTCTCCGGCTCCGCCAATCCCCCCGCCAGGACGCACCCGGCCCCGCCTCCGGGCGTGCCCGCCCTCTGTGACTTCAGCGGCTTGGGGCCGACACCCCGCAGGCCTCGGTGCCAGCCTCCCGCTTACCCGGTCAGCCCCTGCGCCGAGTACCCCTGGGAGAGAAAGCGCTAAATTCCCCCAACACTCCCGTGATGGGGGCACGGGGAGCGCCGTGGGACACCTGAGGAAACTGAGGCCCAAGTGTTAATTAACTTGCCCTGATCACCTAGCACGTGGAGCCACGGCTTGCTCAAGCCCTGCCTGATTCCAGCCCCGGCCTTTGTTCATTCAGTAAATGTGGAAGGCGCAAGGGTAACTCGAGGCCTGCGGAGGGAACGAGATGAGGGAGGCCGCAAGAGTCACCGCAGAGAAGAGGGATTGGCTGTCTTGGACCGAGGGTCTCGGGGAAGGACTGCAGGAGAGAGGATTCTTGATGGGGCTTCACAGGATGCGCAGGAGCTCTCCAGGCTACAGAGCGCATTTCAGGAACTGGACTGGGATGTACAGAGGCACCATGGTGGGAAACAGCTGGGCCTTCCTGCAAAGAGGGGAGAGGCTCTTGGAGGTGCAGGGCTTGCGTTTCTCAACCCAGACTGCCTCTGAGAACAGGGCAGGGGGTGTGAAGAGCCAATGCCCTGGTCCTCCCCACTGGCTAGCTTTCCGGGGACTAAGGACTAAGGCTGGGCCAGGATTCTGGGGTTCTAGGGGCACTGCCTCCACATGCCAGTGCCTGTCTGTTGAGTTCACTTCTCTCTAAAATCTCATTTTACACCACGACCCAGTACAAACCACTCAGAAAAATGTTTCATTAAAAATTCGGCATACTACATGCATGCACTCTAATATTTTCATGTCTATTATTTCTCGAAAAACTAAAATGCTGATCATGACCCACAGAATTGATTTCACAACCCACATTAGTTGTGAATTACAACTTGCTAAGGAGTCAGAACCAACATGTAGAAACCCTCTGTTCTTAGCAAGCACATTCTGGTTACACTGTGGGGGACTAGCACCAAGTCCAGGAGACAGAGGCTGGCCCAGACTAAGTGTGGCAATGAGATGCAGAGACACTTAGGATGAATTGGTTCCCAATCCATTACCTCAATGGGGTGGGAGCATGATGGTTCAAGTAGCAGGCTTTGGAGCAGAAAACCCACCTCAACCATCCTCCAACCATAAAGGGTGATGATGATTCATGAAACAGTCCAGGAGGAGGAGGGACTTCAGGTTTTGTTTGATTCATTTCAGTGGCCCAACAGTGGCATCAAGGACCTTGGCTCTCCCATCTCCTCTGCTTTCACCCAAGGCTGGCTTCCCCTTATGGCCATGAGAGAACAGAGGAGCCTTCCAAAGTGCTCTCTCCTTCATGGGTTATTAGACACCAAGCTCATTCCCAGAGCAGTCACGGGAGTGTGGCCTTCACTTTTGGCCAGAGACAGAGCCAACTCCTAGAAGGTGGAGGGAGACAGTGTCCCAACCTAATCAATGGCTCCCATGAACGCCAGGGAAAAAAAGGGAATTCCACTCCTCCACCCTAGGAAAGTTGGAGTCCTTCCTTAGGGTGGAGGAAGTGGGAAACAGATGCTGATAAGACCTCCACGGAGGTGATGTCTGGAGCTGCAACCAGTGAAGACCTGGCTGCAGACATATTTGAGTCTTCAGCTCAAGAGTAAACCCCAGGCTGCAATAAAGATTTGACAGTTACCAATGCTAGATGGCTGATGGACAAAGCAATGACGATAACCCAGAGAGAGACTGTATGCAACTGAACCTTCAATTGCTAAATGTCTGCAGGGCTGTTGAGACAGTTGCTTTTCAGTGTATCCATTGCCTGAAAATTACCAGATGTCAGAAAAATTGAAGGGGTCTTAAATGGCAATTTCATGGACATTAAGTGATATTAAATTTTTTAAAGTTACAATGCTGACCCCAATAAATTACTTAGAAACAGCAAAATGAATAGTGTGGTCTATGAAGAAGTGATGAAAATAGAAATTAGTTTTATTTTATGAGCCATGTGTTATAATACATAGAAAAAAATGCACCAATTACAAAGCGGGCCACAAAAAGGAATAAACGTAAAGCCGACCACGCAGTCACCAGGGAAAGGGTGAAGACACGGGAACCACGCAGCCCGCCGTCCACGTGCACCGGGTAGCCACGGGGCCCTAGCCGAACGACGCGGACGCGAAGTGGGCAGGCCCGGCCAAGCCACGCCTCCCCGCCAGACGCCGCAGGAGAGCGGGCAGGGCGCTGCGCGCAAGAGACACAGACGCAAGCCCAGCGCCACAGGCCGCGGGGGCAGGGAGGACGGCGCCCGGGGACAGAGAACATGGGACGCAGAGCGGTCCAAGGCCCCGGCGCCCTGGTGAGGCCCAAACCTCCCGCCATGCCCCCGGCCCCAACGAGACCCAAGCCCCCTGCCCCGGCCCAGCGCCCGCGGGAGACCCAAGCCCCGGCCTGGTCCACCTCGGAGGCCTCTAGGACCCGGGGGCGCCCGGCGGCCCGCCCGGCTCCCACAAATAGACTCCTGGGCGGGCGCCTGAGCCCCCAAAATAGATCCTCAGGGCCCAAAAGCAGACTCTTCGGCGGGCGCCATGGGACCGGGAGAAGCTGGGCGCCGCGGGGCCGCCTCGCCCGTACCTCCACCGTTCGTGCGCGTCGCGCCCTCACTCTTCCTCGGGAGCGCGCGAGCCGCGGGCGCGGAGGAGCAGCTGTCGCGCGCGGGAGTCACGCTGTGCGTCAACGTCTCCCGCCAGCAGCCCGGCCCGCGCGCGCCCGGCGTGGCAGAGCTGCGCGTGCCCGTGTTCGACGACCCGGCTGAGGACCTGCTGGCGCACCTGGAGCCCACATGCGCCGCCATGGAGGCCGCGGTGCGCGCCGGCGGCGCCTGCCTAGTCTACTGCAAGAACGGCCGCAGCCGCTCAGCCGCCGTGTGCACCGCGTACCTCATGCGGCACCGCGACCTCAGCCTGGCGAAGGCCTTCCAGGTGGGCGGGCCTTTGGGGGGGCGGTGTTTCGAGAGGGGCGTGTCTTCCGGGGACGCGTTTTCCGGGCGGGGCCGGCTTCGGGATTGGGACAGGCACTTCCGGGAGGGGCGGGTCTCTCTCGTGAGGGCGGGCTTAGGGAAGCAGAGAGGCACTTCCGGGTTGGGCGGCACCCACTCTTAGAGCTGGGCCCGCCTTGGCCCTTGCTGGCCATTAGCGCGACTTGGGGTTACCCAGTACACTTCTTGTTTGCAGATGGTGAAGAGCGCTCGCCCGGTAGCAGAACCGAACCCGGGCTTCTGGTCTCAGCTCCAGAAGTATGAGGCGGCCCTCCAGGCCCAGTCCTGCCTGCAGGGAGAGCCCCCAGCCTTAGGGTTGGGCCCTGAGGCTTGAAGCTTGAAGGCCTGCTGCCTGGAGGAAGGATGTCCCTGCACTGATACAGAAGGCTGGTCTTCACCCTTCTTCCTCACTGTCATATCGAGTTTTCCTTTGTGTGTGTGTGTGTGAAACATAGTGCTTTTAATTGTATATTTCTGGCTGAGCTGATGCACAAATTATCTTACAGACACAAAAAGAAATACATTTGGTAAAACATCGAAGACAAATTAAGAAAAAGTAAATAGTGATCCTCCATTATTTACACTCCAGAATCTTGAGTGTTTGGGGGTGCCGGCGCATTCTACCAGTCTCAGGGAAGGACATGAGTACAGGCTACAGTAATCAGAATCTGAGTCATAGGTGAAATCAGGAAAAGCAACTCTTCTTGTGTTTATTTTTAGTAGTGTCATAAGAACGGACTAGTTCTTCCTGCGTGACCACGGATGCTTCTGTTTGAGAAAATGCATACCCACGTGGGACATTTAGATCAAGAAAGCTGTTGATGAAGACATTGTTGAAGGGCAACTTGGGTGATTGGGGAATTATTCTCTTCATCAGCCCCTCTGCAGTACAGCTGGAGCTGTCCCATAGGAGTTCGGACAATCACGGACATCCTTTTTCTTTCTCTCTTTCTTTTTTTTTTTGTTTGAGACAGAGTCTCTGTTGCCCAGGCTGGAGTGCAGTGGCGCAATCCCGGCTCACTGCAACCTACGCCTCCCTGGTTCAAGTGATTCTCCTGCCTCAGCCTCCTGAGTAGCTGGGACTACAGGTACTACAGGTGTGTGACACCACACCCGGCTAATTTTTTGTATTTTTAGTAGAGATGGGGGGGTTTCACCATGTTAGCCAGGATGGTCTCGAACTCCTGACCTCGTGATCCACCCACCTCAGCCTCCCAAAGTGCTGGGATTACAGGCGTGAGCCACCGTGCCCAGCCTCCTTTTTCTATTACTAGAGAACTCCAGGACATTAAGAATTTCAAAAGCGATTTTTTCACCCACGGCTTCTACGGTGACAGAGTATGGTGTTCCTGTAGCGAAACAAAGCCAAGTTTTTTTGCTCCTTTCACTAAAGCTGCTTCATCCGGGGAGGAAGCCTGGTAGATTATAATATTTCCAGGGATAACAGTGTGGCACACAGATAACAGGGTAAGAAATTGGTCTATATAGTTTTCTGTGGGATGGCCATTCTCAATGTTCTGCAATAAACTGGGGTCATTAAAATATCAGGGCTCGGATGGAAGGTGTTGCACCATAAATGACACCTGCAGTGGTACTTCTTAAATGTCTTAATATTGCAAGTGAGGGTTCCCATTTTATCAGAAAATAGAAATTTTACCTGCCCAAGTTCTTCACTGAGATTGAATGTGCTGGCCATGGTGTGGACACTATTTACTTTATAATGCACATCTTGATCCCAGTTTATAAACTGGGCCTGAATATATTTCACAATTTCCATAGTGACCAGCAGACTAATGGGGATGAGGTACTGTTATAAGATGATGAACACCAGTATGTCAAGCACAATGCTGTGAGCTGGAATCCTCTTTCAGGTACCAAATGTCACCATACTTTTTATTCCATAGCACGGCTCCCACGCAGCTCACTACAGACATGACCAGAGCAGCAGGAACCAAAGGGAGACCTGCCCATTGTCACTTTCTTAATCTCTGATCTCTTGAGGTGATTTGACAGAATTCTGCAGGAATTTGGTTTCAAAGCCAGTGTGAACAACTATGCCAGTGATCCACTGAGCATTTTTTTTTTTTCTTGAGACAGAGGCTCACTCTGGTGCCCAGGCTGGAGTGGGCGCCATCTCGGCTCACTGCAAGCTCTGCCTCCCGGCTTCATGCCATTCTCCTGCTTCAGCCTCCTGAGTGGCTGGGATTACAGGCGCCCGCCACCACGCCTAGCTAATTTATTTGTATTTTTGGTAGAGACGGGGTTTCACTGTGTTAGCCAGGATGGTCTCAATCTCCTGACCTCATGATCCTCCCGCCTCGGCCTCCCAGAGCGCTGGGATTACAGGCGTGAGCCACCTCGCCCGGCCAATCCACTGAGCATTTCTAAGCTGTGTACCTCTTAACAAGACCCGGTCAGGCCCAATTGGAACGGGGCTTTTACCACCTAGGCGGAAGCTCAGCCATTGAAATGACGATCAGGTGCTTCACGGTCTATTTTTCCAGATAGGCCTAACAGCTGGTTTTCTGTTTGCATTTCAGCTGTTTCTGGCAAAGCCTGCCATGTCTTACATTTGTCTCTCTATCCGGATTAGATGTTGCTATATGAACACATCGACTAAGACTCACTGGAACACATCAGGACTGGGTCTGCAGGAAGGAGCTCCCCATTCGAGGCCTTCACAGTGTCACCCACATTCACCTCTTTCCACTTAATTGTGTCCCATGAATCCTGTCATAACAGTTTTGTGTTCCTTAACTATTTTGTCTGCCATGTCATTTATGTTGTATAACCTCTTTAATGCCTGAAATCATAAGAATAATCATCAAAGGCAAGAGGGTTGTATATTTTCCCGTTGGAGACACATCTGGAATTTGCTGCAATAAAATAATAATAAGAAAGCATTGGCAGCTTTGGTAAACTGCAGATTCGAAAGTCGAGGGAGAAATGAGCACACGCTGTACTTGGCTGTACATATAATTGTTGACTGTGGGTTGCAGAAATTTCTCTCAAGCATCATCACCACTTTTGCTCAGTTATCAGTAGTAATAACAGCAATCAAAACTGAAACTGCTCCAGATGCCTGTCTAGGAAGTATGGTTTTCCATCCTTCCTACTGCTTTCTTCACAAGAGAATCCTCCACCTCAGTGGCAGGCTGAAGGGCCCACTCTGCGGTCCTGCCACCAGTGCCCTCTGAGGTCCATGGTCCCACTGCACCACGGCCGCCCAGTGCACTCGCCTCCACGCTGAGTTTTCATTTTTCCCAGTTAAGCCCCATCTTCCTGAAACGCAGCTCAAGAGGGTCTCTGTCCCCTCTTGATGGTGGGGCAAGGGTCTGTGCATCAGACCACACAGACCCCTGCACCACCATCTGCTCCATCCTCTCCCTCTGGTCAGCTCAGCTTATTAAACAAGCCTTGGTCAGGAAAATCTAAACCACTTAAGGAACTGGGCAGAAAGAAACTGAATGCAGGGAGAAGAAGGCTGGGGAGCCAAGGACAGGAGAGGAGACATAGGGGAGTCACAGGGACCTGCCACCCAGATCCCCACTGCCTGATGTCCTGGCTGTGGAGGGCACCTGGAGCTGCCAGCAGAGCCTCCTGCCCACCAGCTGCTGAAGCCACAGTATATCTCCTTCCTCCCACCTCCCGGACCTCTCACTGGTCTCATCTGGGCACCGAACATGGGAAGCCCCCCCTGTGACAGGCAGGGGAGAAGGAGGCTGTGCTGACAGACGGCCTGGTGAGGGAACCCGGGAGGCCTCCAGCATCTGCACCCCTCTCCTACTTTGACCTCTGTTTCACCAACATTGCACCCCAACCTAAAGTCACATAGCTACTGTCAAGCCAACGAGGTGCTGCCTCTCCCGCCGTGTGAGGGTGGAACCCCAGAAGCCACCACTGGAGGCATCCAAGCATGTTGATTCCTTCTCCAGTTCAGACACCACCTCTCCTGGACATCCTGTGGCCTAAAGACTATCCTAGAATCAACACTCCTTAAATAAGAGTGGGGGAAGAAAAGGAAAATGTGTGTAATACATGTGAATCACAGATAACGTAGTCATTGGTTAATATATACAACTATGCGTATTTACATTCTGTATGCGGCAATGAGTAAAATACTGTGGTTGGTGCTTATCTGCCTTTTCCAATACTCGTTCCACGTTCTACCCTCAGCCAGTGCCTAAGCTGCTTATGGCCTTCACCTGGTGGCGTGACTCGATCCTTCATTTTTAAGGCCCCATGCCCTGCATGGCTGCCCACACAGATGCTGTGGCCTCCGTTACCTGTACTGCACCACCAGAGAGAAGTAGGAGGCACCACTCTTCCTGGCCCCCAAGCCTCACAAAGCCTCATGCCCACCTGCCAGAGCCAGCCCTGTGTTGTCTCATGCTTCTGTGGCTGGGCCGTGTCTGAGCCATCCTCCCAGTGAGAGCCGGTTGTGTTCCTAAGCAAAAGCATCCCACCTGGGGACCGAACATCTCTGATGCGGCAGAGCCCAAAGCTGGGGGGATGGGAAGCACGGGTTTTGTCAGCCAAGCGTGGGGGTGGTAGTGAGAAGGGCCTTCTCCCTCCCCACGCCTTGTGTACCGGGGCCTCAAGCATAGGCCACACCTTGTTGGTCGCTGCCCCTCTATGCCCTGTCACCAGTCGGCACCACCCATCGCTGTGGACCGCGGCCCCCATCACAAGCTGGTGCCCAGGGCAGTCCCCATCTCTGTGGAGGGCTTGCCTGCTGCTGTCCTCTCTAGATAAGCTCCTCATGACTCATGCAACCTTTTCATCAACCCGGAAGGAAGCAGCCGCCGGTCTCCACTAGCGGGTGAGGAACAGTGGCTTGGAGAGGAGGGAGGACCTGGGCCTGCGGTTTCCCCCGCGGCTCAGCCCTGCTCACAGCACCCTGATGAAAACCTCGGCTGCCCTTGCCTCAGGGCAGGGCACACCCTTTACCTGCTGACCTGGCCCTGGTGACAAGGGGACAAGGGCAGCAGGGCCCCGGCCAGGCTGAAGGACACCTGTGGGTCACATCAGACCTTTTTAGCCCACCAGCTCCATCTGAGAACTGGTAGCTCCCTGGTCCTCTGTCGGGGTTGGGCGCGGCCCTGTCTGAACACTGCTTCTTCCTGGAAGCTTTGCTGCCCTCCCCAGCCTGCTAGAACCCTCCATGCCCACACCCACCTCCTAGTGGGTGAAGCCAGGAACCCCTCCCTCGGGTGCATCAGGGGAAGGCTGGGGTGCAGATGCCGCGCAGCCACTTCACTGCGCTGATCACCAAAAAGCTGGAGTATGAAAACTCCTGTGGGAGAAAGCCAGGGCTGACAGTCGCGACGTCCAGGTTCCTCTGCCAGGGTTAGAGAAGTCAGAGGTGTCTGCCCAGGCCTGCATGCGGCGTAGCCTCCGCCCCCAGGGGGTGTCAGGCAGGCGGGGGCGGGGCCTCCTCGGGCGGGGCGGGGCGGGGCCGGCGCGAGAGGCTCCCGCGGCTCAGTTGCAGACCCCGCCCTCTCGGCTCAGCCGCACCTCCAGCACCATGGGGTGCAGTAGGGCAGCTCCTCACATACGTGCGCGGTGGGAGGCGCTCCCCTGGACCCCCGGGGAGGAGGTGCCACAGCAACTCTGGACTCCTGTGTGTGGAACTGGCCGCGGAGAGGTGCCCAGGGCGAGACCCCAACCTCTGCTCCCTGAGTCCAATGCGGGTGGCAAGACCCCAAGCTCCCTGTGGTGACTTGCCCCCTGGACGGCCAGGCCCAGCTAGTGTGGCACCGCGTGTGCAGAACTGAGGTTCTTCCAGCCAGGAACATGGCCCGGTGGGCTCTGGGGAGCCCCGTAGAACTGGGGGTGCCATCGAAAACAGTCTGCCCTTGGCACTGCAGGGCCCCACCGGGCAGGGCGCTGGGGGCAGTGAGGAGGGTCCCATCTCAGCTGTCTTCCCTGTCAGCCTTGGATGTAAGGCTGATCCACACCTCTGAGTGACTGTGTAAGCCTAGGGGTTCCTGGTGAGTTTGGGATGGGTGCCCCAAGATCGTGGCCGTGTCCCTAAAGAGGGCACGTGGGGACCTGAGGTCCTACGGGAAAACTGAAATGATGCCTCAGTGCTCTGTCCCGCAAACGTGAACGCACACTCTCCCTCTCAGCCTTCCTTCCCGCCCCACGGAAGGAGGGTAGACACAGAGGGTTACACAACGAGGAGACTGAGTCCAGACACAGGAAACACTACTCAGGGCTGACGCTGAGTCGAGTGCGGTACCCGAGTCCAGCCCTGCACGGCCACACCTCAGTGGAGCAGAAGCGAGAGGTGTCCTGGGTTCCTGGATAGTTCCCCAGCCCCAGAAGCCCCTTGTCCCTAGGAATTAGAATTCTTACTTGATGACAACAGCGACATCATGGTGGCCCCTGTTATTCCACAGCCTCAAAACTCAACCGCTGTGAGCTCACTAGCAGCTTCTGCCAGGCGAGCACCCCTTCCCTCGGGGCTCAGGCTCCTGGACAGGCTCAGCCTTGGGCAGCCTTCGCCAGGTCCACAGAGAATGGCGTTGGGAAGGGTGGACCTGGCGGATGGGGTGGGGACAGGCAGGCCAGACCCTCGTTCGTACCCCAGCACAGGGCTCCCAAATGAGAGGTCCCCAGCACTGCCCAGAGGAACTTCTCCGATTGTGGAAATGATTCCTGCCTGCTTTGTCCATTAGCCACTCCTCCCACGAAGACACACACACTCACTCACTCCACCTGCCACGAAGGAACTGAACTTCTAACTGTATTTAATTCGCATCTAAATGGCCACACGTGGTTGGTGGCTGCTGTAGTTGACAGCGCCGCGTGAAGGCTCCGGAGCTTCTCGCACCGCAGGGCCCACAGCACAGACCACACCTGTAGACTTGGCGGAGTGGCAGGGGTGCCAGGAGAATCCTGCCCTGCCCGTAGCCCCGGATGAAAGGATGACATTGAGTTCGCGACGCTGCGCTCCTCGGGAACACGAACCACACCTGGAAGCAGCCTGCCCCGGTGGCCCCAAGGTTCCCGGGTCCCTTCAGCGGCTGCCCCAGAGGCCTGGCCCGCAGTGTCTGGGAGGGAGCAGCGATCCCGCCTCCTGGGATCTCCCGGGCGCCGCCCGGGGAGGGAGCGAGGGGCTGGGGGTGCTGCTCAGCCGCTCCGCGCGCCTCGGCTCCCAACACAGCGCCCCGGCCCCGCGCCGTGCTCGATTCCCCGGCTCCCCGCGCCCCTGGCTCCTGGCCCTCCCCGCCCGGCGCCCCGGCCCCGCGCCCCGGCCCCGCGCACAGCGCCCCCGGCGGCGGCCGAGCGGAGCCCGAGCGGGGCGGCGCACGGCGCGGGGCCGGGCCGGGCGGCTCCCGGCGCGACTTCCTGTTGTGCCCGCGCCCCGCCGCCGCCGCCCGGCGCCCCTCGCCCGCGGCCCGGCGCGGCCGCCGCCCATGGATTTCACCTAGTGCCGGCGGCCATGGCCGCGCAGTGCTGCTGCCGCCAGGCGCCCGGCGCCGAGGCCGCGCCCGTCCGCCCGCCGCCCGAGCCGCCGCCCGCCCTGGACGTGGCCTCGGCCTCCAGCGCGCAGCTCTTCCGCCTCCGCCACCTGCAGCTCGGCCTGGAGCTGCGGCCCGAGGCGCGCGAGTTGGCCGGCTGCCTGGTGCTCGAGCTGTGCGCGCTGCGGCCCGCGCCCCGCGCGCTCGTGCTCGACGCGCACCCGGCTCTGCGCCTGCACTCAGCCGCCTTCCGTCGCGCCCCCGCCGCCGCCGCCCAGACGCCCTGCGCCTTCGCCTTCTCCGCCCCCGGGCCGGGGCCCGCGCCGCCGCCCTCGCTGCCCGCCTTCCCCGAGGCGCCCGGCTCCGAGCCCGCCTGCTGTCCGCTGGCCTTCAGGGTGGACCCGTTCACCGACTACGGCTCCTCGCTCACCGTCACGCTGCCGCCCGAGCTGCAGGCGCACCAGCCCTTCCAGGTCATCCTGCGGTACACCTCGACCGACGCCCCCGCCGTGAGTCCGGGGCGGGCGCCGGGGCTGCGGGCCGGTCCGCAGGGCGCTGCTAGCGGCCTCTCGCCGCACGGCCAGGCTGAGGGACGCGAATCTGCGCCCTACAGGTGCCCCCCTCCCCCCACCCCGGTGATTCCCAGCTGTTGCCTGTGAGCCCTTAGGACCCTTGGATAGAAGCCGGAGTCCTGCGGGGACACGGGACAGCATGTCACTCAGGGTAGCCTCCCGTTCAGGTGTTCGGTCCCTGCCTGGGGACATGAGCAGCTTCTGTCACCCACCAAGGTGTACATCTGCAGGATCCTGGCACCGAGGGTTGGGCTGGAGTGTCAGCTGCGGAAGGGCCTCCATGTGACCAGGGCGTGCAGATGAGTCCAAGCCAGAGGCAGAGGAAAGGGCCATGGAGGTTGTGATGCTCGGTTTGGGGCTCCCTTGGCCAGCACTGGTGGGAGTGTTGAGACCAGTGGGCCCCGCGACCCCAACATAGACACACATAGGCTCTGCAGGGCTTGCACACTGGGTACCCACCACTCCAGAGACTCTGCAAGAAAGGCCAGGTGGCTGAGGCTGGCGCTGTGGCTGCAGCACCCCCTCCACCTCCACCAATGGGGGTGTGTACAGGATGGAGCAGGGCCTTTCCTTCCTACAGCATGGGGGGTCATACTGCATCCCTAGGTGGTATGGACGGCACACATGTGACACCCGACGTATGCAACACACACACAGCTGTGGAGGCGCTGGGAAGTCCAGCTGTCACTGGTCACGACACATAAATGGACAGGGTGGTGGAGAGGTGGTAGAGAGGCTTCAGGTCACAAAGAGCCAAGGTGACATCTGGGCAGGAAGAACCCAGACCAGTGCACCCCTATGGGCCTCCTGTACATTTCCCAGGAGCCCTAAGCAGGACCTGCCACCTCACCTTTTTCCCAGAACCCCTGTGGGTGTGCAGGCCGCTGGCCAGCCGGCCCCGCCCCTGCTGTGGTATTCCAGGGCTCTGACAGGTGGCAAGTATGCCTCCCAGTATGACAGGCGAGAACTGAGGGATGGGCTTCTCCTTGGCCTTGATCCGTGTTTGGAGCCCACGTGTCTGGTCCACCCAACACTGGCCTGCAGAGTGGCCGGACCAGGGCCCTCAGCAGGCTGCTGTGAACGGGGCCCAGTGAGAAAGGGTGGCCATTGTCTCTTGGCTTCCTATGGCCTACTGGGTGGCCCTTGGGTACTCTGGGCAGGGAGAGTGGCATAGTCCCCAAAGTCTGAGTGGTGTCAGGGTTGGCAGGCTGTGGACAGGGGGCCTGGCGTCACCTGGCCTATGAGCCGCCCCACTTGCAGAAGGCAGAGTATTCGACTCTAACCTCAGGCATGCATCTTTGTATGTGAGCGCCATGGGGCTGGGGCCACACGTGGAGTCCCCTTCTCTTCCTGCATGTTCCAGGGACTCAGGCCCAAATCCCTAAGCCTGTCCCTGTGCCAGGGAGGATGCAGCGGGAGCTCCCTGGGAGGCCCTGCCAGTGGGCCCCAGGCCCCCAGAGGCTTTTTGGAGGTGCTGCAGATGCTTGGGCCCATTCCCGCACCCGCACCCCACCCCACCCCACCCCACCCCAGCAAGAACAGCGTTCTTCCTGCCCTGCAGCGTCTGGAGCCCTTCAGCCTTGTTCCTTTTCCACCAGCCCATCAGCACCTGTGCCCGGGTGCCCTGACGGGGATTGGTGCCCCATCTGTGGGGCAGGGCCTGTCCTGTCTGGGGGTCTGCCCCAACCCCTCACTTCAGGGCAAGTGGGGAGCTGTGGGCCCTGCTGGTATCTGGGAAGACACCCAGGCTACTGAGGCTGTGGGGTGGACATGGGGCAGTAGGGAGAGATGTGAGTGGGCAGAGCCTGAGAAGGGCCTCAGGAGGGTGAGGCAAGGCCACAGGAGAGGAGTAGTTGTGAGGGGGCCGTGCAGGCTGAAGCGTTGGGGAGACTCCTGCAGGGAGGTTCCTTCATACAGATTCCCAGGTCCCAGCCCCCCCCAAGGGGGAAGGCTGCATTTGTGAATGGCTCCCCAGGTGGGCCCTGAACACCCTGGCAGCCCAGGGCTCCCCAGGAATGGGAGACGCCTGTGCCACCTTGCTGCCCGGCAGGCCAGGGCACCAACAGGAAGCTTGGAAGAGATCTGAGAGTGCTGGGAGGGGTCTGGCCGGGTCCGCAGGGGAGGCAGCCCTCCTGGTCTGGGATCCTCCAGGCCCTCAGTGGCGGCCCTCAGCTGTGGATTCCACTCGTCCAGTCTTAGAAGCATGTTGGGGGCGCCTTCTACTCATGGTCATGGGAGGGCCTTTGCATGAGGAGCAATTCAGTTTGCCTTGACCATCTCATTCCGGCAGAGAGGAGGGTGGGGAACGACGTGCAGGGCTGACTTGGGACGAAGGTGATGTGGCTGTGGTTGGAAGAGGGTCCCCCTCCCAGACTCTGAGCTGCCCTCACTGGAGAGGTCAGAATTCCTGGAAGGAAGATGAGACGGGTGCAGCAGGATAGTGGCAGGAGGGCCCCGGGGGTGCAGGCTTCTCAGTGGGGCTGGGGCCTGGCCTCGGCATCTAGGGGTGAGGAAAGCCTCAACAGCTACGGTGCAGATGAGAGGTTTGCCAGGGGGGTGACCTTAGGTGGGTAGCAGCTGCTGTGAGCACACCCATTGCACAGCACTCACTGCAGCCCCCGGCCTCTAGGCAGCGGCCCCAGCCATCCTTCCCTTGGCCACTCCTGTCCCCTGCCAGCAGGGGCCTCTGGCCTGGCTTCCACTCCCTGCTTGCTGTCCCCTGGCCTGGAGCCTGTCTCTTGCGGGGTCCCTCCAGGCAAGGCTGCCTGGGCTCAGGGTGGCTCTGGGCCCGGGCGTGCTGCCTGCCAGTGTATAGCCATCAGGAGGCTCTGGCTTCCCAGGTTCCACATCCCAGGCTCCTTTTCCTGGCCATGACCAAATCAACTGCTGGGAATTTGGACTGAGTGTGTCCCTACTGTGCCTCAGTTTCCCTATGGAAGCTAAGATAATGCAATGATGGGCTATTCCCTTTTTTCGCCTTGGCGTTAGCTGGGAGATGCCCCTGTCGGCTCCCTGACACAGGGCCTCCTGCCTGGGTTGGGGTCTGGCCCTGATGACACAGTGCAGGCCACACCCTGGGTCACCTGCCCTGGATGTCTCCCTGCCCAGGCAGGCAAGTGAAGGCTAAGGGGTGGCTATTGGCCCTCGAACCCAGCAAGATAATCTGGCCATTGTCCCCTCCCAGAGCCTCCTGCCTTCTCTCAGGCTGCTGCCCAGTGGCTAGGGCCCAGCACCCCAGCTTTGTGGCCGTCTGCTGATGGGCCATCCTGCCCACAGATCTGGTGGCTGGACCCAGAGCTGACCTATGGCTGCGCCAAGCCCTTCGTCTTCACCCAGGGCCACTCCGTGTGCAACCGCTCCTTCTTCCCGTGCTTCGACACACCTGCCGTGAAGTGCACCTACTCTGCCGTCGTCAAGGTCAGGGGCCGTCAGCTGCCGTCACCTTGCTCCCAGGACAGCCCAGTGGCCTGACCACGCCGCCTCCCCCTTGCTCCTACCTGCCTGGGCTGTGGCCCCAGCTGCCAGCAGGCCACAGTGCTAGCAGGAGCCCACCCTCCCTACTCTATGGGAGGAGCCGCTTTGCAGGGAACGGGGGAGGCCGGGCTGCCTCCAACGGGCCTGAGGGGTCAGGGTCCTGGACCCGGGGTGAGTCCCCAGTGGCATTGCAGGGTCCCCAGACAAGGGGTCTCCAGACAGAGCTGCTGATCCCCAGTGGGGTCTGTGGGTCACCGGGCCCGAACTTGGCAGCACCCTCTGTGCTGGGACGAGGTTTGCAGGCTGGGAGCTAGGGGTTCTGAGTGGAGGGTGGCAGTTCTTTGGAGAGAAGTTCTCTGACAGAAACGTTCCCTGATGGGGATGTAGGGTTTCCTGCTACGAATATGGGGCTGCCTGACAGGCTTCCCGGCCTGGGCTGTGGGTGTGCTGACGGTGGGGCCACCCGGTCTCAGTCTGGCCTCCTTACAGGCGCCATCGGGGGTGCAGGTGCTGATGAGTGCCACCCGGAGTGCATACATGGAGGAAGAAGGCGTCTTCCACTTCCACATGGAGCACCCCGTGCCCGCCTACCTCGTGGCCCTGGTGGCCGGAGACCTCAAGCCGGCAGACATCGGGCCCAGGTAGGGCCTCCTGCTGGGGCCTTCTGGGGCTGCCCAGGCCTCGGGGAGAGCCCCACCGGGGGTCTGTGGCCTGTGTCCACGGCTGCCCTGCTGAGGACCCCCACTGGCCTCTGGGTGCTCTGGGCCAGCCCTGCCCCTGCCTTGGTGCCACCGCCAGGGCCCTGCTTGCCAGGCCCTCCCACCCATGTGCCCTCAGACCCGGCAGCCTGGCCCACCCGGGGTGCCTGCCCTGCAAACTGGTCCTTCCTGCCAAGGCCCCCGCACAGCCTGGCACCCTCACACCTTCGTTGGTCCCTTCAGCCCAGAGATAAAATGAGCTAAGTGGCCCCTGGAATGCAGCTCTGCCCTGCTGTGGGAAGGGCCAGGGTGGCTGCCCATCCAGTGAGGCAGGGCGGGCTGCAGGCTGGGGTGGTCAGCCAGGCTGGGTGAGGTGTGGGTGTTACTGGCGCCCCAGGGCAGCGGGAGAGCCTGGTGGGGTGAGCGGGGCTGGGGCTGCTCGGCCTCAGCTCACTCTCTCTGCATGCACCAGGAGCCGCGTGTGGGCCGAGCCGTGCCTCCTGCCCACGGCCACCAGCAAGCTGTCGGGTGCAGTGGAGCAGTGGCTGAGTGCAGCTGAGCGGCTGTATGGGCCCTACATGTGGGGCAGGTAGGCCCAGGGGACCTGTGGACCTGGCTGGCTGGAAGGAGGAGTCAGAGGGGGAGCCCCTCGTCTGACCCCTGGGGTGTCCTGTCCCCATCTCCTGGGGAGGAAGCGGAGCTCACCGCAGGGGCTGGGCTGATCCCTGCTGGGTGGAAGGTGGGGTGCGGGTGTGCAGGGTGGGAGTCTGAGCCCCGAGGTCTGCCACCCTCACCGCCCTCCCGGTGCAGGTACGACATTGTCTTCCTGCCACCCTCCTTCCCCATCGTGGCCATGGAGAACCCCTGCCTCACCTTCATCATCTCCTCCATCCTGGAGAGCGATGAGTTCCTGGTCATCGATGTCATCCACGAGGTGGCCCACAGTTGGTTCGGCAACGCTGTCACCAACGCCACGTGGGAAGAGATGTGGCTGAGCGAGGGCCTGGCCACCTATGCCCAGCGCCGTATCACCACCGAGACCTACGGTGCGGCCAGGGCCGGGGAGGGTAGCCACGGGGGGCCTGGGCACTGGTCCAGGGGCAGAGAGCCTAGCCTGACCCCCCTGCCATGCTGCAGGTGCCCACCAAGACCTACGGTGCGGCCAGGGCCGGGGAGGGCAGCCACGGGGGGCCCTGGGCACTGGTCCAGGGGCAGAGAGCCTAGCCTGGCCCCCCTGCCATGCTGCAGGTGCCCACACCTCCTGCTTCCCCCGACGACCCCTACACCCCCTCACTTCTCCTCTGTCTCCGGACCCATCCAGGTGCTGCCTTCACCTGCCTGGAGACTGCCTTCCGCCTGGACGCCCTGCACCGGCAGATGAAGCTTCTGGGAGAGGACAGCCCGGTCAGCAAACTGCAGGTCAAGCTGGAGCCAGGTACCTGCTCCTCAGGACCCCCAGAACTGGGGATGTCACCCCTCAAGGCCTCCTTGCCTGCCCTTCGTGTGTTCTGGCTGTGGCTTCTCTGTCCCGCACTGTGCCTGGACCCCTGCCAAGGCCAAGCTGGGAGCTCCTGGCCAGGGCAATGCCTCCCCAGGCTCCCACAGCCACCGCCGCCTCCCTGGCTCTGAGCAGCGGTCACAGTGGTGTGTGAGTCCTCAGTCTTCCCCGAGGCCCTGCCGCTGCACGCCCAGGGCATCAGTACACATCTGGACATGTGAGGGACAGTAGCGCTTGGCCCTTGCTGCTCCTCGGAGCCTGACCACTGCCCCTCCCTATCCCACGGGACACTGGTGGTTTCGGACGCCAGCCCAGGTGGGTGTTCACCTTGCAGGAGTGAATCCCAGCCACCTGATGAACCTGTTCACGTACGAGAAGGGCTACTGCTTCGTGTACTACCTGTCCCAGCTCTGTGGAGACCCACAGCGCTTTGATGACTTTCTCCGAGTGAGCAGCCCCCTGCCCAGGACGGCCCTGCTGCCATCTGCCCCCAGCTCCTCCCCAGCTCACAGGGCTGCCTGCTCTTGCGGCAGTTGGGGTGGAACTGGCAGGGGCCTGTGAGCCTGGCTGGGACCTAGTCTGCCTTTCTTTGTGGGGAGTGCCTGGGTTGCCACCTCCCCTTCTGCCACCCTGTTTGGTCCCTTGGCAGGGCCTGTGTGCCAAGTGCTGGCTCTGCAGTGCCCACTAGCTGCCCCTGTGCCCAGCACGTACCTTGGCGCACGCCCTGCAGTGCCCTGCAGGCCTCTGGTGGGGCTGCCTGTGCCCCGCCCTTCCAGGCCTGCTGAGGCCCCACCTCTGCCACACAGGCCTATGTGGAGAAGTACAAGTTCACCAGCGTGGTGGCCCAGGACCTGCTGGACTCCTTCCTGAGCTTCTTCCCGGAGCTGAAGGAGCAGAGCGTGGACTGCCGGGCAGGTGAGGCTGACCCCCAACCCTGCAGCCAGGGAGCCGTGGGTATGATGACAGGCGGGGCCTCTGCTGCCTGAGGGGCCACTCTGCCTGGAGGAAAGCCCTGTCAGTTCACTGTCTGTCCTTCAGCCAACCCTTGCTGGACCATGTGGGCCCCAGGCTGGTATGCTATGAGAACAGGGCTGGGGTTGGGGGCCTGCCTGGGGCCGGTGGCACAAGGCTAAGCAGGCCGAGTCAGGCACTCCCAGGAAGCGGGCCATGAAAACCAGGTGTGCAAAGGGCCTGGTGCAGGAAGGGCGGGTGACGGGGGTGTCCTGGAGCTGGAGAACAGCAGCCAGCCCTGCTTATGCGTCACTTGTAAAGGTGTCCCTGAGGGTCTGAGGGCTTGGGGCCCAGGAAGGCACTGCAGGGTTCAGACATTGAGGGAGAGGCCACAATTGCTGGAGGGTGGTGAGGTGCCACTGGGAGGGCTGTGCATGGTGACACCAAGTTTTGGAAGGTACAGCAAGTGCATCAAGAGCTTTTTGTGGGTAGGGAATGGGCACTGCCCTTTAAGAGCAGGAATATCATCTTAAGAGCCTGTTGCCCCCATCGCGCCCCTGCTGGTTCATGGCGCAGCTGGCCTCCACCAGCAGTGAGGTTGGGTTTAGACTACTTCATTGTCTTCCACCCAGGAGAGGCGTGGAGTGGGTGCGAGTCCCTTGGTCACCAACCCAAGTCTCTGCTTCCCTGTACCCCGTCACAGAAGCCCCTTCAGTGGCTTCAAGTGGCAGTGCTGGCTGGAGCTGACTCCGCCTTCCTGAACAGCCCACGTCCCTGGAACAGGCCACCTGCCTGGGACACACTCAGGGTCTGGGGTCTCCTGGGCAGATTGCTCAGGCAGCCCCTCCCTAGCCTGGGCAGGGACCCCAGGGTCACTTCTCCCCTCTAGGGCTGGAATTCGAGCGCTGGCTCAATGCCACAGGCCCGCCGCTGGCTGAGCCGGACCTGTCTCAGGGATCCAGCCTGACCCGGCCCGTGGAGGCCCTTTTCCAGCTGTGGACCGCAGAACCTCTGGACCAGGCAGCTGCCTCGGCCAGCGCCATTGACATCTCCAAGTGGAGGACCTTCCAGACAGCACTCTTCCTGGACCGGCTCCTGGATGGGTCCCCGCTGCCGCAGGGTGAGTCCCTGCAGCTGATGGGGGTGGCCCAGGGCCTGGGGTGCAACAGCGGCCCAGCCCTGACCTGCCCCCTGCGCTGCAGAGGTGGTGATGAGCCTGTCCAAGTGCTACTCCTCCCTGCTGGACTCGATGAACGCTGAGATCCGCATCCGCTGGCTGCAGATTGTGGTCCGCAACGACTACTATCCTGACCTCCACAGGGTGCGGCGCTTCCTGGAGAGCCAGGTGTGGTCACCTGCCCAGGGGGCCAGCCTGGAACGGCCTAGCCGTGCGGACTGGGAGTCCCACCCGACTCCCTAGTCTGAGCCCTTGGGGCAGGCCAGGCACATTCTGGAGAATGGGGCGGGGAAGACGTAGGGGTCTGTTGGGAGTGGGGGCATGCACCGGGTGCAGGTACCAGAGGGCAGCCTGGACTCCACCGGTTCTTGGAGAAGCTGTGGAAGGGACCAGCTGGGAGCAGGAGTTTAGGGTCCAGGCCACCACAGCCTGCTGGGCCCTGGGCCTTCAGCGTCCTGGCCTGGGCAGAGGGGACGTCCCAGCTCCTCAGAGGGAGGCCAGAGCCCTCAGGCCCGTGGGCCCTGGCTGCCCTGCTCCCTGTATGTGCTCCCTCCAGCCCAGGTTCCCTGGAGACGGGGCCTCCATGGTCGGCCTGGAAGGGCAGGGTGGAGGTGGGAGGCTAATGGTAGGCCTCCTGGCCACCGGAGTCCAGGCCACAGCCCTAATGATGAAGCTGGGAAGCCAAGGGCAGGAGGGCCGCCTGGCCGGGCTGGCAGGGTGGGCTGGCTCGAGGGGCCTGGGGAGCCCACCAGTGTGACCGAGTGCCCCTCCTGCAGATGTCACGCATGTACACCATCCCGCTGTACGAGGACCTCTGCACCGGTGCCCTCAAGTCCTTCGCGCTGGAGGTCTTCTACCAGACGCAGGGCCGGCTGCACCCCAACCTGCGCAGAGCCATCCAGCAGATCCTGTCCCAGGGCCTGGGCTCCAGCACAGAGCCCGCCTCAGAGCCCAGCACGGAGCTGGGCAAGGCTGAAGCAGACACAGACTCGGACGCACAGGCCCTGCTGCTTGGGGACGAGGCCCCCAGCAGTGCCATCTCTCTCAGGGACGTCAATGTGTCTGCCTAGCCCTGTTGGCGGGCTGACCCTCGACCTCCCAGACACCACAATTGTGCCTTCTGTGGGCCAGGCCTGCCATGACTGCGTCTCGGCTCTGGCCATGAGCTCTGCCCAGGCCCACGAGCCCCTCCCCTGGGCTCTCCCAGGCAGGGAGAATGGGGAGAGGGACCTCCTTGTGTCTGGCAGAGACCTGTGGACCTGGCCTCCCCACTCCCAGCTCTCTTGCACTGCAGGCCCTGGGGCCAGCCCGCACACACCATGCCTCCTGTCTCAACACTGACAGCTGTGCCTAGCCCCGGATGCCAGCACCTGCCAGGTGCCGCCCCGGGGCAAGGGCCCCAGCAGCCCTATGGTGACCGCCACACTGTGCCTTAATGTCTGCCGGGGGCCCAGGCTGTGCTGTTCCTGCAGCACGCCTCCTTGCAGGGATCTGAGCCACCCTCCCCGCACAGCCCTGCACCCCGCCCCTGGGGTTGGCAGCCTCAGTTGGCCCCTGGCAGAGGAACAAGGACACAGACATTCCCTCAGTGTGGGGGGCAGGGGACACAGGGAGAGGACGGTTGTCCCTGGGGAGGGCCCTCTGGCCCCAGGCAACCTTAGCCCCTCAGAACAGGGAATCCCAGGACCCAGGGAGAGTGTGGGGACAGGACAGCCTGTCTCTTGTAGCTTCCTGGGGCGGGAGGCACAGGGGCAAAGCAATACCCCAGGGAAAGTGGGAGGTGGTGCTGGTGCTCTCTCCAGGCCCACCATGCTGGGAGAGGCGGCCGGGGCCTGGGGCCTCCAGCCTGGGACTGCTGTGATGGGGTATCACGGTGATGGTCCCATTAAACTTCCACTCTGCAAACCTGATCTCCTGCGCTCTTTCTCACGACTCTTGTCCTCTGCATCTTCCTGGCTGTGTAGGGTGGGCTGGCCTGCCAGGACTTGGGGCCTGGAGCTGGTCAGGAGCTGGGTGTGGCCCCCTCCTCTGATACACAAGCCTGAGAGCAGGCTCCCCGAATCCTGCCCAGCCCCTTGGCTAGACCCCCTGGGCCTGAGTAGCCTCTGGATGTCACAGGGAAGCCATGTGTCACCTTCACTCTGGGCCTTCACCTCTGTGGCTTAAGCCAAATCCCGGCCTCAGTGGTGATCCTGTCCCAAGATGGGTACAAGGTGACAGGCATGTTTTGTTTTGGAGAACTGAGATTTCCATTTTCCTAGGCGATAGGTGTCGCTGCCCTTCAGAGTCCCCAAGGATGTGGCGCCACCATCTCAGTGCCACACACACCTGGTCAACATGCCGTGGCCCAGAAGCAGCACGTCTCTTCTCCCAACCCGCTGGCCAGGCCCAGTCACAGCCCCACTCCACACATGGCAGCCAGGAAGTGGGGAGGGCAGGAGGTGCTGGGCAAATAACCCTGATACCATCACTGTCCAGTCCCCAGCCACCAAATGTCCCACTCACCCTCCTTCCTGTTCTGGATGCCCCACCCCTCCCCTCCCCTCCCAAGGACATATGAGTCCCCTCCAGTGGCGGTGGCAACTCTGGTCTAGGGTCTGGGGCCGTCTCTACATGTGTTGCTTCATGTACCTTCTTCACATCAGGTCTGGGGGAGGCGCCACCCCATCCAGAGACCTAGGAACTAGAAGACTGTCACTGCCTGGCAGCCCCTGCTCCATGGCCATCTAAAGTCTTGCCAGGCAGGCACAGCTAGGGCCCCTGCCTGGTTGTGGACACCCCACTCCCCCAAGTCGTGTTCTCTGTGGCCTGGGGCTCCAGCCTTGGGAGGACACCTTTCCTGTTTCTTTCTTAACCATGCTTGATGGTGTCCTCAAAGGAGCCCTGCTCAGTGGCAGAACTGCTTTCTCAGCCTCTTCCCCGCCAAGGTTGTTTTCAAGTCCCAGCAGTCACAGACTTTCATCCTGGGCTCTTCCTTCTTTTGCAATTCAGCTCTCGAAATGACTCTGTGGTCTGCGGGTGACTCCACTCCAGGTGCCTACAGCCACGCCCACAGCGCCACCTCCGGACGCTGCTGAGCTGCGCACCTGTGCCTGACACCTGGCTTTGGGAAACTCAGCAGCAGTGCCCAGCGTCATGACCCTGGGGGCAGGAGGGCATCTGGATCCAGGATGGCACCCTCGCCACAATCTGTCTTGGCTCTGTGCCTGCCCGTGGGGTACACAGGAGGGCTCTTTCAGCCCTAAGTCCTTGTGTTCCTGGCCTTTGTTCCTCTTCCACCCAGCTTGCAAGTGCAGAATTTTTTTTTAGCTCGTCGCTTCCCTGCAGTCCCTTGTCAAATGCAGCCTCCGGCCGATACTCAGGCCAGTGTTGTTTCCCAGCCTCTCCACTAGATACGCACACTTAGCTCACGGTCTGCCTCATGAGTCATCCCAGTTGAGCTTTACCAAATGTTCTGCCCCACCTAACAGCCTGCCCACATTCCAAATCCTGGCAGGTCGCATATTTTATCAGCACAGCACCCCTCTTCTAGCGGCCAGCTTCTCTATTAGGCCACGTTATGCTCCAGCCACACAACTACGAAGCGCAGACGCCTCACACAACAAAGCTTTCTCATGCTGCAGGCCCACCTCCGGCTGGCAGGGGAAGGGGGGATTCTCTTCAATGTGGCCACTCTCAGACCTGTACCGATGAACAGAGATCTCACGTTTCCAGGCACCTTGCCAGGGATAAGAGAGCTGTTGAGGGGCTCACACTGGCAGTGGAAGTTCTAAGGGGCCTACAACCACAGGGGCTGCAACCCCACCACATGCACAAAAGTGGGGGCAGATGGCAAACAGCACTAATGACAATGACAGAGCTGAGGCCAGAATGTGAGAGAGATCTGCATTTTGGGGATTAGGGCCTAGTCAGGCAGGTAGGAGATGATGTTCAAAAAGGGAAAAGAAGCGTGATGAAAGACTGGTTTCTACGGAGATTAGAAAGCTGAAGCCTGAGAAAACAGTGAAGGAGACCCATGCAAATTTCTAGGCCCTGGAGGTCCAAATAAGGTTTTCTAAGTCCCTCAGGCCATGACAGGTTCAGTCCAGACTTGTCTCCCAGAGTGTTTCTCTGCCATCCCTACTCTAACTGGGACTTATTGGTGGTGTTTCTCTCCTAAGGCCAGATGCTTTGCACAGAACATTAGGAAACTCCAGATGTAAAGGTAAGGCACAACTGAGAATCACCTACCCAGGGCAGCAACACAGTGTGAAGGAAAACAGGCCACTCAACCCAAACTTACACCTGAGACAGAAGCAACAGAAAAATCAGAAAAGGACTTTAGAACACATATAATCAAAATCTCAGACCTAAAGACGACTTTTGAAATAAACCATGACATATGAAGAGGCACTTATGAAACAAGAACAGGTAGTTTATAAAAAAGAACCAGAGACCCTGGAAATTTTTAAAAAAGCAATTATTAAAATAAAAAATGAAAACTCAGTCAACAGTGCTCTGGTTTGAATGTTCCCTCCAAAATTCATGTTGAAATTTAATTGCCATTGTGATGGTATTAAGAGGTGGAACCATTAAGAAGCGATTAGGCCATGAGGGTTCTGCCTTCATGAATGGATTAATGTTATTATCAGAGTGGGTTCGTTGTCATGAGCATGTGTTGTAAAAATGAGTTTAGCTGTCTCTTGCTTGTGTGTCCTCTTGCTCTTCCATCTTCCCCCATGGAATGGTGTAGCAAGAAGGCCTTTACCAGATGCCAGCCCCTCGCCCTTGGACTTCCCAGCCTCCAGAACTGTAAGAAATACATTTATTTTCATTATAAATTACCCAGTCCGTGGTATTGTTATAGGAACAGAAAATGCACTTGGGGATATTAGGTCGTGGAGAGTACAAAAAAAAAAAAAAAAAAAAAAAGTTCCAATCAATCAAGGCATCCTCATTCTCAACATTGCCTGCATTCTACCCTCCAGGGGTCCCCTCCATGGCCCTTCATCTGCCCCCACCCCGCAACTCAGCCTCATTTCTTCAGCCACTTTCTCCCCCACATCTCTCTTCCCTTCCCATCAGACCTTCATATCCTGCAAGCTAAGCCACCTCAACTAGCCATGCCCTCAGGGCTCTTACTCAAGCACCCACCAAGATGTTTTTCCTAACAAAGACTGTCCTTTTACTAAGAGGAATCTGATGTCAGCTGTTAGTCTCCGCTTCCCCCCACCCCCCATCTCTCGGAATAATCACCTGGTCAGACAGAAGCCCAAGAGCACGGACATGCCAGCTAAAGGTGGAGCTTGGCAAGGGTGTCCACAGAGTGGCCAGGCCCAGCACAGATCCGAGGGGCTTTTAACAGGCACAGGCACAGTGCTAAGGAGATCACTACCACCCACCCACCCATCCAGCCAGGCCCAGAGAAACCTCTCCTTGTTCCAAATGAATGAGCAAACAAAAATTCCAGTGTGGAGGGAATACAACACCCACGATGCAGAAAATAGCCCACATCCAAAATATGCTCCCCTCAGATAACTAGTCAACTGTGCAAATTATCTGCATAATCCTCACAATAAAGTTGAAGAACACAAAACCACTTCATACAAAGAGTTAGGAAAAAAATTCCTATAAGGAGCATGTACCATATTTATTCCCACTCTGTTTATTAAGCATGTATTATAATGAGAAAAAAAGCTCAATCTAAAATATTGCCAACAAAGAATCCATTCCTCACGTTGCAGATTTAGGCTGAGGTCAGCCTCCATTTATGCTGGCTGCCCCAACTCTAAGGAGTGGGTGTGTCCTACTGTTAACAGCGGATGATGTCCAGGTTCTTGGCGTCTTAAATAAAGAATTGGACAAAACACACAAAGAGAGCAAAGAAGGAATGAAGGGATTTATTGAAAATGAAAGTACACTCCACAGTGTGGGGGTGGGCCTGAGCATAGGAGCACAAAAGCCCCTGTTATAGAACTTCTGAGACTTTAAATACCCTCTAGGTGATTCCATTGGTTACTTGGGGCACATGTTATGTAGATGGAGAGGATGAAGTTACAAAGTCATTTGCTTGGCCTATGCCCTATGGAGAAGGTATTTCCTGTCATAACTGAAGTGTGAAGCAGCCTATGTTCCCTGCACCCAGACCCTATTTTCCTGCCTCCTACCTACAGCTGTGTGGTCCCGAGCTGTCACCTCTTCCCTTTGAAGTTCAGGTTCCTCATCGGTAAAATGAGGCAGAAATACTCACTGCTGAGATGTGTGAGGATCGCACAAACTCAGTGTCTCAACATGTTGTACGTGTGTTTTGGCCCTCTGAGCCCTTGAGGGCTGCCCCAGGTGGAACCCTCTTCACTTTTCTTGGAGAACTGACCATGGGTTGTAGCAAAGCCTAAAATGGTTCCTGTTTCAGCCCTGCCTGGGAAGATTCAGCTGGAACCTTTAGGCTTAGGAAAAGGGAGAAGGACCCTACCCCTACTGTGCCCGACCTGAGACAAATCCACAGAAAAGCAATCCTTGCTAACTCTGGGCAGTATGTGGACAAGATACTAATTTTTAATCTCTGCATCTCCATGAGAATGCAAGGACCAGCACAGTGAAGTGCCCAATGATTGCCCCCTGAACAAACGGAGATGTCAAGTTCAGAAAAAATCCTGGCTGAGGAAGACAGGGAACATTCCCTTGAAAACCAAGGACAGTCATCCAGACAGAGCAAGAGGAGTGGCAGGATGAGAGGAGGCAGACAGGGTTGATTCTGCAGGGCTCCTCAACACCCACGAACCTGAGAAGTAAGTGGTCAGATGCGTTTCAGGCCACTGGCCAGCAGTGGGGTCATGGCGGGAACTAGTCCCACCTGAAGGACTCTCATCTTCCTACAATCCCCAAACGCTGAGGCATGGGGATGCTCTTCCCTCCTTGAAGTGAGGGCCCCGAGGCTCTCATACTTTAATTACAGTACTTCAGACCAAGAGCCTGCAGTTGAGGAGGCCAGGGTCATGAATCAGCTGCCCCCCAAACTCCTTATCTCACCAACCCAAGCTGCTTACAACCCCTCCAGATATCCCAGGAGCCGGGGGGAATGTCATTCTTCATGGCTGAGGGAACATCTTTGCACCCTGGGGTAGTGGATGGGACCACAGGGCATGTGGAATGTCTTAGTCTGTTTCACGCTGCTATACCTGAGGTTGGGTTTGTTTTATTTATTTAT
The DNA here is from genome assembly GCF_029281585.2 of Gorilla gorilla gorilla. Taxonomy (NCBI): domain Eukaryota; kingdom Metazoa; phylum Chordata; class Mammalia; order Primates; family Hominidae; genus Gorilla; species Gorilla gorilla. The sequence goes on from NC_073235.2 coordinate 143,241,192, forward strand.
TTATTTAGAGACGGAGTCTCACTCTGTCGCCCAGGCTGGAGTGCAGTGGTGCGATCTGGGCTCACTGCAAGCTCCGCCTCCCGGGTTCACGCCATTCTCCTGCCTCACTCAGCCTCCCGAGTAGCTGGGACTACAGGTGCCTGCCACCACACCTGGCTAATTTTTTTGTTTCTTTTTTTTTTCAGTAGAGATGGGGTTTCACCATGTTAGCCAAGATGGTCTCGATCTCCTGACCTCGTTATCCGCCCGCCTCGGCCTCCCAAAGTGCTGGGATTACAGGCGTGAGCCACCGTGCCCAGCCAAGGTTGGGGAATTTATTTTTTTAAAAAAGCAAAACAGGTTTATTTGGCTCAAAATTCTAGTGGAAATTTCAAGATTGGGCAGGTGCACCTGGTGATGGCCTCATGCTACTTCAACTCAAGGAAGCAAGTAGAAGGGGAGAGGCATGCCCAAAGAGATTATGTGGCCATATGGCGAGAGAGGAAGCAAGAGACAACCGCAGGAAGGCTGACTCTCTAACCAGCTCTCATGGGAACTCACCCCTCCACAAAGGACACTAACCTATCCATGAGGGATCCACCCCTATTACCCAAACTCCTCCTACTAGGCACCACCTCCTAACACTGCCTCATTGAGGCTCAAATTTCAATACCATTTTGGGCAGGGGCAGACCACATGCAAATCACAGCATGGGGTAATAGTGGGGGCAGGTTGACACAGGGCTGCTGCCTACCCAGCATCAGCTGTCTCTTGGCCCCTTCCAGATCCTGGCAATCTGGCTACGGGCATGGGCCCAGCCTTGGACACAGATGTGGCCACAGGAAGCTGTTAGCTCTCCAGATCTGATCAGCCTGGGAGGGCGGCACAACAAAGGCTCCCAAAGGAGAGTCGGGATCCTCGGCCAGCCTCAGCTGTGCTACCCACCCATATGTGCCCAGGACAGGAAAGATATGCGTTTCTTACTCCTCCAGGACTCCTAGGTGAAGCTGAGACCAGGCTCTTCTTGAGTCCTCTCAGCTATGGTGCAACCACCAGCCTAGCAAGGAATCAGAAACATCTTCCGGAAGAGTCAGCACCATAGAGGGTGCTGAATGGGCAATGAAGCATCCCGGAGATGAAACATCTGGGCAGTGAGGCATCCCACAGGTGTTGGGCTATGCAGTCACTCCCTTTCTCAGACCGAGGCAAGTACATAAGCACTCTGGGCCCCTAATCAGGGGCCTGGGGCCAGGTGGGATGAAAACAGCAGTGTCCTGCCACCTGAACAACTGCTACTCACGCAGGCCCCACCTGGCCTCTCAGAGGGAGGAACCTGGGATTCCTGAACCAGATTCAGTTTCTCCTTCAACAGCCGGGACTTTTCGCTCCTGACTGCAGAAAAACAGCTTCAATGTGACCATCCTTGATAGTCCGAGGCTGAGTAAAATGGCCTGAGGAGGCAAAATCTGAAAAGCTCTATTAGGTGGCAAACTGCTGTCACTAGAAGAGTTGAGGCCCCCTTCTCCTCCCCTGCCTGACCGCCTTCATTCCTGGGAATGGAACAGGTTCTTGGGGCAAGGGTGAATCCTCGAGCAGGTCCCAGGATCACTATCCTCACCTCCCCGCGGCACTGAATGGCTATAGCTATAAATGTGCGTCCACGGGGTCACTGTCCAGCCACCAGGACCAGGTGCCTGGCCATCTGGGGAATCGGAAAACGCTCAGCGGGATGCTCTGGCCACCTCCCCTGCCCCCAGTTAAGATGTAGAGCGTTCAACCTAAAATGCCTAGAAACAAAGCCCAGGCCCGGGAAGGTCGAACGAGTGCGACGCCGCTCCCTCAAGCTCTTCCCTCGGAGCCGTCTCATTTCCCAAAACTCCCGAACACATCACAGAGAGAGGTGTTGAGCCAGGTGGTCACTCCCTTTTCCAGAACCACAGCAAGAAGTTGAGCCTGCTGGGCTCCTAACGAAGGCCCTGGGGCCCGGTGGGATGAAAAGCCCTATTAGGTAGCAAACAGCTGTCACTAGAGAGGTTGAGGCCCCCTTCTTCCCTGCCTGACGACGACGGCGGCAGGCACTCGACCCGCGCCGGACAGCTCGCAACTTGCCTTACCAAGCGTAAATCTCCGTTCCTCCCAACTACCCGCGGCCACGGCCTCCGCAGCAGAGCGCCGGAAGCAGAGACGCGTTTCGGGAGGAAGGTGCATGCTGGGAGCGGCGACGCATGCTGGAAGCTGTAGTCTGCGACGCAACTCGGCCGAGGGGGCTCCCTGGTCCCTGAAGCTCCCAGAGCCCGCGTGTTCAGGCGGTCCCGACACCCCGGCCCGAGCCTCACCGGCTGGAGGACTCAACGCCTGCCGGCCCTCCGGGTATGAGCTGAGGCCGGGATAGCCCTGGGCTCCGCCGTCCCCGGAAGGAAAAAATACAGTGCGGGCCGCCGCCGAGCCCCGCCCCCTGGGCCTCCGACGTCCGTGGCGTTTTCCGTCGCGCGAGTGCGATTGGGCCGCCCTGTCACGTGACCCGAGACCCCACGCCCGGTTGGCTGCCGCCTGGTTACCAATGGGAGACTAGCGGGCCGGCGTACTGGCCTGGTCCAGCACCTGTGGGGCCCTCGGGCTTGGAGGGCTGGGCCGGGCGGGGAACGGGCGGGGCGGGCCGGAGGCGGCGGCGGCTGACTCGGCTTCTCTCCGGGGCTGCGACCCCGAGGCAACCGGCTGCAGATGGGAGCCCGCGGAGCCGAGGATGCGGGCGGGCCGGGGCGCGACGCCGGCGAGGGAGCTGTTCCGGGACGCCGCCTTCCCCGCCGCGGACTCCTCGCTCTTCTGCGACTTGTCTACGCCGCTGGCCCAGTTCCGCGAGGACATCACGTGGAGGCGGCCCCAGGTGGGGCCGTGTGGGGTGCGGTGGGCGCCGTTTCTGGTTTCTGAGATCTCCGCTCCTCGCAGGGAGCGGGGCGGGGTGGGCGGCCAGGGTAGCTCCGAACGCAGGGTCCGCCGTTGTTCTCCTCAGAAGTGGGCGCCCGGCCCCCTCTTTTCGTACCTCCTTCATACCCCCGCCCAGAACGAGCAGGACTCGGCGCTACCCCAAGGACGCTAAACTAGGTCGTGGCCTCCGCCTGCGAGAGCTCCAATCCGGAAGGAGGCTCAGAGCGCTGCGAGAGGCGTTTTAACAGCCCCAAACCCCGCCCCACCTGTTTGCTTTCGCCCTGAAGAGCGTTTGTGTCTGCTCCTCCCGGCAGAGAGGGCCGCTCGTGCCCCTCTGAAGTGGCTAGGCCGAGCCCACAAAGCAAAGCGTGATAGAATTTCAGTTTTGGATTTTGTGCACCTGCCTTTCCAGTTGTAACATTTAAAAATGGCACCTCCAAGGGATGCCCTGGCCGAGTGCTGTGTTCATATTTTTAGAAATGGTTTATCCGCTGAATAAGACTGCCCAGGGAGCAACCTTGCCCTAAGTAGATGCGGTCTTAGCGGAGACAACTGATGGCCGCCAGTCTTCGAACAGAGCTGGAACTTCTGGGCTCTGGTGACTGAGATGGCTTTGACAGGCCACCTGGTTTCCTTGGACAACACTGAAGGGCCTGGGAGGAGGCAAGGGTCAGACCATGTAGAGCCTTGTCATTGGAATTTGGGTTTTATTTTGTTAAAAGATTGATTTTAGGTGCAGCTGGAGGCCACTAAAGGGTTTTGGTAGAGGAGTGATTCTCTTGGTTGTGTGTTTTTACAAGCTCACTCTTGCTGCTGGGTGGGAAGTGGGTTGTCGGGGCAAGAATGCAAGGGTCCATTGTAGTGGTCCTGGAGAAAGATGAAGGGGCTCAGATTAGCTTGACGACTGTTAGGATGTGGGTTTGGAGTAGATTGGTTTGAGACATACCTTGCAGCGGGGATCGAGAGGCCATAGTGACTGATTGAAATAGAGGGTGAGGATAGTGGAGGGATCCACATGCCTTCTGGGTTTCTGGCCTGAACAGGTGGGTGGATGGTGGTCCTGGGACAGAGCCTGGGGGTGACCTAGAGTTGGGCTTTGCTCTCACGTCTTCAGGTGGAGCTGTCCTGGAGGCAGGTGGATACAGAGCAGGGATAGGCTAGAGGCATTCTTCTGGGAGGCGGAGCATATTAGATGGTTTACAGTCCACAGCCTGGGAGAGTGTCTCGGGGGAGTATCAGTAAAGAAGAAGGGGGCCTTGGGGCTGAGCCTTGAGGAACCCTAACATTTCTTGGGGTCAGGCAGGTGCCCTGACAGATAGACTTGAGAAGCAGCAGGCAGTGAGGGAGAGGACACCCGGGGAGCTTGCGGCCTCACAGAAGCTGAGTGGGGACCACCTCAGGGGCAGCAGATGGTTGTTCTGCTGTTGTGAATGCTGCTGAGTAGTTGGGGAAGAGAGTTGGGACCAAGAGAAGCCCAGTGGGTTTGATAACATAGAGGTGACAGCGACATTGATCGAGGCAGTTTAGGGGCCATGATTGGCTCAGAAGCTAGAGGAGCCTGCGTGGAGAGTGAATGGGAAGCAGGCAGTGGGCATGGCAGCTCTTTCAAGAAGGCTGTAATGAAGAGAAGCCTGAAGGAGACTATGGTGCTGAGGGATAATGTCTTAAAGAACATGGGGGTGGGATTCTGCCCGGGGAGCTGGAAGGGAAGGAGTTGTGAGAGGAGCCCAGGCTCTGAGGGCAGGAGAGAGGGTCAGGTCCAGAAGCAGGAGGCAAGGTCGAAGCTCAGAGGGGTGGGCAAGGGCAGTGTGGATGTTTTGAGTAGACGGGGAGAAAGGGGAAGGTATATGATAGTTAGGGGATGTGGGAAATGGAGCCTGCTAGAGAAACAGTAAGATTTCCAGCAGGATGGAGGACACATTTGAGATTTACCATTATGAGTAAAAAGTGAAACTTTTCTAAGCCAACATTTAGCTGTTTTGAGAAGGAGCTTGCTAGAGTTTGGGATTTTTCCAGTAAGGAAGGAAGGCACCCCAGAATTAAGCTGGACAGAGGCATTTGAAGCCAGGAGCTGAAGGACACCCGCTGCAGGAAACCACCTTCCTGTCCCTTTTTGGGTAACACTGATGATTGGAAAAGCTCCACCCCAACTCCTGTCATCTAGAGCCTTGGGTTCTTAGTTTGAAGGATTCCACAGCAGGCATGATCTAACTCTGGACAACTTTCTGTATCTCAGGAGATTTGTGCCACACCCCGGCTGTTTCCAGATGACCCACGGGAAGGGCAGGTGAAGCAGGGGCTGCTGGGGGATTGCTGGTTCCTGTGTGCCTGCGCCGCGCTGCAGAAGAGCAGGCACCTCCTGGACCAGGTGCGGGGCCCCTTCCCTGTGTTTGTCCTGGAGCCGGTTTCTTTTTGCGTTTCTCCAGCCTGCTGAGTACCAGGAGCCCTTGCAAAAGCATAGCTGTGCCGCAGCCGGATGTCCTGCTGTGTTGGGGGAAGGCAGGAGAGTTCCAAGGCAGAGGCTGAGGACTGCACTCTGTCCCTCTGCTGCAGGAGGGGGTGCCTTGGCCTGGCCAGAAGGCTCCATCAGGGAGGTTCGCCCTGCTCTGTGCTCTCCTGACCCCTGGACTCCATGGAGTCAGATCACCACATTTAGAATAAAGGGACAAATGTGCCAGCTCACAGGAAGACGGGGCTGGCTGGCACCCTCTGCCTCAGATCTCTCCTCAGCTAGCTTGCTGGTTTTCTTACAGGATTTGAATATAAGTTTGCAAAAAGTTATTAAACCTGTTTCTGTGGGTAGACAGATACTCTGGGAGGAGAAGGCCTTCTCAGGTTTTCCTTACCTGGGAGTGTTCACCGTTTTATGCTTGGCTTGTTGCCAAGCGTTGCTGATTAATGCAGCGGCATCGACAGTGTGACCTCATTCAGAGTTTCACTCATGTCCCAGGCCCCATGGTAAGCGTGTCACAGTCACTGGCTTTCAGACGCATGGTCTTACCAGCTTTGACTTTTTTTTTAAACGAGAGTGCTAAAACCACTGCCATTGTGTTTCTGGCCGTAAAGTGGCAGAGCCAGGACCGCACCAGGCGCCTGGTGCCCAGCCTGCACTCCCCCGATGCTGGGTCAGAATGCTTACCCCTGAAGGAGCCCTGCGGTGGACGCCGTGGGTGCAAGCAGCTGGCCCAGTGTCGGGGCACCAGGCTCCCAGCAGCAGGAGGGGCTGCTGTTCCTGTGGTGACGTATTGCTTGCAGCCAGCTCAGTCAAGAACTGGGTCACTCATGCCCTTGAATGTCACATTTGTTTTGGCTTCAGGTCAGATGCTTTTAGTGAGGGCAGCAGAGTGTGTCCCGGGATATGTGGCTCCCTCGGTGTGGTCCTCAAGTTTTGCAATGAGAGGTCTGTTAATTTCATGTGGGTGATGCAGCCCTGTGCAGGCGCCGACATCCAGGTGTGCCGTAGAGTTCTCTGCGACATCCCGGTGTGCCGTAGAGTTCTCTGCAGACCGTGGTGCCTGTGGAGCACTCAGCTGTGGCCACACCGCGGCCAGGACACGAGAGTAGCGCCGGGTGGTGCTTATATCACGCTCGCCTTTTGCTTCTCCTTCTGCATGGCAGGTCATTCCTCCGGGACAGCCGAGCTGGGCCGACCAGGAGTACCGGGGCTCCTTCACCTGTCGCATTTGGCAGTTTGGACGCTGGGTGGAGGTGACCACAGATGACCGCCTGCCGTGCCTTGCAGGGAGACTCTGTTTCTCCCGCTGCCAGAGGGAGGATGTGTTCTGGCTCCCCTTACTGGAAAAGGTCTACGCCAAGTGCGTGTGCTGGGGGCTGAAGGGCCTGGCCTGGGGCAAGTGGGGAGCTGCCACTACCATGGGCTGCCCCAGGAGGGTCTCTGCTCGCTCTGGGCTGCAGAGCCCCCTTCAGTTCTGAGGGTCTGGCAGCTCGTTCTGTGAGTCAGGCTGACTGGCCAGGTGCAGAGATTCTTCTTTCGGGCCTGTGGTTTGCCCACTCCCTGCTTTCCCTTCCCTTGTTTCAAAGCCCATCGTGGAGTCGTTCTCCACAGAGAACACGTGTGCTGTCCTCCTTATTTTATCGGCCCCAGCAAGAAAGATGCTTCTTTATATTTGTTGTGGAATGGTTGGGACAGGCAGACTCCTTGTGTAGTCGTTGGGGAGGAATGAGGCTACCCCAGCATACCAGCACTTGTGTATCATGGTGCTTGCTGGCTCAGGGGACCAGGACCCTCACCATGAGTCATAATTGAATAGCCTTCCCTCTTAGAATGCATTTGTCTTCTTGCCAAAGGCAACTGGACTGACAGGCAGGCAGGGAAGCTGGTGAACATGGGAAGGCTGGCTGGTGACATCGGTGCCCAGTGAGCCCTTCCATCCCAAGGGCTGTTTTAGGAAAAGCAGGGTTGGAGCTTGAGAGCCAAGGGATGTGGGCATCCATAGCTTCCACGCCTCCTGCCCTGCTGTGCCCACACCGGAGGCCAGAGAGTTTCTGTGTGTGGGCAGAGGACTGCAGGGCACTCACGCTTGCTGCGAAGTAAGGCATTTGAAGGTGAGGCTAAGCCTTGACTTGGTGAGGATGAGGAAGAAGGCAGAGGGGAGTAAAGAGGTGGGATTGAGGCAGCGGTTGGACGATTTGGGGTGCTACAGACCATGGGAATCAGAGAGGGGGCCATGCTCAATGCCAGAGGCTCACTCCCATGGTGATTGTGTCCCCTAGGGTCCATGGGTCCTACGAGCACCTGTGGGCAGGGCAGGTGGCGGATGCCCTGGTGGACCTGACAGGTGGCCTGGCAGAAAGATGGAACCTGAAGAGCGTAGCAGGAAGCGGAGGCCAGCAGGACAGGCCGGGCCACTGGGAGCACAGGACTTGTCGGCAGCTGCTCCACCTGAAGGACCAGTGTCTGATCAGCTGCTGCGTGCTCAGCCCCAGAGCAGGTGAGGCACATGGCCAGCATGGGAGGGCTGCAGCCAGCGTGCCCCTCACTGCCAGGCCTCAGGGACACTGTAGCTTTTTATGTGACTGGCTACACAGCCCTGTCAGGACTAAGTGGGAAGAAGTAAGCTTGTTCTCAAGGGTGGTGTCCTCAGTTTGTGACCTTCCCCTACTGTCCTCTTCCAGAGGGACGTGGCCCTTCTCTCCCCTGACCAGTCCTTTCCACTAGTGCGAGGCAGGAAGAGGTGGCACCAAGTCAAAGCCCACTGTCTGTGCCATCCCTGGCCCAGCTGGCAACCTGGCAAAATCGAAACCTGTTTTTTATTTTAGTGATAGATACATTCATTAAAAACAGTTTGTTTCCAAAAAATGAAAGGGGCCAGGTGTGGTGGCTCACACCTGTAATCCCAAAACTTTGGGAGGCTGAGGTGGGAGTATCGCTGGAGCCCAGGAGTTCAAGAGACCCGCCTGGGCAACATGGCAAGATCTCATCTCTACAAAAAATGAAGAAAAAAATCACTTAGATAGAACCACATGTGACTTTTGAGTGCACTCTCAGTTTTCCGTGAGCACGCACAGTTTACATGTTCCCTTCTGCACCACTTCTCACACTGCCACACACGTGCTGTCAAATGTTCTCCCCATGAGTGGGTTTGCCACAGTCTCTTAATCATTCCCCTGATGTTGGATATTAAGATCTCTCTGGTTTTATATAATTATAAGCGGTATCAATGAACATCTTTATCGTATTTTTCATACTTAGGATTATTTTTAAAATATTGATTAAAGAAAATATCACGATAAACTGAAACAAGGTGTCATAGGCCTTGGTCTGGGTCCCCCATAAGCAGACCCTGAGATGAGGTTCAGGAGCACGTTGAGAGGTTCAGAGAGCCTGGAGGGCGTGTACTCCCCGCCAGCCCCGCTGGGGTGCCAGGAAGGACGCTGGCCTCAGAGCCTCCCACCTGGGAGTGAGGGCGCTGGTCTCGTGGGCATTAGCTCGGGGAGCTGTTGGTTTTGGGTGCTCCAGGGTGGGGTAGCGCTAAGTCCTAGCACTTCAGGCAGTGAGTGAAGTGGAAGCCCCCAGGCAGAGAGATATGGCAGCTGGCACTGACTGGAGGTGCATTGGAGCCTGCTGAGGTGGCAAGGGGCCGCGGCGTGGGCGAGACTGAAGTCCTTCCAGGAGACCCTCCTCTCTAGACTGTTGCCCCACCACAGATGCGGCCTTCCTCTCTGTTTGGCTCTTTCTTTTCTATGCCCATCTGTCTCAAGGTCTGTGGCCAGGTGGAGCTGTTGCCCCCCTGGGCCTCCATGCTTCCAGTGGGCTTCTAGCCAGGACGCTATCTGAATGTCCTACCTCTAGCAGGCTTTGCCAAGAGAAACACTCTCTAGATTTCTGGCAGTTGCATATGCATCTGTGCGGCATGTTTGAGAACTGGTGCTGTGCCAGGCATCGTGCACAGACGGGTACGGACGATGACTGAGGCCTAGAGAAGGGGATGACTTACCCAGCACCAGACCCGGATGGCAGCTGAGTCAGGCCCCGTGTGCTTGCTCCTGGAGATGCTCCTGAGCTGATGGGTCACAACTACTAAGAAAGGAGCTCTCGTGGTCCCTGGGGATCTGGGGTCTCCCGTGTAGCCATAGTGGGGTGGGCTGGAGCATCTCCAGAGGAGGAGGCAGAGGCCTGTGTGTCCTTGTCAGTTTGGGACTCCATGGTGCCCTTCCTGCCTGTGCCTGCGCCATTCCTCATGCAGGTGCCCGGGAGCTGGGGGAGTTCCATGCCTTCATTGTCTCGGACCTGCGGGAGCTCCAGGGTCAGGCGGGCCAGTGCATCCTGCTGCTGCGGATCCAGAACCCCTGGGGCCGGCGGTGCTGGCAGGGGCTCTGGAGAGAGGGGTGAGTGCTGGGGCCTGGACCATGCTGCTGTCGGGAGGGGGCCCAGTGCCAGTCTGGCCTGTGTCCTGGTGACCTTCTGCTGTCAGGACCGTACTTGGCTGTCTCCAGCAAGGCCCCTGAGCCCCTGCTCTTGTGACACAATGCTTGTCTTGGCTCCAGACAATCCTTGTGAGGCCTGGGACCAAGGTGGCCATTGGGCCTGGGGTTTCAATAGGGCAGACATCATCACGGGCTCGGGCAGCAGTCCTGGGAAGACACATCCAGAGGCGTGACGTTCCTCTGGGAAAAGAGAGGGCTCCAGGGTGGCCGCTGCCCAGAAGACCCTGTGCTGCAGAGCTGCTTCGGGTGTGGGAGGGGCTGCAGAGCTGCTTCGGGTGTGGGAGGGGCTGCAGAGCTGGGGCATGGGGGCGCTGGCAGGAACTCAGGGCTCTCTGGGTCCCCTCCAGGCTTCCCCCCAGCCTGCCGGCGAGTTGACACTACCAGTTCTCGGGAGGGGCGTCTGCTGAGATGAGGTTTCTTCCAGGGGTGAAGGGTGGAGCCAGGTAGATGCAGTGGTAGCATCTGAGCTCCTGTCCCAGCTCCAGGAAGGGGAGTTCTGGGTGGAGGAGGAAGAGTTCCTCAGGGAGTTTGACGAGCTCACCGTTGGCTATCCGGTCACTGAGGCCGGCCACCTGCAGAGCCTCTACACAGGTAGTGCCCCAAGGGGCTGTGCTGGGCATGTGCTCTGCCTGCCGAAGTGAGGAGGCTGGGCAGGTGCCTGGGTTCCCCCTGCCCAGGCCCAGTTTGCTTCTCTTCAGCGTGGAGAGATGATTCTGTCCCAGGAGCCGGGAGGAGGGTGATGATTCTGTCCCAGGAGCTGGGAGGTGGGTGATGATTCTGTCCCAGGAGCTGGGAGGAGGGTGATGATTCTGTCCCAGGAGCTGGGAGGAGGGTGGGCTTGTGAGAGGGGCTGGCTCTGTCTGTGGCCGTAGCTGCTGCTTAGACCCTGCCAGGGTTCATGAGGCCACCGTGGCGGGAGGCCAGCGAGGAGCCGTGTCCCACAGCTGATGCCTGGTGTTTTCTTACTAGAGAAGCTGCTCTGCCATACTCGGGCGCTGCCTGGGGCCTGGATCAAGGGGCAGTCAGCAGGAGGCTGCCGGAACAACAGCGGCTTTCCCAGCAACCCCAAATTCTGGCTGCGGGTCTCAGAACCGAGTGAGGTGTACATTGCCGTCCTGCAGAGATCCAGGCCGCACGCGGCAGACTGGGCAGGCCGGGCCCAGGCACTGGTGGGTGACAGTCATACTTCGTGGAGCCCAGCGAGCATCCCGGGCAAGCACTACCAGGCTGTGGGTCTGCACCTCTGGAAGGTAACTGAGCCCCGTCTGGCTCACGCTTGGTTCAGCAGGTGGTGTGGAGGCCGATGGAGGTCTGGGTTCTAGGACTGGCTCTGCCGAGACACATGTGACTCTGCCACGGGCCCCACCAGTCTCCCCCCTCCTTGGGCTGTTGCACGGGGTTGACGTCTGCTGGTGCTCCCAGACCCAGCTCTGACCTGAGACTGCAGGTCTTTCTGCCTTGCCGTGTGCCTCATTGGCCAAAGGAAAGCAACAGAGTCTGCAGCCAGGGCAGGACCCGCAGGAGGGGCCTGGGCCCAGGGGCTCCTGGCAGCGCCGTGCCTTTCTGAGGCAAGGAGGTAGAGCCGCTGGCTGAGGACCTGTCAGGGCCAGTCCCAGCTCTGCAGCTTGCTGTGTGACCTGGCACACATCCTCTCCCTGCCTCCCTCAGTCTCTTCCCCTGCAAGACGGGGTCCTGACACGGATCTCATGGGATTGCTCTGAGGCCCAGGCAGTCCCAGGCTCAACCACTGGTTCACAAAGTGTGTTGTTTCCTGGAAGAACAGATGGGGGCGCCTGAGGGCAAAGGGCCTGAGTGTGGGTGGAGGATTTGCCGGCTGCTTGCTCAGGGGCTGGGTTTTCATCTTGTGTGTCTTGACAGGGTGTGACACTTGGCACCACACTGTTCCCTGTCCCTTCATGGATGTGGCCCACATGATGTTCCTTTCCTCTTGCAAAAGAAGTTGCTGGAAGGCCCACTGTCCAGCAGCCCCCAGGTTGCCTGGGCCACGGTGCCTTTGTGGGCCCAGCTACAAGGAGGACTTGCAGGCTCATGTCTGGGACAGATACTGGCCCCAGGGCCAAGTGAAGCCGGGGATTGGTGGGCATCTCTAGCTGGTCCCTGAGAGAGGGTGGAGGGTGCTGACAGGCCTTGGCGCTTTCATCTGTCAACTCCAGAGGCCCTTGTGCTTGCAGCAGGGAGGCCAAGGCCAGGGCGTCTGACCCCGGCCGCTCCTCCACACTGAGCCTCCTGCACGTGCTCACAGGTAGAGAAGCGGCGGGTCAATCTGCCTAGGGTCCTGTCCATGCCCCCCGTGGCTGGCACCGCGTGCCACGCATACGACCGGGAGGTCCACCTGCGTTGTGAGCTCTCACCGGGCTTCTACCTGGCTGTCCCCAGCACCTTCCTGAAGGATGCGCCAGGGGAGTTCCTGCTCCGAGTCTTCTCTACCGGGCGAGTCTCCCTTAGGTGAGAGGAACCGCGCAGTGCTGCTGGCTCTCCGAGGCCGCAGCCCCTGGAGGACCACAGGCCCTTCCGAGGCAGGATTTGGGCACTTTACCTCTGTGGTTGGCAGGTGTCCATGTGGGAACTGAGGCCACCGGGAACCTGCTGCCAGCGCCCTCCCATGTTTGTCTTCTTGGCAGCGCCATCAGGGCAGTGGCCAAGAACACCGCCCCCGGGGCAGCCCTGCCTGCGGGGGAGTGGGGGACCGTGCAGCTACGGGGTTCTTGGAGAGTCGGCCAGACGGCGGGGGGCAGCAGGAACTTTGCCTCATACCCCACCAACCCCTGCTTCCCCTTCTCGGTCCCCGAGGGCCCCGGCCCCCGCTGCGTCCGCATCACTCTGCATCAGCACTGCCGGACCAGTGACACCGAGTTCCACCCCATCGGCTTCCATATCTTCCAGGCAAGCTCCTTGCCCCAGGGAGGGAGGGGGAGCAGAAGGGGCCCTCAGAGAATTTGCATCTTGGCCTCCATTGTCCCAACAGAGGGTTCTGGGCTCAGTCACTTGGGCTCCCCCTGCCCTTCGAGGCGCTGCCTGGAACCCGCACAGGGCCCTCTCCCATCTCCATCCTCACAGAGGCAAAGCGGAAGATGGCCTCTGGAAGGGCCGGGGGCCTGGGAGGTGGGCAGGGCTGACCCAGGCAGGGCAGGTTTCCAGAGGAGGTGGTGAGTGGGGAGGAAGGGAGAAGTTTGGAGAGGACAGGAGGCTGAGGTTGAGACCAGCGGGGGTGGGTTGAGCCCTGGCTTGGGAACGCAGGGGGCTGATGGACTCAGGAGTGAGAGGAGGGGAGGCCCAGGCTGGCTGGCCACGGCAGCCCCTCAGGTGTGAGGAAGTCCACAGTCACTGAGCTCAGCCAGCAGCCCCTTGTCCACTTTCCCTGACTCAGAATGACTGTGTCCCAAGGTTCATTCTCTGCAGACATGTGTCCCCTGGAATGCAGGGGCCCTGACGAGGAAGGCACTGCAACCCTTGGTTCACAGTGGGCTGCCTGGGGACCCTTGGACCCTCGCTGTTTGCCCTGGGCCACCGGCTCAGGTCCCCTAGAGCTCTGAGGAAAACACATGCCAGGGCCAGTGGGAGCCTTTGGGGCGGGCTGGGTAGTCACAGGTGTTAAAGCCCCTGATGATGCGACAGGCCTCCAGGCGGGGGCCCCACTGCCGGCACCTTCTGGCAAGGGTGGCCAGGCCTTGGTGAGGAGGCGAGTCCAGTGTCCAGGCCTGGCAGCCCCTCCTCAGAGAAGGGGCTGTGTGTGACTCGAGAGGGTCAAGGGCATCCGAGCAGATGGCCCTGGGCTGGGCTCCCTACCCCAAGGCTGGCCCCCTCAGTCTGAGCCCGCGCTTTCCTCAGGTCCCAGAGGGTGGAAGGAGCCAGGACGCACCCCCACTGCTGCTGCAGGAACCGCTGCTGAGCTGCGTGCCACATCGCTACGCCCAGGAGGTGAGCCGGCTCTGCCTCCTGCCTGCGGGCACCTACAAGGTTGTGCCCTCCACCTACCTGCCGGACACAGAGGGGGCCTTCACAGTGACCATCGCAACCAGGATTGACAGGTGGGGCTCTGGGACTTGGGGGCGGCCAGCTGGAGGCTGGGGTGCTGGAGTCTTAGTGCTCGCCCGTTCCCCCACATCTCCTGCCTGCCCCTCACCCTCAAGCCCCTACCTGTTCTGGCAGACCAGGGCTGTCCTGCCTGCCTGGGGACCCTTCCTTGCTGGTCTGAGCCTAGAAGGAGAGTCTAGTGGGAGATGGGCCAGGAGCACACAGCCCCTCGTGTGACAAGTGCAGTCTGGGAGCGCTGATCTGGTGTCTCTCCACAGGCCATCCATTCACAGCCAGGAGATGCTGGGCCAGTTCCTCCAAGAGGTGTGTATGCAGCCCCGCCAGCCCGGCTCACCTGCCTGGGGCTGCCTGGTGGCCTAGGGTCTACCTGCAACCTCAGGCAGGTGGTTTCTGCCGGGGACGTGAGGTGCCCTTGACTCTTCCTGTGAGAGTCCCGGGCGGTGCCTTGAAGGGCAGGAGGAGCTGAGGCTGCTTCCCATTGCCTGGCTGCACTCGGGGTGGGGTGTGAGAAGGGGCGAGTGCCACCGCTGCCCGGGCCCCCCATCTGTCCTTGCAGGTCTCCGTCATGGCAGTGATGAAAACCTAACAGGGTGGCCCCCTGTGCCAGCTCAGGTGGCTGGAGCCCAAGGGCCTGAAGGTTCCCAGCAGCTGGGCCGGCCAGCCTTGCACTGTGGGGGCTGGTCCTGAGTCTTGGCCTGCCTCCCAGCCCTGCCAGGGGGCTGCGGCCTAGGGGTCCACGGGAAGCCTCCGTCAGGAGAGACGCAGCCCTGGGGGCGAGCTGGTGCTGCAAGGAAGGGTGGGAAGCTTGGTGGCTTCTGTTGCGCCACTGAGACGGCAGAGACCCCAGGAACCCAGAGCTTCCCAGGATCCCTCCCAGATCCTCTGCTGACTCCATATGGAGGCCTCACACCCAGAGGGTAGGGCAGCAGATCTTCTTTATAACTATTTATTGTTTGAATCACTTTTAGGATGTAACTTTATAAATAAACATGAGCGTTGAGGATTTGCAGATCAGTCTTGCTCCAAGTAGCTCCAGGCTGTGCCTGCTCTTGCTGAGCAGGCTGTGGGGAGGGCTGGGTGCCTGCCGAGATGGTGAGGATGAGGATGGCCTCTGGAGGGGGTGGGGGCCTGGGAGGTGGGCAGAGCCAACCCAGGCAGGGCAGGTTTCAGGAGGAGATGGTGAGTGGGGAGGAGGGGAGAAGTTTGGAGGGGCAGGCACAGGGCATGCCCCAGGCCAGGGGGCTGAGGTTGAGGCTGGCCGGGGCAGGTCAAGCCCTGGCCTTGGGGGACACAGACTGACAGACTGGGGAGTGAGGGGTGGGGAGAGCCAGCGAAGGCACTGCCAAGCCTGTGGCGAAGAAGGGCGTCTTGGAAACGGGTGTTAGAACGGGAGTTGCTGCAGAGGGAGGAACCCCAGGTTCACGTGGACGGGGAGCCTTGGATCTGGACGGCTCCTCTGCCTCCAGCCGGGGTTCACCTGCGCAGTGTCCTAGGATTGCTTATTTCCCCAGGCCTCTCTCCCTCGTCCCTCACACCAAATGCTGTGATGAGAGCTGTAGTGTCACTGAACGGTGCAGAAGACAGTTCCAGACATGGGTGGGGAGGGCTGTCACTAAGCTCTTTTGTTTTAGAGACAGGGTCTTGCTCTGTTGCTCAGGCTGGAGTGCAGTGGCATGATCATAGCTCACTGCAGCCTCGACCTTCTGGGCTCAGGTGATCCTCCCTCTTCAGCCTCCCAGGTGGGTAGGAAAACAGGCGCACACTCCATGCCTGGTTAGTTTTTTCAAGTTTTGAATGCTTAGGGGTCTTAGTATATGGTTGCCTAGGCTGGCCTCAGTGATCCTCCTGCCTTGGCCTCCCAAAGCACTAAGATTGCAGGCATGACCGCCAACCCCACCTCTAATCCCTTTTAAATTCCATTCGCTTCCTGAGTCCCTTTGTGCCTGGGGAGACCCCGTGTATTGGTCCTTTTTCACATTGCTGTAAACGACTCTGAGACTGGTAATTTATAAAGAAAAGAGGTTTAATTGCCTCAGTTCCGAAGACTGTACAGGAAGCATGGCTGGGGAGGCCTCAGGAAACTTAGAATCATGGCAGAGGGAAAGCAGGCAGTCTGCAGGTGTCTGGAGAAGGAGGAAGAGAGCGAAGGGGAGGTGCTGTGCACTTTTAAACGACCAGATCCTAGGAGAACTCACTATCACCAAAACAGCAAGGGGGATATCTGCTCCCATGATCCAATCATCTCCCACCAGGCCCCTCCAACACTGGGGATTATAATTCGACATGAGATTTGGGCGGGAACACAAATTCAAACCATAGCACCCAGTGAGCCTGATTTGGGCCTTGCTGCCCGATCACAACCATCTCTGGAGTCCTGGTGTCTGTTCCCACTGGGACCTGTGCCACTGTCCCCCTCTCCACGCCCTGGCCACGCCAAGCCACCCTCCTGACTCACCCACAGGAAGCTGCCCTGGCCCTGGAGCCTGCCCCGTGAGCCCCTCTGCTTGCTGGTTCAATGGCCCTCCAGCAGCAGTGGCTGTGGCAGCTGGGTTCTCGCCATCTTCAGACACGGATTCCTGAGCAGCAGGGTGGGGCTCCGTCTCCCTGCGTGCAGAGCCTGCCACAGATCTCCCTCATCCACTGGCTTCTGTGCTGACTTCGGATGAAGCCAGTGGTGCCGCCTATTGGGGTACAGCAACTCAGGGCGAACAGTGAGGGGCTGCTCACCAAAGAAATACCCCGCAGGGCAGTGCCCAAGCCAGAGGCTTGAGCTGGGTCGGAGCTGCCCTAGATCCCCGGGTTTGTGGGCGGACAGGTCCTGTGCAGGGCGCCTGATGGTGCAGGTTGAGGTGGGACAGTTGGGGTCAAGGTATTTCTCAGGCACAGTGCCTATGAAGGGAAGACAGTTGCAGGGACTGTGTCCATGTCAGGATAGACTGGTGGGGACCCCGTGAAGAGTTCTGGAGCAAACCCTGCCTGCAGGGCCCCACCTGGGCTGGCCAGGCCCTTATGTTGAGCATCCCTTCCCCCAGGCCATCAGGAGCCACTGTCCCTGAGGCAGGCCCTGAAGGTGGCGGCCACACCCTCCTGCTGGGCAGCTCTGCCCAAAGGCCACAGCCAGGACCTGCTTCCCGCGTCCCAGGCTACTGCCTGAGAGGAGGCCTCGAAAGCGCAGGGTTCCGTGACTCTAGGGGCCATGGTTGGCACCCATCATCGCCCCAGCGTAGATTGGCTCCACTCGACCTGGCTGCCTTGGCCATTTGGTCTACCAGCTGGAACCATGTTCCTGGGTGTGGAAAACGCTCCCTCCGGAGCCTGCGGAGACCCCTGAGGCCTTGTGCTTCCTTCTGATGGGAGGTTCCAGATGCAGATGGAGGGGATGTCTGGCAGGGCTCTAAACATTTCTGGTGCAGAAGGCCCCGGCCTGGTGGTGTTTGTCCCTGGCTGCCTCCTGCTCCGACTCCATCAGCAGCCTGTTGTCAAGGTCATGGATCAGTGCGGTGCTCTTCAGGGCGTCCAGCCAGCTGGGGTCTCTGTCCTGTATTCCGGCAGAGGCCCCAGGAAAAACAGCAAATGCCTTTGTCCATTCCATACAAATTTCATAGAAATGTGAGCAGCTTCTGATCTTCCGTGGCATATTCGTCCAGTTGATGGCCAACCCTGGGTACCTGGACCTCCAGGGCCTGCTGCACTGGGCTGCCCCTCGGCTGTGTGTGCACTCGCCACGTGGCCACACTGAACCAAATGGAGAGAGCAGGGCCACCACCCTCTCTCCGCATGCCACGGCTGCTCTGGGACCCGGGCAGGAGGGGACAGTCTTGGCCTTCCAGTGTCCCTCTTGGCCTTCCCACAGCCATCTCTACCCCAAGGATGCAACAAAGATATCGGTCGCTCCCCAGGTGTCAATCCCAGTCACAGGCTCAGAGACCGGGACATGGCCCTGGATGGGTCTGTAGGCCCTGTGGGCTCATGTGAGCTGGTCCTGGGCAGGACTCCGTTATTAACTGCCTGTCATGTGTCCCACTGTCATGGAGCCCTGGTGACTCTTGGGGACCAGCATCAGCTCGGGACCTGTGTGCTCAGTGGCTCCCAGATGCCTGGATATTCTCTTCCTGGTGCACATAGTCCCCGGGGAAGTCCTTGTCATGCACACTTGCTGATGTGGGGAGTGTCCTTCATCTTGCAGGCCTGGCCACCTCTTCAGTCAGCAGATACCTGGGCTGAAAACCGACTCGGGCAGTGTGGGCCCAACTGGGGCTCTATCGGAGTGACCACCCTCAGCCCTCCTGGACCCCTCTGCCGGCTCCACCTGAGCGCGGCCCTCGCTGGCAGCCCTGCATTGCTCTGCTGCCATTCCATAAGCCCTGCAGGCAGGCCCCTTGGCGCCCTTCAGCCGTGTTCATGATTGTCTCCTGGCCTCTGCTGTTCAGAGATCTGATGCCCTCCGCCCCCGGCGAGCCAAACCCTGTGATGGTGGTTCCTGCCACCAGCTTCCTGTGGCACCGCCACCACTCCCGCCAGGCTCCTGTGGCACCGCCGCCACTCCCGCCAGGCTCCTGGGGCACCGCTGCCACTCCCGCCAGGCTCCTGGGGCACCGCTGCCACTCCCGCCAGCCTCCTGCGGCACAGCTGCCACTCCCTATTAACCAGCGTGGCACAGGTGAGCGGTGTGACCTTGGTCTTCCCAGGGAACCAGTGCTTGGCAGCTCCCACCACACACGCCTACGCCCACCCTCCACCAGCCACAGCAGTTGTGGCATCTCCACCCTGCCCAGCAAAAGTGGAAGTGTTGCCTGTGCTGCTAGGAACCTCCAGGTTTGCTCCACCTCCAGGGGCCTTGCCAGGGTGTCAAACCTGTGTCTCGGGACACTGCTGTTAGGTCTCCAGCTTCCCTATCAGGCGCCTCAGCACCCAGTCCTACCAGTGCTCCCGCCTCCCATCCCCAGCTGGCTGGGCCCGCAGCCCCCTCCCGTGCCCCGAGCTGGCCGGGCCCGCAGCCCACTCCTTGGTCACTGGATGTTGCTGACACTTCACTCGGTCAGAGCCCTAGCGCCCAAGGGGGGCCAGGGCCTGACGGGGGTGGAGCGAGGGGTGGGCCACGTCTCTGCAGGCTCAGAAGCTTCCTAAGAGGCTGGAGAGTGGAACCTTCAGGCACCACGCACTGCCTCCTCCCTGCCCACGGTCCTGGGTTCTCCAGATGGGGCCTTGGCCTTGGCTAGGTGTTGATCAGGAGCTGGGAGTGCTGCGCCCCGCCCAACTTCTCCAAACTCCAGCCAGGGCACCTCAGTGAGGCCTCAGCCACCTGCGCCTTATTTGCTTCCTCCTTGGAGGCCCTCGTGTCTGTTCATCAAACAGCAGCTGGGGCCCCCAGCAGACCCCCTTCCCCAACTTTCCCACTGGACACTGGAACCAGTTTCACAACTGGACTGGACAGGACGACCACCTTGTGCCAGGCGCCAGCTATCTCCCCTGACCAGTGATGGGTCCTCATTGCCCGTGGGCCGTGAGTGACCCAGTTCCAAATCCCAAATTAGTGACTCTCTTCTCCAATGGGGGTTGGATTCTCCAGAAGCAGAGGCAGACATAGAATTTGGGTGCAAGATATTTCGGAGGGAAGGTGGAAGAGGTGGCATTGGTGAGGGAGAAGCCTGGAGTGTCGGTGGCTGGGGTGCCCCCACCTGGCTGAAATGCCTGGCCTTTGTGCCCTGCCTGGCTCAGCCTCCCCAGGCAGGCTACCCCATGGCATCCCTGGACAAGGCTGCCCCCAAGAACACTGCCCACAGCCCAGCCATGGGCCTTCCCTTGGGGTTCCCGCCCCGGCTCACACCTGCTGGCCAGCGTATTTTCTCCTTGCTGGCTGCACCCTCTCAGCAGTGGCTGTGTGGACCATAACCCTGGGAACACCTGTGGGGAGATGCACCCTTGGCCTGGCAGCTTGGGGAAGACTCCTGGGGTGTCAGGAGGGAAGGAAGGCAAGCAGGGGTGAGGGGCTGTGGGCTTTTCTCACTTTCTGGGCCAGTGGCCACAGGCCACCCAGTGACATTTCTCTCTCAGCATCTGCTGGGGTGGACTCTGCAGCGGCTGCAGCCAGCCTGGATGGGCTCCTTGCACAGCTCTGCTTACGGGTGAAGGCCGTCTAGAAACCCTCAGTCCTCTCTCAGCCTCAGAGCTGATAGCGCTGCCTGACCATCAGCAAGCTTGTCATCAGCACCACCTCCAGCATGCCTGCTCCTGGATCTCCGTGAGGCTCCCCTGCCTGTGTCACCCAGGGGCCTCTAGGGGTGCTCTGGAGCTGGGAGCCACTGTCCAGCACTTTCTGCCCTCTCCGGCCTCTCTCGGCTGTCTGCCAAGCAGTCACTCAGTCTCCTATTGACCACTCGGTTTGCTGCAACGCTGCTGGTTTACGTGAAAATAGAGAAAGCCAAAGAGTTTCCTCACTCCTGTAAGATTTCCTGGCTCTTCTGGCATTGCACCTGCCTGAGTTCCTTGGTGGGGCCCCTCTTTGAGTTCCTTTGGGCTGCTGTAACAAAGCACCATAGCCTGGGCAGCTCGTAAACAGTGGAAATGCGTTGCTGTTTGTTCTGGAGGCTGCAAGTCCAAGATTGAGGCACTGGAAGACCTGGTGCCTGGTGAGGACCTGCTTCCTGGTCCAGAGACAGCACCTTCTCTCTGTGTCCTGACGTGGTGGAAGGGCAAGGGAACTCCCTGGGGCCCGTTTTATGTGGGCACTCATCCCATTCGTGACGCCTCTGCCTTCATGACCTCATGACCTACCAGAGGTCCCCACCTTTTTATTCCTCACCTTGGGGATGAGGACTTCAGTATGTGAATTTCGGGGACATAAATGTGTCATCCATAGAAGGGCCCATCTCTTACACAAATGCTGAGTCCCCAGTGGCCTGTGTCCTAGCAAATGAGAGCCACCCTGAAAAATAAAATCCTGTCTCCCCAACGCCAGCCCTGGCAAGGCACCCAGAACTCTCCGGAATGCTTGAAGGCAAGGCCTGGCCTTTCCATGGGGTCCAGGGCTGTGGGGTCCCTGGCGGTACTGTGGGCCTGCAGAGCGGGGCATGTGGGCTGAAGACCGTCTCCCCACCATGGTGGGAAGGGACAAAGGGTGGCCCTGGCAGATCCGGACGGGCAGGACTGGGTGTGTCCCATGAGAGCACCTCCTTCCTGGCCTTTCCTGTGGACTTTGTCCCACACCACCTGCCTGGGTTCCTTCCTGTCGTCACTTCCAGCTCCAGGCACGGCAGTTGGTGACTCCTTGGTGGGAGCCGTGTCCCACCCGGTCCTGATTCCGCCGTCTTCTCTTTCACGGTCCTCCAGGCTTGGGCCAGCCTTGGGGGCAGCAGAGCTTCTGGGGTGAGTGTCGAGATCCTGTGTCCTGAGAGCGGTAGTCGGGGAGAGGGCTGGTTGGGGCAGGGCTGCCCGGGCAGGACACAGGATGCGGCCGGCCAGGCTGGAGCCAAGGTGTTCAGACCTGGACTTTGGGCTCGTGCTTTCTTCATGGTTGCGCCTTGCTTGCTGTCCCTTGGAGTCTTCATTTGGTTTTGCTTTTTTTGTTTGTTTGTTTTCACCTAATTTTTGCCAGACTTAAGCTAGTTTTGCTGCCTTTTGAAACTAGTGGAAGAATCATTTTATTCCTGGGGATAATTTGGGGCCTTTTGATCCCAACGTGAAGCCCTGCACATGGCTGCTTCATCAGGGGAAGGGTCTTTTCTGCTTTGGAGGAAAGGCTTTGGCAGGCAGGCTGGCCTGGGATCTCCGGAGCTCTCGGCTCTCCGTAGCATCCTGGGGAGCTCAGACCATGGCTGCAGGGCTCTGGCCATAGCTTGCAGGCCATCTGGTTAGTGCTGCCCCCCAAACCCGGCCATTCCTCTCTAGTCCCCAGCAGGTATAGCCAGTGTCCACATAGACAGCACTGCCTCAGATCTGGGCTGGGGCCACAACACTCACTCAGGGATCCCAGGGAACATGGCACCAGGTTTAGTAGGTTTAGTCAGGGGCATATGCAGTGTCCCTTACCTAGGTCAAGGCTCAGGCTGGGCCCATCTTAGCTGCCTGGGACACCCATTCCCTTTATGAATCTGCCAGGGGAGGAGCAGCCAGGCTTGGCTGGGGCCTGGATGGACGTGACATCGGGCACTGTGGCATTGTGTGCCTGTCTCTGTGTTGCAGCTGACATGGGCTCATTGCTCCTTCTCCAAGCCCTCTGAGGACATCAAAAGCGTGGACACATCACTTTCCACCATCTTGCTGCCCACTGTCCCTCCATCCTGATACCTCCTAAGCACATGCGTGGGGTGGCAGGCACACTGCTGATAGTTGTGAATGCGGCCGTGACATTCTTCACCCCTGCCCCCATGGCATGCATGATCCATTAGGGAGGACCGTCTGCACAAAGGTAATCCATTGACTCAGACAGGGGGTTCATAGAAGAACAGGTGAGAGTGGCGGGGGGGTATTCCTTGACCAGCTGAGGGTCAGCCAAGGGCAGGAAAGGGGCTGGGCACCATCAGGGAATTGAAAGAAGCTCTCTGTGCCTACAGTGCGGGGAGTGGGCTTGGAGAATATGGCAAGAGCTGAGGCTGGAGATGTAAGCAGGGGCCTTAAGTGTTGTTTAAGGAGCCTGAGTCTTATCTCCTGGGCAATTGCGAGCCACTACGTAGTTTAAAGCAGGGCCTAACATACATATGTTTGAAATCTTTCTCTGGCTGAAGTCTCGAGGATGAATTGGAAGTAGAGGACCAACTAAAAAGTTGTTGCAGACACTAAGGTGGTGTCCTGGGTTAGGTGGGAGGTGATGGAGAAGAGAATAGGCTAGTGTTGACATATACCCAGGAAGCAAAACCATTAGGGCATGATGCTTAATGCTTGATTGGATTGATCACATAGATGACTATGAGGAGGACTGACATATTTCAATCTATGAGCATGGTATACCCATCCATTTACTTATTTTTAATTTTTTAAAATTTATTTTTTTTTTTTTTTGAGACACGATCTCACTCTGTTTGTCCAGGCTGAAGTCCAGTGGCAGGATTTCAGCTCACTGCAGCCTCAACCTCCTGGGCTCAGGTGATTCTCCCACCTTAGCCTCCCGAGTAGCTGGGACTACAAGCACAGATCACCACACCTGGCTAATTGCATTTTTGTTTTTTAGTAGAAACAGGGTTTCGCTATGTTGCCCAGGCTAGTCTCAAATGCCTGGACTCCAACAATCCACCCACCTTGGCCTCCCGGAGTGCTGGGATTATAGGCTTGAGCCACTGTGCTGAACCCTGTCCATTTATTTGGATCTTCTTTAATTTCTCCCAGCAATATTTTGTAACTTTAAGCATACGTTTCCCACTTGTGCCTAGGTACTTTGTTTTCCAATACTTGTAAATGGTATTGTATCTTTAGTTTTATTTTCCAATTGTTTTTTGCTAATATATAGAAATGCATTTTTTGGTATATTAATCTTGTATCCTGTAACCTTGATAATGCATTTATTAGTTCATAGTGTTTTTTGCTTCTTTTATTCTTTTCTGGTAAATGCCTTAGGATTTTCTTTTTCTCCCGACTCCCCGCCTTCCTCCTCTTCTTTTTCTTCTGCCTTAGGATTTTCTTTTCCTTCTTTCTCCTCCTCCTCCTCCTCCTCCTCCTCTTCTTCCTTCTTCTTCTTCTTCTCTTTTTTGTTTTTAAATTGAGACAGGGGCTCACTCTGTTGCCTAGGCTGGAGTACAGTGATGCAATCTTAACTCACTGTAGTCTCAAACTCCTGGGCTCAAGCGATCCTCCCACCTCAGCTTCCCAAGTAGCCAGGACTACAGGTGTGCACCATCATGCCTGGCTTATTTTTATATGTTTTGTGGAGATTGGGTCTTGCTATGTTGCTTGGGCTGGTCTTGAACTCCTATCTTCAAGCGATCTTCTCACTTCAGCCTCCCCAAATGTTGGGATTACAGGCCTGAGCCACTGTGCCAAGCTGAATTTTCTACATGCATGATTATGTCACATGTGACAATAGGTAGTTTTACTTCTTCCTTTTCTATCTGCTTTTTTTCCCTTGCCTTATTTCCTCTGGCTGGGACCTCCAATACCGTTTTTAATAGAAGTGTGAGAGCCACTTCCTTTGTTTCTGAGTATAGTGAGAAAGTTTGGTCTTTTACCATTGTCCAGCTTGAAGTTTCCTATAGTTTATCTATAGGTGATCTTTATCACATTGAGGAAGTTCCCTTCTCTTTCTAGTTTGCTGAGAGTTTCTATCATTCATGGATGTTGCATTTTGTCAAATATTTTTCTGCATCCATTGAGATAAATATATACATTTTACCATTTATTCTATTAATTGATGTTCTAATGCTAAAATAAACCTTTTATTTCTTGCATACTTTTTCATGATGTGTTATTTGTTTTATATATTGCTGGATTTTATTTGCTAATATTTTATTAGGGATTTTATGTCTATGTTTTTGCATGATATTGGCCTGTAGTTTTCTTTTCTTGTAATATCTTTGTCCAGTTTTGGTACAGGGTAAAACTTGACTTAGAAAATGAGCTGGCCAGTGTTTCTCCTTTTTTCTGATGTGGTTAAGATTGGTATTATTTTATTCTTAGGTGTTTGATGGAATTCATCAGTACCACCATCTGGGTGAGGTATTTTCTTTGTAGAAAGTCTTCAAATTATGAATTCAACAACTTTGGTAGACATAAGCTTGTTACATTTTAGTTTTCTTGTGTACATTTTGGCAAGTTGTGGCTTTCAATAGATGTTTCCATTTCATCAAATGGTCAAATGTAATTTCATGATGTTCTTACTAATATTCTTGTATTCTTCTTCTGATGTCTGTAGGGTTTGAAGGGATGTCTCATCTTTTATTCCTGATATTAGTAATTTGTGGATTTTTTTCTTTGATCAATCTAGCCAGAGCTTTATCAATTTTTTTATCTTTTCAAATAACCAATCTCCATTTTATTGATTTTCTTTTTTTTCCCCTAGTACATCAAATTTTCACTCTTTCTTATTTCTTCTGCTTACTTGGGTTTCATTTGTTGTTGGTGTTGTTGTTTTCTAGATTCTCAAAGTGGAATCTTAGGTAATGATTTTACACCTTTCTTCTTTCCTAACGTGAGCACTGAGAGCTACAGATTTTCCTCTAAGCATCACATTAACCTTATCTCACAAATACCGGTAAGTTGCATTTTTATCATCATTTAGTTCAAAGTATTTTCTTATGTCTCCTTGATTACTTCTTTGATCCCAGAGTTATTTAAATGTGTTGCTTAATTTTCAAATATTTGGGCATTCTTTAGGTGTCTTATACCTTGTTGCTATTGATTCCTAATTAAGCTCTGTTGTAGTTAGAGAACATGTTCTGTATAACTTAAATCTTTTGAATTTTATGGAGGCTTAATTTATGGCCTAGCAGATGGCCTATTTTGGAAAATGTTCAATGTGCACTTGAAAAGAATATATGTTCTGCTGTTGTTGGGCATAGTGTTCTATAAACATCAGTTTGGATAAGATGATTGGTGTTGCTCAGGGCTATCATATTCTTACTAATTTTTGGTTTACTTGTTCTGTGAGTTACTGAGATGAGGGTGTCATAATAACCGATCACAATCGTGAATTTGTCTGTTTATCCTTTCAGTTCTATTAGCTTCCTTCATTTTTTGGATTCTTTGTAATTAGGTACATACACATTTAGAATTGTTAGATATTCTTGATGAATTGACCCTTTTTTCATATGAAATATCCTTTTTTTTTTTTTTTGAGATGGAGTCTCACTCTGTCAACCAGGCTAGAGTGCAGTGGCGCAATCTCAGCTCACTGCAACCTCCACCTCCCGGGTTCAAGTGATTCTCCTGCCTCAGCCTCCTGAGTAGCTGGGATTACAGGTGCCCACCACTGCGCCTGGCTAATTTTTGTATTTTTAGTAGAGACGGGGTTTCACCATCTTGGCCAGGCTGGTCTCAAGCTCCTGACCTTGTGGTCTGCCCACCTCAGCCTCCCAAAGTGCTGGGATTACAGGCGTGAGCCACCATGCTGGGCCATGAAATGTCCCTTTTTTATTTTGGAATATTCCCTGTACTAAAGTCTACTTTGATGTTAATATTTCTATTCCTGCTTTCTTATAATTAATGCTTGCATTTTATAAGTTTTTCCATTCTTTTACATTGTTTTCATTCTTTTACTTTTAACTTTTCTTTATATTTAAAGTATATATCATATCAGGCAGACAGCATATTGTCATTTCTTGTTTTTTTTCCCCTAAGACACAGAGTCTCCTGTCGCTCAGCCTGGAATACAGTGGTACCATCAGGGCTCACTGCAGCCTCAAACTCCTGGATTCAAGCAATCCTCCCATCTCAGCCTCCCAAGTAGCTAGGACTACAGGCATGTGGCACCACACGTGGCTAAGTTTTTAACTTTTTTTTTTCTTTTTTTGAGACAGAGTCTTGCTCTGTCACCCAGGCTGGAGTGCAGTGGCATGATCTCGGCTCACTGCAACCTCCACCTCCCCGGTTCAAGTGATTCTCCTGCCTCAGCCTTCTCGGCTCACTGCAACCTCCACCTCCCCGGTTCAAGTGATTCTCCTGCCTCAGCCTCCCAAGTAGCTGGGACTACAGGTGCCCGCCACCACGCCCGGCTAATTTTTTTTTTTTTTTTTTTTTAGTAGAGATGGGGTTTCACTGTGTTAGCCAGGATGGTCTTGATCTCCTGACCTCGTGATCTGCCCGTCTCGGCCACCCAGAGTGCTGGGGTTACAGGCATGAGCCACTGCACCCGGCCTGTCTTTTTTTTTTTCTTTTTTTTTTTTGAGATGAAGTCTCACTGTGTCACCCAGGCTAGTGTGCAGTGGCATGAACTCTGCTCACTGCAACCTCCACTTCCCAGGTTCAAGTGATTCTCATGCCTCAGCCTCCTGAGTAGCTGGGATTACAGGTGCGTGCCACTACGCCAAGCTGTGTTTTTTTGTTTGTTTGTTTTTGTTTTTTGGTTTTTTTTGTAGTTTTAGTAGAGATGGGGATTTCCCTATGTTGGTTAGGCTGGTCTCGAACTCCTGACCTCAAATGATCCACCCACCTCGGCCTCACAAAGTTCTGGGATTACAGGCATGAGACACCGTGCCTGGCCAATAGTCTTTGTCTTTTAACTGGATTGTTTATCTCAGTCACATTTAATGTAATGGTTGATATGGTTGGGTTTGAACCTACCATCTGCTATTTGTTTCCTATTCGTCTCCTCTGTTCTTTGTATTCATTTTCCCTCCTCTTTTTCTGCCTTCTTTTGGATTAGTTGACTATTTTGTATTTCACTTATCTCTTCTAGACTATTATACTTCCTTGTTTTATCATTTTATTAGCTGCAATAGGGTTTATGATATGCATATTTAACTTATTTATGATTGATTGGATGTAGAAGGGATGGGGGGAGAAAGATTCCAAAATGACACTGACATATGTGGTCTGGGTAACAAGAGGAACCACTCTCTGAGATGGAGAACTTTGAAGGAAGATTAGTTTGGGGAGTGATGAAAGGGCTGAATGATGTGGTCAGTTTTGGACAAGTTGCGTTTAAAGTGCTTCTGAGGCATCCGAGAGGAGATACCTGGTAGACATTTCTTTACAAGGTCCAGAACTCAGGGCAGTGTCTGGGGCTGGAGCTGGCTCTAGGGGTGAAGGGCAGAGGGGTGATTGTTGAATGAATGGGAACATGGTAGTCTGTGGATGCAGAATGTGCGATGGGACAGGAAGAGTACAGGACCAAACCCTGAGGAGCCCCAACATTTTAGGGACCCAAATGCAGGACAGTAGAGATGAAAGGAGAGGCCAGCGAAGCAGCAAAACAAGGAAGTGTGTGTCATGGAGGCCACACGAGGAAGTGGCTTTGTGGTTACTTCTGGGGCATTCGCACAAGGATGTTTCAGGGCAAGGTGCAAGGGGACCTCAAAGATCATCTTAAGTTCTGTTCCTTCACTTTCATGGTGGGTGAATTGGTGTTCATTTAGATCTACTCAACATCTTATTAAGACAATTTTTAAAAAGGACTAGGGACTGGGAGGCCGAGGCGGGCGGATCATGAGGTGAGGAGATCGAGACCATCCTGGCTAGCACAGTGAAACCCCGTCTCTACTAAAAAAAAAAATTAGCCGGGTGTGGTGTCGGGTGCCTGTAGTCCCAGCTACTTGGGAGGCCGAGGCAGGAGAATGGCGTGAACCCGGGAGGCGGAGCTTGAAGTGAGCGGAGATCACGCCACTGCACTCCAGCCTGGGCAACAGAGCAAGACTCCGTCTCAGAAAAAAAAAAAAAAAAAGGACTAGGGACTTACTGACTTGGCCAAAGGCTGCTGGTGGGTGCATGGAGGTGCTGCCTGTCAGCTGTGCTCTGGGCTCTAGGGACATGGGAGTCCAAAGGGCTCTCACCTCCTCAGTGAGAGGTTCTGGTGGGCTGACCATAGTGGGATCCAGATTTCAGCAGGTGGACCCCGGGGGGGCGTGAGGAAATGGACTCTGTGAGTGGTAACTTCTCTTTCAGAGGAATTTGCAAGACTGGCCTGAGCAAGCACACAGCTCTTCAGCAGGGCTTGGCAGCCAGCGGGGCCTCGGGAGGAGGCAAACAGCTGATCAAATCCGGGCTTCTCCAGAGGAAGAAGGGGAAGAGCAGGTCTGGGGAGGTCAGAGCGTGGGTGAGAACCGTGGCCATGGGTGGGATCCACATCCCAGCCTGCAGGGCCTCCTGGTGATGGTTCTCCAGAATTCTGCGATTGGAGCTGTGCTCACAGAGTCACTGTCCCTGACCTCCCAGGGGCGCGGACATAACCCAGCCTCAGCTGCAGACAGCAGAGGCTCTGCACAACTGCAGAAGCTGATCAATCAGCCTCATCAGTGGCAATTCCTGGAACTCCAACCTCAACTGTAACATGAGCTGTGCAGACCTTCAGTAACCCCAGACGAGGAGTGAGGCAGAGCCTGATAGCTCAGCTCAGGGACCAGCTGGGATGCTCAGTAAACAAGAGCTCCAGAAGATACGCAGAACAGGAGAAGGTGAAGTGTGGGGACAGCAGGCGCTGCAGGCTACCCAGAAGGAGGAGGAGAGGGGACAAGAAACACTGACCAGGCCTTCAAGATGAGGAGTGAGCAGAGAGGACAGCGGAACATGGGAAAACCTACCTGGCACTATGAGGGTGGAGAGGGGAGTGTTGGAGGGTGTGCATTTGAGTGCAAGTGTGTAAAAGAGGCCCTGGACAAGGAATGAAGAATCTCATCAGATGGTTAAAGTGAGGGAGCACCAAGTAAACCATGAGCCATAAGTAACCATAAGTCATGTGGACCCCAACCCTAATGCTAATCATAAACCTAAACCTCGTGTGGCCTGGAACCCTAACCTGAACCCAAATCCTAACCATAACCCTAACCATAACCATAAATCATGTGGACTCCAACCCTAATGCTAACCATAACCCTAAAATTCAGGCAGACCCGAACCTAACTCGAACCCAAACCCTAACGAAAACTCTAACCCTAACCCTAACTCAATTCAAACCTTAACCCTAACCCTAACCATAACACTAACTCCACCCTATTCCGAACCCTAAACCTAATTAACAATGCCTCATATGGACCCGAACCCTAACCCTAACCGAAACCCTAACCCTAACCCTAACCCTAACTCAACCCAAACCTTAACCCTAACCATAACACTAACTCCAACTACAACCATAACCCTAACCAAAACTCTAACCCTAACCCTAACTCAACCCAAACCTTAACCCTAACCATCACACCAACTACAACCCTAACCCTATCCCGAGCCCTAAACCTAATTAACAATGCCTCATGTGGGCCCTAACGCTAACCCTAACCATGCCTCATATGGACCCGAATCCTAACCCTAATTCCAACCCTAACCCTAAGCCTAACCCTAACTCTAACCCTAGCCAAAACCCTAACACTAACCCTAACTCCAACTCCAACCCAAACCCTAACCCTAAGTCTCATGTTGACCATAACCTGGCTCAAACCCTAACCTGAACCCTAACCCTAAGCCTTGTGTTGACCACAGCCTGGCTCTCACCCTAACCCTGACTCTAGTCCTCACCGTAATTCTACCTCTAGCCTTAATTCTAACCCTAACTCCAATCCTAACCCTAATCCAAATGCACCCTCTGATCCAAACAACTCTTCAGCCAATGTCAGACCTCACCTTAACCCTCACCTTCATCATCACCATTCCAGTTCTCCTCCCTTCAGACTTCCCAGGGACTTGAGCCAGTCCCTGGCCCCCAGGCCTTGGTTTCCCCGCCTGTGCAGCATGGATTTGGGGCTGAGGGTACAAAGACTGGCATCCACCTGAGCCGATGGAACAGGCCTGCCCCTGGTCCCGAGGAGGCCTCTGCTCTCCCAGTTCTCCCCTTGCCCATGTGGAAGGGGGCTCATCCCCCAGCATGGGTGCTTCCTGGCCGGTGTCCATCTCTGTGTGAGTTCCTGTAGGGAGGGACCAGGTAGGCGCAGTTGGCATGGCACCGCCATGCCCCTGGCTCGGGCTTATGCGGGCTGACAGTCCTGTCCCTCCACCCAGAGACCCCTCCAATGATGTAGCTTATCAGTGTGTGTGTGTATGTGCACATGTGCATGTGTGTATGTTGTATGTGTATATATCTATGTATGTATATGTAGTATCTATATATATGTGTATGTGTATATGTGTATATATGTGTGCATATATATGCATTTGTGTGTGCTTGTGTGTATGCATGTTTATGTGTGTATTTGTATGTGTATCTATGTGTGTTTATATGCGAGTGTGCATGTGTGTATGCAGTGCTTGTGTGATGTGTCTGTTTTTATGTGTGGCTTGTGTATTTGTATATGTGCGTGTGTGTATGTTTACATGTGTCTGTGTGTGTATATATGCCTGTGCTTGTGTGTGTGTGTGTGTGTGTGTACACATACACATAGACGGGCGAGGGAGAAGCTGTATTGCACCACCACCCAGGCCCTTCAAGCCCAAGTGCAGTCTCCCCAGGGCTCACGAGGCCCCAGCACGCTGCCCTCCTGCTCAGATGGTGCCCAAAAGCCCCTTGCCGAGTCCTCTCTAAGCCTCATGTAGGCCCGTGAGTCCCTTCTCCGTCTGTTTCCCCTGCCTGTGATGCTTAGGGATCGTTCATTTCAGGGCCAGTGAGGAAACCCCATCTTCTCCTGTACTGCCATGGAGTTAAAGGAGAAGGCCACAACACACTCCCACGTTTTCTACAGACTAGCAGTGGGGTGTTTGGCCACCTTTGGTTTTGACCTTTTATTTTGGAAATGTTCAAACGGACTGAAATAAGCAGAAGTGTAATAACCCCTTGTGCCCATCACCCCACCTTTGGCAAGAGCCAAAGAGTCACAGCTGATGTTGCTTCACCACACTCCATCTGTGGGCTCAAAATGTTTTGAGATAAGTGCCAGACATCATATCCTTCTATCTACAAAAAATGCCACATGAATAAAAGATAAGGACTTTTAAAAACACATGACCACAGTAAGCATTATCACATCTAGCCAAGAAATGAACCTTTCCTTAATTGCAACAAACAGGAGTTAACTTTTACATTTTCTCTACTTCTACAATTTTTTAGAGAACAGTAAGGTAGACTTTATTCAACGGAGGCTACCACAATGGAGTTTTGCAGCAGGGAAGGGAGATGAGGCTCAATTCCCACCTTATACATATTTAAAAGGAGCTTATTTGGTTGAATTAGATCTGAGGAGTCTGGCTGCAGGCCAAAATCCTCTGTGTGATCATTCAGGCCCAACCGCAGATGTTGCCAGCAGGTCCCACAGGAGAAGCAGCCCTCCTGCCCCAGACAGCACTTTCCACTCTTAGCCTCCTCCACGGTTCCCCAGGCCAGATCCTTTTGTTTGAGCCTTCTGTTTCGCCTCCTTGGTAGTGAGATCATCTCCCCATCTGTCTGATGTCATCCAGGGGGCAAAAATGGGACGTAGAGGAGCCGGCACCTTTTTCCTTCTGTTTGCCTCTTGCCTGCACTATTGCAGCAGTCGTGAATACAGGCCTGAGGGTGACCTTCCATTGGGCTCGTGGTCCCAACCTCGACAGCAGTGGCTCCACAGGATGCACACGAGGTCCCCGCAATCCCGGCCGACATACCTGTTGGGTTCTTAGTTGGCAGCTTCCTCCTCCGTCTCTCCATTCCCCTCCTAGGTCTCTTGCCCTGTGCAGCTTCCTGCAGACTGGACTTGCAAAGTCCAGCCTGTATGGCTGGAGTTCCCATGCCTGCCAATCTCCTGTCGACTGCAAGTCAGCTCCGATACTTCACCAGATTCAGGTGAGAGTTTTGGTCTTTTGACAAGCCCACTTCATCAGCGGGGCATGCATTTCTGCCAGGGGGCTCATGATATCTGGTGGTCTCTTTGTGAGGCCAGCAGCCACCAATGATCACGAATGTGGCAGGAAGCTGCCAAGAGACCCCCAGTGGGTGATTCCTGCCTCTTGCTGTCATGCAATTCCCTCCTGAAGGGTGGCTGGACTTACTCACTTATAACAAACAATACAGTAAAAAAAAAAAAAAAAGTGATGTGTTGTCTCTTCCGTGATTAGGTTGAAAGAGACCATGGCATCTGTCTTGGGTGCATACTCTCTCTCGCTGGCTCTGGGGTAGCCAGATGCCATGCTGTGTGCTGCCCTGTGAAGAGGCATGGCCAGTAAGGAACTGAGGGCAGGAACCAGGGAAGATTTGGGGTCCTCAGGCCAGCTGCCCATTGGGAATGAAACTCTACCAACAGCCACCTGGGGGAGCTGGAAGTGAATCTCCTCTTAGCGGAGCCTTCTGATGAGACTGCAGCCCCAGCTGACACCTGGATTGCAGACTCGTGAAAGACCTGAAACTCTACCAACAGCCACCTGGGGGAGCTGGAAGTGAATCTCGTCTTAGCTGAGCCTTCTGATGAGACTGCAGCCCTGGCTGACACCTGGATTGCAGACTCATGAAAGACCTGAAACTCTACCAACAGCCACCTGGGGGAGCTGGAAGTGAATCTCCTCGTAGCTGAGCCTTCTGATGAGACTGCAGCCCCGGCTGACACCTGGATTGCAGACTCATGAAAGACCCTAAGCAGAGGACCCAGTTTGGCAAAGCCCGAATTCCCGACGCACAGGAACTGGGAGATAAAACTCTGTGGTTTTAATCTTCTCATTTTAGAGGTAATTTTTTTGTGTAGCAATAGGTAACTGACAATGCACAACTAAAATAATAGATAATTAACCCTAATGCTAGTTTCATTCATCCATCAGGGTTTGCAAAGTAGTGATATTCTACTTCTGTCTTCCTTCATTATTTATTAGCAGAAATGTATCTATAAAAAGAAGTGTTCCTTCATTAACTCTTTGGTCATGTTGAGGTACAGTTTGCATGGGAAAGGCAGGGCAAATGCTTGATTCTTTCCCTTCCTTTCCTCATTTATAAAATAATGAACTGTTTTCCTGGCATCTTTCAACAATGACTAATGAGTTTTTAAAGTATAATTACAAATTCATGAGTTTAAACATTTTTTGATGTTCCCATTAAAATTATTATCCTTATTGATATTCAGATCTTCCTGTCTTTGTCCAGTGCCAGCCTATTTGATTTAACTCCTGAGCCCCTTTGGCACTGCCCTAATAATCTTTGACAGCTACTTTGTTCTCTGGCATAAGAAGACATTCCAGAATTATATTAGACATTTCCTAACCCAGATTGGACAGCATACACTTCTCTCCAAGAGCCCCTCTTCCTCTTCAAGAGAAATGGTACTTAGAGACCACAATCTGGGTGTTAGGTGTGCTTGTGGTTACTGGATTTGTCGTTATTTTTAGGCCTTGTCAGTGGACAGAACCAAGGCTTTTTTTTTTGAAAGACACATTATGAGTACAAACGGATACTTTCTATTTAAATTCAGATTTACATAGTTTTTACTTAATCTTATTGATAATATATCTGCATCTCCTTTCTCCCACACCAAAAATCTCAAACAATACCCAACATAGTTATTCATTTGTTTTATCCTGTAACACACACAATATTTTCAAAATGTCTTTACCAACACTACCATCAACATTATAACCACTGAAAATAGTTTAAAATTATTTTTAGATACTTTTAAAATCCTTGGG
The DNA here is from genome assembly GCF_029281585.2 of Gorilla gorilla gorilla. Lineage (NCBI taxonomy): Eukaryota > Metazoa > Chordata > Mammalia > Primates > Hominidae > Gorilla > Gorilla gorilla. The sequence continues at coordinate 143,275,242 of NC_073235.2, forward strand.
TTGTGTCGATGTACAGACAAAACAGTGTTTTAAAATTATTTGGAAAATGATTACTTAAAATAATGAAAACTTCTTTTGCCATTCTTTTTTGTTGTCAGGCTATATGGATATACATCCAAATGACTGGATTTTAAAATCACTTGGAAGAGTTTGGTAGGTTCATATTGTCAACCCATAACGCAAGTCAGTTAGTTTCATTGTGCTTTCAATTTTAAGAATTCCTTTTACAAGTTAATTTAATTAAAGTAAGTAATTACACAAACATTTGACATGAGTCTAAATCCAAATCTAGAAACGAAGATATGGTCACAAAAGTCCGTCCCTATCCCCATCCCATTTCCCCCTGTTTCCTACAGGTAACAGTTTAATTTAAAGCAAATTTTGTGGCTTATATTTCCATTTGTAAAACATACAGCTGATGGCTCCATCTGAAAACACATCAATTGTCTATATATACATAAACATGCTTTTTTTCATTTACAAATATATCCTGGAGATGACCATATGACAGTGTGTAGAAATATTTCTCCCTCCTCTTTGCAAGTGCCCAGTGTCCTGTGGTGTGAACACGCTTCATTCAACCTGGGCCCTTGGGAGAGATGCTGAGTGGTTCCCGGGCTGTCCCCACTCCACACCGTGGCAGTGAAGAGCTGCTGAAGTACATGCTTCATAGTCCTTGCGTCTCTCTGTGAGTACATTCCTAGAAGTGGGGTTATTGGGTCAAAGAGTAAATGCATCTCTAATTTGGCTAAAGATATTGCCAAATCCACCCGCGTGGGGGTTTGTACCACCTTAGAGATCAGTGATCAATGGGTGATATCTGAGGACGTCTTTCTATTGTGGTCAGACTCTTGGATTTTGACCTGACTAATGGAGGAGAAATGGTGTTGCAGTGAACTTTTGATTTGTGTTTCTCTTTTTATGATCGTTTTGAGCTTAATTTGTTTTTCTCTTTTTATGATCGTTTTGAGCATCGTTTCGTATCTTTAAGGAGCAATTTACATCTCCTCTGTGAGCGTCTACTCCCATCTCTATCAGCAGGCGTCTTGCCTGGCCCCGGAGGAAGTGTCTCTGAAGGCTGGTGGTCCCAGGATAGGGCAAAAGAACGGGAGTGAGAACTCTCCACACAGTGCTTCTTCTGGGGTTAAGGACCCTCTGCCTCAGTGGCTCCTGGGCGTGATTAAACTTGCCATTTCCTGGGCCCATCCTAGACAGGCTGCTGCAAGCCAGCCAGGCTGGGATCCTGCTGCCCCGGGGAGGACGTGGGGAAAATCCCTGCTGGAGGGACTGCTCCTCCCTTGTCCAGCCACTGTGTGTTTATGGTTCAGTTTAGGGCGGGGATGACAGCACATGACACACACTCCGCTCTCAAGAGTTACTACTCCCTTCCCGCCAGACTCCCCCAACCGGAGGTCTCCCCAGAGTGGAGGACCTTCCAGCGGCTGGCAGGCGGCCTCAGGCAGGCAGTGGGGAGCCTCTGCAGGTTCCTGAGCCAGGAAGCGGCACTTAGGAGTGAGGATCTTAGGAGCGGGGCTCTTGGACAGGAGGGCGAGTGAGTTGGGAGGGCCCCAAGCAGGGGCCGGATGGCTCTCTCTGCTGAGAAGGGAGGGCCCTAGGGATGGGGACAGAGAGCTGGCAGTTGAAGGGCCAAGGAGCAGGCGGCTTCCCAGTCACAGAGCCTTGTGCAGAGGAAGGGGAAGGAGTCCGAGAGGGTGGCCCTGCTGTCCAGGGCCAAGAAACGGGGAAGCCGCTGGAAATAGCAGAAACCTGGCTGGGGCAGCACCCAAGGCCCACCCCAAGGCCAGGTGGGGACCCCAGCGGGGCATCTGGCACCAGTGGGTCTCCAGGAGCAGGCAGTGGGAGCCATCAGGGTGAGTGAGCTGGTGGGGGTGGCCCAGGGGCTGGGGTCACCTGTCCTCAGCCCGAGGAGCCTCTTCTGGCCTTTGGTGGCCAGGGCTGGGATCTCCCTGCTGGTGGCCAGATGCCTCGACACCCCATAGGCTGGGTGAAGGTGGGGCAGGAGTTCCAAGGCGGGGAGACGGCCCCTGAGTGCCCAGGGGCCTCCTGCTGCAGGTGGGCAGAGCTGGAGGCTCCACTGTGAGGGTGCCTGGCGAAGGGAGGCGTGGGCACGGGGGAGGCAGGGAAGGGCCCTGGGTGCGACTTGCAGCCCCTCAGACCCTCTCAGGACCCCTCCTGCCCCCATCGTGGTCCCCTCAGGACCCCTCAGGATCCCTTCCAGACACCTGGGACCCCATGTCCCCTGCCCATCCTGTGGTGGTGCCCAGCTCCTGCCAAGGGCCCTGCACTTGGGCTGTGGGGACCCCCTGAACGCCCAGCTTGGCTGGAGCCTGCGTGGGGTCCAGAGAGGCCCAGCAGAGGCGCTTCTGGAGGGGGAAGCCAAGCTGCGGGCGGGTCCCAGAGGGGGCTCGGCAGCCACAGGGCCCCCGGGGCAGGGAGCAGTCCAGGGCGGCAACTTCCTCTGGTGGCTGCACTGGGGGACGCTTCCTTCTCAGTCCCTCTGAAGGGAGCGCAAGCCTGGCATGGGAAGCCCCCAAAGGTGTGGGAAGCCCCCTGCCCGCCCCGCTCCTTCCTGGCTAGCATCCCTGCTGCTCCTCGGCTGCCGAATGCGGCCTAAGCGCCTGGGCAAGCAGTGCGGATCTCAGGGGCCGCAAAGCGACTTTTGTGTAGGGGCCGCAGGAAGGAGCCCGCCATGGGGTAGGAGGCTTTCAAGTAAGAGAGGTGGCCCCGGCTGGGCGTGGTGGCTCACACCTGTAATCCCACCACTTTGGGAGGCCAAGGTGGGCAGATCACGAGGTGAGGAGATCGAGACCATTCTGGCCAACATGGTGAAACCTCGTCTCTACTAAAAATACAAATTAGCTGGGTGTGGGGGTGCATGCCTGTAATCCCAGCTACTCGGGAGGCTGAGGCAGGAGAATCACTTGAACCCGGGAGGCAGAGGTTGCAGTGAGCTGAGATTGCACCACTGCACTCCAGCCTGGGCAACAGAGCTAGACTCTGTCTCAAAAAAAAAAAAAAAAAGAGAGAGAGGTGGCCCCTGCCAGGGCAGAGGCCTGCAAGACGTCCCCAAGAGTGGGGGAGGTAGGGGCCAAAGAGCTGTGGGGCAGGAGGGGTCTCCTGCTGGCCTGGTTTGCACTCTGCCCCTCCGTGTCCTGGCAGCTCCTTCCAGGTGGCAAATGCTGGCTGCTGCCCACCCAGCCAGCATAGGGAGGAGGCCTCCGCCTTCCCTGCCACCCCCAACCCAAACCACCCCCTGTGGTCCAGTCCCTGCTGGCTTTGGGGGCGGGTGGTGCCGGGGGCTAGTTCTTGTGGGAAGATGAGTCCGGGGTCACATAGGACATACCCGCTGGGCGTGGGCAGGCCAGGCTGGGATGGGGCCATCACAGGAGGCTGGGCACAGGGCGGGGTCTTGGCTGGAGGGGACCTTAGGCCACAGGTGCTAGTCTTCTGCAGCCACCTCCAGGACCCCTGCCCGCTACCTCCTCTGCCCCACAGCTGACAGGCTTTGCCCTCCCCTGCCCGTCTGTGGCCACACACTCAGTTCTCTATACACTTTTATTATGGAAAACATCAAATACACACAAAAGCAGGGCATCTAGGACAGAGACCCTGTGTCCTGGTCCCCAGCCCCTCACAGTGACACTCCCAGGCTTTAGGCAAGATCAGTGGGGGAGGGGAGTTTCCCAGCAGGACGTCCACTTCCAGACCTGCTTCTGTGAAGAGGGGAACAGAAAGTGCTGAGGGTGACAGGGAAACCTCGAGAAGCGGGAGGTGAACTCACATCCTCTCTCGGGGTCCACAGCTGAGCCCCCACACAGAGGACCCCACTGGTCTGCCTGAGCTGCTGGGTGGGCAAGTGAGGCACTGCCCTCGGGGGCACAGCGCTTGAAGGGACACCAGAAAAACAGTCATAAAGATAAAACCGTAATGTGTTGTTTTATTTCTTATTTATTTATTTATTTATTTATTTATTTATTTATTTATTTTTGAGACGGAGTCTCCCTCTATCGCCCAGGCTAGAATGCAGTGGCGTGATCTCGGCTCACCACAACCTCCGCCTCCCAGGTTCAAGCAATTCTCTTGTCTCAGCTTCCCGAGTAGCTGGGACTACAGGCACGTGCTACCACGCCCAGCTAATTTTTGTATTTTTAGTAGAGATGGGGTTTCACCATGTTGGCCAGGCTGGTCTTGAACTCCTGACCTCATGATCCCCCTGCCTCGGCCTCTCAAAGTGCTGGGATTACAGATGTGAGCCACTGCACCCAGCCAATGTGTTGTTTTAATAAACCAAAACTATGCAAAGGACCCATGAGGATCCAAGCGACTCATTTAGGATGGCAGCTTCACTGGAAAAGAGGTCTCGATTCAGACCTCAAGACGTGGTTCTTGGGTCCCACTCAGGAAGGAAGTGAAGGCGAGTCAGAATGTGGTGAGAAGAGAGGGTTTATTGAAAGTTGCTCCATTACAGAGCAGGGTGTCGTCAGAAAGCAAGAGGGGGAACACCCCAGCTTTAACTTTTTCTCATACAGGGGTCTCGTCTGTGTAAAGACTAAGCTAAACTGTGCCTAACATGTATTATTCTATTGATTTAAAGAAAACTATCTGTCACGGGGTCTTGCTCCGTTGCAACCAGGCTGGAGTGCAGTAGCACGATCTCAGCTCATTGCAACCTCTGCCTCCCAGGCTCAGGTGTTCCTCCCGCCTTAGCCTCCTGAGTAGCTGGGATTACAGGCATGCACCCCCATGCCTGGCTAATTTTTTTTTTTTTTACTTTTTGTAAAGATGGGGTCTTGCTATGTTGCCCAGGCTGGTCTCAAACTTCTGGGCTCAAGCCATCCTCCCACCTTGGCCTCCCAAAGTGCTGGGATTACAGGCCTGAGCCACCACGTCTGGCCAAGGGTAGTTATCTGGAAAGCATATATTGTTCTGGATACCAGGGCACTTGGACACTTTGCTGTCATAGAAGTGTGTCCACGCAGGCGTCACTGGCTGCTGCTTTAGCTGTAAACATCGTATGACCATGGGCTGTGGCTGGCAGGTATGTGCCTCATTGGTCTCAAGGTGGAGCTGAACGTAAACGGCTTTTCTCTGGCTCTCCCAGGCTCCTGCTTCCCTGACATCCCCTCACAGACTTCCCTTCAAAGCAGGGCTGTCCAGTCTTTTGGCTTCCCTGGGCCACATTGGAATAAGAAGAATTGCCTTGGGCCAAACATAAAATACACTAACACTCACGATAGCTGATGAGCAAAAAAAGGTCTCTGCGTAAATCTCATAATGTTTTAAGAAAGTTTACAAATTTGTGTTGGGCCACATTCAAAGCCCGCAGCCCAAGGGTCGGACAAGCTTGCTGCAGAGGCTCCCCTAGATAGGGCTGCAGGGGTGGCGTCCGGCAGCTCTAGCTGGAGAAGCAGGAGGAAGGGCAGGAAGGAATCCTGTTCGGAGCTCCTCGTGTCACACATACAGCCCAGCGGGGTGAAGTGGGAGGGGCTGGCACTGCTGCAGGGGGCTAACCTTGGGGGCGAGGGGGCAACCTCGGAGAGGAAGCTGCCCAGGAGCAGAGGCTGGGGGCGGAGGGCCCTGGGCAGTGCCCCTATGCCCACAGCAGGACCCTGGCTGCCAGTTCTCCTCCGCAGAGGGCCAGGTGGTCTGAAGCTGCCCAGCAGGGAGAGAACAGGCCTGGTCTGGACTGGAAACCTGCCATCTGGCCTCTCGAACCTGGGGACTCCAGGGGTCCTTGAAGAAGGGCCTGAGCAGCAGCAGCAGAGGACCCCAGGCAACTGTGCCTGAGCCGGATGCTGACGATGACTGAGCACCTGATATGTCCCCGGCACTCGCAGCCCCACGGCAGGAGTCGCTGTGGGTGAGGGGTTGTCGAGCTTCACAGAGGCCGGGCTCTGTGCCAGGGCCCTGACAGGGCAGGAAGCAGATAGAGTCCCACAAGCACAAGCCCAGTGCGCAGAAAGGGTTACTTAAAAAATAAGTTCTGTGATAAAATCAAACAGGGTGAAGGGCTAGAAACAGGTCATGAGGGTGCAAACAGGTCGTGAGGGTGCAGCTTTGGAGAGAGAGGGGCCCTGGGGGTGAGTGGGGAGCTAGGAGAGAAACAGCGCTCTGGAGGGGCCCGGGCAAGGCCTGCCTGAGTGGGAGGGGGCAGAGCACGAGGGCCCAGGCTCCAGGCTGGGTGGGACTGCCCTGAAGTGCCTGCGGAGACAGCCAAGGGGCAGATGGAGAGAGGTAGGGGGTGGGCTGGGGACAGCGTTTCCTGTACACAGGTGGAACCTGGTGGCAAGGGGCCCTTCCCAGAGACAGTCAGAGTCTCTAAATGTCCAGTTTCTTCCCCAAGTCCACACAGCCCACAAGAATCCGCTGGGTCCATGTGGCCCTGCCCAGTGGGGCTTCCCTTCCAGTGTGTGAGGAGCACAGGTGCCAGGCCACGTCAGGGAGGCCAGGCCTGTTGGGGACGGGGTGCCCCAGGCCACTGCCGGGGAGGAATGATGCCCAGCAGAGGGGGCACGGTGGAGTTCATGGCTGGCCTGGTGGGGGGGGGGTGGGGGAGCTCTGCAGGGCCCTGGCTCTGGTGGGCTGGGTAGGCCTGCTTGGGGCACCATCTGATCTGCCAGAGGTGGAAGGAGCACTCCTGGGAGATGCCCTGCCCTGCACCTCCAGTCCCTGCATGACGGCGGCCGGGCTTGGACTGATCAGGTGCCGTGCCTTCTGCTGACCCCAGAGGCCAGACCCTGTGGCCAGAGTGAGGGGTGGGAGTTGAGATCCGGCGGATGAAAACCCAAATCTGAGCCTCCTGCCCGAGGATGAGGCCCCTCTCCACTGAACATCATGGCCCATGGAGACTGGGCAGGGAACCCAAGGGCACATACTGGGGACTGGGCCTGGAGGGACAGCCGGGGAAGCAGGAGGAAGGGCAGGAAGGACAGCAGGAGGAAGCAGGAAGAAAGGGACAGGAACCAGGCCCGGGATGACAGCAGAGAAGGACCGATGCCCAGCCAGGGCTTCCTCAGGTGCCTCTGGGTAGAGAGCCCTGGTCTGGCTCAGGAGGCCCAGGCACTGGTCTCAGACCTGCCGCTACCTGTGTGACGCTGGGCCAAGCGCTTCCCTTCCCTGGGCGTCCGTTTCCACCGCTGTAAAGTGAGGAGGGGTGAAACTGAAGCTCTCCCCAGCCTATCCCAGCCGTTGAGGAGGGAGAGGCTGTGGTCAGGGGCTGTGGGGCCCACGTTGAGGAGACAAGGCTCCTGCTCTCAGGGTGGACAGGGCCCAGGAAGGGGGTGCTCTGCACCATGGGGGAGCAGCCTGGGCCTACGGGCTCCCCCACCATGAGCTCAGAAGGAAGATGTCCGCTGAGGAGGTGGGGGCCAGGGAGAATATTCTAGACCAGATAGGGGTGGTCTGGGTAGGCTTCTGAGGGGGTGGGCTTGGAGGAGGGGCCGGTGGCCAAGTCGGGGGGAGGCAGGGGAGGAGCCAGCCTGCCTGCGTGTGCCGGAGCATGTGCCTCTCACCTGTGTGCACTGGCGTGTGTGTGTGTGTGTGCATGTGTGCATTGGCATGTGCATGTGTGTGCATGTGTGCCAGCGTGTGTGTGTGTGTGTATTGGAAGGCGCCCACGGAGCGTGTCTGCATGAACCAGGATGAGTGTGCGTGCTGCACCCTGTCTCGGGGCTGGGCATGAGGCACTGGGGAGGACGGGCTGACCGCAGACCCTGGGAGGGCTGGGCCCTGGGAAGGTTTCCGAGATGACAGGGCAGAAGTGGGCTGGGGAGGAGGAAGGCTCCGTGGGCGGGGCTGGAGCGTCTCTGGTTTTGCTGTCTGTCTCTCACGCTGTTTCCAGAACAAATGTGTGCCCTCAACAAGGATGCTGGCTCTTCAGAGGTGTCAGCACAGGCAGCCGGCACCCCACTTCCCTCCCAGAAATCCCCCACGCCCTCTAGCTGGGGATGGTGCAGGAGCAGTGGGGAACTCCTGTTACCCCTGCCCTGCTGCCGTCAGTGAGCCGCCCACCCCCCCACCTTAAGGAGGGGCAGATTCTGGGACCAGCCCCGAGGGGTGGCTCACCCCAGCTTCACTTCCCCCAGCCCTTCTCAGACAGCCACTGTGCAGGCTTTGGCAGCGGGGGTCACACACTCCACCCGGGAGGCCAAAGCTGCCTGCAGGTCAGTGCTGCCCACTGCCCTAGGGGCCTCCCAGCGGGGCAGGGGCATGGTGGGGGTCTCAGAGCGGGGTGAGGCTGTGACGGGGTCTCAGAGCGGGGTGAGGCTCTGACGGGGTCTCAGAGCGGGGTGAGGCTGTGACGGGGTCTCAGAGCGGGGTGAGGCTGTGACGGGGTCTCAGAGCGGGGTGAGGCTCTGACGGGGTCTCAGAGAGGGGTGAGGCTCTGACGGGGTCTCAGAGCGGGGTGAGGCTCTGACGGGGTCTCAGAGCGGGGTGAGGCTCTGACGGGGTCTCAGAGCGGGGTGAGGCTCTGACGGGGTCTCAGAGCGGGGTGAGGCTCTGACGGGGTCTCAGAGCGGGGTGAGGCTCTGACGGGGTCTCAGAGCGGGGTGAGGCTCTGACGGGGTCTCAGAGCGGGGTGAGGCTCTGACGGGGTCTCAGAGCGGGGTGAGGCTGTGACGGGGTCTCAGAGCGGGGTGAGGCTGTGACGGGGTCTCAGGTGGGCTGAGGCTGTGACGGGGTCTCAGGGGTGACTGAGGCTGATGAAGACTTGGAGCCTGTGTGTGGGTAGCAGCTTGTTGGAGTGTGGGATGTGACATTTGAAAACAAGAATAAAGAATACCCGGTGCTGTGGCCCCGAGGTGAGCAGCTACTTTGGTGAACTCGTGTCACTCACAGCCCCATCCTGGGTCCTGGGGTGTGGTGTGCTGTGTGGGGCCCAGGCCCAGTGGGGTCACAGGTACGGGGGACTCTGGTGCCTGGGCCACAGGGATCTGCACCTCACTGCGTGCCCCCACGGCTTCAGCAGTGGTTGGGGCCTGTGGTGTCAATCCCAGGCCAGCCAGGCACTCTGGGGTCTGGGTGGGTCCCGGGTCCAGACAGGGGGAAGGGCTGGGGAGGGGCTCCGGTGTGGCTGGATCGCCCGTCTGTGGCCAGGTTTCTCTCCTGGATTGCTCAGTGCAGAATCAAAGGGCACTTTTCTGCTTTTGTGTGCAGAAGCCGAGGCTGACCTTGTCATCAGAAGGGGAAGCGGGGCCTCAGAGGCGTGCTGCTAGCTCCAATCCCCACAGCCTCCTGGGCAGGAAGTGGAAGGGCCCCATCCCCACAGTCCGTGGCAGCGGGAGCTCCCTGAGGCTGATGGTGCTGGTGTCTGTTGAGGAAGACAGGCCTGAGGAGCTGAGGCGGGAGGCCAGCTACAGTCCATGGCCTGGACACAGATTCCTGTGCGGGACTGGGGCAGTAGGTGGGCATCTGTGCTGGCCATGTTAGCTCCCAGGGGCCCCATGCCGTCTGGGCTAAAGCCTGGGCCTTGATTTCCTGAACTTTTCTGGGAGGCACTCCACAGGCGAGACAAGGACCCATGAACAGGGCACTTCTTCGAAGCCTACGTACACCTCGAAACTCTTGGAACATTTGCATTTTTCTCCCTAATAGTTCAGTGTTTGTTTTATTATAAACAGGAAAATTTAAATATTGTAGTTAGACTTTTTTTCTTCTTCTTAGAGATGGGGTTTCACTCTGTCTCCTAAGGCTGGAGTGCAGTGGTGCGATCATAGCTCACTTCAGCCTCAACCTCCTGGGCTCAAGCCGTCTTCCTGCCTCAGCCTCCCGAGTAGCTGGAACTACAGGCACGCGTCACCAGCCCAGCTAATTTTCTGTCTTTTTTTTTTTTTTTTTTTGTAGAGACAGGGTCTCCCTGTGATGCCCAGGTTGTTCTTAAACTTCTGGCCTCAAGTGATCCTCCTGTCTCAGCCTCCCAAAGTGTTGGGATTACAGGCATGAGCCACCGTGCCTGGCCTGCAGTTAAACATTCCCCCACAAAATACTGGGCCACACCGAGGCAAGTGTGAAAGTTGCAGCCCTGGGTATGTGTGACCTGAGAGCCCCTTGGCAGCCATGGGGAGGGATGGGGGAAGCTGGGGCAATGGGAAGGGGCCTAGGCACACGAGCCCTCGGGTCCTCACCTCCCATGAGGCAGGGTCCCAGGCTGCCTCTACTCAAGATGGGGCAGCAAAAGAATCGCCCTCTAGCCATGCAGACCCCCTCCCCCTCCAGGTCTGCACACCACCCCAGGCTGGCCCTGGACTTCTGGTGGATTCGAGTACTCAGGTGGGGAGAGTAGGAGGCCAGTTGCACGGAGCCCTCCCCAACGCACAGTGCCTGCCCAGCTCAGGTGCCTCTGAGGTGTAGATTCTGAGCAGGTTCTGGGATCTCCTGGCCCCCAGCGGGGGCTGCCACAGGACTACAGGCCCGACAGGAAGGGAAGATCCCAGCGATTGGTTCCAGTGGGTTCTGGGGATGTCCTCGGAGCCTGGCCTGGCTCAGGGTCCCTCCAAAAGTCCCTGGAACGAGGGCAAGGTGTTGCTCATGAATCAGAGAGAAAGCAAGCAGGACCCTCAAGAAGGGAGGAGAGAGACCATTGGGCGCGCAGCACTTTGCACTTGGGGGAAGGGCTCCTGAAACTTGGAAGTCAGCAAATATCTGCTGTACTTCACCAGAGCTGGGATCTAAGGAGACAGACTGAAGCCAGGGGGCAGAATGTTTCTGTTTCTGGCTGAAACCTGTGCCCTGCGTCCCTCATGGACTGGGGACCTGGAGTTCCCGGAGACCACCGTGGGGAAATGCGTCCCAGCACTAATGGTCCCCAGCAGCTGCAGTCACGGGGTTTGGGCGCTCTCCCCTCCTGATTTGGGGGACCTTTTGTGCTCCTCTGGGCAGAGGGAGGAGGCAGAGGGAGGAGGAAGGCCCTTCACTGTGGGCTGAGTCCTTCCCACCTTCCATACCAGCCCAGCAGGAAGCCACTGCGGGATGCCCCAGAGGACAGCCTGATGGTTGGGGGAGAGGGTTCTCCCGCCCTCACCCCTCCGGGTTCTTCCTGGACCCACTGAGGAACCCGGGTGGTGGGACGTGTGGCTGTGAGTCCTGGACTCTGGGCGCTCACCAGCAGCTCCGTCTCACACCCGTCTGCGTGTGACACCAGCACCCCTTATCATGAGGAAACAAGTTTGCCCAGCTGCAGGGGTGGCCGAGTCAGGATGACTCTAGCCCATGTCCTGGACACCAGACCCTGCCCAAGTCCAGCCGGGGCTGGTCTCAGCCTTCCTGGGCTATGTCGCGGAGGGTGTTGGGGACAGCGAGAGGCTGGCGTGGACAGTGGAGGGGTGACTTTGTGGGTGGTCCTGATAGTGACGGAGAGGAGGATACTCAGCTCCACCCCTGGGCGGCCCCTGAGCAGCATGGCTGGGCCTGAAGGGGCAGGGCTGCCGTCACAGGCTCTGGCCTCTGGGAGCTCAAGGGGTGAATCCCTGATCCCAGATGTGGGACTGGGATGGGGCCTCAGGCTGATGCAGGCAGGACCTGCAGAGCTCAGGACTGGGTGGGTGGGCTCACAGGGAGGTAGGGGCAGGCCAGAGTCCCAGCTGTCCTGGACTCTGCTGTGGGGAAGGGCTGATGCAGGTGTGGAGTCAAATGTGGGTGCCTCCTGCAGCCGGGTGCCAGGAGGGGTGGAGGGGCCACCCTGGGCTTTGTCCGGGAGCCTGGTCTTCCCATCCTTGGGCTGACAGGTGCCGCTGCCTCTGAGCCCTCCCTGCTAAGAGCTGTGTGCTGGGTAAGGCTGGTGGCCCTTTGGGCTCCCTGTCCAGGATTTGCGCTCTGGAGGGTAGGGCTTGCTGGGCTGGGGACTGGAGGGGAACGTGGAGCTCCTTCTGCCTCCTTTCCTGCCCCATGACAGCAGGCAGATCCCAGGAGAGAAGAGCTCAGGAGATGGGAAGAGGATCTGTCCAGGGGTTAGACCTCGAGGGTGACTTGGAGTTCTTTACGGCATCCATGCTTTCTTTGAGGAGTTTTGTGTTTGTGGATGTGGGGTCGGGGCTCACCTCCTCCCACATCCCTGCCCAGAGGTGGGCAGAGTGGGGGCAGTGCCTTGCTCCCCCTGCTCGCTCTCTGCTGACCTCCAGCTCCCTGTGCCCCCAGGACCATGAATGGCACCTACAACACCTGTGGCTCCAGCGACCTCACCTGGCCCCCAACGATCAAGCTCGGCTTCTACGCCTACTTGGGCGTCCTGCTGGTGCTGGGCCTGCTGCTCAACAGCCTGGCACTCTGGGTGTTCTGCTGCCGCATGCAGCAGTGGACGGAGACCCGCATCTACATGACCAACCTGGCGGTGGCCGACCTCTGCCTGCTGTGCACCTTGCCCTTCGTGCTGCACTCCCTGCGAGACACCTCAGACACGCCGCTGTGCCAGCTCTCCCAGGGCATCTACCTGACCAACAGGTACATGAGCATCAGCCTGGTCACGGCCATCGCCGTGGACCGCTATGTGGCCGTGCGGCACCCGCTGCGTGCCCGCGGGCTGCGGTCGCCCAGGCAGGCTGCAGCCGTGTGCGCGGTCCTCTGGGTGCTGGTCATCAGCTCCCTGGTGGCTCGCTGGTTCCTGGGGATGCAGGAGGGCGGCTTCTGCTTCAGGAGCACCCGGCACAATTTCAACTCCATGGCGTTCCCGCTGCTGGGATTCTACCTGCCCCTGGCCGTGGTGGTCTTCTGCTCCCTGAAAGTGGTGACTGCCCTGGCCCAGAGGCCACCCACCGACGTGGGGCAGGCAGAGGCCACCCGCAAGGCTGCCCGCATGGTCTGGGCCAACCTCGTGGTGTTTGTGGTCTGCTTCCTGCCCCTGCACGTGGGGCTGACAGTGCGCCTCGCTGTGGGCTGGAACGCCTGTGCCCTCCTGGAGACGATCCGTCGTGCCCTGTACATAACCAGCAAGCTCTCAGATGCCAACTGCTGCCTGGACGCCATCTGCTACTACTACACGGCCAAGGAGTTCCAGGAGGCGTCTGCACTGGCCGTGGCTCCCAGTGCTAAGGCCCACAAAAGCCAGGACTCTCTGTGTGTGACCCTCGCCTAGGAGGCGTGCCGTGGGCGCTGTGGGCCAGGTGTCGGGGGCTCCGGGAGGTGCTGCCTGCCAGGGAAAGCTGGAACCAGTAGCAAGGAGCCCGGGATCAGCCCTGAACTCACCGTGTATTCTCTTGGAGCCTTGGGTGGGCAGGGACGGCCCAGGTACCTGCTCTCTTGGGAAGAGAGAGGGACAGGGACAATGGCAAGAGGACTGAGGCCAGAGCAAGGCCAATGTCAGAGACCCCCGGGATGGGGCCTCACACTTGCCACCCCCAGAACCAGCTCACCTGGCCAGAGTGGGTTCCTGCTGGCCAGGGTGCAGCCTTGATGACACCTGCTGCTGCCCCTCGGGGCTGGAATAAAACTCCCCACCCAGAGTCAGTCCTAGTGGGGCCCTCTGTGTTTCCCACTCATGTGGTGGGAGGCAGGGAGGGAGCGCGTGGCTCGGAGGGCTGGCGGACATCTTCCAGGGACCCTTTGGGGCTCTTCACTTTGAGGTCCCTCTTGGACCCTTTCACCCCTTCCCACCCCCACCCACCTGGAGTGTGAGCAGGGGCTGTTGGAAGCTCCTGGCAGGACCACAGTAGAGGCCCCCAGCCCAGGTTTCCTTGCTCAAGACAGGGCTGGGAGCGGCTGATCTCCATGTAGGGGCTGCACAGCGGTGCAAGGGGGGGTGACCAAGGTCAAGCAGGTGAGGGTGGGTTGGGGTGGGTGGCAGTGAAGGGGGTGGCCAGGGTCTGTCAAGGAACCCAGCCCTCTTCTCCTTCCTTCAGGGAAAGGCTGGAAACCATGTCTGGCAGGGGCAGGGGTTGGGTGCCCACCCAGGTAAAGGCGCAATGTCCTGCTGGTTTCTGCCTCTCCTGTACTCCTGCATGGAGGGCATCTCGAAACCCAAGCTGGAAGGACGGGGCACTCCAGAGACCTCCTGTGAGTGTGGGCCAGCACGGCCCGGGCTCAAACCCCATCCTGTCATCCCATATTGCATGTCCACAGGCACCGCCCCACCCTGTTCCATGTTCCACAGGACTGGAGAGAGATGGCAGTCATGTTCTTGCAGGGACACAGCACAAGCATGCAGCTGATGGCATCTCACAGGACCCCAGGCTCCGGAGGGCCCATGCCCAGGAGAGCCCCATAAGGGCTCTGTGCCTAAAAGGGTGCATGCCCAGGTGGGCCCATGCCCAGGAAGGTCCATGTCTAGGGGGGTTCCGTGCCCAGGAAGGTCCATGCCCAGGATGGTCCATGAGCAGAAGGGCCTCATTCCCAGGAGGGTCCTGTGCCCAGGAGGGCTCTATGCCCAAAAGGGTCCCATGTCCGGGAGGGTCCATACGCAAGGGTGTCCATGCCTGGTTGGGGGAGTCTATGTCCAGGAGGGTCCCATGCCTGGAAGGGTCCATGCTCAGGAGGGTTCATGCCCAGGAGAGTTTATGCCCTGGAGGGCCCCATGCCCGGGAGAGTCATGTGCACAGAGGGCCCTGTGCTCAGGAGGATACATGTCCAGGAGTGTCCCTGTCCAGGAGGCTCCATGCCCAGGAGGCTCCATGTCAAGAAAGATTCATGCCTAGGAGGGTTCACGCCCAGGAGTGTCCCTACCTAGGAAGGTCCATTACCAGAAGGGCCCATGTCAAGGAGGGTTCATGCCCAGGAAGGTCCAGCCCAGGAGGGTCCATGTCAAGGAGGTTCCATGCCCAGGAGGGTCCATGCTGAGGTGGGTCCATGCCCAGGAGGGTTCATGTCCAGAAAGGTCCATGCCTAGGAGGGCCCATACACAACAGAGCCCTGTGCCCAGGAAGGACCATGTCAAGGAGAACCCCATGCCCATGAGGGTCCATGCCCAGTAAGGGCCATGCCCATGAGATCCTCATGCCCAGGAAGGCCCATGCCCAGGAGGGTCCATGCCCAGGCCAGTTCATGCACAGGAGGGCCCCATGCCTAAAAGTGTCCATGCCCAGGAAGGTCCATGTCCAGAAGAGTCCATACCCAGGAGGGTTGATATGGTTAGGCTTTGTGTCTCCACCCAAATCTCATCTTGAATTGTAATCCCTATAATAACCATAGTCCCCATGTGTCAAGGGAGAGACCAGGTGGAGGCAATTGGATCATGGGGGCTGTTTCCCACATGCTGTTCTCGTGATACTGAGTGAGTTCTCATGAGATCTGATGGTTTTATAAGGGGCTCTTCCCTTCACTTCTCCTTCCTACTGTCTTATGAAGAAGTTTCCTTGCTTCCCCTTTACCTTCTGCCATGATTGTAAGTTTCCTGAGGCCTCCCTAGCCATGCTGAAGTGTGAGTCAATTAAACCTCTTTCCTTTAAAATTACCCAGTCTTGGGCAGTTCTTTATAACAGTATGAAAACAGATGAATGCAGTAAATTGGTACCACAGAGAGTGGGGTGCTGCTGTAAAGATACCCAAAAATGTGGAAGCAACTTTGGAACTGGGTAATAGTCAGAGGTTGGAACAGTTTGGAGGGCTCAGAAGAAGACAGAAAGATGTGGGAAAGTATGGAACTTCCTAGAGACTTGTTGAATGGCTTTGATCAAAATGCTGATAGGGATATGGACAATGAATTCCAGGTTGAGGTGGTCTCAGATGGAGATGAGGAATTTGCTGGAAACTGGAATAAAGGTGGTTCTTGCTATGCTTTAGCAAAGAGATTGGCAGCATTTTGCCCCTGCCTTAGAGATCTGTGGAACTTTGAATGTGAGAGAGATGATTTAGGGTATCTGGCAGAAGAAATTTCTAAGCAGCAAAGCATTCAAGACTGCTCTTAAAAGCATTCAATTTTATGCATTCACAAAGAGATGATTTGGAATTGGAACTCACATTTAAAAGGGAAGCAGAGCATAAAAGTTTAGAAAATTTGCATCCTGACTATGGGATAGAAAAGAAAAACTCATTTTCTGAGGAGAAATTCAAGCCAGCTGCAGAAATTTGCATAAGTAACTAGGAGCCACATGTTAATAGCATAGACAATGAGGGAAATGTCTCCAGGGCATGTCAGAGGTCTTCACAGCAACCCCACCCATCACAGGCCTGGAGGCTTAGGAGGAAAAAATGGTTTTGTGGTTGGGGCCCAGGGCCTTGCTGGTTTGTGCAGTCTCAGGACTTGGTGCCCCACATCCCAGCAGTGGCTAAAAGGGGCCAACATACAGCTTAGACCTTTGCTTCAGAGGTGCAAGCCCCAAGCCTTGGTGGCTTACATGTGGTGTTGGGCCTGCAGATACACAGAAGTTTGCTGCACTGGTGGAACCCTCATGTTGAACCTCTGCTAGGGCAGTGTAGAAGTGATATGTGGGGTTGGAGCCCCCCCACACAGTCCCCACTGGGGCACTGCCTACTGCTACTGGAACTGTGAGAAGAAGGCCACCATCCTCCAGACCCCAGAATGGTAGATCCACTGATGGCTTGAACCATGCACCTGGAAAAGCCACAGACACTCAACACCAGCCTGTGAAGGCAGCTGGAAGGGAGGCTGTACCCTGCAAAACAACAGAGGCAGAGCTGCCCAAGGTCATGGGAGCCCACCTCTTGCATGAGCCTGACTTGAATGTGAGACATAGAGTCAAAGGAGATCATTTTGGAGCTTTAAGTTTTGACTGCCCACCTGGATTTCGGACTTGCATGGGGCCTGTGGCCCCTTTGTTTTGGCCAATTTCTCCCATTTGGAATGGGTATATTTACCCAATGCCTGTACCCCCATTGTATCTAGGATATAACTAACTTGCTTTTGATTTTATAGGTTTGTAGGCAGAAGGGACTTACCTTGTCTCAGATGACACTTTGGTCTTGGAATTTGGGGTTAATGCTGGAATGATTTAAGACTTTGGGGGACTTTTGGGAAGGCAGGACTGGTTTTGAAATGTAAAAGAGACATGAGATTCGGAAGGGGCTAGGAGCAGAATGGTATAATTAGGCTTTGTGTCCCCACCCAAATCTCATCTTGAATTACAGTCCCCACATGTCAAGGGAGAGACCAGGTGCAGGTAACTGAATCATGGGGGCAGTCTCTTCCATGCTATTCTCATGATAGAGAGTGAGTTCTCATGAAATCTGATGGTTTTATAAGGGGCTCTTCCCCTTTGGCTCGGCACTTCTTCTTGCTGCGTTGTGAAGAAGGTGCCTTGCTTCCCCTTCGCCTTCCACCATGATTGTAAGTTTCCTGAGACTTCCCCAGCCATGCTGAACTGTGAGTCAATTAAACCTCTTTCCTTTATAAATTACCCAGTCTCGGGCAGTTTCTTATAGCAGTATGAAAACAGAATAATATAAGGGTGCATGCCAGGCAGACCCATGCCTAGGAGGGTCCATGTCTGGGGGACCCTCCCAGGAAGGTCCATGTCCAGGGGCTGTGCCCAGGAGGGTTCATGCCTAGGAGGACCCATGCCCAGTAGAGTCATGTTCAGGAGGGTCTATTCACAGCAGAGTTTGTGCCCAGGAGGGTCCATGACCAGGAGGGGTCTGTGCCCAGGAAGGTCGATGCCAACCAAGGAGGATCAATGCCCAGGAGGACCCATGTCTAGGAGGGTCTATGTCCAGGAGGACCCATTCCCAGGAGGGGCCATACCCAGGAGGGGCCATACCCAGGAGGGCCTATACCCAGGAGACTTCATGCCCAGGAAGGTCCATGCCCAGGAGGGCTCATGCCTAGGAGGACCCATGCCCAGTAGAGTGTCCACGAGGGCCTATTCACAGGAGGGTCCACACACAACAGAGCCCTGTGCCCAGAAGGGCCCATGCCCAAGAGGATCCATGACCAGAAGGCTCTATGACCAGTAGGGTCCATGCCAACCAAGGAGGATCCATGCCCAGGAGGGTCCATGTCCAAGAGAGTCGATGCCCAGGAGGACTCATGTCAGGAGGGTCCATGCCCAGGAGCGTCCATGTCCAGGAGGGCCCATGCACAGTAGGGTCCATGCCAGGAGGGCCCAGGCCCAGGAGGGTCCTATGTCCAGGAAGACCCATATTCAGTAGGGTCCATGCCCAGGATGGTCTATGCCCAGGAGGGTCCATTCCTAGGAGGGCCCATGCCCAGGAGAGCCTATATCCAGGAGTGTTTATGCCCAGGAGGGCCTGCACTCTACAGGGCCCCATGCTCAGGAGGGCCATGCCCAAGAGGCCCTGTGCTCAACTGGGCTCTACCTACTTTAATGCACCACTGTCCTGAGCTTCCTGATTTTTCAGAGGCCCTGGGTTCTTGTTTTGCGGGGCCTGCATTTCCTGTGACCTGCAGAAGTAGCTCAGGACTGGGCAGTGTGGTCCCAATTCCAGAGGCTCTGGAGGCCTCTGTCCCCCTCCGCCTTCAGGTGGGCTGGCTTCCTGGCCCATGCATGCCTCCAGGCTTCTGCCTGCAGCTGGAAACCCTCCTGTCCCTAACTCTGGGGCATTGGAGGCTTCAGGGACAAGTTGGACCCAGAACCAGCTCAGGGAGCCAGGGTGCATTTGGTGGGGGGGTCGGGGGACCAGCAGCCCTGGGCTCCTCCATCTCTGTTCTTTCCCCTCCCCACAGCACCCATGGCCTTTGGCTGAGCCAGATCTTTCCAGGGCTTTGGTGATCCTCAAAGACCAAAGTCAGGAAACACCACAACTGTATCAGAGCCCACATCGTTTTCTGGTACCCAGGTCCTGGGGGTCTGCCCCTGCCACTGCAGACGCACCCAGGCCTGGCCCATTCCAGCGGCTCCCTCTCCCCACCTCCCCACAACCATCCGCATGGAGTGAGAGGTCTCGAAAACCGTACACCCGGCTCCCGGGCCTGGCTGTGTCCAGCCCTGCGGCATGGCCTGTGGTCACGGCACCAGCCTCTCCCCACCCTCCCCCTTCTGTTCCTGCATTCACCATCACGGGGCACACTGCCTAGCCAGGACCAGGCCTGCGGCCACCCCACCCACGAGGCGCTCACCTCAACCCCACTAAGCCTCTCAGGCTGCCCTCTGCTTGGAAGGCCTCCCTACGGGGTTCCCTGCTCATCTCCCCCTCCTCAGGGGCCCGAGCCCTCGGTTGCCCTCTATACAGGCCATGCCCAGCCTGCCCATGACTCTCCCCAAACCCTAGATCTGCACCAGGTGGGACCAGGTCACACCATTCTGGAAAGGCCCATGAAGGTGACCAACAGTTACTGGTGGAGCAGAGATGGGGGACGCACCTGCGTGAGAATGAGGGCAGCCCACTTGGGCTTTTGCACCCTCTCCTCTCTCCATCCTGCCCCCACCACCCAGCCCAGTGTCCCTCCTGTGTTACAGGAACCCTTGGAATGGGTCCTGGCCCTGCCACTGGCCCCATATCCCCTATTCAGGGCTCCCTCAGGACTCTTGCACCTGCCCTGGTCCTCCAGACCTGCTCCCACGGCCCCGAAACACCTCCTGCTGTCACCAAAACCCAGCTTTTCTGGGGCCCGCCCCATGGCTTTGTCCAGGGCACAGCCAAGCAGATAGTTTCCATGTCCCTGACTTCTACCACCCTGGCCCTCTGGGACTTTGATTTCCAAGAGATGGAGGAGTCCATGGAACAATCCCTGCCCCAGGATGGATTCCTGCGAGGCTGACCAGCTGAGCCAGGACGGAGCGCAGATGTCCAGTCCTGTCCCCAGCCAGGTTTGGGGATCAGGGAGACAGGAAGAACTGGGCCTGGGACTCAGCTCCAGCCTTACCCATCCGAGGGGGCACTCAGATGGCCAGCGTAGACCAGCAGTGGCAAAGAGCTTCAGATGGAAAGGTGAACTCTGGCCAGGTGGTAGCTTCTGACAGCCCTGTGTCAAGAAGGATTCTGAGGCTCCCTCAGGGCTCCAAGGCACAGAGAGGGGTGCTGTCTGCAGAGTCACCGTGCCTGGTCTGGCAGAGCCCCACCCTGCCCCTGTCTGTGCCCTTCGGGAAGTCCTTGCCAGGGTGGAGTGGAGGACAGCAGTGGGCGAGGCAGACGATGCTCTTCTAGAGCCTCTGCAGCAGGCCCTGGTGTGGGGGCTACTTGGTGGTGGACGGAGGAGCCCTCAGCTCTCCAAGGACCCCCAGCAGCCCTGGGGGGGTGCACAGAGCTTTGGGGCACTGCTGCCCCACACTGGCTGTCAGGATACGGCCCCTCCACAGTGGATGGCTGGGACAGGGACTACACACACCTACTCTCCCTCCTATCCCCTCCTGGCTCCCAGCACCATGGAGGCGGCTGGACTTTCACAAAAACCCAAGGACATTGAGAGGAAACAGAGGCAAAAGCACGACCAGTCAGGCGCCCAAGAACTGACTTCAGAGCCCCGATCACAACTAACACACACTGAGCACCCACATCCGAGTCTGGCCTTTGGGCTGGGCCAGGCCAAGCAGAAATCCTCTTTCTCAAATGACACCAGACACAGACCCCAGAGGGCTTAGGAGCAGCCCACACACTCATCACCACAGAGTCACCATTAACTAGCAAAACCATTAATTAGCAAAGAACAAGCATTAGAAGTCGATTCCAGTTGAGGCTGCATCAACAGGAGTACAGGGTCTGGAACGTGGGAACACAGAAGCGCATCCTCCCTTGCTAGTGAACACCTGGGGAATTGTATCTGGCAAGGCACACGTTCCGTATGGGGACCACAGTCATCCTGGGGAGGTTCTGGAGTTGGATGCAGGGTAGCAAGGAATTGGCAATTCAAACTACTTGGGAACAGAAGGGGAACTGTGGCTGTTAGCAGACAGCGAGCTGCCTCCCAGAAAGTGACGGCCCTCTGCAGCCACTGACGAGCAGAAGGTCCAGATGACTGCCGAGGACGGACCCAGGACTGGCGGGGGACGCAGCACACTGCCCAGAACCGAGAGGCTTCTGGTCAGGGACACGGGTGTCTACTTAGGTTCTCGTCATTGGATTCTTAGTGCTCTGTGCTGTCTGTTTGCTTCTCCCAGTCTGGAAGCTTTTAGGGTAAATATGTATTTACACTGAGAGCGTGAGGATTTCACCACGATGCACACCAGGCTGGATTTTCACTCAGTTACTGTGCTGGGAACATGGTGTGCTCTTCCAATCGGAGGACCCCAGCTGTCTGGGCTTGATTCCCTTCTTGGATAATTTCCTTCCCCTGTGAGCCGGAGTTTGGAGTTCTTAGACCGACCTTCTGTTCCTTATTGATTCATTTTTCGTTTCCTTTTGTCCATCTCTTTGAGCTTTTGTTCTGCCTTCAGGGGATATCATCTCATCTTTATTTTCCAAGTGTTTTACTAAATTTTTATTCCAGTGATTATTCAAGAGTCCTTTCTTGGTTTTTGGTCATTCCTTTTTATTTATTTATTTATTATTTTTTGAGACGAGGTCTCACTCTTGTCACCTAGTCTGGAGTGCAATGGCACGATCTCGGCTCACCGCAGCCTCCGCTTCCCGGGTGCAAGCAATTCTCCCACCTCAGCCTCCCAAGTAGCTGAGATTACAGGCGCCCACCACCACACCTGGCTGTTTTTAGCCTTTTTAGTAGAGACAGTGTTTCCCCATGTTGCCCAGGCTGGTCTTGAACTGTTGACCTCAAGTGATCCTCCTGCCTCGGCCTCCCAAAGTGCTGGGATTACAGGCGTGAGCCGCCGCGCCCAGACTGGTCATTCCTTTTTAAAAATACTATCCTGTTATCACTTTGTGATGCCCCGTCTTCTCAGGTCTCTCTGGGGACGTCACTTGTGGTTGGCTTTTTATTTCATTTTTAAACAACTGTATTGGGGTATAACTTCTGCACAGTAAGCTGAACTTAAGATGCACAGCGTGATACGTTGGACCAACGCCTCCATCCACTGCCTGTCACCGCGCTGTCGTCCCCAGAGCTCCCCCTGCCCTGCGGCCCCTCCACTGGTTGGCTGCATCCCCCACTTTGCATTTTCTGGGGCTCCACACGGATGGGGCCTGCGATGTGTGCGTACTCTGCAGTGTCCTCCCCGGCGGGGTGACTTCGGAGCCCGTCCAAACAGCTGCACTCTGCTTCCTTCATTTCATTGCTGGGTGGGTTCCGCTGACACGTGTTTTCAAGTCCCCTCTGCTCCCCGTGATCTCTGTCTCCTCTGATTTCCTCGTTTTCCTTTGTTCTGATTCCTTCCTTCCTTCCTTCCCTCCCTCCCTCCCTCCTTCCTTTCTTGACCGTCCTTCCTTGCTGAAGATGCTCAGGCAGCTCCTTCCATCCCCGGCCATCCAGGCTCCAACGGTCCAGGAGAGAGCTGCGGTCAGCCTGGGCAGCCAGGAGATAGCGTCGGTCATGGGGCGAGGGGGCAGCTGGCCGGGCTGCCAGCGTCTGTGCGCCTTTTCTGTGGAACAGTTTAGTTTCTTCATGAAGGTTCTTCTTGTTCCTGCTAGGGGTGGAGCCTGGCTGCAGGTGTTCTGAGGGAGAAGCGGGTCTGGGTAGAAGGAGCCTCGGTACTGACTGTGGGCAGGCGTTTCACTGAAGCTCCTACACACTCAGTTGGGACCCAGTGGCACCTGCTTTTGTGCCTGGTGTCCCTAGTGTCCCTGGTGTCCCCACCATCTGCAGGCCCTGTGGAATTTTTCCTAAGAATACATCTCCAGTCTTCTGTGTGGGAGAGTGTATCATCAGGGGTCAGTGCAGGGAAAAGAAACTTCCTCAAGCAGAATGGGAGTAAGACCTGAGACGCTTGGGAGGCCTGGGAAAGGAATATGGGGGCTCTGAGGGGGGTTGTGGCCTCCAGGTCAGCCCAGCGCAGCTGCAGTGCCTTGCCTGGCCCAAGCGGGCCCTGCTGTGAGGGAGGGCGGCGGAGTGCAGCGTCCAGCACCCAGGACACCAGTGCAACGCGGGGCTGTCTCCCCAGAGCAGCCATCTAGACGATGGCACGCAAGGCCCGACCTCGCTGGAGCCCGCACAGAGAAGCCATGTGTGGGGCCCTCACCTGGCCCTGGGGGAAGGTCAGCCCCCACCTCCCCACCCACGTCCTGGCCCCACAAGCAAGGAGGTCTGGGGAATGTCAGACTTCCAGACCTTGCCACCCAGAGAGCATAGGAGAGGGCAGAGATGGGCACCGGTGGTCAGGAGACCCTCTCGGGGGTGGAGGAGGTGCCACGGGCCCTGCTCTCAGAGCCCCTCCTATGCCCTCTGGCTGTCAGATGGACTTGTTCCTGACCGGGCCCACCGGTGCCAGCCTGCGGCATCACCCACGCCCCTCCGCCCCCATGGCTCACAGGAGGGCGTGCGTCTTCCTGACATCCCTGGACCTCCCGAGGTTTCCACCAGCAGAGGGAGGGGGCTCCGCTCTCCTCACCTCCTGTCTCCTGGAGGCCAGCCTGGCTGGGGTCTCCAGGCTAGTCCTGCTGCTGCACTGTGGCTGTTGGCCAGGTGAGCAGACCCTCAGGCCCTCTCCGCCCAGCACTGAGCCACCCTCCCACCTGCCGCCCCCCAGGGGGCTGCCGCCTCTGGGACTGGAGTTTGCATGCAGGGGTTTCACCAGGTGTTCTTGGGAACACCACACGAAAAAGGGCAGGCGAGGCAGCGACTTCACTGTGATCCCAGGATGCTCTGGAGCTGAGATGACCCTCAGAGCTGACCACCCTGGGATAGTCTCTGGACACAGCTGCCTCCGCTGAACCGCATCGCCAAAGGTGATGCGCGGAGGAGTCTTCGGTCATGAGCAGGCCAGTGAGCCATGTGTGCCTCAGTCCTGAGGGGTCTCTGTGCAGCATACCACAGAGGCTGCCACACCCTCCCCAACCCTGCCAGGCCCAGGAACCTGCCCCCCACCAGCTGCAGCTGCCAGGATCGTGTGTTCAGGCCACACGCAGTCAGCCCTCCCTGAAAGCCCTCTTTGGACCCCGAGGCCCAGGGCAGGTCTGGCTTATTGGCTCAGACTCCAGTGTCCAGCAGGGAGGGAGAGTGGGGGCTGCTGGCTGAGGGTCTACAGGTTCTCCTGAAGGGCAGCCGGCCTGCTGTCCCTGGAACTCCCCAGCCAGCCCAGATGCATGCAGGTCGGGGAGGGCGGCCCTGCAGCCTGCACACCCCACAGTCTCCCCACTCCGCCCACCTGCCTTTCTGCCTTCCTTTTGCTCCACACATTGCCCATCACCCGGATTCTCCTTAAGAAATGAAAACCTGAAACCAGTCCAACAAGCAAACAGCCCTCCAGCTGGTCAAGCCAGGTGGCAGAGGGGCGGGGGGGGGGGTGGCCTGACTCCTCATTGGCCAGGCCGTGCCCTGACGGCCCCAGTACCCTCAGCCCCCAGCCCTCTCTGTCTCCCGTCTGACCACTCACTCCTCTGTTGCTGGCCAGGTCCTGGGGATTCTGCAGAATTCCCACTCCACTTAGGAGCTGTTCCAGGGAGGGGTGGTGCAGCAGAGAGGCCATGCACCCCGCCCTGCTTACCCTGGGGAAGCTCCCTCTCTGTGCCTCACCTTCTTCATCTGCAGAAGGGTGCATGGCCGGTGCGACGGGCCATGGCGAGCATTTCCAGGGCTCAGCACAGCCTGGCACAGAGCTGCACACGGTGGGTGGCGGAGATCATCTGTTCCATTCTTTCATGGACGGGGGCTCCAGCTGAGCTTTAGTTTAATGAAGATTCCCACAGTGAGAGGTCTGAACACCGCTGTCCTCACGGGTGGAAGCAGAGCTGCTTTCAAGCCACTCCCACCACGTACCACTTCTGGCCTTCCATCTCTAGGTGCTGGGCAGACCAAGCCATCCGCCATCCCTACATCTATCGGGCTGCCCACTTGTCGGACCAACTCGACCCTCAAGCCTCAGCCTGGTAACACCCCCTCCTAGGAAGCCCTCTCCAGGCTCAGACAGGTCTGCTGACTCCCATGGTCCTCACACTCAAGGCTGGCTGAGCTGAGTGGCCCAATCTCCTGTCCGTGACCCCCGTGTCTTGGTTCCTCAGAGGAAGGGCTAGAGAGGGGCTGGGAGCCAACCCCAAGGTCCCCTGCCTCCCCCAACAGCGGCCGTGGGTTTCAGGATCCATTTACTCCCGCTCTGAGGATCTGGCATGGCTGAGCTGTGGGATTAGCGCAGATGCTTCCCTAACAACCGGGCAGTGGGTTCCGGAGAGAAGCCCAGGCAAGAGGCAGTCCCGAGGGACTCTTGGTGGCTGCGGGGCTTCGAAATATGCTGGGGATGCCTGAGGCGAGGGAGCAGGGTGGGTGTTCTGGACAGCCTCTGGTGAGCCTGGGTGAGGGGAGTAAGGAGTTGGGGGAGGCCCAGGCTCAATGCCCTGCCCCACTCTTCCCCCAGGCGCACCAGCCCCTGCACTGTTTGCAGATCTCCTCCCTCTCTTCCTTCCTCTCTCCTCCCCTCCCCTCCCCTCTTCTCTCCTCTCCCCTTCTTTCCCCTCCTCCTGTCCCAGCCCCTACAATCCTGCCCAGAGCATCAGCGGAGCATCCCACCCTCAGGGCACAGACATGGGCCCCTTTCAGCCTCCCCAGCTACACAGGAAGATGTTGGAGGTCAGGGACCTTCTGGCCTCTGCAACCCTCATCCCAGCCGTGGTCCTGAGGACATGGGAACCCACACTGCCTGTCAGAATCAGCCTGTGCAAGGCTGTCTCACATGGGGAGCCAGTCGTCTCTGTGGCTTTGTGGCCAGGGGAGTCTCCACTTGCCCCAGACAACAGGGGTCACCCCAGAGCCTTGCCGTGGGGGATGGGGAGAGCCAGCCCCTGTCTGGGTTTCAACAGTGCTGTGGGTGGGACTGGGGATGGTGGTCAGCCTGAGTCAGCCCCAGCCGTCCCTGCCTTCTGCTTCCATGTCCTGTTTGGGCTGGAGGTCAGCCTGGCTCGTGGTTCCCAAGCCTTTGGGAGACATTCCCCTGAGCACCTGACCCCTCTGCCCCGAGCCTCTTGCCTGCTGCTCACCTGGAGGGAGAGAAGGAGCCTCCTGCCCTACATTCTCAGCCATGCTGGGGAGAGGTGTCTCTCAGCCCCTGGCTCTGCTCCCCTGGGGTGGTGGCCAGGACAATCGCAGGGTCTGACTTAGGAAGGAGCCGTAGCCTGGACTCGCCACTGGAGCCCACCTCAGAATCGGGGCCCCAGCACCAGGCCCTAAGGACTGGGGCTTCCAGGCCAGGCTCAGGCCTGGAGATGGGGCTCAGCCACCTGATATCACGGCTGGGCGCAGCTTCCCTGCTGGGAGCGCAGCCTGGGTGGCAGAGTGGGCGGGCGATTCCCACCTCCCAGCTCCGAGGGGGCGGCGGGCCTCCTGGGGTGGCTCCCAGGCGAGGGATGACTGCTTGCCTGGACCCTCCCTTCAGGTGATCTGCAAGTCAGCTTCCAATGTTTCTCCAGTCTCAGCCCTGTGGGAACTGCTGGGGCTGTAGGCCTTGGTCCCTGTCTTTGTCGCTGTCCAAACATTAGACTAATATTGCCCCAAATCGTCACTAATTCACTGCCAAAATATCGCGGCAGCTCCATCTTAGACTTCAAATAAGTAGTCTGAGGGTCTGGAGGGTCCCAGGAATAGCCCGCTGCCCATCGGAATGACGCGGCACTGTCTTTGGGATCTGGACGTGAGAGGGGATGGGATGCATGGCCACCATGCCATGTGACAGTGATGCCTTCGACAGAACTGTCACCTGTATGGATGCCCACCTGCCAAAGCCTGCCAGGAAGGCACCTGCCAACGGCCAGTGCCAGGTTTCTTACCTGCTGGAGCTAAAGGTTGCCTGCACGTCTTGGGAAGTGCTGTGCAATGAGGCCTCTAGGTAGAGAAGGGCAGGAGCACTCGTTACAGGAGTGGGCCTGTGTTGGGTGACAGGGCAGGCTCTGAAGAAGCAGACATTGGCTCTGGATTGGCTGTGTCAGGGATGGGCGGTGGTGACGGGTATGCGTCATCTTTGATGGGCAGGCGGCACAAAGCCAGGCTGGAGCTGTCTCTGGACAACAAAAAACAGTCCCTCACCTGGGCCAGGGCTGTTTTTGCAGATGGTGTCTTTCGCTTTGTTTCCTCACAGACGCAGGCTCCTGGCACTGTCTTCCTGTGACGTTGTCTTCCTGTGACGCTGTCTTCCTGTGACGTTGTCTTCCTGTGACGCTGTCTTCCTGTGACGTTGTCTTCCTGTGACGTTGTCTGTAGCCAGCAGGAGACACAACAGCATGGTGGTGTACCCGACTGCGGGCTGGGTGTCCCGGGCGTCCAGGCAAGTGAAGGCTCTTTTCTTCTGGTTGTGCCCCCTTCTGCCAGGGCAGCTGCAAGTAGACAGAGAACACACACCAGTGATGTCAGAGCTGCCCTTTGTCAAAATTCTGCTTTTTCCCAAGGTCTCCTGCAGAAGGTTGTCCATAGCTGGACTGGAGCTGTGCAGCTGGCTCCTTTGCAGCAGGATGCAACGCGGAATCTTTTCACCAGACACCCGCGGGGTGGGCGCTCACCAGAAACAAAACCGCCCCTGGTGCTTGCTGGGCCACGAGGCCAGCGGTCTGCGTTGGCGGCCGGCAGCCTCTTCTGTAAAGGGCCGGTCGGTGAACGTCTCCAGCCTCCTCAGCGAGGAGACCACGCTGTCGGCGGAGGGTGAAGGCGGCCGCAGACAGCGGAGGATGACACGGACAAAGGCCAGGCTGAGCTCCCGTGACCCTGTTTACAGAGATAGGCAGTGGCCCATCTGGTTGTAGTTTGAGACCCCAGCTCTGTGTGTCCCAACCCAGGAGGGGCTGCCTTGGAGGCTCTTCCCAGCTGCCCTGCATGAGCTGTATGTAGTGTTCATGGAAGCGCGGGAAGAATCTTTGGCCAAAGCCCCGGCTCCCCCTTGGCTCCAGGAAGAGGCAGCTGGAGCCCTGCGCGTGTCCCTGACACCTCGGACCAGGGAGTTGAGGAGGGAGAGTGGCTGGGCTTTCAGGGCGGAAGCAGCACCCCCAGAAGAGGTGGCCCATGAGGAGCACGGGGGACTTTGGGGTGCGTGGTTCCTCTTGGAGCCAGCGGTCCCTGGTCCCGAGCAAGTGTCCTCTGAGCGGAGGCTTGGGCTCCTGCCCTGGGCGCACTCAATGCCCCGCCCGCTCGTACCCTGAGCAGAGCAGCTGCCCGTGGCGGCGCGGGGCCTCCTGTCACACCCTCTCTGCATGAGCTGGGTTTCGTTGATGGAGCTGGAAGCCGCGCAGTAGCGGAATTTGTTCGTACAGGACCAAGCCCAGCTTTTCTAAGGGTTGGGGTGAAAACAGGAGGGCAATTTAAGTGCCAAGAGTGTCCTGTGAAGGGAATCTACCGTTCGAGGTGTTGAAAGGATTAGCTGCTTAAGCGTCGGGCAGCGGCCTCCGTGTACCGTCCTGGGCAAGGCCAGCAACGCAGCAGGGGCAGGAAGCTCCGGGCCGGGAGCAAACAGGACATGCGCTCTGGCATCTCGGGGGGATGTCGGCCTGGAATGGGGCAATAGGGGGGTTGGGATGAACTGGAAGGCAGAGAGGGGCTCTGAATTACTGGTGGTGAAAGCCCTGCGTCCACCCCTTCAGAGGCAAGCATCCCTGTAGGACCATCTGGGGTCCTTGTGAAGGAGGCCTGTGCCCCCACAGGTGGTGTGACTTTCGTCTCTGCTAGTGACAAGCTCTGACAGCGCTTGAAGACTGGAGGGAAGTGGACATTGGCGACTGAGTCCAAGTCACACAGCAGCCCCACTCCCACTGACGCAGCTTTGAGAGCCGTGGCTGCCTGTGCCCCAGCACACGCTGGAGTCTCCAGGCCAGTGCCCACTCTGCCCTGAAGGAAGCAGAATTGTCAGCTCCAGCTGTCACGGGTGTGGCCAGGCAGTGGCTGGGGGCAGAGGTGGCCAGAGAGGGGGTGGGGGTGACAGTTTAACCTCTGAGGTCCTTTCCACACCCAAGACCAGACATAGGAAGCGGGAGGTGAAGGCCACATAACAGGGAGGGTTGTCAGGGATCCTGGAAAGTCTTTGTCACTGTTGTTTTGCCTGGGGCAGGACAGGCTGAAGAGGGGCAGGTGTGACCTGTGAACTCTGCTCAGGGCCCCTGGGCACCTGTTGTGTTAAGGTTAGGGGGGCCTCCCAGCAGAACATCCCGGGGAGATTCACTGGAGGAGAACGGGCCCCACGCCCTTGAGGTCGCAACTGAGTTCAGGGTCCCTGCTGTATGTCTAGTGGCCTGTCCCAACTCTAGGCACCCCCTAAAGCATGCTCTGGGACACCCTGGTCCTGAGAGATGATAGGGTGAGCAGCCTGGGAGAGGAGAGGCGCTTTGGGGAAACAAATCTGGGCAACTGGTTTGCCTGGGGAAGACAGTGAATGGGGCTGGCTTCCAGATGTACTCAGAAGCCGGTACTGTGGCACCAGGTTTAAGAAAAGACAAGCTTTGCTGTGGGTCAGCAACAAGGAGACAGGATGCAGCTCACATCCATCTCCCCTTCCTGGCCTTAAGGCAGTGCCGTCATTAGGAAGGGTCTGGGGTGGGTTCTGGGATTAGCGGGTGATTGCCGGAGGGAAAGGGGAGGTCTGGAATGTCCCCTGGGCATGTGCAGCTGTGTCTTCGTGCCTCTGCAGGCTCACATGTGCTGATTCAGGGGCAGTGAGTATGAACGTGAGATGGAAATTTGGGCCGTGATGTCAGCAAGCTGCTGCCCACTCCAGCCGGCCCTTTGGGTCCCCAGGATCTCAGGCAGTTTTATTCTCACAAGGAAGGAATTTCCAGCACGCTGCTGCTGTTCTTACCTGCCGTGGTGTGAGCTCAGGAATCCCCGCTGTGAGTCACCGGTCTTTTTAACCCTTCGGGGCACGGTGTCACCTCCCCTCCCCACCCCCAGCTGCTTCTCCTCCAGAGCTGGATTCAGAACTGAAGGAGGGAGGGAGGCAGCACCGAGGCCAGGTCTCCCACAGGCAATCCCCAGCACCCGCGATGGATGGACGAGGGAAGGATGTTTTGTGGAAACAGTATTTCCCAAACATTCCTAAAAATCAAGTTTTAGTGAGTTGAACATAACTGGTCTTATAACTACTGTATATTCATCTCTGGGTCCATAGAAGAAGACAGTGCTTCTGCACCTCCCCAGGTGTGAGACGGCTCCTATAAAACCCTCACCGAACTTCCCTGGTGCAGGGTCTTAAAAGGCGGCCACACCCAAATAATGTCCTTCCCTTGTCAGAACAGAAGGAAAGGAAACAGTGCCCCCAGGAAATTCACTTCCAAATGAGCTTCGTGTAGAAATCACTACCCCAAGAACTAGAATTGCATCCAGCTTCA
Organism: Gorilla gorilla gorilla; assembly: GCF_029281585.2. NCBI lineage: Eukaryota > Metazoa > Chordata > Mammalia > Primates > Hominidae > Gorilla > Gorilla gorilla. The sequence goes on from NC_073235.2 coordinate 143,305,437, forward strand.
ATAGGACCAATTGTGTAACCACCTCACCACCACAGTGGAACCAAAGGAGAGGGCAGGATGGGCTGAAGAGGGGCGGGTTTGACCCCCGAACTCTGCTTAGGGCCCCCGGGCCCCTGTTGTGTTAAGATTAGGATGGCCTCTGAGCAGAACATCCCAGGAAGATTAACTGGAGGAGAACGAGGCCCCCAGCTGCTTCTCCTCCATGTGAGGAAGATACATATTCCAATAGGAGGTCCAATATTAGCTCACAAGAGAGGGAAAATGGGTTTCTGACTCACTGAAACTTGCGATTTGGGAAAAAGATCAATGAGAGGGCAGGGGATGAAGGACCTCTGGTTCCTGGATGAAGAGACTTATTAAATAACAATGACACAAATATGCTTCTTGCAGTATTCGGAAATCAAATAATGTGGAAATGGTTTACTAAGATTCACATTTACATAATGTACATTTATAAAACACTACCCTAAAAATTACATTAGGTCTCCATTTGAGATATTGTGTAACCATTTAATAATAACAAAAAAAAATAAAAGAGAAAAACATGGAAATTATTTTAGAAGACAAAGTTCTTGCTGTGTTTCTGGATAACTTTATTACACTAATTAACAACAACAAGATAATGTAATTACACTTCCCGCTAGTGGGAGAGCATGAAAGCCCTTAATCACTGGGAGTCATGTTTGAGGAACCTGCAGGACATTATAGAAGAATTATAATCTGTTAGATTTCCACTTAAGTCACTGAATGATCACTCAATAGCCACAAAACTAACAGAGAAAAAAATCAGCATTGCTTTAGGAGAGAGCAAAGCGTCTTGCTGTGGTTCTGGGTCTTTGGAAGTGGGCTTACCGGAAAGTGGGGTCACTCGGAGGCGAGACACTTCTGCTGTCAGGCTGTGTGGACAGCTCTTGGTGTAGGCGCTCTTCAGTGGAGGAGATTCTGGGCCAGGGCACCCTCACGGGGGAAGACTCCTAGCAGTGTCTTCCTCCCTTTCTGGAATCTGGAAAAGGACAGAGTCCTCTTCCTAGGAGCTGCACCCCAGAACCCTTAGGACCCTCTAATATGTGGCAAGGGGATGAGGAGAGGATGGAACTGGGTCAGCAGCGCCCTTTGTGGGAGGATTGGATCAAGGCAGCCAAACTGTAGGTGGTTCTGGGAACACAGGATCCACAGCCTGAGTTCTGGTGCCTGGCCTCTGGGGTGGGCCCACGTCTGGCTTCTGGGCCTGGGATGTGTGGTCCACCCTGGGCCCTGGAACCCAGACCTCACCTGCCACAGCCAGGTGCTCCTGCTCCTCAGGCTTCCATCACCGCGAGGGGCCTCTGGCAGATGCACCCCGTGCAGCATCAGGGACATGAGGATGCTCTGGGAATCCTAAACTCCTTCTTCCATAATTTTTATCTCACAGGTTGTGCGGTAAAGAATTTAACCTTATCCAAAAAGATGTCTAGCCCTTCCCTTGGCTTCTGGAAGGTCATGTCTAAGCCCTTAGAATGTCATGACTGATAGGAGTGTCTTTGTTTACCTTTGTTTGCCTTGGATAATGCCAGATAGTCTAACAAGGTGATTTAGGGTGGCGGCGGGCCACACTTGATAGTATTTAGGTGGGGGCTAACCACCAGAAAGACCGACAATGTGATTTAGGGTAGGGGCTTTTGGTCACACATCTCAACCTCCTGAGGGCTGGAGTCTAAGGTCAACTATGTGGGCAATCAGTCAGTCAACCAATCAATCAATCATGCCTACATATTGGAGCCCCCGTAAAAGCTCTGGGCAGAGAGCATCAAGTGAGCCTCCCCAGCTGGCCATGCTGCAGGTGTGTCACCACACGTACATGCCAGGAGAGCAAAACTGGCCTGACCACACGGGGAGAGGACAACAGAAGCCTCTTGTTCTCCTGGATTCTGCCCTGTGTGCAGCTTCCTTGGCTGACTTGAAACTGTGTCCTTCTTCTGTGATAAACTGTAACCACAACTGTAACAGCTTTCGGTGAGTTTTATGAGTCTTTCTATCAAATTACAGAACCTGAGGGTGGTGTGGGGTTCCTGGAACTTGTAATTGGTGTCAGAAGTGAGAGTGCTCTTGAGGACTGTTTTCTCTGTCGTCACATTTGGCTAAAGCTCTTGGAGTTGGAGTTGGAATTGGAAGTGAAATTCACTAGAATGACCCTGACTCACTGAAACGTGTGGTTTGGGAAAAGGATCGGTGAGAGGGCAGGGGATGAAGGACCTCTGATTTCTGGATGGCCATGGGTCACGTGTGGCATGGAGCTGCAGCCCTGCTGTGGTCAGTTACAGGAGGTAAAAGTTTCCAACAGAATTTGGAAATGATGGATCCAAATCCCCAGGAACTGGCTGGCCGGATGAATAAGGAAATACAAAGTAACAAAAACCAAGCTACATATGCAATCTCTTGGTTATTGTGTTCCCTAAAAGCTAAAACAAAAGTTAAGAGAGGGTGGAAGTAAAAGAGAGATCCTTCATCCCCTGCCCTCTCATTGCTCCTTTTTCCATACCACATTTTTTAGCGAGTCAGGGACATTCTAGTGAATTCCACTTTCAGCTGCAGGAATTTTATCAAACTGTAAAGGCAGAGAAAACAGTCCTCAAGACCACTCTCATTTCTGACAATTACAATGATAGGCTATTACCACGGAGACACTTACAACAGTAGGCTATTAACTACTAACAGCCCACTGTTGACCCGAAGCCTTACTGATAACATAAATAATTAACACTTATTTGGTGTGTTATAGGTATTATAAACTGTATTCTTCCAATAAAGTAAGCTAGAGAAAATAAACTATTAAGAAAATCATAAAGGGGAAAATACATTTACAGTACTGTACTGTATTTATCAGTATCATTAAGTTTTCTGTCATCTGTTTACAAGATGAATCGTCTCTCTGAAATGGCACAACCGCACCTGCAGACCTCAGTACGTATCCAACAATTCAACTTTTTTCTTGTAATGTCGTGACTTTTCTCTGCTTCTTGGGCACTTCCAGCATCACTAGTGGCACTTCATATGGGTCCACTGTGAGTTATTGTTTCTGTAAATGCTGAAATGAAAGCAAGAGAAAGGTTCTGAGCCTGAGCCAGTGGGTAGTGAGGCCGAGGTGGTTGCCTCGGGGCCATGACCGATGGGAAGGTTAGAGGGAAAGGTAAGGAAGATGTTGGGCTGAATCCTGACGTTGCACCAATCCTGGGTTCTGGGAGGTCCAGGCTATAGTCGCTGGCCTCAGGGCCAAAGGAAAAAGTCATGTGGAAACAACAGATTGTGGGGAAATTTAGACTGCAGTCGCTGGCCTCAGGGCCAAAGGAAAAAGTCATGTGGAAACAACAGATTGTGGGGAAATTTAGACTGCTTTGCAAAAGAATGAGGAAAGTCAGGTGGGAGAGTGAAGGAGCCCATCCCAGCAGGTGAACATCCTTCAGCAGTTATTAAGCAATGGGAAGAACATGGCCGGGCTCAGTGGCTCATGCCTGTAATCCCAGCACTTTGGGAGGCTGAGTTGGGAGGATCACTTGAGGCCAGGAATTTGAGACCAGCCTGGTTACATAGCAAGACCTCATCTCTAATTAAAATAATAATAATAAGCCTGGGCGCGGGGGCTCACGCCTCTAATCCCAGATCAGGAGTTCGTGACCTGCCCGACCAACATGGTGAAACTCTGTCTGTACTAAAAATACAAAAATTATCCAGGTGTGGTGGTGGGAGCCTGTAATCCCAGCTACTCGGGAGGCTGAGGCACAAGTATCACTTGAATCCAGGAGGCAGAGGTTGCAGTGAGCTGAGATCATGCCATTGCACACCAGCCTGGGTGACAAGAGCAAAACTCCATCAAAAAAAAAAAAAAGAAAAAGGAAAAAAAGAGAAAGAAAGAAAGAGAAAGAGAAAGAAAGAAAGAAAGAAAGGAAAGAACGAACGAACGAACGAACAAAAGACAGGCAGACATGGGTAGAGCAAAGCAGACATTAATGGGGTTAAAACGACGCTCTTATGACAGCACTCTCAGAAACTGGAACTGCTGGGAGCTCCTGCGTGCCCCAAACTAAAGGGCCTAAACCTACGTTCATCCAGTTTGGAGAAATAGAAAACATTAGAAGGCAAAGATGACCATGAGCAAGTTGGCCTCCAGTCACCTAGAGTGATGCTCCTGCAATCCAATCAAGATAAGGGCTTGATTGATGAGAGGGTCAGCATCCCTTGGCCTGGCCCCTGGCTGGGGACCCAATGCTATACACCCATGAGTGGGTAAAATGCTCAGGGGATGGAGAAGAAATGTTTCTGGGACTCCTCGACACGAGAGCCCCGTGCACTGAGATTGCTCCGTGGAGAGCAGGTCAGTGCAAACCTACCCCCAAAGGCCCCTGGAGCTGAGAGGCTGAAGAAAGAGGCTGACAAATACAGCTTCTCAGAAAGAAATATAGAATAGGGACTTATGTGGCTCACGCCTGTAATCCCAGCACTTTGGGAGGCCGAGGCAGGCGGATCACCAGGTCAGGAGATCAAGACCATCCTGGCTAACACGTGAAACCCTGTCTTTACTAAAAATATAAAAAATTAGCCAGGTGTGGTGGCAGGCACCTGTAGTCCTGGCTGCTCGGGAGGCTGAGGCAGGAGAATGGCGTGAACCCAGGAGGTGGAGCTTGCAGTGAGCCGAGGTCGCGCCACTGCACTCCAGCCTGGGCGACAGAGCGAGACTCCATCTTAAAAAAAAAAAATAGGGACTTATGAACAGAAGCCACGTCTCAGGGGGCTGTGAGCCACTTGCCCTCCAGAAAGCATTCTTTTTTTTTTTTTTGAGTTGGAATCTCCCTCTGTCACCCAGGCTGGAGTGCAGTGGTGCAATCTCAGCTCACTGCAACCTCCGCCTTCTGGGTTCAAGTGATTCTTTTGCCTCAGCCTCCCAAGTAGCTGGGATTACAGGCATGTGCCACCACACCTGGCTAATTTTTGTATTTTTAGTAGACATGGGGTTTCACCATGTTGGCCGGGCTGGTCTCAAACTCCTGACCTCAAGTGATCCGCCTGCCTCAGCCTCTGAAAGTGCTGGGATCACAGGTGTGAGTCACTCACGTCCGGCCAGAAAGTATCCTTTATCTAGCAAGCTTGTGGGATAGAACGTGTGCAGCTGGTCATATCTTCGGACATTCTTGCCAAGACTTGTGACCGCTGAGCAGGTTAGATAGACGTCTTTTTGAAGGGTTCTCTCTGCTGCAGGCAATGTCTACAGACCTTACTGCAGAACACCTTGGCATGTGGAGATCAAACACGTCATCATGGTGTTTTTGCTTCGAGATAAATACACAGCAACAGGCTGTTCTCCTACTGTGATTCCAAACCTGTTGGTGAAGTCTCTGTAGAAGCTACAGCTGGGGTGGGAGGGTGCAGGAAGCAAAGGTTGATGGGATGAAGGTGAAAGTTCAGATGAATATCGGAATGTTTGAGCAGATTTTATGTGACATGGTTGCACCTGCTGCACCTGAATGTGTCATGGGGGTAGATACTGCATCTGGCTGGGAGATGCTTCCCTTAGGTCACATGTAAAACAGAAGACAGGTGTATTAGTCCATTCTTACACTGCTGATGAAGACCTACCTGAGACTGGGCAATTTACAAAAGAAAGAGAGGTTTAATGGACTTACAGTTCCACATGGCTGGGGAAGCCTCACAATCCTGGCAGAAGGCAAGGAGGAGCAAGTCATGTTTTACGTGGATGGCAGCAAGCAAAGACAGAGCTTGTGCAGGGAAACTCCCATTTCTAAAACCATCAGATCTCGTGAGACTCATTCACTATCATGGAAAGACCTGCTCTCATCATTCAATCACCTCCCACCGGGTTCCTCCCATGACATGTGGGAATTGTGGGAGTTACAATTCAAGATGAGATTTGGGTGGGGACACAGTGAAACCATATCAACCATATCAACAGGTAAATCTACCTTTCAGCCAATATTGGCTGGGCATGCTAAATGGAGCCAATAACGTTGTCCAAGCCCACAGAGGTCATTAATTTGAAACAGTATTAAACAGCTGGTGGACAAAAAGGGCTTGCCACTTGAATGAATGCCCTGTTAGAAGCAGGAGTGCAGGCACACGTTCTCTGTATGGTCCAGCCCTGTGTGGGGCAGACCAGGACTCACAGTCAAGCCTGTGAGCACCATCCAGCAGCGAGAAGTGTGATTTTGGACTGGAAAATTTCTGTTTGAGAGACAATTTGCAGGTTACTGAGCTTTGATTGAGACTGTTCCTATGACTGAAGGACATAAAATAACCCCAGAACCTGAAATACCCAGAATGTCTTAAGCAATGCCAAAGAAACACTCCCATGGAGAGGTCAGTGCCCAAAAGAATTCCAGAATAAAATGGAAATTTTATTTAATTTATGTATTTGGGTACAGGTACATGCTCCTGGGGGAAGGTAGGAGGAGCTCATCACCCCATGAGCAGAGCCTCTTTTCCCCGAGGACTGACGTTGGAGTCCTCTGAGGAGCTGCCAGATGCTGTCACCAAGAAAACAGTGCCCAACTGATCAGCAGGAAGCTGCTTGGTTTATGGACAGCAGGTTCAGGCAGAATGGGGAGCATCCTGTTTGGAAGGCCGTCCCTCTGTTTTGTTTTGGTTTTTTCGTTTGTGTTTTGAGACAGGGTCTTGCTCTGTCACCCATGCTGGAGTGCAGTGGTGTGATCACTGCTCATTGCAGCCTCAGACTCCCAGGCTTGAGAGATCCTCCTGCCTCAGCCTCCCTAGTAGCTGGGACTACAGGCACCCGCCACCACACCTGGCTAAGTTTTAAAATTTTTTTGTAGAGATGGGGTCTGGCTATGTTGCCCGGGTTGGTCTCAAACTCCTGAGCTCAAGTGATTCTTCCTCCTCTGCCTCCCAAAGTGCTGAGATTACAGGCATGATTCTCTGATTGAAGAAGGAAAAATCAAACTAGCTCAGTGGGCTGACTTGCATGTGGTTTTCCTGTTTGGGTTTTTACTGACTCATGAGGGGTGGCCAGTGACACGGCCATGTGATTGCAGACGGCCAGTGGAAAACTAGTCTATTAAAGAAAGGGCCCCATGAAAATCACTGTGGGAGTTTCAGGGGTGCATTAAAGTAGAACATGACAATATCCATCAGAAGAACCCCCTCCCAGGATCAGAAGGTGATCGGAATTGGCAAATGGGAGTCCTGGTGCATTCACTTGGGGTGGCCACAAGGGCCCATGGAAGCCGTGGGTGTGGGGGCTGCAGCGGTGCAGGGAAGGGGTGCACCTAAACATGCCCTCCCCCTCAACACACCCTCTGAGGCATGAGATGCAACTATCTGCTGATACAGAGACAGAGACTGCAGATGGCTGCGGGGCAGATTTACCTGGAAGCAGAGGGGGGTAAGGGGGAGGACCTGCACATAGCTGGCAAGTAGAATTGATTCTGTAGCCCCAGAAGCCTACAAATAGGTCCTGAAAGGAACAGACACTGACTCTGGGCTGGGCTTTGCTTGCCCAGTGGTACATGCAAATGCACAGAGTGCTGTTAAAAGAGCTGGAACAGAAGCTTTCATGCCAGTGTGCACTGCTGAGTTACATTTCTTCACACCAAGAAACACACTCATCTTCAGAGCAATGGCTTGATAAAGAGTTGAAACAGGCAATTGAAACACTGGTTTTCCAAATAGAAAGAAGCTATAGGCACGAAGGGCTGGTGTGTGCTCACACTGAACATGAGGGGCCAAGGGAGGGTCCCTGCTGGGGAGATTCCTCTGCTTTTCTGGGGAGCTGGGGAGGAGGGGGTCGGGGAGAACGCATACAATGATACAAGTCTTTCCGTGAGGGAAGGATAATGGTACAGTTCTTCTGTTTGCTGCATGCACATGAGTAATTGTCCCTGGTAATTTCTTTGCTCTGAAGGTTCTATCTGTATTAATAGGGCCATGATTACTTGATTTTGTTCATGTTCTCATGGTCTATCTTTCTCCATCCTTTTACCTTCAGCCTAATTATATAGTAATTACAGTTGAAATGAGTTTCGGAAACACAGCGTGTATGGGGATCATGTTTTTGTATCCATTCTGCCAATATCTTTAAATTGGTATATTTGTCCATTTACATTTTATGTAAGTACTGATATAACAGGGCTTAATCCTGCCATTTTATTTTCTGTTTACTGTTTGTTCCCTCTGATTTTTAAAATAAACTTCATTTTTAATAGATTTTATTGTTTAGAGCCATTTTAGGTTCACAGAAAAATTGAGCAGAAGATACGGAGATTTCCCATATACTCCCTCCCCCCCACACAAGCCTAGCCTCCCCATTGCCCACATCTATCACCAGTGTGACATGTTTGTTACAATTAATGAACCTACATTGATACATCATTACCACCCAAAGCCCATGTCTTACATTAAGGGTCATTCTATGTTGTACATTCTATGGGTTTTGACAAATCTACAATGACATGTATTTACTATGACAGTATCATATAGAGCATCCTACCTCATGTATTTACTATGACAGTATCATATAGAGCACCCTACCTCATGTATTTACTATGACAGTATCATATACAGCACCCTACCTCATGTATTTACTATGACAGTATCATATAGAGCATCCTACCTAAAACTCCTCTGTGCTCCACCTATTCATCCGTCTCCCGCCTTCCCCATCCCTTGGCAACCACTGATCTCTACTGTCTCCATAGCTTTGCCTTTTCCAGAATGTCATATATTTGAATCACATAATATATAGCCTTTTCGGATTGGCTTCTTTCACTTAGTAATATGCATTTAAGGTTTATCCACGTCTTTTCATGCCTTCATAGCTCATTTCTTTTTAATGCCAATAGTATTTTTAAAAATTTTTTATTTCCACAGGTTACTGGGGAACAGGTGGTGTTTGGTCACATGAGTGAGTTCTTTAGTGGTGATTTGTGAGATTATGGTGCACCCATCACCCGAGCAGTATACATTGAACCCAATTTGTAGCCTTTTATCCCTCACCCCCTTCCCACCCTTTCCCTCTGAGTCCCCAAAGTCCTTTGAGTCATTCTTATGCCTTTGCATCGTCATAGCTTAGCTCCAACTTGTGAGTGAGAACACAGAATGTTTGGTTTTCCACTCCTGAGTTACTTCACTTAGAATCATAGTCTCCAATCTCATCCAGGCCACTGCGAATGCCATTAATTCATCCCTTTTTATGGCTGAGTAGTATTCCATCCATATATATATATATATATATATATATATATATATATATTTCACAGTTTCTTTAACCACTCAATTGATGGGCATTTGGGTTGGTTCCACGTTTTTGCAATTGCGAATTGTGCTGCTATAAACATGCGTGTGCAAGTATCTTTTTCGTATAGTGACTTCATTTCTTCAATGTGATACCATCTTACTCCTGCAAGAATGGCCATAATAAAAAATCCAAAAATAGTAGATATTGGTGTGGATGTGGTGAAGAGGGAACACTTCTACACCGCTGGTGGGAATGTAAACTAGGTCAACCACTATGGGAAACAGTGTGGAGATTCTTTAAAGAACTAAAAGTAGAACCACCATTTGATCCAGCAATCCCACTACTGGATATCTACCCAGGTTTGTTCTTTTTGCTTAGTCTTGCTTAAGGTCAATCTTATTTTCATTGTCTGAATTTATGCATTCACTTACTGAAGGACATCTTGATTGCTTCCAAGTTTTGGCATTTATGAATAAAGCTGTTATAAACGTCTGTTTGCAGGTTTTTGTGTGGACATGAGATTTCAAGTCCTTTGGATAAATACCAAGGTACATGATTGCTGCATCATATGGTAAGAGTATATTTAGTTTCGTAAGAAAGTGCCAAGCTGTCTTCCAAAGTGGCTGTGTCATTGTGTATTCCTACCAGCAGTGAGTGAGCCTTCTTGTCGCTCTGCATCCTCACCAGCGTTTGGTGTTGTCAGTGTTCTGGATTTTGACCATTCTAATAAGTGTGTAGTGGCATGTTGTTGTTTTAATTTTCATTTCCCTGATGACATATGATGTGGAGCATCTTTTCATATGCTTATTTACTGTCTGTTTATCTTCTTTGCTGAGGTATCTGTTAAGGTCTTTGGCCCATTTTTTAATGGGGTCGTTTGTTTTCTTATTTTCGAGTTTTAGGAGTTCTTTGTATATTTTGGATGAGAGTCCTTTATCAGATACATCATTTGCAAAGACATGTCATTCCTAGTCTGTGGCTTGCATTTCCATTCTCTTGACAATGTCTCTTATAGAGCAGAAATATTTAATTTCAGCAAAGTCTAACTTACCTTTTCTTTCTTTCATGGCTATTGTCTTTGGTGTTGTGTCTAAAAAGTCATCACCAAACCCAAGATCCTCTAGAATTTATCCTATATGAGTTTCTAAGGATTTATAGTTTTGTATTTTACATTTAAGGATGTTATCCATTTTGAGTTTATTTTTGTGAAAAGTGTAAAGTCTGTCTAGATTCTTTTTTTTTTTACACATGGATGTCCAGTTGTTCCAGTATCATTTGTTGAAGGGATTATCTTTTTGTTATTGTATTTCCTTTGCTCCTTTGTCAGAGATCCATTGACTATATTTATGTGAGTCTATTATGGGCCTCTATTCTGTTCCATTCATCTTTTGTCTATTTGTTCACCAGTATCACACTGCCTTGATTACTGTAGCTTCATAGTGAGTCTTGAAGTTGAGTAAGTTCTCCAGCTTTGTTCTTCTCCTTCGGTATTGTATTAATACTCTGAGTCCTTTGCCTCTCCACATAAACTTTATTTATTTATTTATTTATTTATTTATTTATTTATTTATTTATTTATTTTTGAGACAGAGTCTCACTCTGTCGCCCAGGCTGGAGTGCACTGGTGCAATCTCAGCTCACTGCTACTTCCGCCTCCCGGGTTCAAGCAATTCTCCTGTCTTAGCCTCCTCAGCACCACCACACCTGGCTAATTTTTTTGTATTTTAGTAGAGATGCAGTTTCACCACGTCGGCCAGGCTGGTCTCGAATTCCTAACCTCAAGCGATCTGCCCGCCTGGGCCTCCCAATTGCTGGGATTACAGGCATGAGCCACCGTGCCTGGCCTCCACAGAAACTTTAGAGTTTATTTGTTGATGTCCACAAAATTACTTGCTGGGATTTTGACTGGGGTTGTATTGAATCTATACATCAAGTTGAGAAGAAGTGACATCTTAATAATATTGAGGCTCCCTGTCCATGAGCATGAAGTATCTCTCCATTTCTTTAGTTTTTAAAACATTATTTCGTGAGAGTTTTGTAGTTTTCATCATATAGGCCATATACATATTTTGTTAGCTTTATAACTAAGTATTTAATTTTTGAGGGACGCTAAAGTAAATGGTAATACATCTTTAATTTCACATTCCACTTGTCCATTGCTGGTATATAGAAGAGCAATTGACTTTTGTATTTTTTTTTTTTTTGAGATGGAGTCTCGCTCTGTTGTCCAGGCTGGAGTGCAGTGGCACGATCTCAGCTCACTGCAAGCTCCGCCTCCTGAGTTCACGCCATTCTTCTGCCTCAGCCTCCTGAGTAGCTGGGACTACTACCACACTCGACTAATTTTTTTTACTTTTAGAAGAGATGGGGTTTCACCGTGTTAGCCAGGATGGTCTTGATCTCCTGACCTCGTGATCTGCCCGCCTCAGCCTCCCGAAGTGCTGGGATTACAGGCGTGAGCCACCACGCCTGGCCAACTTTTGTATGTTAATGTTGTATCCTGCAACCTTGCTGTAATCACCTGTATTAGTCAGTTCTCGCACGGCTATAAAGAAATACCTGAGACTGGGTAATTTATAAAGAAGAGGTTTAATTAGCTCATAGTTCTGCAGGCTGTATAGAAAGTATGGTGGCATCTGCTTCTGGGGAGGCCTCAGAGAGCTTTTACTCATGGCAGAAGGCAAAGCGGGAGCAGGCATCTCACATGGCAGGAGCAGGACCGAGAGGGGAGTGTGCCATGCACTTTTAAACAACCAAATCTTGTGAGAACTCACTCACTATACAGTACCAAGGCAGGGGGGATAGTGCTAAACCATTCATGAAGGATCTACCCCATGATCCAATCACCTCCCATCAGGCCCCACCGTTGTAATTCCCAACACTGAGAATTACAATTCAACAAGAGGTTTGGTGGGGACACTACATCACCTGTTAGTTCTAGGAGGGTTTTTTTTGTCCTTTTTTTTTTTTTTTACATAAATGATCATGTCATCTGCAAATAAAGAATTTTATTTATTCCTTCCCAATCTATATACTTTTTATTTCTTTTTCTTGTCATATCACATTAGCTAAGACTTCCAGTACAATGTAGAAAAGCAGTGCTGACAGGGAACATCCTTGCTCCTGATCTTAGCAGGAAATCTAGTTTCTCACCATTATATACAATATTAGTTGTAGGTTGTTTTTTGGGTTTTTTTGGTAGATATTCTTTATCAAGTTGAGGAAGTTTCTCCTCTATTCTTAGATTACTCAGGATTTTAAATTATGAATGGGTTTTGGATTTTGTCAAATGCTTTTTCTGCACCTATTGTTGTGACATAATTTTTCTTCTTTAGCCTGTTGATGTGATGGATTATATTAATTGACTTTCTAATTTTAAACCAGTATTGCATACTTGGAATAAATTCCACTTGGTCATGGTGTATTTCATTCTGTTTTGTTTGTTTTTTTTATATAGAATTTATTTTAAAAAATAGTTTTAGATTTATGGAAAAATTGAGAAGATAGTACAAATAGTTCCCAGAGTGATGATCAGGAAGACATAAACTGGACGTGGGTTGAACAAGAGCCACAAATCTGCCAACATAAATTGTTTGTTTATATCTTCTGCACCCAGTTTTCCCTGTCATTAACATTTTATGTCGATATGGTACATTTATTACAAATGATGTACAAATATTGATTATTATCTAATGTGGTAGTTTATTCTGATAGTTTAGTTTTTATCTATTTTTTTGTTTATATTTATGTCTCATTTAACACACTTTTTCGGTTCCAGCAGGTCATCCAGGCTATCACATTACATTTAGCTGTCATGACTCATTAAGCTTTTCTTGGCTGTGACAGGTTCTCAGACTTCCCTTGTTTTTGATGGCCTTGACAGTTTTGAGGAGTGCTGATGTAATGAGAATGCCACAGCAATGTTTGCTCCCTAGGCATTAGAAGTAGAACATCCAAATGGTTGAAGCCAGTGGCTAGAGAGAACTTAGAAGTTTGGTATGCAACAAGATCTTCAAAACCAAAACCAAACAAACAAAAACGAACTTAGGCATCTCCCACACCCAGCAGACTGGGCTCCCTGCTTTCCTGTGGCTTCTTTCAAATGAACCTTTCAGACATTTCCCCATGAACTTCAAGTGGCTGGAGGATGAAGGACTTCCCTCCTAACTGTGCTCTTACTGTCCAAGATCTATTTGTAATAAATCTTTGAACATATTTCATATCGTGGTGGTGTACTGAATTTGCACCTTCCACCAGAAGAACACAAGGTCAGGCTCCCAGCATCAGAGTGATGGTCAGGCAGACACAGAATGAAGATCAGGCAGACATAAGCTAGACATGAGTCAGACAAGGGCCACTAAGCTATCTGCCAGTATAAACAAGTTTCCAGTGCAAGGAACCTCCCTGGTCACGGGTCAGACACTAGGTATTAGGTTGTCTTCCAGGTGATAGAAGTATCCCATGAAAGGATACCGTAGGCCAGGCACGGTGGCTCACATCTGCAATCCCAACACTTTGGGAGGCCGAGGTGAGCAGATCACCTGAGGTCGGGAGTTCAAGACCAGCCTGGCCAACATGGAGAAACCCTGTCTCTACTAAAAATACAAAATTAGCCAGGTGTGGCGGTGCATGCCTGTAATCCCAGCTACTCAGGAGACTGAGGCAGGAGAATTGCTTGAACCTGGGAGGCAGAGGTTGCACTGAGCCGAGATCACACCACTGCACTCCAGTCTGGGCAACAAGAGCAAAACTCCATCTCAAAAAAAAAAAAAGGATACCGTAAACACCCATGTCCAGACCCTCTTCATTTTCTGTTAGGGCAGGGTTGCTAGCTGCTGTGGTACTGGAACCCCAGTTTAGCTGGGGGCTCTCAGAGCAACTGCTCAGGTACGTTGTAAAATGTAATTTTATTAGAATTTATCTGACTTTTTTCATTATAAGACTGAAATGATGGCTTTTGGGGAGAAGACTACAGAAGTAAAGTACCATTTTTGTCACATTATATCAAGGGTACATACTATTGACATCATATCAACATCATTTATCCCTGTTGATGTTGACCTTGAGGTAGTGTGGTGAGTTTTCTCCACTGTAAAGTGACTCTTTCCCCTCCCTCCTTTCCATACTGTATTCTTTAGAAGGAAGTCTTCATGTGCGACCCACAGTTTAGGAGTGGGAAGTTATGCTTCCTCTCCTTGAGGGAAGAGTAGCATCGTAAAATATTTAGAATTTTTCCACTCAGGACTTTTGTTTCTTCTACCCCATTAACTTATTTATTCAACAATTCATTTATATCAGCATGGATTCATGGATTTTTTTTTATACTTTGGGCTATGATTAAATATTATTTTATTTGTTTTGTTAACTCTATTCCAATCTTGGCCACCGGGGAGCTCTTTCGGTTGGCTCCTGTGTCTCTCTGACATGCTGCCACCAGTGTGGGTTTTTGTGTCCAGCACTTCCTAACTTTCTGGCACTACAAGATGCTTTAGGCTCATCTTTTATATTTCTAGCCCTGGTCCTAGAGTCAGCCATTTCTCCAAGAAATCTTCGCTCCTTTTATTGGAGAATGGTCTTAGAAATCAAGATCTGGGCTGGGCACGGTGGCTCACACCTGTAATTCCAACACTTTGGGAGGTCCATGTGGAGGATCACTTGAGGTTGGAAGTTTGAGACCAGCCTGGCCAACATGGAGAAACCCTGTCTCTACTAAAAATACAAAAATTAGCCAGGTGTAGTGGCCCACATCTGTAATCCCAGCTACTCAGGAGGCTGAGGCACAAGAATCACTTGATCCTGGGAGGTGGAGGTTGTGGTGAGCCGAGATCATGCCACTGCACTCCAGCCTGGGCAACAGAGCAAGACTCCATCTAAAAAAAAAAAAAGAAATCAAGATCTGGGAGCCGGGTATGCTTGTTGCTATTGAGGTGCTGATTTGTTTAGGCTCTCTCTGCTGACACAATGAGGAAATATATGTGTGTATTCTAGCCCATGTATATACATATATTTGTAAATATTTCTCTAAGTAATCATGACTTCAATTGATGTTTCCAAATCTATTACCATGTAGGTTATTCTAGCTTCCTTCCCTTACTTATCCCACCCAGTAAGAAACCTGGCGCCCACCATCTGCCACCCATTAGCCTAACTGTCCAACCTTAGCATACACATATAGTGGCATAAGAATTGTTCACCCTCACGCCTGTGGGAAATGACATTATCAGGTAGAGTACAGTGCTTATGTGCGGTGTCCTTTGCCTTCAGTCTTGCAGCAACACTCATTTCCAAGGTTACTTAGGTCAGCACCTTTTCTTTCCACTCCTTTCAGTGAGGTTGTTTTATACACTTGTAATACAGTTAGATGTTTTTGTCATAGTCTGCATTCTTTCCTGAGAGCCTCCAACCTCCTAAATGACTTTTTAAAATTTTGCATATGTTAACATTTATCTTTTATTCTGTAAAGTACTATGGATTTTGAGAATTGCATAATGTCAAGTATCCACCGTTATAGCATTATACAGAATATAGTACTTAAAGAATAGATTTATTGTCCTAAAAATTCCTTTGCTTCACCTTTTTAACTTTCTTCTTTCCCCTCAAATCCCTGACAACCACTGACATTTTCCATGTTATATCATAATTATTGATATATGCTATATAACCACTGTATAGTATATCACCTTTCAGACTAGCTTCTTTCATTTATCAATATGCATTTAAGGTGTCTCCATGTCTTTCTGTGGCTTGACAGCGAATTTATTTTTATTACTGAATAATATTCCATTGTATGGATGTACCAAAGTTTGCTTATTCATTCACCTGTTGAAGGATATCTTTGTTGCTTCTAATTTTTGGTGGTTATGAATGAAGCTGCTATGAAAATTCACATGCAGGTTTTTGTGTGGACATAAAGTTTTCAAATCAGTTGGGAAAATCATTAGGAGTGTGATAGCCTGGTCATATGATAACACTACGTTTAGCTTTGTAAGAAACTGCCAAACTATCTCCCAAAGTGGTGGTACTATGTTGCATTCCCACCATCAGTGGGTGAGAGTTCCTATTGCTCTGCATGCTCGTCAACATTTGGTATTGTCAGGTTGTTGGATTTTAGCCATTCGAATAGGTGTGTTATTATTTTAATTTTTAATTCTCTAATGATGAATTATGCAATTATGTATATCAAATATGCGTATGGAAATGTACATTTGACAAATATGCACTTCCATATGCATATTTGGTATCTCTGTATCTTTTCTGATTAGTTGTCTGTTCTGGTCTTTTGTTCATTTTTAATTTGGGTTGTTTTCTTACTAAATTTTAATAATTCTTTGTATAGTTTGAATATAAGTCCTTTATCAGATATGTATTTTGCGAAGATTTTTCTCCCATTCCATGAACTGTCTTTATATTTTGTTAACAATGTCTTTTGCTGGCAGAAAATTTTATCTAATATCCAAAGTTAATTTTTCTTTCATGAATTATGCTTTTGGAGTAGTATCCAAAAACATCATCAAACACAGGGTCACACGGAACTCCTCCTTTGTTTTCTTCTAGACATTTTATAGTTTTGCGTTTTACACTTACGTCTATGATCCATTTTGGGTTAATTTGGGGAGAAAGTGTTAGGCTCATGTCTAGGTTTACTTTCACATAGACTTCTGTTTGTTTCAGCATTGTTAGTAAAAAATAACTACTCTCCTTTATTTCTTCATTTTTATTTACTTCTTTCCAATATATATACCTTTCATTTCTTCTTCTTGTATTGTTTCATATGCTAGGAATTCCAGTGCAATGTTGGGTGGATGTGGTGAACAGGGACATCCTTGCCTTGTTTGTGATCTTAGTGGGAAAGTGACCAGCTTCTCACCATTAAGTGTGATGTTTCCTTGTAGCTGTAAGTTTGCTTGTAGATGAGCTTTATCAAGTTGAGAAACAGCATCTCTATTCCTAATTTGCTCAGAATTTTTCGTGAATGGATGTAGGATTCGGTAAATGCTTTTTCTAAATCATTTGATATAATCATATAATTTTTCTTCTTTAGCCTGTTGCTATGGTGATTAGAATAATTTTCAAGTGTTGAAACAACCTTGGATATCTGGGTAGCAGTATATAATTTATTTTTTATATGGTTGGATCTGACTTGATATTTTGTTGAGGAGTTTTGTGTGTTCATAAGAGATACGGGTTTGTAGTTTTCTTTGTCTCCTTTGGTGTTAGAGTAATGCTAGCAGTGTAGAATGAGTAAAAAGTGTTTTCTCTACTTCTCTTTATTGGAAGAGATTATGGAGAATTAATATTAATTTTACCTTCCTTAAATGTTTAGTAGAACTCACCAGTGAAACTATCTGAAGGTAGTGTGGTTTTTTGGTTGTTGTTGAAATCATTAATTATTCATTCAACTTCTTTATTATATACATGTAGACATGGCAATTCAGATAATCTTTTTCTTTTTTTGTGATTTTTGATTTTTGATATTTCAAGGAATTGGTTCATTTTGTTTAGTTATGAAATTTGCAGACATAGAGTGGTCATGGTATTCCCTTATTATTCTTTTAATGTCCAAAGAATCAGTAGTGATAATTCCTTCTTCATTTCTGATATTAGTAATTTGTGTCTTCTCTTTTTTTCTGGTGCAGTCTGGCTTGAAGTTTGTGCCAATTTTATTGATCTCCTTTAAAAAGCTTTTGGTTTCAGTGATTTTCTCTACTTTTTTCCATTGTACGTTTCATTGATTTCTGATCTAGTTTTTATTATTTTTGTTATTCTGCTTGTTTTAGCCTTAAATTGTTCTCTTTTTGGTTTCCTGAGATGGAATCTTACGTCGTTGAATTTAGATACTTCTTTCTTTATAATATGTGCATTTTAATGCTATTAATATTCCTCTAAGCATTGCATTTCCTGCATCTCACAAATTTTGATAAGTGGTATTTTCATTTAGTTCAAAATATTAATTTTCATTTATCTTGATAATAATTCTTTGATCCATGTGCTATTTAAAACTATGCTGTTTAATTTTCAGATATTTGGGGAAAGCTATTTTACTGTTGTTGACTTCTAATTTTATTCCACTGTGGTCTGAAAGATCCTTTGTGTTTTTATTTTTTATGTTTGTTTATGTGTGTTTTATGGCCTAGGATGTGGTCTACTTTGATGAGTGTTCCATGAGAGTTTGAGAATAGTGCATATCCTACACATTAGATGGGTTATTCCAGAAATGTCAGTTAGATCAAGTTGACTGTTAGTGCTATTCAGGCCATCTGTGTCTTGACTCATACAGATTGGGAACACTTACGTAGAAATGAATTGAAAACGCTCTGCTTAAGGTACATATGCTTCACATGAAGCAATAGAGTGCTATTCAAAGTTCAACTTACATTAGTTAAAATTGTATGTTGGGAGTTCTAGGACAACCACTAAAATTTTTAAAAATATAAACATATTGTTTTGATACCCTAGTGATGGCCTAATAGAGGAGCTAAATTGGAATTGTATAAAATGCTTCATTAAAACCAGAGTAGACGGTAAAAAGAGGTGTCTGTGGTGAAAAGAAGAAACAAAAAAAAGTGGAATTAATGAATGGAAACGATACAAATGTGATACATATTAATCCAACTATATGAATGATCATGTTGAACGTGAATGGTCTAAATATACCAATTAGAAGAAAGATTGTCAGTGAGGATAAAAAACAAGATCCAGTTATATGTTACCTATGAGTAACTCATTAAAAAAACAAAGATTTAGATAGGTTGAAAGTCAAGTAAGAGAATGATATACTATGCCAATCAAAAGAAAGTGAGAGGAGCTAATTTAATTACAACAGCAGGAGGATACATATTCTTCTTAAGCTCTCATGGAACATTCACAAAATTAGAACACACGATGGGCCATAAGCCATACATTAACAAATGTGAAAAACAAAAATACAAAGGATCTTTCAGACCACAATTAAATAAAATTAGAAACAAATAACAATAAGATAGCTGGAAAATCCCCAAGTATCTGGAAATTAAATAGCACATGTTAAAATGGCACATGGGTCAAAGAATTCTCAAGGTAAATAAAAATTAATATTCTGACTAAATGAAAATGAAACTACAACTCATGAAGTTTGTGGGATGCAGCAAAAGCAGTGTCTGGATAGGGCTATTGGTAGATGACATATGCATATGTTATAAAGGAAGAAATATCTAAATTCAGTAATCTGACTTTCCATCCCAGGAAACTGTACAAAGATAACAATTTAAGCCTAAAGCAAGCAGAATAACAGATATAAGAAAAATTAAATCAAAAATCAATAAAATTGAACACCAAAAAACAAGAGAGAAAATTATGGGATCATAACTTTGTTTTTCATAACCTTTTTCAAAAAAGCCAATAAAACTGATAAATGTCTAGCCAGGCTGACCAAGTAAAAAAGAGATAAAACACAAATTACTAATATTGGAAATGAAAAAGAAGTCACCACTACTGATCCCATAAATATTAAAAGAATCATAAAAAATACTATGAAAACTATGTCCACAAAATATATGTCCACAAACTATATAACTTTAATGAAATGGATCAATTCTTTGAAAGACACAAACTACCAAAACTCACAAGGAGGAATAATTTTTTTTTTTTTTTTGAGATGGAGCATCACTCTGTTGCCCAGGCTGGAGTGCAGTGGCCTGATCTCGGCTCACTGCAAGCTCCACCTCCTAGGTTCACGCCATTCTCCTGCCTCAGCCTCCCAAGTAGCTGGGACTACAAGGGCTCACCACAACGCCTGGCTAATTTTTTTTGTATTTTTAGTAGAGACAGGGTTTCACTGTGTTAGCCAGGATGATCTCGATCTCCTGACCTCGTGATCTGCCGGCCTCTGCCTCCCAAAGAGCTGGGATTATCCTGGCCACAGGGAGGAATAATTTTAATAGGCCTATATCTATTATAGATGAAGGCCTATTAAATAAATGAAAAATTAATAAGTTTCCCAAACAGAAACCACCAAGCCCAGATGGCTTCACTGGTTAATTCCACCAAACATTTAAGGGAGGAATTATAGGAATTTTCCACAATCTCTTCCAGAAAACAGGAGCAGAGGGCTCACCTCCTAACTCATTCTCTGTGGCTACCGTCAACCTAATACCAAAACCAGATAAAGACATTATCAAAAAGGAAAACTACAGACCAATGTCTCTTATGAGCATAGATATAAAAATTCTCAACAAACTATTAGAAAATGGAGTCCAATAATGTTGAACAATATTATACACTACAAGTGCTGGGCTGAATTATGTTCTCGCAAAAAGATACTTAAAGTCCTAAACCCTGGTACCTGTGAAGGTGAACTTATTTGAAAACAGCCATTTTAGATATAATCAAGTTAAGATGAGGTCATTAGGGTGGGCCCTAATCCAAAATGACTGGTGTCCTTATACAAAGAGGAGAAGAGACTCAGAAACAGAGACACACAGGGAAGATGCGAAGATGGAGGCAGAGTCTCAAGTGATGTTTGTACAGGACCGGGAGCACCCAGGATGGCCAGCAACACTAGAAGCCAGGAGAGACCCCTGGAACAGGCTCTAGTATAGCATCGTGTGACAAATAGCAGGCCCTGAAAGAAATCAACACATTTTACCCCCAAATATATTTCTTTGATGTATTTTTAAGTGGCCCTGCAAAGCTGTCTCTTGTGGGGGAAATTTACATTCTGTACAGAATCTCCTTCTCTTACTAAATCTTTTCAGGAGAGTCTAGCACCTTTTAAGGACTGATAAGAAGACATTTACCATCTATTGTCTCTGAAGCCTGCTACCTGGATGTTTCATCTGCGAAACGAGAACCTTGGCTTCCACAACCCCCCACTTAACGTTAACCCAAAGCATTTCTTTCTGTTGATTTCAACTCTTTAGACCAAACTTAACTCTTTCAACCAATTGCCAGGCAGCAAATCTTTGAATCTACCTATGACCTGGAAGCCCTCTCACCCCACCCCAGATGTCCCACCTTTCCAGACGGAAGCAGTGTATACCTCGCATGTATTGATTGATGTCTGCCTGTAACTTCTGCCCTCCTAAAATGTACAAAATCAAGCTGTGACCCAACCGCCTGGGCACATGTTCTCAGGACTTCCAGGGGCTGTGTCACAGACCATGATCTTGAACCTTGGCAAAATAACCTTCCAAATTGATTGAGACTCGTCTCAGATGCTTTTTGGTTTACAATCTGTGGCCCCCCGCAGCTACTGTGTTACCTGTTGATCAAAATTAGTGACAGACACAGGAGTCTCAATTGATCAAGTTTATTAAGCCAGAGCTTGAGGGTGTGTTGGGGAAAAACACAAGTCACAGACATGTCTGTGTCCGACGTTATCCAAACAGGTTTTCAGGAGGTTTAGAATTTACACATTTCCTTACAGGGAGAAGGCTTGTAGGATGGCGGGTGGCAGAAGAATGGTTGACCTTATCTTGTCTTTGTTCTGTACCCAGGAAGGTGAGCAGCATCAGCGTGGAACCTGGCAGACTCTAGTTTTAGGAGCTAGACATAGAGTGCAGACTTAAAGCTATAACGGACACGTCCTTGTTTTATAAGCAGATAGGCAGCCTTGAAAGGCTGCAAGATTTCCAGATGTTGGGAGTCTTTTGCCTTTCTCAGGCGGCCTGGCTAATGGATAATGCTTTGGCACAAGACTGTAAAGTGATGACTATTTATTTGGGTAAAAGATGGCAGTGTTGTGTGACTGTCTCCATGCTTAATCTTCCCTCTGGCATGTAGGGAAAAGAAAGAAAAATCAGACTGTTACTGTGTCTATGTAGAAAGGAAAGATGTAAGAGACTCCATTTTGAAAAAGACTTGTACTTTAAACAATTGCTTTGCTGAGATGTTGTTAATTTGTAGCTTTGCCCCAGCCACTTTGACCCAACCTGGAGCTCACAAAAACATGTGTTGTATGAAATCAAGGTTTAAGGGATCTAGGGCTGTGCAGGACGTGCCTTGTTAACAAAATGTTTACAGGCAGTATACTTGGTAAAAGTCATCGCCATTCTCCAGTCTCAATAAACCAGGGGCACAATGCACTGTGGAGAGCCGCAGGGACCTCTGCCCTTGAAAGCAGGGTATTGTCCAAGCTTTCTCCCCGTGTGGTAGTCTGAAATATGGCCTCGTGGGATGAGAAAGACCTGACCGTCCCCCAGCCCGACACCCGTAAAGGGTCTGTGCTGAGCTGGATTAGTAAAAGAGGAAAGCCTCTTGCAGTTGAGATAGAGGAAGGCCACTGTCTCCTGCCTGCCCCTGGGAACTGAATGTCTCGGTTTAAAACCCAATTGTGCATTTGTTCAATTCGGAGATGAGAGAAAAACCGCCCTATGGTGGGAGGCGAGACATGTTTGCAGCAATGCTGCCTTGTTATTCTTTACTCCACTGAGATGTTTGGGTAGAGAGAAACATAAATCTGGTTTAGGTGCACGTCCAGTCATAGTACCTTCCCTTGAACTTAATTATGACGTATGGTGCCCTGAGCAGGGAGGGAAGGTGGCTGCAGGCAGAGTGCTGGGGGGGCCATTCCTGTCCCAGAGGTTCTGGGAAGTGGTCCGTGGGGGACTCCGAGTTCAAATAGAAGGGTGGGGCTCGCCTCCTCCGGGCGCCTCTGGATGGACAGGCCAGAGCTCCAGAGGCCCAGGCGATGGAAGCTCTGCCTGGGTGGGGCTCAAGGCGACTGCTGCCCTTGGAGCCCTTGGAGCGTCCCCAGAGCCTGCCGCCCTCGTGGGCACACAGGCCCTTCCCCGCCCAGATGCGACGCATCCTGCCCTGCGACACCTCCTTCACCATCCTGCGGGACCCAGCCCTCGTCCTGGAGTCCGCTTTCTGCAAGACGCTGGAGGTGGCTGCGCTGCGGGAGCGGTGGGCGCGCACCTGCTTCCTGCATGGCGAGGCCTGGGGGCGGGGCGCGGAGCTTGACCCGCAGCTGGCGCCGCTGCAGCACGGCCTGGCGCCCATCCTGGGCTACCGGCTGCGACCAGACCTGGACCAGGCCACCCGCCGCCACTGCCAGGACCTGGCCACCCCAGAGCTGCAGTTCGCCAGGCGCGTTCCCGGAGTGGGTGTGGGATCCGGGACGCCCTTGGGGAGCAGAGCTCCAGGCCAGGCGGCGTTGCGCGGCAGGCCCAGGCCCAGGCCCAAGGGAAAATGTGGGCCGTGTTCAGAGGCGGGCAGGGGTCCGTAGGGCCCTGGAGCAGAAGGGCGCGCCCTCAGCCCCTGTTACATGGGACCCCGCAGGGCGGGCGACAGTGGCCAGGAGCCACAGCCGAAACTGCTCCGTCCCGGCTCTCTTTTCTGCACATCCTTCCGCAGGGCCTCCAAACCTGTTTTTAGCAACTTGCTTTTCTTTTCATCTACTTGAAAGCCACGTAGGTCACCCATGGCAGATGCACGATTCCAAGTCATTTTGGCAAGTTTTTGTTTTTGTTTTTGTTTTTGTTTTGAGATGGAGTTTCGCTCTTCTTGCCCAGGCTGGAGTGCAGTGGCACGATCTTGGCTCACTGCAACCTCCACCTTCTGGTTTCAAGCGATTCTCCTGCCTCAGCCTCCTGAGTAGCTGGGACTGCAGACACGCGCCACCACGCCCAGCTAATTTTTTGTAATTTTTTTTTTTTAGTAGAGACGGGGTTTCACCATGTTGGCCAGGATGGTCCCGATCTCTTGACCTCGTGATCCTCCCATCTCGCCCTCCCAAAGTGCTGAGATTACAGGCCTGAGCCACCGCGCCCGGCATTTTGGCAGTTTTTAATGTGGAGAAGGCTCTTTCTGCAGAGGGAACGTTCCGGAGCTGCTGGGAGTGTCTCATAGGCTGTGGCGACCTGGGAAGCTGCTCTGCGGAGCCACCGGAGGCGCAGATTTTAGCACATCGAGAGCAGATGAGCGGCTCGTCCCAAAACTGTTCGCGCTTCAGACAGATGACTTTTGCATAAGTTTGAGTGTGCTTGTAGATGCAAATCTATCGTGATTATGTTTCCTCGGACGTTTCCTGTGCTTGTGGAGCTCATAGGAGAGACTGAAGGTGAATTCACGATTGCACACAACTTACAACATCTGTTTGTGAATTCGATCAGTGTATCTTCAACTGTAAGAAAAATTAATTTCAAAACTTCTGCATTAATACCTGGATACTCCAACATCTTATAGGAAAATTGTGCTCATTTCTGTCCAATGCAGTGGCCCTTGCTTCCGGGTTTGTGGATTTTGCTGAGAATTTCGAGATTGTCAGAAAGAGATTCTAAGCTGGAGTAATTCTAACAGCTTCCTGGTTATGTTACTGGGATAAGGATGTGTCTGCTCCTCCCATGCTCAGTTACTGATACAGTTACTGCCTGAGCACCGGGACCTCCACTCCTGGAAGGATCTGTGCCGAGGCTGCAGGCACTGGTGGGGAAACAGACACACCTCCGGCACCCAGGGTCCTCGTGCTGCCGCCGGAGGAGGATCCCTTCTCCTTCCTGGGGCCCCAACCCCTGCTGCTGCTTCTGCTGCCATGTGACACCCAGGCATGGCCAGGCCCCCACGCAGAACCTCTGTGAGGGGAGCTGGTTGGCCCCACCCCATCGGCTCCCCTGTGTGCTCAGCAGCCCTTTGCCTGGCAGGATCCGGCAGCCCCATCGGGGCTTCTGGATGCCACACAGGACTGGCTCTCAGGCCTGTCCCATGGGATTCCTGTCTCCACTCCACAGCAGGGACGAGGAGCCTGGGGCTCCAGAAAGAGCCAGCTCTCTGCCTGGGTGGGAGGGGGCTTTATGGAGGGGAGGAGGGTGTGTGTGAAGGGGCAGCTTCGGGGAGGAGGGTGTGTGTGTGAAGCGGCAGCTTCAGAGAGGAGGGTGTGTGTGTGAAGGGGCAGCCTCGGGGAGGGGGGTGTGTGTGTGAAGGGGTTTCTGGCGGGGAGGAGGGTGTGTGTGTGAAGGGGCAGCCTTGGGGAGGAGGGTGTGTGTGTGAAGGGGCAGCTTCGGGGAGGAGGGTGTGTGTGTGAAGGGGTTTCTGGCCGGGGGGAGGGTGTGTGTGTGAAGGGGTTTCTGGCGGGGGGGAGGGTGTGTGTGTGAAGGGGCAGCCTCGGGGAGGGGGGAGGATTCTTCTTTCTCTCCCTCCACCAAACGCTCGTCCAGGAAAACGTGGCCTCACCGGCATCCCAGAGAGAAGCCCACGCACCATGAGACGGGAATAATACAGGGTGGTCGGAGGGGAGTGGAAGTTCCAGGCAGCCCCTTCTCATCTCTAGCAAAAGGAAACCCTGCAGAAGCGAGGGGCTGACAGGACCCAAAACACCGGGGTGTGGCCGTGCTGGCTGAGACCTCCTGGACCCCACAGGGCTCTGGCTGTGCCCCGGTGTCTCCTGCGACCTCACGATGCGCTCATTAGCACTCATCACACCCCCACCAGCGCATGATGGCTCCAGAACACCCAGATTTGGTGTAAGAAGCGGGCGGCGCCGCAGCTCTGAGACATCTCCACGTTTTCCAGGAATCCCGTGGATTCCTCCAGCCCCAGCGCCCCTGCCCGGGGCGGGACTCTAGAGGGCGCCACACTCCCTTTCTCCAGTGGGAGCTTTGGGCTTCGCAGGAAATCTCTGGTCTTTCACTATTTGCCAACTCGCCCCTGAATTCCTTCTCGCGATGGTGTCACGAGCCTGGACGCTGGCCGGAGCGGAGGTCTCACTGGGGTTGGGGTGTCCCGTAGCCCCCCGCATCGAGGACATCTCCCTCCTTTCTCCTCTCGTCCTTCCCCCATAGCAGAGCAGCTGGGCCCAGGGCTGCTGCCCACCAGAGGACGGGGTACAGCCTGTGGCAGGAGCACCGGCCACCTCACTCCCTCCCTCTGGGTGGGGCAGCAGGACCCAGAGCAGAGGGCCCTTGTCTCCTTTGGGTGGAAGTTTCCAGACCGGCTCTGTTCTTTGGGAAGGAAATGGCTGGAGGTGCCACGCCTCCAGGTCCCAGTTCTGCCGCCAAGTTCCCAGTGATTGACCTGGCTTTGGGTGACGAGCGGGCCATGGTCCTGAGGGTCGCGAACTCAGGGCCCGTGGGACTGGGTGCCCTGTGCCTAGTTCACAAGCCTACAGCCTCAGGCTCCAGTGCCATCCTCAGCATCCCAGCGGGTCTCAGGCCTCCCTGGCTGTGGGCTCCCTCCCGGGCATGTCCAGGGCTGCAGCATCATCTTGGCAGACTCGGGACCTGGCGGACTCCCTGGGCTCTTCCCTGTCATCCTGCCCTTTCCTCTCCTGCTTCTTCTGTAACCAGAGGCAGGAAGGAGCCCGTGGGAGATGGGGAGACTCGGACCAGCCTCACCCTGTTGCCGCACACCCTTGCCTGCCCGTCCAGAAGCCCCTCTCGGGCCCAGGGGGACACGCAGGTCTTATAAATGGTTTATTGACAAATGGCTTCTGGGGAGGGGCCGGGATTCCCTTTTAGCTCCAGAGGGTTCCAGGGTCCAGCTACGAGCAGGGCCCTCGCACGGGGCTCACACAGAGCAAGGCCACTCAGCTGGAATGTGGCCCCTCAACACCGCTGCACCCAGGCTCCCGGCCACTGGACCCCTTTGCAGGGGTCTGGGTGTCCCCCGAGGCCGGGGCCGGCTTCCCTCGGGGTGCTCGGTACTTGTTCTTCTGGCTGTAGAACAGGTTCCTCTGGAAAAGGCGGGGAAGGCGGCCCTGGTGCAGCAGCACAGCCAGGACCATCCCTGCAAGAGAAGGCAGGTCCCAGGCGGGCCACGGGGCTCCTGGGCCCAAACACAGACAGGACACCCACTCCCAGGCCTGTGCCAGGACAGGGGAGCCAGGCAGCCTGGCCAGGAGCCCCAAGAACCCTGAGGCCCAGCTCCTGCCTGGTCCTGGTCTTCCCTCCCTGGTCATGCCCCTCCCTCTGGGTATGCCAGCCATGGGGACGGGGGCAAGCCGGTGGGGTTCCTTGTACTTCTGGACCACCCTCTGGGATGAGTGACTGGAATTCCCCTCCCCTCACATTGTCCTGAGCCACTCCCAGAGCTTCTGTGGCCATTTTCCTCCGGGACCTGATGTGGCGTCCCAGGGTGGCTGTTTGCAGGTCTGTGGCCTGGCGTAGAGGTGGGGGCTGTGAGTGGACAAGAAAGATGTGGATGCCCCTGGGTGGGAGGCTGGGCCTGGCTGAATCCTCGTGCGAACGTTCTCCCAGAACTCCAGGAGCAGAGACTCCTAAATCCCCGCCTGCCTTCCAGGTCACTGGGAAGGGCGGGTGTTCCGGGCAGAAGGGGAGAGTGGATCCTCTTCAAGTTCAAGCTCAGTCCTCTAAGGATTTAACGCACCATGTGTGAGCTCCACTAGGGCTGGCCTGAGGGGGCCCTGCCTGTCACCACCTGCAGCTGCTGGGGCTCCTGACAGTGGCCCCTGTGCCTACAGCTTGCCTACAGTTGCCCCTCACTCGGCCCTCCAGGCCCACACTGGTCCTAGCTCTGCTCCCAGGGGGGCAGGCCCAGGGAGGCGAGATGCCCTGCTCAGGGGTGCTGCCAGCAGGTGCCGGTGGCCACTCACACCCAGGGAGACAGCCCCATGTCCACACCTGGCTACGGGGCTCCTGCCTGCAGCCTTGGAGCTCCCCAGGGCTCATGCTGACACTGAACTTGTGGATAAAGGGGTAAATGGAAGGACACAAGCCTGTTTTTTGGGTTCCTGAAGCTGCTCTAAGATGACAGGAAAGGGATGCTGTCAGAGGTGTCAAGCATCCAGATGGATGAGACGGGAAGAGACGCAGGAGCACAGCGTGGGGCTAACAAGCATATGGACGACCAAACACTGCTGACATGGAGGGGCCGGATCGCCCCTCTGCAGGGACGAAAGCCGGGAAACAACCCACTTCTTCCGCAGATGCCCCATGCTTTCAGAAGCTGGCACCCAGGTCCCTGTGGGATGGGGTGGCCCTGGGACTCACCTAGGAGGAGGGACGGCAATTCCGCATGGGAAGCTCCAGAGCCCCAAACCCCAAAATACAGAAGCAGCCAGTGCCTCCCTCCCTGGCCCTGGCAGGAGACAGGTTCCTCTCTAGAGGGGGCATGTGGACTCGAGCATCAGGTCCGCCCAAGCCTGGAGTCCCGCCTGAAACACGGATCCCAGCCTCTTCCTACTTGGCTCCTAGAAGCCGCAAATGCCCTTTGGGCTTCTCCACAGAGGCAGTTCTACAGTGAGAGGTTGTAGCAGGGTGAAGAGTATTTCCCCAGCGACATGTCCTTCCCGGAACACAGGATGCACCCTTGTTAGAATACGGCCTGGGACATAAAATTAGTCAAATTACGGTGATGTCATACTTGAGTAGAGTGAACCTCCAATTCAATGACTGGTGTCCCTATATGAAGAGAACAGACAATGACACAGAGGAGGCAGCCAGGGGAACCGGCAGACATGGGAGTGCTGTGTCTCCAAGCCCAGGGACACCGGGGGTGCCAGAGGCCCCCGGAGCCCGCAAGACGCAGGAGGCTCCTCCCCAGCAGCCTCCAAGGAGAGCTGACCCTGTCAGTGCTGCCAGCTCAGACTCCAGCCTCCAGAGCTGGCTGAGCATACAACCCTGTCACGTGAAGCCTCTTCCTTTGCGTCCTTTGCCTTGTAGCCCATGAAGCCACCACAGGCCATGGCTGGGGCCTGAGAAACTCAGGACGAAACTGATCTCCCACCCGGAACCCTGCCCAGGCCTCACCGACACTCAAGTGCAGGTCAGAACCAGGACACTATTTCAGACACAGGAGGTCTGAAGTGTACCTGCCAGGTCCCCGTTCTCAGGAAGCTACTGTGAGACGGGCACCAGCAAAAAGAAGGAATCAGCCAAAACAGGAGGCGATGAGGAAAGCAGGAAACAGAAATGCAACCAGGATCAGTGAAGGGCAGCACCGTACCAGAGATGGATGCCTGCGGGTAACCTGGAGCTGCGGATCCTCGGGGGAAACGCTGCCCACACAGAGCACCGGTGCTGAATTAAGGAAAGCACCCAGAAGCCTGGGCAGGAGAGAGTCCAGGACCTCGTCACCCGCAGGAAGCAAGGCCTGTGCAGGAGCGGAGAGGCCTCCGGGGCCACCACAGCTCACCGGGGCCGTGTTTCCATGCCAGGGAACTAGAGGGGGCTCTGGAGCTGATCAGGAGGAAGAGGCCGACCCACCCGGAGTGAAGGATCCGCAGGAGGAGCGTGGGGAGGCAAGGAAAGAACGTCCGCCCCCACATCCCAGGAGACAGCCCAGGGTTGACACCTGAACTGAAGAGTCTCGGAGAAGCCCTGCAGGCCCACTGTGTGGGGACAGAGAGGCCAACACTGAGCTGTTCCCAGCAGAGGGCAGTGCTGCCTCGGGGACGGGGGCAGGAGGGGGTTCCTGATGCACTTCATATGCTTCCTAGGACCCTGTACATGCCTGAGAGACTGTGACCACATCGAACCATGGCGACAGATCACGATGATGTCAGTGTCACCATCGCAGGGCCAGGTGCCTGAGAGACCCCCAGCTCCTGTCTCTCCCCTCAAGGGGAGGCTGAGGCATTGCCCCCGAGACCTCCCCAGTGTAGAGCCAGCAGAAGCTGAAAAAAGCTTCCAGAATTCCATAGGAACCCAGCTGCCCTTCTGGTACCTCAGTGAGGTGGAGCCGAGTGTCTGAGAGCAGGTGCAGGAGAAGGTGTGGGCTCCACCTGGGCCTCTGAAGCCAGGGGCCAGAATCCCCAGATCTAGGTCCAAGAGGGGGTTCCATGACCTCCCCATGCTGCTCCTCTGCTTGGATCCAGGATATAAGAAAGGAGGGGCACACACTGTGGGGGAGCTGTGGGGTTCCCTGTGTGCATCAGCGAGTCCCGGGTCTGCCCCACCAGGATGCAAAGGGCCCGGCTGCTCCAGCCCCATGCTCACAGCCCTATAAGTGCACGATGGCCCCCTATATCATCTAAGTGGGGCTCCCTGCCTCCTGAGGCTTTAGGGACACCAGAATGAGCCCCCCTTGGGGAAACCTAGCTCTGGGTGTGTGGAGATGCCACCTGGGACGGGAACCCCAGGTGCATGGAGCCCCGCGGCAGACACCATCCCCCTTGTGCCCAGCACCCCTTGCAAGGTTGGCCTCTCCCCAGCCTGTGGCCTCCTTACCTGGCTGCAGCTTGCTCGGCACCGGGACAGTGTCCACAGTGAGACATGCCGTCACAGCCCCTACCCCACACACCGTGCCCACTGCAGAGACCTCCCCAGGAGCACTGACCAGGCACCCTCACCTCCACCCTGCAGGACCCCACGTGCCAGGATGCTCTGTGGGCCCCAGCAGCCCTAGGGACCCCACCCCGCCCCTGCCCTTACCTGTCAGAGGGCCCAGCCAGTACACCTGCACGTACTCCAGTAAGGTGTGTCCCGAGCAGGCAAAGGTCACAGAGGCGGCCAGGGCAGGGTTGAAGAAGGCAGACGTGAAGGGCCCGGCTGTGGGCAGAGCACAGACAGCCCTGGTCCCCAGCTCTGCCTGACGCCCCTCTGCAGGCCAGGACCTGATCTCCGCCACCGAATCCACACCGAGAGCCTCACTGTGTGCAGGCCTGGGGGCTGCTCTCGGCTCCTGAAGCCCTGCCTGGTCCCCCGCACCAATGGACACACGATGCAGCAAGGTCAGGTCAGCCAAGGTCTGGGTCAGGGGCAGCAGCTTGGGGGCTCCCCAGGGCCGTCCAACACCCTCCCGACATCTCACCCGGATCCCGTGCCCCACCCGTGCTACCCTCAGCACCCCACCTTGGGGGACATGGCCTTCGAAAAAGATGGACAGAGAGAGACGGAGAGAGAGACTAAGAGAGACAGATAGTGAGAGAGAGACAAAAAGAAACAGAGACAGGGAGACAGAGAGAGAGAGGAGAGACAGAGAGAGATCTCAGAAATAAATAAGCAGCAGCAGAGGAGAGAAGAGGACACGGCTGTGTGATGTGAGACAAGGGAAGGCGGCCGCAGCCGGGCCACTGTCCTGCAGCCCCAGGCCTGGGTGACCACCCCAAATAACAGAATCCACCAATACCAGGGACCTGCCTCTGGGCAGGGAAGAGCAGGGAGTGGGCCTAGCGGAGGGCAGGGGCCACAGGGACATGGAGTCTGCGGCCGCCCAGGTGTAAACCAGGACCCTGAGGATGGGCAGCTCCGTCCCTGAGACCAGGGGCCCTGTGCCTCGTGGAGGCAGGACCCTTGACGGGAGCTCTCCGGTGCCACACAGGACAGAGGCCCGGGCAATCTGCCACAGAGCCGTGTCCCTGCAGAGCTCCCTGCTCACCTGTGCCTCAGTTTCCCCATCTGTACAGGGCTCTGGTGGCGCCTTCCTGTGGCCTTTGTGGTCCAGGTTCCGTGGTGTCTGCCCAGTGCTGGGTCGTGGGCAGTGCCATGGACCTAAGTGCTGGTCCTGTCCTGATTAGGACCTCGGACCCCCGGAAGGAGACCTGGCACCATTCTCCCTGCAGCCCTTCCTGTGGTGCCTGGAGCACGAGCCGGCCTCCCCTGGCTCTCCCTGCAGCCCCAGCGCTGTGGACACCTGTCCTGGGAACTTGCTGAGCAAAGGCTTTCCTGGTGGTGGAGCCTAGCGCTCGGAGGGGAAAGCAGACATGGGGGACTGGATCAGACGGAGGGTCTGAGTGGAGGGAGCTCGCAAGGGGGTGATGGGACCAGGAGAGCTGGGTGCCACGGTCGGCCCAGGTGCAGGCAGAGATCGCAGGATGTGGGTGTCAGTAGGAGGCCAGGGAGGCCAACTGGGGCAGGTGGGACAGGACCTGTCGCTCTGGAAGGGGTGATAGAGGGTGCAGGGACTCCCACACTAAACCAGGATACTGGGCTGGGCCTTGAATTGTCTGCCTCGGCTGTCCCTACTACCCCAGAAGCAGAACTTCTGGGAGGACCAAGAATAGCTGGGACTGGGGAGAGGTGCAGTGGGCAGGATGGCCCTGGCAGGGGACAGGCTCCTCCACCGCACCCCATGTCCAGCGCAGGCCCTCGTCTACCCGCCAGGTCCCAGGAAATCGCCGCCCCTTCTTGTGGGTTTGTTGGCCACCCGGGCCAGCAGCCCCCTATCCTGGGTGCGAACGGGCCTGAGTGTGCATGGAGGCCACACAGGTGAGAGGTCCTGAGGGGCCCAGGGGAAGGGGAAGCAGTGCTCACCCGTGTAGGCCGTGACGGTGACCAGCAGAGCCACAGCGGGCACGCTGTAGGCGGGAGGACTGTGCCGCAGGTGCAGGAGGGTCAGATGGAAACAAAAGGCGCAGGCGGCCTCCACAAGCGCCCCGTGGGGCACGGATGTGCGCAGGGCCGAGCTGCAGCTCTGGGCCATGAGGCTCTGCAGCAGGTGCAGGTCGCTGAGCTCCCAGGCCCAGCAGAGGCGCGTCAGGGTGCAGGCGGCCTGCATGCCCAGCCCCTGCGCCGCCAGCTTCAGCAGCGTGCCAGGCAGAGACTCCTCGGCCATGAGGAACTCCTGCAGGGACACGGTGGGGTTGGCCGAGGCCCCGTCCAAGGTGACCCCGTGCGCCAGGAAGAGCAGGAAGAGCAGGGTGAGCAGCAGGTCAGGCCCGAAGTCCCCAGCCCAGGGCCCGAGCTCGACCAGCGTCCTCATCTCCAGGCAGCAGGCCCCGAGCTGCACCGCGCCCACCGCCTCCCGGGCGAAGACTTCATAGGCGCCCACTGGGAGCAGGGCCTTGGAGGCCCGCCTGGCCGCCTCGCAGAGGGCGAAGGTGGCAAAGAAGAAGGAGAGGGACACGTTAAGACCTGCCATCGGCCTGGGCCCCCCGAGGAGCTGTGCCTGCAGGACACCTGAGGGGACAGGGCAGGAGCTGGCCGGTTCCCACAACCCAGAGGGCCCAGGAGTGTGGGAGAGGGCACCTGGGCCTCTGGGAACACCACAGCTGCAGCCCCAGCTCCCGCCCCACCGGCTGCCACCCAGGTGCACAGCCAGGATGGCCACAGGGTCCCTGCCCCACAGCCTGGCATCATCCCGTCATGTGACACACCCGGACCCACTGGCCACGCTCGGCCAGCCCTGGGCGCTGGAGACTGGCCCAGCTCTTCAGAGCCTCCATCCGAGTTCTGCTCCTCCTACCTGCGCTCTTGGGTCCCGGACCCCAATGCCTGCTCCCTGCACCTGGCTCCTCTTGAGTCAGGATCTACCAGATCCCTGCACCCCCTCCAGGTCCCTGCCTCAACAAGGGCCCCCATTTCTGCCTCCCTGCGTGGATGCTGTGTCCCCATCTCAGTGAGGGCCCCAGGCTTATTGCACCTGCACTGTGTCCTCACTGGGGTGAGACCTCCACTGAACCTGCACTGTGTCTCCGCCTGGGAGGGCCCCTCATGGCCCCTGCACCTGTTCTGTGACCCAGCCTAGGTGAAGCTCCCTCCTGCCTGCACCTGTAGATGTCTTCCCTTGAGTGAGCGCCCCCTGCTCCCTGCACTTGGCTGTGTCCCTACCTAGGCCAGGCACCCTGCACGTGGGCTGCGTCCCTGCCTTTGGGAAGGTCCTCTTATTCCTGGCTCCCTGCACCTCCACTGTGTCCCCACTTCAGCAGGGACCCCCAAGCTTGTTGACCTGCCTGGGGTCCGGTCTGGGTGAGACCCTTCTCCACCTGCTCTGTGTCCCCTCTGCTCAAGAGTTGGCAGCAGCCCTTGCCCCAACCCCATATTCCCTGCCCTGTACTGCCCTCACCTGCCCTCAGGAGAACTCAGGACCACCCCTCACATCAACGTCCCTCCCACCTTCCCGCCCCGAAAGCGCTTCCCAGAGATG
Organism: Gorilla gorilla gorilla; assembly: GCF_029281585.2. NCBI lineage: Eukaryota > Metazoa > Chordata > Mammalia > Primates > Hominidae > Gorilla > Gorilla gorilla. The sequence continues at coordinate 143,339,413 of NC_073235.2, forward strand.
AAAACTGAAAGTACCATCGCCATTCGCTTGAATTTCCTGCAGAGGGGCCAGCTGCCCACAGCTGCATGGAGAAGGCGCTGAGCCTGGGTGTCTGCAGGGGGAGAGAGCTGGGCTGGGACCATCCAGAGCTCCGGACCCCGAGGGGATGGGGCATGAGCCCTGTGGGCCCCACGATGGGCCATCTGTCACCCTGCAGCATGGCTCCTGTCCACTGGGTCTGCACCCAAGCACTGGGAAACCAGCCATGGCCATATGGGGTACAGCACGTGGGACCTGCTGGATGTCCCCCCCACAGCCCTTTCCTTCTCCCCCAGGACTGACTCCAGCGCCCGAGGCCCTTCCCCCAACCTGGCCCACAGCTCCCCTTTCTCTGAGACTTAAATTTCCTTTTGTTTTTGGAAACCCAGTTGGGTCCCACCTGGCGTCCACCTGGCGTCCCCCTGGCACAGCTGGGGAGACTGAGACCAGGAGGGAATGGACCTGCCTGAGGGCACAGAGGAGGCAGCAGCTCGCAAAACAAGGGGCGATTTTATTTCAGCTTTGACCTTTCCAGTTCTGGGGTTCAGAATTTCCTCCAGGTAGGGAAGGTGTCTGGTCGCCTCCAAGGAGGGGAGGTCCCAGGCTCTGCGACTCCCACAGGAAGGCCGCCTGTTCCCCTCCCCAACCCATCCACTGACCTCTCACCAGGAGGCAGAGAAACCCCGGTTCCAGTAGGGCTGTGGCTGCCTTCAGTTGCCTGTTCCCTGTGCAAGTGCCCTGCCCTCTCAGAGGAGCAGAGGAACCTTCTGGAACCTGTAGAGGCCTGGCCTCTGCACAGGGAAAAGCCAGGCTTTCCCTCGTGGGATCCTGTGGAGAATGAGCTCAGACGGATTCCTCATATTCTAATCTGACACCACTGGAGACCTTGACTCCTCCTTCCAGAGCAGGAACCCCCTTGTCCAGCGTCACGGATACCGGGCCCCACAGTCTCCCTGCATCTGCATTGACCCTCCACGGAGCTCACAGCAGGGAGGGTCTGCATGGTCCACCTCTGCCCCACGCACAGGCAAACCTGAGAAGGAACATTTAATCACCGTTCACAGCCCTTGCTTCTTTCTAGAGAAATAAAACAAACTTGTACCAGAATATGAAAACAACGTGAAACACACAAAAGTTAAGTGTGAACCCGTGCACTGTGACAGGTGTCAGCAGTGTGAGTCTCGCCAGCGTCAGGAGCTGGAACGTCTTCATCATCCCCGAGTCCTCTGGTCCTCCCTGCCCTTCCCCAGCGGGAGGGTCCACTCTTGTGGGTTCTGTGACCCTAGCTTCCCGCTTTCTGTCCGGAGCCTGCAGAGGAATGAGACCACGAGCTACACGTGGGTTGGACCTGCCTGTTTTGAGAGAGGGCCCTGTCCCTGAGGGTTCATATCCCTCGAACATGGTTGAGAGTTTTGTTCCTTTTCATTGCTGACTTGAAGCCATGTCATGAAGAGCCACAGCTTGGCCGTTTTTCTGGTGATGCCCATGTGGGTGGATTTTAGTTCTTACTACTATGAATAAACTGCTGTTAGCATTTTGGTCTATTCTTTCTGTAAACGCAGACTTTTATGTCTTTTGGGTAAATTCCTAAAATGCCCCGGGTGAGCTATGTCCACTGAACAAATCCCACATCTATAAATTTGGAAAGAAGACTTTATTTCCTATAAAGGGGTAGGGCCTTCAGGGTGGCCGTCCTGACACCCTGGGCACCTCAGCCTCTGGCAGAGCCCGGGCCGGGCACCTGGAAGGAGGGGGTTGGGGCAGGAGCTTCATGCTGAGCAGGTCGGCTAAGCATTCCCAGCCTTGCCTGGGCCTGGTCCTCTGGGGCGATGGGGAAGAATGGTGTTCCAGGACGGGGTGGGGGGCACCTGCCCAAGGCCTTCTGCAGGTGACCTGCTGGGCCTGGCCTTGAAGGAACCCCAAGTACACTCATCCGGACCCCTCACAGCCACCTCAAAATGGGCCCGCGGTGTCTCAGCTCAGGATTTCCTGGGAGGCGACCTCACCCAAGGCTCCCCAAGGTTCCAGTCCTCAAGGTCAGGGAGGGGCAGAAGAGACCAGCGGCTTCTCATCCAGGCCCCACAGTGCTGTGCTGAGCCCCATATGCCCCCCGCTCAGGCGGGTCCAGCATTCCCTGTGGCTCTCAGGGGAGACGAGCTGAAATGGAGTGGGGTCCTTGCTCAGCTCACAGCACCCTCTCCTCAGCTTCACCCCATTGGAAGGTGGCTCCTGAACCCTCTGCCTACCCGTCCTGTGCACTCCTCTGGGTTAGCTCTGAGAAGGCTGGGAAGGCCCTCGACCCACCTTGAGCCAGGTGTGGGAACAGAGTGGTCAGTCTGGGCCTTGGAACAAAGATCAAAGCCAGGGTGAGGCTGGTCCAGAGACATCCCCAGGCCCTTCCAGGGTCAGCTTCCTTCACCCACAGGCCCCTGGTTCCCCAGGAGGGACCAAGCAAAGACAACATAGCAGGGAGCCCGCACTCTGCCAAGCCTAGGGGTGCCCTGGCTTCTCCCCTTGCCTGTGTGTGGGTGTCTGAGGATCCCAGGGTGGAGTTGGGGAGGGACGCGGTGTGGGAGGCCCAGTGTTGGGCAGCACCGTTGGAGGGGACTGAGCTCGTCGGGGGGTGACCAGCCCTCAAGGCTTTGGCTGGCTGAGGGGTGAAGGGCCTGCGCCTCGTGCTCCAAGCCTTTCCCGCCTGGACAAGGAGACCCCTGGGCCCACAATAGCTTCCACAGGAGCCTGGCCCTGCCCCTCCTCGGGTGGCCTGTGGCCACAGGGACCCTTCCCCCACCCTTTTCCCAGGCTCCCTGTGTCCTTACAGCCAGCCCCCACATCTGCAGAGCCCTTCTCTGAAATGCCAGACAGGAAGACACACCACTGAACCTGGAAGCCCCAGCTGGCAGAAAGGGGATTGGGCACCTCAGGCAGGCCTCACCTGCATGCCCACGCCATGCTGCCCACAGCAGGGCCAGGCCACTCCAGGCCCCTCTGTCCTGCAGGCGAAAAGCCAGGAGTGCAGCTGCACCAGGGTTGGGTCCTGAGCAAGGTGAGGCCCCAGCCCCATCCCCACTCCCCCCAGGGCAGGCCTAGGGTGCGGTCCTGAGGGAGCCTGGGGCTGGCCTGCCCGTGTGCACCCCCCACCCACAGAAAGGGCTGGAAAGAAGTCCCACCGGTAGGCGGAGGCCAGAGGAGGGGACAGCCTTGTCCTTGCTCCCCACCCTGCCTGTCTGCACGGGAGCTCACGGTGGGGCCCAGGAGGCACCTCCCTCAGGCTGGCTGTCCCTCCCCACCTGGGGCCCATCAGCTGGGGGTACTGCCAGGTGCTGGAACAGGGCCCGGGGCCTGCTACAACCAAACCTCTAGGCCCCCATATGTGAGTCAGGGTTCTCCAGAGAAACAGAGCTGCTGGGCGATATGTTTAGGAGGAGATTTATTACAGGAATCGGCTCCTTGATCACGGAGGCTGGGAAGTCCCACAAACTGCTGTCCCTAAGCCGGTGAACCCGAACAGCCAGTGGCGTCATTCAGTCCAAGCCCAAAGGCCTGAGAATTGAGGAACCGCTGGTGTCAGTCCCAGAGCGCAAGGCCTGGGACCCAGAAACTCCTGTGTCTGCGGGCAGGAGGAGATGGACGCCGCAGCCCAAGAAGACAGAGGAACCTCCGGAGTCTGGGTCTGCAATGGGCTGGGTGCTGCCCACACTCATAGCTGAGGCCAGATCTGCCTTCCTCAGCTGACTGACAAATTACCATCTCTTCCTGAAACACCCTCACAGATGTGCCAGAAGCCATGATCTGCCAGCTCTCTGGGCACCCCTGAGCCCAGTCAACTTGACACAAAAAATTAAGCATCGCGAGTCCACCCCTTGTCAGCTTGGCACCTGTACCCGTCTCCTTAAGCCACACTTAATCTCTAAAAACACCACAGTGTGTGGCTACAAACACCATACTGAGGCCACGCTTTCACCAAACCTGATGCAAGTGTCTGGGGTACAGCGGAAAACACGCTCGTCCCACTCTCAACAGAGAAGGTGAAGTCCTTGAATGGTGGCTGTTTATCCCCTGGTATCCCATAACATAAACGTTCTGTGGTAAAATCCACGAGACTTTAATAGTGACAGAAGTCAGTGCCTCTCGTGTTCCATGGTGACAGGACAGCAGAGGGAAGCGATCTAACATGTTTGCTCTGAACATGTCCACACACAACCCTACAAAATCAGGCGGGAGCACTCCTGACAGCTGCAGCTCTCCTTTCCGCAGGGGCCTGTGGCTGCCGCATGTCTTTGCAGCCGCCTTCTTCTCCAGCCCAGGCTGCGTCACCGTGGCTTTCAGCAGGCGGCTCAGCAGGCCGTGGCTGGCAGGGGTGGAGGAAGACCCCATTCTAGCGCTGTGCGGGGCACCATGGGGACTTGCAGGATCTCCCAGGCCATGAGGGGACCCCCAAGCCTGCTCACCAGCAGCCCCTCCCAGCCATCTCCAAAGGGACACACAACCTTCCAGCGGTCTTTCCGGGGAGGCCCTGGGAGGGTGGGGTCGTCGTGCCCTGAGACAGTGAAGCCTGCAGAGCCATCTCCAGGCCTGGGTCTCCCAGGCCGCTTGTCCCACAGGCGGGCTCTTGGCCCAGGCTGAGGGAGTTCTGGGCAGGCGGTGATGGCTGAGAGAGGCCTGCACCACCCCACACAGAGCCCACCCCTTGCTTTCTGCCTCCAGTCCTGGCCCCATGCCCAGGGCCAGGAGGGCAGCTCAGGGAGTGGGGGCAGCGTCCCAGGGGCTGGGAAACGGGCTGTGGTCCCCAAAGCATGGCCTTGTGCACCCCAACACCCCCACCACCCCTGTCTGTTGCCCTCCCAGTGCCAGGGATGGCCAGTTGCCTCCCACAGTCAGGCCTCCGTCCAGCTGGCTCCAGCGGCCGCACTCCAGACCCGTGTGGCCCACCCGCATCCCGGCCCCACGGCCTGGGCAGCAGGGGCAGCGTCACAGGCAGCCTCGCCTCCGTGGGGTTTGTTGCATTTCTCAGAGGGAAACACTGTCCAGGAGAGACATTTGGGGACTTTCCCAAAACGGGAGTGGGGGTTTCCACCCTGACTGCCCATCGCTAAGGGGAGGCAGGGCCCGGGGTGGAACCCTGGCAGCACAGCCATCTTGTACCCACAAGGTGGACCAGGGGCTGGGTGTGGCGTCTGGAGCAATTGGACATCCAGGTGGAAACACACAAAACCGCACCCTTACGTTGTGCGAAAAGCACAGGCTATCTGGATGGGTGTCGTTGATTTCACTTCAAAAGGAAATCATGAAACTTCTAGGAGCAAACACTGGGGAATATTGCTGTGACCTGAGAGTGCACAAACAGTTCCCGGGCAGGGAGGAAAAAGCAGTGACAAGTACATTTAAAAATAATCAATTTGGCTTTATCCGAAGGAAAACACTCTAATTATCAAAAGACACTACAAAGAAAATGACCAGGAAGTCTGGGGAGATACTGCAAAACAAATCCCACACAAAAATCTTGTATCCAGAATATAGAAAGAATGATCATAAATTGATAAAAAGGTACACAGCCCCACTTGAAAAATGAACAGAAGAGATTGGAATGGACAGACAGTTCATGACTAATGGTTTCACACTTTTTGTCATGAGGGAAATGCAAGTTTAAGCCACGAACAGATAGAACCACACAATCAGCAGAAGAGGTAGTTGTGACATCTCGACACCACCGACTTTTAAAGACACCAAAACTGTCACACACGACTGGTGAGAGTTAAGATACTACAACCACTTCCGGAAAGGTTTGGATAGTCCCTTATAACGTTTTCACTCACCTGCCATGTGAGAACTAAAAATGAAATCCTGAGCTCCCGCACCAACAAGCTGAACGTACCCCTCTTGGCCAAGGGGATTCCAGAGAAATCTGAAAAACATGACAAAAATCCCGCCATGACAGAGTGGGAGGTGGGACCCGCCGCATGACAGCCCCTCCGTCTGTGGTTGGGACACCACACTCAGCAGCATGAAGGTGAACATAAAGAGGAGGCTGACAAAACAGGTTCCTTGTGGTGATAAGACAGCAAATGATCAACAAGACCTGAGGCCCTGCCTGGCAGGGGTGGAGTCAGGCACAAGACACTGAAAAGCAGAAACCAGGGGCTGCCGGCCAGGAGGGTTCTTTCTCTCTAGCAGCTAAACCAGCACTGGCCACTAGGAAAGCCACACTCACTCAGGTGCAGCTCACCCCCTCCAGATGCTGACACACAGCCCCACTCTTCTGTGCCACCAGCCCTAAGTTTGATTGGCCAAGAGGCTGATTTCTGTAATTCTGACCGGGGACCACCCAGCAGGGACTGGTTCTGGCTGGTTTTCAGGGGCCGTGCACGGAGCGCCTTGGTGTTGCTGCTTCACCTTTCCAGGCAAGGGCCTCATAGGAACACATTTAGATATCACGTGTCCACCCCCAAGGAAACTTGAGACGCATGTCACATGCATGTTTGTTCAGTATGCATGAGTGAGGACCCCTTCCTGAATGTTCACGGCTCCTCCAGAAACCCATGGAGTGTGTGTCCTTAGCCGACCTTTTCAGCATGAAGCTCCTGCCCCAACCCCCTCCTTCCAGGTGCCCGGCCGGGGCTCTGCCAGAGGCTGAGGTGCCCAGGGTGTCAGGACGGCCACCCTGAAGGCCCTACCCCTTTATAGGAAATAAAGTCTTCTTTCCAAATTTATAGATGTGGGATTTGTTCAGTGGACATTTGTTCACTTGGGGCATTTTAGGAATTTACCCAAAAGACATAAAAGTCTGCGTTTACAGAAAGAATAGACCAAAATGCTAACAGCAGCTTTATTCATAGTAGTAAGAACTAAAATCCACCCACATGGGCATCATCAGAAAAACAGCCAAGCTGTGGCTCTTCATGACATGGCTTCAAGTCAGCAATGAAAAGAAACAAAACTCTCAACCATGTTCAAGGGATATGAACCCTCAGGGACAGGGCCCTCTCTCAAAACAGGCAGGTCCAACCCACGTGTAGCTCGTGGTCTCATTCCTCTGCAGGCTCCGGACAGAAAGCGGGAAGCTAGGGTCACAGAACCCACAAGAGTGGACCCTCCCGCTGGGGAAGGGCAGGGAGGACCAGAGGACTCGGGGATGATGAAGACGTTCCAGCTCCTGACGCTGGCGAGACTCACACTGCTGACACCTGTCACAGTGCACGGGTTCACACTTAACTTTTGTGTGTTTCACGTTGTTTTCATATTCTGGTACAAGTTCGTTTTATTTGTCTGGAAAGAAGCAAGGGCTGTAAAAGGTTGAATAAACGTTCCTTCTCAGGTTTGCCTGTGCGTGGGGTAAAGGTGGACCATGCAGACCCTCCCTGCTGTGAGCTCCGTGGAGGGTCAATGCAGATGCAGGGAGACTGTGGGGCCCGGTATCCGTGACGCTGGACAAGGGGGTTCCTGCTCTGGAAGGAGGAGTCAAGGTCTCCAGTGGTGTCAGATTAGAATATGAGGAATCCGTCTGAGCTCATTCTCCACAGGATCCCACGAGGGAAAGCCTGGCTTTTCCCTGTGCAGAGGCCAGGCCTCTACAGGTTCCAGAAGGTTCCTCTGCTCCTCTGAGAGGGCAGGGCACTTGCACAGGGAACAGGCAACTGAAGGCAGCCACAGCCCTACTGGAACCGGGGTTTCTCTGCCTCCTGGTGAGAGGTCAGTGGATGGGTTGGGGAGGGGAACAGGCAGCCTTCCTGTGGGAGTCGCAGAGCCTGGGACCTCCCCTCCTTGGAGGCGACCAGACACCTTCCCTACCTGGAGGAAATTCTGAACCCCAGAACTGGAAAGGTCAAAGCTGAAATAAAATCGCCCCTTGTTTTGCGAGCTGCTGCCTCCTCTGTGCCCTCAGGCAGGTCCATTCCCTCCTGGTCTCAGTCTCCCCAGCTGTGCCAGGGGGACGCCAGGTGGACGCCAGGTGGAACCCAACTGGGTTTCCAAAAATAAAAAGAAATCTAAGTCTCAGAGAAAGGGGAGCTGTGGGCCAGGTTGGGGGAAGGGCCTCGGGCGCTGGAGTCAGTCCTGGGGGAGAAGGAAAGGGCTGTGGGGGGGACATCCAGCAGGTCCCACGTGCTGTACCCCATATGGCCATGGCTGGTTTCCCAGTGCTTGGGTGCAGACCCAGTGGACAGGAGCCATGCTGCAGGGTGACAGATGGCCCATCGTGGGGCCCACAGGGCTCATGCCCCATCCCCTCGGGGTCCGGAGCTCTGGATGGTCCCAGCCCAGCTCTCTCCCCCTGCAGACACCCAGGCTCAGCGCCTTCTCCATGCAGCTGTGGGCAGCTGGCCCCTCTGCAGGAAATTCAAGCGAATGGCGATGGCACTTTCGGTTTTCATCTCTGGAAAGCGCTTTCGGGGCGGGAAGGTGGGAGGGACGTTGATGTGAGGGGTGGTCCTGAGTTCTCCCCAGGGCAGGTGAGGGCAGTAACAGGGCAGGGAATGTGGGGCTGGGGCAGGGGCTGCTGCCAACTCTTGAGCAGAGGGGACACAGAGCAGGTGGAGGAGGGTCTCACCCAGACCGGACCCCAGGCAGGTCAACAAGCTTGGGAGTCCCTGCTGAGGTGGGGACACAGTGGAGGTGCAGGGAGCCAAGAATGAGAGGACCTTCCCATAGGCAGGGACGCAGCCCTCGTGCAGGGGGCCTGGCCTAGGTGGGGACACAGCCAAGTGCAGGGAGCAGGGGACGCTCACTCAAGGGAAGACATCTACAGGTGCAGGCAGGAGGGAGCTTCACCTAGGCTGGGTCACAGAACAGGTGCAGGGGCCATGAGGGGCCCTCCCAGGCGGAGACACAGTGCAGGTTCAGTGGGGGTCTCACCCCAGTGAGGACACAGTGCAGGTGCAATAAGCCTGGGGCCCTCACTGAGATGGGGACACAGCATCCATGCAGGGAGGCAGAAATGGGGGCCCTTGTTGAGGCAGGGACCTGGAGGGGGTGCAGGATCTGGGAGACCCTGACTTAAGAGGGGCCAGGTGCAGGGAGCAGGTATTGGGGTCCGGGACCCAAGAGCACAGGTAGGAGGAGCAGAGCTAGGATGGAGGCTCTGAAGAGCTGGGCCAGTCTCCAGCGCCCAGGGCTGGCCGAGCGTGGCCAGTGGGTCCGGGTGTGTCACATGACGGGATGATGCCAGGCTGTGGGGCAGGGACCCTGTGGCCATCCTGGCTGTGCACCTGGGTGGCAGCCGGTGGGGCGGGAGCTGGGGCTGCAGCTGTGGTGTTCCCAGAGGCCCAGGTGCCCTCTCCCACACTCCTGGGCCCTCTGGGTTGTGGGAACCGGCCAGCTCCTGCCCTGTCCCCTCAGGTGTCCTGCAGGCACAGCTCCTCGGGGGGCCCAGGCCGATGGCAGGTCTTAACGTGTCCCTCTCCTTCTTCTTTGCCACCTTCGCCCTCTGCGAGGCGGCCAGGCGGGCCTCCAAGGCCCTGCTCCCAGTGGGCGCCTATGAAGTCTTCGCCCGGGAGGCGGTGGGCGCGGTGCAGCTCGGGGCCTGCTGCCTGGAGATGAGGACGCTGGTCGAGCTCGGGCCCTGGGCTGGGGACTTCGGGCCTGACCTGCTGCTCACCCTGCTCTTCCTGCTCTTCCTGGCGCACGGGGTCACCTTGGACGGGGCCTCGGCCAACCCCACCGTGTCCCTGCAGGAGTTCCTCATGGCCGAGGAGTCTCTGCCTGGCACGCTGCTGAAGCTGGCGGCGCAGGGGCTGGGCATGCAGGCCGCCTGCACCCTGACGCGCCTCTGCTGGGCCTGGGAGCTCAGCGACCTGCACCTGCTGCAGAGCCTCATGGCCCAGAGCTGCAGCTCGGCCCTGCGCACATCCGTGCCCCACGGGGCGCTTGTGGAGGCCGCCTGCGCCTTTTGTTTCCATCTGACCCTCCTGCACCTGCGGCACAGTCCTCCCGCCTACAGCGTGCCCGCTGTGGCTCTGCTGGTCACCGTCACGGCCTACACGGGTGAGCACTGCTTCCCCTTCCCCTGGGCCCCTCAGGACCTCTCACCTGTGTGGCCTCCATGCACACTCAGGCCCGTTCGCACCCAGGATAGGGGGCTGCTGGCCCGGGTGGCCAACAAACCCACAAGAAGGGGCGGCGATTTCCTGGGACCTGGCGGGTAGACGAGGGCCTGCGCTGGACATGGGGTGCGGTGGAGGAGCCTGTCCCCTGCCAGGGCCATCCTGCCCACTGCACCTCTCCCCAGTCCCAGCTATTCTTGGTCCTCCCAGAAGTTCTGCTTCTGGGGTAGTAGGGACAGCCGAGGCAGACAATTCAAGGCCCAGCCCAGTATCCTGGTTTAGTGTGGGAGTCCCTGCACCCTCTATCACCCCTTCCAGAGCGACAGGTCCTGTCCCACCTGCCCCAGTTGGCCTCCCTGGCCTCCTACTGACACCCACATCCTGCGATCTCTGCCTGCACCTGGGCCGACCGTGGCACCCAGCTCTCCTGGTCCCATCACCCCCTTGCGAGCTCCCTCCACTCAGACCCTCCGTCTGATCCAGTCCCCCATGTCTGCTTTCCCCTCCGAGCGCTAGGCTCCACCACCAGGAAAGCCTTTGCTCAGCAAGTTCCCAGGACAGGTGTCCACAGCGCTGGGGCTGCAGGGAGAGCCAGGGGAGGCCGGCTCGTGCTCCAGGCACCACAGGAAGGGCTGCAGGGAGAATGGTGCCAGGTCTCCTTCCGGGGGTCCGAGGTCCTAATCAGGACAGGACCAGCACTTAGGTCCATGGCACTGCCCACGACCCAGCACTGGGCAGACACCACGGAACCTGGACCACAAAGGCCACAGGAAGGCGCCACCAGAGCCCTGTACAGATGGGGAAACTGAGGCACAGGTGAGCAGGGAGCTCTGCAGGGACACGGCTCTGTGGCAGATTGCCCGGGCCTCTGTCCTGTGTGGCACCGGAGAGCTCCCGTCAAGGGTCCTGCCTCCACGAGGCACAGGGCCCCTGGTCTCAGGGACGGAGCTGCCCATCCTCAGGGTCCTGGTTTACACCTGGGCGGCCGCAGACTCCATGTCCCTGTGGCCCCTGCCCTCCGCTAGGCCCACTCCCTGCTCTTCCCTGCCCAGAGGCAGGTCCCTGGTATTGGTGGATTCTGTTATTTGGGGTGGTCACCCAGGCCTGGGGCTGCAGGACAGTGGCCCGGCTGCGGCCGCCTTCCCTTGTCTCACATCACACAGCCGTGTCCTCTTCTCTCCTCTGCTGCTGCTTATTTATTTCTGAGATCTCTCTCTGTCTCTCCTCTCTCTCTCTCTGTCTCTCCTCTCTCTCTCTGTCTGCCTGTCTCTGTTTCTTTTTGTCTCTCTCTCACTATCTGTCTCTCTTAGTCTCTCTCTCCGTCTCTCTCTGTCCATCTTTTTCGAAGGCCATGTCCCCCAAGGTGGGGTGCTGAGGGTAGCATGGGTGGGGCACGGGATCCGGGTGAGATGTCGGGAGGGTGTTGGACGGCCCTGGGGGGCCCCCAAGCTGCTGCCCCTGACCCAGACCTTGGCTGACCCGGCCTTGCTGCATTGTGTGTCCATCGGTGCGGGGGACCAGGCAGGGCTTCAGGAGCCGAGAGCAGCCCCCAGGCCTGCACACAGTGGGGCTCTCGGTGTGGATTCAGTGGCGGGGATCAGGTCCTGACCTGCAGAGGGTCGTCAGGCAGAGCTGGGGACCAGGGCTGTCTGTGCTCTGCCCACAGCCGGGCCCTTCACGTCTGCCTTCTTCAACCCTGCCCTGGCCGCCTCTGTGACCTTTGCCTGCTCGGGACACACCTTACTGGAGTACGTGCAGGTGTACTGGCTGGGCCCTCTGACAGGTAAGGGCAGGGGCGGGGTGGGGTCCCTAGGGCTGCTGGGGCCCACAGAGCATCCTGGCACGTGGGGTCCTGCAGGGTGGAGGTGAGGGTGCCTGGTCAGTGCTCCTGGGGAGGTCTCTGCAGTGGGCACGGTGTGTGGGGTAGGGGCTGTGACGGCATGTCTTACTGTGGACACTGTCCCGGTGCCGAGCAAGCTGCAGCCAGGTAAGGAGGCCACAGGCTGGGGAGAGGCCAACCTTGCAAGGGGTGCTGGGCACACGGAGGATGGTGTCTGCCATGGGGCTCCATGCACCTGGGGTTCCCGTCCCAGGTGGCATCTCCACACACCCAGAGCTAGGTTTCCCCGAGGGGGGCTCATTCTGGTGTCCCTAAAGCCTCAGGAGGCAGGGAGCCCCACTTAGATGATATAGGGGGTCATCATGCACTTATAAGATTATAAGCGTGGGGCTGGCGCAGCCGGGCCCTTTGCATCCTGGTGGGGCAGACCCGGGACTCGCTGATGCACACAGGGGACCCCACAGCTCCCCCACAGTGTGTGCCCCTCCTTTCTTATATCCTGGATCCAAGCAGAGGAGCAGCATGGGGAGGTCATGGAGCCCCCTCTTGGACCTAGATCTGGGGATTCTGGCCCCTGGCTTCAGAGGCCCAGGTGGAGCCCACACCTTCTCCTGCACCTGCTCTCAGACACTCGGTTCCACCTCACTGAGGTACCAGAAGGGCAGCTGGGTTCCTATGGAATTCTGGAAGCTTTTTTCAGCTTCTGCTGGCTCTACACTGGGGAGGTCTCGGGGGCAATGCCTCAGCCTCCCCTTGAGGGGAGAGACAGGAGCTGGGGGTCTCTCAGGCACCTGGCCCTGCGATGGTGACACTGACATCATCGTGATCTGTCGCCATGGTTCGATGTGGTCACAGTCTCTCAGGCATGTGCAGGGTCCTAGGAAGCATATGAAGTGCATCAGGAACCCCCTCCTGCCCCCGTCCCCGAGGCAGCACTGCCCTCTGCTGGGAACAGCTCAGTGTTGGCCTCTCTGTCCCCACACAGTGGGCCTGCAGGGCTTCTCCGAGACTCTTCAGTTCAGGTGTCAACCCTGGGCTGTCTCCTGGGATGTGGGGGCGGACGTTCTTTCCTTGCCTCCCCACGCTCCCCCTGTGGATCCTTCACTCCGGGTGGGTCGGCCTCTTCCTCCTGATCAGCTCCAGAGCCCCCTCTAGTTCCCTGGCATGGAAACACGGCCCCGGTGAGCTGTGGTGGCCCCGGAGGCCTCTCCGCTCCTGCACAGGCCTTGCTTCCTGCGGGTGACGAGGTCCTGGACTCTCTCCTGCCCAGGCTTCTGGGTGCTTTCCTTAATTCGGCACCGGTGCTCTGTGTGGGCAGCGTTTCCCCCGAGGATCTGCAGCTCCGGGTTACCCGCAGGCGTCCATCTCTGGTACGGTGCTGCCCTTCACTGATCCTGGTTGCATTTCTGTTTCCTGCTTTCCTCATCGCCTCCTGTTTTGGCTGATTCCTTCTTTTTGCTGGTGCCCGTCTCACAGTAGCTTCCTGAGAACGGGGACCTGGCAGGTACACTTCAGACCTCCTGTGTCTGAAATAGTGTCCTGGTTCTGACCTGCACTTGAGTGTCGGTGAGGCCTGGGCAGGGTTCCGGGTGGGAGATCAGTTTCGTCCTGAGTTTCTCAGGCCCCAGCCATGGCCTGTGGTGGCTTCATGGGCTACAAGGCAAAGGACGCAAAGGAAGAGGCTTCACGTGACAGGGTTGTATGCTCAGCCAGCTCTGGAGGCTGGAGTCTGAGCTGGCAGCACTGACAGGGTCAGCTCTCCTTGGAGGCTGCTGGGGAGGAGCCTCCTGCGTCTTGCGGGCTCCGGGGGCCTCTGGCACCCCCGGTGTCCCTGGGCTTGGAGACGCAGCACTCCCATGTCTGCCGGTTCCCCTGGCTGCCTCCTCTGTGTCATTGTCTGTTCTCTTCATATAGGGACACCAGTCATTGAATTGGAGGTTCACTCTACTCAAGTATGACATCACCGTAATTTGACTAATTTTATGTCCCAGGCCGTATTCTAACAAGGGTGCATCCTGTGTTCCGGGAAGGACATGTCGCTGGGGAAATACTCTTCACCCTGCTACAACCTCTCACTGTAGAACTGCCTCTGTGGAGAAGCCCAAAGGGCATTTGCGGCTTCTAGGAGCCAAGTAGGAAGAGGCTGGGATCCGTGTTTCAGGCGGGACTCCAGGCTTGGGCGGACCTGATGCTCGAGTCCACATGCCCCTTCTAGAGAGGAACCTGTCTCCTGCCAGGGCCAGGGAGGGAGGCACTGGCTGCTTCTGTATTTTGGGGTTTGGGGCTCTGGAGCTTCCCATGCGGAATTGCCGTCCCTCCTCCTAGGTGAGTCCCAGGGCCACCCCATCCCACAGGGACCCGGGTGCCAGCTTCTGAAAGCATGGGGCATCTGCGGAAGAAGTGGGTTGTTTCCCGGCTTTCGTCCCTGCAGAGGGGCGATCCGGCCCCTCCATGTCAGCAGTGTTTGGTCGTCCATATGCTTGTCAGCCCCACGCTGTGCTCCTGCGTCTCTTCCCGCCTCATCCATCTGGATGCTTGACACCTCTGACAGCATCCCTCTCCTGTCATCTTAGAGCAGCTTCAGGAAACGGAAAAACAGGCTTGTGTCCTTCCATTTACCCCTTTATCCACAAGTTCAGTGTCAGCATGAGCCCTGGGGAGCTCCAAGGCTGCAGGCAGGAGCCCCGTAGCCAGGCGTGGACATGCGGCTCTCTCCCTGGGTGTGAGCGGCCACCGGCACCTGCTGGCAGCACCCCTGAGCAGGGCATCTCGCCTCCCTGGGCCTGCCCCCCTGGGAGCAGAGCTAGGACCAGTGTGGGCCTGGAGGGCCGAGTGAGGGGCAACTGTAGGCAAGCTGTAGGCACAGGGCCCACTGTCAGGAGCCCCAGCAGCTGCAGGTGGTGACAGGCAGGGCCCCCTCAGGCCAGCCCTAGTGGAGCTCACACATGGTACGTTAAATCCTTAGAGGACTGAGCTTGAACTTGAAGAGGATCCACTCTCCCCTTCTGCCCGGAACACCCGCCCTTCCCAGTGACCTGGAAGGCAGGCGGGGATTTAGGAGTCTCTGCTCCTGGAGTTCTGGGAGAACGTTCGCACGAGGATTCAGCCAGGCCCAGCCTCCCACCCAGGGGCATCCACATCTTTCTTGTCCACTCACAGCCCCCACCTCTACGCCAGGCCACAGACCTGCAAACAGCCACCCTGGGACGCCACATCAGGTCCCGGAGGAAAATGGCCACAGAAGCTCTGGGAGTGGCTCAGGACAATGTGAGGGGAGGGGAATTCCAGTCACTCATCCCAGAGGGTGGTCCAGAAGTACAAGGAACCCCACCGGCTTGCCCCCGTCCCCATGGCTGGCATACCCAGAGGGAGGGGCATGACCAGGGAGGGAAGACCAGGACCAGGCAGGAGCTGGGCCTCAGGGTTCTTGGGGCTCCTGGCCAGGCTGCCTGGCTCCCCTGTCCTGGCACAGGCCTGGGAGTGGGTGTCCTGTCTGTGTTTGGGCCCAGGAGCCCCGTGGCCCGCCTGGGACCTGCCTTCTCTTGCAGGGATGGTCCTGGCTGTGCTGCTGCACCAGGGCCGCCTTCCCCGCCTTTTCCAGAGGAACCTGTTCTACAGCCAGAAGAACAAGTACCGAGCACCCCGAGGGAAGCCGGCCCCGGCCTCGGGGGACACCCAGACCCCTGCAAAGGGGTCCAGTGGCCGGGAGCCTGGGTGCAGCGGTGTTGAGGGGCCACATTCCAGCTGAGTGGCCTTGCTCTGTGTGAGCCCCGTGCGAGGGCCCTGCTCGTAGCTGGACCCTGGAACCCTCTGGAGCTAAAAGGGAATCCCGGCCCCTCCCCAGAAGCCATTTGTCAATAAACCATTTATAAGACCTGCGTGTCCCCCTGGGCCCGAGAGGGGCTTCTGGACGGGCAGGCAAGGGTGTGCGGCAACAGGGTGAGGCTGGTCCGAGTCTCCCCATCTCCCACGGGCTCCTTCCTGCCTCTGGTTACAGAAGAAGCAGGAGAGGAAAGGGCAGGATGACAGGGAAGAGCCCAGGGAGTCCGCCAGGTCCCGAGTCTGCCAAGATGATGCTGCAGCCCTGGACATGCCCGGGAGGGAGCCCACAGCCAGGGAGGCCTGAGACCCGCTGGGATGCTGAGGATGGCACTGGAGCCTGAGGCTGTAGGCTTGTGAACTAGGCACAGGGCACCCAGTCCCACGGGCCCTGAGTTCGCGACCCTCAGGACCATGGCCCGCTCGTCACCCAAAGCCAGGTCAATCACTGGGAACTTGGCGGCAGAACTGGGAACTTGGCGGCAGAACTGGGACCTGGAGGCGTGGCACCTCCAGCCATTTCCTTCCCAAAGAACAGAGCCGGTCTGGAAACTTCCACCCAAAGGAGACAAGGGCCCTCTGCTCTGGGTCCTGCTGCCCCACCCAGAGGGAGGGAGTGAGGTGGCCGGTGCTCCTGCCACAGGCTGTACCCCGTCCTCTGGTGGGCAGCAGCCCTGGGCCCAGCTGCTCTGCTATGGGGGAAGGACGAGAGGAGAAAGGAGGGAGATGTCCTCGATGCGGGGGGCTACGGGACACCCCAACCCCAGTGAGACCTCCGCTCCGGCCAGCGTCCAGGCTCGTGACACCATCGCGAGAAGGAATTCAGGGGCGAGTTGGCAAATAGTGAAAGACCAGAGATTTCCTGCGAAGCCCAAAGCTCCCACTGGAGAAAGGGAGTGTGGCGCCCTCTAGAGTCCCGCCCCGGGCAGGGGCGCTGGGGCTGGAGGAATCCACGGGATTCCTGGAAAACGTGGAGATGTCTCAGAGCTGCGGCGCCGCCCGCTTCTTACACCAAATCTGGGTGTTCTGGAGCCATCATGCGCTGGTGGGGGTGTGATGAGTGCTAATGAGCGCATCGTGAGGTCGCAGGAGACACCGGGGCACAGCCAGAGCCCTGTGGGGTCCAGGAGGTCTCAGCCAGCACGGCCACACCCCGGTGTTTTGGGTCCTGTCAGCCCCTCGCTTCTGCAGGGTTTCCTTTTGCTAGAGATGAGAAGGGGCTGCCTGGAACTTCCACTCCCCTCCGACCACCCTGTATTATTCCCGTCTCATGGTGCGTGGGCTTCTCTCTGGGATGCCGGTGAGGCCACGTTTTCCTGGACGAGCGTTTGGTGGAGGGAGAGAAAGAAGAATCCTCCCCCCTCCCCGAGGCTGCCCCTTCACACACACACCCTCCCCCCCGCCAGAAACCCCTTCACACACACACCCTCCCCCCGGCCAGAAACCCCTTCACACACACACCCTCCTCCCCGAAGCTGCCCCTTCACACACACACCCTCCTCCCCAAGGCTGCCCCTTCACACACACACCCTCCCCCCCGCCAAAAACCCCTTCACACACACACCCTCCTCCCCAAGGCTGCCCCTTCACACACACACCCTCCTCCCCGCCAGAAACCCCTTCACACACACACCCTCCTCCCCGAGGCTGCCCCTTCACACACACACCCTCCTCCCCGCCAGAAACCCCTTCACACACACACCCTCCTCCCCGAGGCTGCCCCTTCACACACACACCCTCCTCTCTGAAGCTGCCGCTTCACACACACACCCTCCTCCCCGAAGCTGCCCCTTCACACACACCCTCCTCCCCTCCATAAAGCCCCCTCCCACCCAGGCAGAGAGCTGGCTCTTTCTGGAGCCCCAGGCTCCTCGTCCCTGCCGTGGAGTGGAGACAGGAATCCCATGGGACAGGCCTGAGAGCCAGTCCTGTGTGGCATCCAGAAGCCCCGATGGGGCTGCCGGATCCTGCCAGGCAAAGGGCTGCTGAGCACACAGGGGAGCCGATGGGGTGGGGCCAACCAGCTCCCCTCACAGAGGTTCTGCGTGGGGGCCTGGCCATGCCTGGGTGTCACATGGCAGCAGAAGCAGCAGCAGGGGTTGGGGCCCCAGGAAGGAGAAGGGATCCTCCTCCGGCGGCAGCACGAGGACCCTGGGTGCCGGAGGTGTGTCTGTTTCCCCACCAGTGCCTGCAGCCTCGGCACAGATCCTTCCAGGAGTGGAGGTCCCGGTGCTCAGGCAGTAACTGTATCAGTAACTGAGCATGGGAGGAGCAGACACATCCTTATCCCAGTAACATAACCAGGAAGCTGTTAGAATTACTCCAGCTTAGAATCTCTTTCTGACAATCTCGAAATTCTCAACAAAATCCACAAACCCGGAAGCGAGGGTCACTGCATTGGACAGAAATGAGCACAATTTTCCTATAAGATGTTGGAGTATCCAGGTATTAATGCAGAAGTTTTGAAATTAATTTTTCTTACAGTTGAAGATACACTGATCGAATTCACAAACAGATGTTGTAAGTTGTGTGCAATCGTGAATTCACCTTCAGTCTCTCCTATGAGCTCCACAAGCACAGGAAACGTCCGAGGAAACATAATCACGATAGATTTGCATCTACAAGCACACTCAAACTTATGCAAAAGTCATCTGTCTGAAGCGCGAACAGTTTTGGGACGAGCCGCTCATCTGCTCTCGATGTGCTAAAATCTGCGCCTCCGGTGGCTCCGCAGAGCAGCTTCCCAGGTCGCCACAGCCTATGAGACACTCCCAGCAGCTCCGGAACGTTCCCTCTGCAGAAAGAGCCTTCTCCACATTAAAAACTGCCAAAGTGACTTGGAATCGTGCATCTGCCTCGGGCAACCTACGTGCGTTTCAAGTAGATGAAAAGAAAAGCAAGTTGCTAAAAACAGGTTTCCCGTAACTACTGAAGGATGCGCAGAAAAGGGAGCCGGGACAGAGCAGTTTCGGCTGGGGCTCCTGGCCACTGTCGCCCGCCCTGTGGGGTCCCATGTAACAGGGGCTGAGGGTGCGCCCTTCTGCTCCAGGGCCTTATGGATCCCCGCCCGCCTCTGAACACGACCCACATTTTCCCTTGGGCCTGGGCCTGCCGCGCGACGCCGCCTGGCCTGCAGCTCTGCTCCCCAAGGGCGTCCCGGATCCCACACCCACTCCGGGAACTGGCGCAGGTACAGACGCCTGGCGAACTGCAGCTCTGGGGTGGCCAGGTCCTGGCAATGGCGGCGGGTGGCCTGGTCCCGGTCTGGCCGCAGCCGGTAGCCCAGGATGGGCGCCAGGCCGTGCTGCTGCGGCGCCAGCTGCGGGTCACGCTCCGCGCCCGGCCCTGAGGCCTCGCCATGCAGGATGCAGTTGCGCGCCTACCGGGCCTGCAGCGCCACCACCTCCGGCCGCAGCCCCCCGGCCCCCAGCCGCGCCCACAGCGTGCGGTTCAAGTGTGCACAGAGCGCCAAGTCCAGCGCGTTCTAGGCGCGCGCCCTGCGCTCCACGCGCTGCTCCAGCGGCTCCTGGGCGAAGGCCGCGCGCCACTGGACGGGGAAGGTCACCAGGTCATCCAGGCCCCAGCACAGCGCGGCGCAGCAGCCCCAGGGACTCGTCCAGGTGCTGGGCAATCAGCCCCAGATCGAACCGCGTGGCCACCGCTTCCACCCTCGGGGCCAGGCGGCGGCGCATTGTGGTCGAAGCCCAGGTCGAAGGCCATGAAGTTGAGGCCGTAGTGGCTGTCTGGCCGTCGGGGTTCATAGAAGGCGCGGGTGTGGCCCTGGAAGTGGCGCAGGCTCCGGGCTTGGGCTCTCTGGCGAGGCCATCTTGTACCAGGAGAAGGCGGACTCCAGCATGCGGGCCGGGTCCCGCAGGGTGGTGAAGGCGGTGTCTCCGGGCAGGACCCGCCACACCTGTTGGGGAAGGGCCTGTGTGCCTAGGAGGGCTGCTGGCTCTGGGGACGCTCCAAGGGCTCCAAGGCAAGCAACTGGGAGTGAGTACCCTCCACCCAGCCCCCCAGCCCCCTCTGCAATGGGACGGGATCCACCGGGCTTTGCCTCGGAGGGACCTGAGTGGGCTGTGGAGGTCGCCTCCAGTGGCATCCTCGCAAAGGCGGTTAAATTATTGGAGAGGGCTGCAGGGTCCCAGGGTCTGGGGAATAGGGACCAAAGCTGGCCATGTCCAGGGTGTCAGCCATTCCCCTCTGTAGGCACCAGAGGCCGCTTCCTCTCCACACTGGCCCTGGGTCAGGATCTGCCGCAATGGCCATGCCCTGCCTGGCCTCTTGCTCCCAGCCCCCTACCCTCTCATAGAGCCTCCTCAGCTACTCAGGAGACCCTTCCTCTCCCTCCCTAGGACCTCCCTCCTCCCACCCCTCTGACCTCCACACAAAGTGTTCTCACCCAACCCCGTGGCACTCCTACCTGCCACCATGGTCACCACCTCACTGCTCTCCCGGTCACTGTGGTCACCTCCACACTGCACTCCCCCCATCTCCATGGTCACCTCCCCACTGCACTCTCCCGTCACCATCGTCACCGCCACAGTGCACTCCCCCCACCACCATGGTCACCTCCCCCGTCACCATCGTCACCACCCCAATGCACTCCCCCCATCTCCATGGTCACCTCCCCTGTCACCATCGTCACCACCCCAATGCACTCTCCCCATCTCCATGTTCACCTCCCCACTGCACTCCCCCGTCACCATTGTCACCACCCCAATACACTCCCCCCATCTCCATGGTCACCTCCCCACTGCCTCCTTGCCATGGCCGGGGGTGCCCTGCAGAAGCCCTGAACTCTGCAGCTCCCAACTGAACTCGGAGTCCCCATGTCCCCCACCCCAGTCACCACGAGACCAAGTCTGTCTTATGTCCTCAGGCTCAGGACTGCCACCCAGGCAGCCAGGCCAGACATGTGGGGGTCACACTCACCCCTGCCCTCCCCTGAAATCTCACCACCCCTAGGGTCCTCCCTGACCTCATTCCCTCTGACGGCCCAAGCCCAGGCCGCCCCCGTCTCCCATGTTCCCTCATTCCCTCCTAATTGGTCACCCCTCCAGTCTTGCCCGTCTTGTCCAGCCCCATCTAAGTCACACTGAAATCTCACTGTGCCCATTTTCCTCAAGACCCTCCTTGGCTCCCCGAAACCCAGGGGCTGACGTCCAGGCTTTCAGACAGGGTCTGCAGGGTGACTGCCAGGGGACCTCAGTACATCTCTGAGTGTCCACTTCTCATGGCTGAAATGACCTGGGTTCCAGGGGATGTCATCAGTGAGCCCACTCAGCTGCTGCCTCAGCCAGGCAGGTTGGTGGGAAGTTGCCCCCTCAGAGGGGTTGGACCCAGCCTTGCTACTGAGCCTCATATCTGCCTCACCTGGGCAGACCGTCCCTCTTATCAGGGCCCACACCTGCCCTGTGTTGGTGTCTTTAAGTGTAACTTTTACAGCTTTTGGAGACGTTGTGATCTAGCTAAAGGAGTGACTCCCAAATGGTGGAACTGTGCATGAGGGAGAGAGGGATTTGGAGAGCAATGCTTCCTAGGCAGGGGCTGGCCTCCAGGAGGGCTAAGTGCCCATGATTCATATGGAACACCTGCAGGCTCCTCCAGCTCGGGAGATCAGCAGCACAGACTTTGGGGTGGAAAAGCAGGCAGAGGGGTCAGGCGCGTGCCTGCCTGGGCAAATATTGGCTTGTGGCCTTGCTTTCCTGGGCTGGGAGCCCATAAGGCACAGGTGGCCCTGAGAGAGGCCCTGGGGAAGGCCGTCCTCCTGGGGGATCCCCACCAGGGTGGGCTGCAGGATGGGGACCCTGTTCGGCACCTGCTGGGGGTGGATACACGGGGCATCCTGGTCTCCAGGCAACAGCTGAGGGAGGAGGGGAGCCTGCTTGGAGGAGGAGGCTGGCGATAACCCTGACCTGGCCACCGCGCAAGAGGGGCAGGGCTCAGGGGCCAGGGATGGGGCCTACCCTCTGCTGAAGCCCCCAGATTCAGCACCTCAGCTTTCTCTGCCCCACCCCACCCTCAGCTCCCTGGGATGGGTCTCACCTGACCATTGTGAGGCAGGAAGTGAGGCTCTGAGACACAGAGGGTTTTGCTCCGGGTCACTCAGCAGTCAAGTCGGCCGGTGCTGAGGGTTCTAGGAGGGGCTGTTTCCTCCCTGTCCTTGGCCCTCAGGACACCGTCTTCCCCGTTCCTTCCATGCCTTGGCCCCAGACCTCCAGCAGTCTGTCCAGTGCAGTGGGTGGGCAGGAGGGGCTGGCCTGTGCTCATCGGGGTGCCCATGCTGCAGCTCCCTGGGTGTCTGAGGTTTGCTCAGTGACCACTGTGGCCACTCAGGCGGCTCCAGCAGGTCCTGTCCAGCCAGAGAGCAGAGTCGTCCCACCACGGGGGGTGTGGCCAGCGGGGACCCTTCTGTGAGGTTCGGCCAGACCCCACTGCACCTCCCTCCACAAGCCCTTGACCATGCCTCTCTGACCCCCTCTCCCAATCCTCCCACCCTGACCCTTCACCTCTCCCCACTCCCTCCCACTGTGCCCCAAACCCCAGCCCTCTAACTCACCCCTCTCTCCCTGACACCCTCCAGAACTCTCTGTGCATGAGGGAGTGCCCCCCAAACGAGCCCCTCCCCAGCCCAGCCCCCCTGATTCCTCCTCTTTGGATCCTCACCACCTACACCCTGTTTCTGGGGAGTTTTCCCATCAGCTGGGTCCGCCAAGGACTGTGACACTGGGGTGTGTGTGGGGCTGTGGCGACTTCTGTGAGAAACACCGAGCTGCCCCCAGGCGGCTCTGCCATGTGGCGCTCCCGCCGGACGCAGGCGCGGGGCTCCTGCTGCTCTCGGGCCTCCATGTCGTGAGTCAGGTGGGTGCCCCACATTCCCGTGGGTGTGCAGAGGCTTCTCACCGCGGCTTCAGTCCGCAGCTCCCTCATAACACGCAGTGCGGAGCATCTTTCCTGTGCTTTCTGCTATCTGTGTATTTTCTTTGATGAGGTTTGTTTAGATTTTTTACCTCCTTTTTAATTGAGCTCTTTGTTTCCTTGTTGCTGAATTTTAAGCATTCTTCCTATATTTGGATGCCAGTCCTTTGTCCAGTGTGTATTTTGCAAAGATTTTCCTCCACGTCTGTGGCTTTCCTTACATTCCCTTTGCAGAGCAAACCATTTTAAATTTTATACAGTCCATCTTACTGATTTTCTCTTTTATGGATCATGCTTTTGGTGTTTTATCTAAATAATTCAGAGCCTAACCGAAGATCACCCAGATTTTTTCCAATGTTTTCTTCTAACGGTTTTGTAGTTTTGCGTTTTACGTTTAGGTCTGGGATTCCTTTTGGCTGAACCTCTGTAGAAGGCGGGAGGTCTGTGACCACATCCTTCTGGTTCTTTGTGTGTGCCTCCTTCTGCATGTGGGCATCCGTTTGTTGGAGCGCCTTCTGCTGGAAAGACTCCCCGTCTCCACTCACTTGCCTTTGCTCCTTTGGACCAGTTGGCGCCATTGGTGTGGGTCTCCCCTGGGCTCTCTATTACTCTGTTTCGTGCACCGATATGACCAGTCTTGTGAATCCTGCATGATCCTGACTATGTAAGCCTTACAGTAAGTCAGGAAGTCAGGTCATGTGAGTCCTCCAACTTTGTTCCTCAGTATTGTGTGCCAGCTGACAGATCACAGGGTTCTTGACTTTGAGAGGAGAGCTTCATTTCTTACAAAGGGTTGCAGCCTGCAACCTGGCCATCGCAGGCTGGGAAGCATAGCCTCTGGCAGAAACTGGAAAAAGGCACTTTAACAGTGGGAAGTGGGAGAGGAATCTATGCTGAACAGGTTGTCTACATACACATATTGAACAGATTTTCGGAGGAGCTATGAGTATTCATGAAGCGGGAAGCACACGCACACATAGTAAGCACACATGCCTGCTACATGCATGTTCCCTTTGGGGCGGATACTTTCATTTCAGTGCATTAATAGTAGGCCCCAGCCAGGAGCAGTGGCTCGTGCCTGTAATCCCAGCACTTTGGGAGGCTGAGGCGGGTGGATCA
This sequence comes from Gorilla gorilla gorilla, assembly GCF_029281585.2. Classification (NCBI taxonomy): domain Eukaryota; kingdom Metazoa; phylum Chordata; class Mammalia; order Primates; family Hominidae; genus Gorilla; species Gorilla gorilla. The sequence continues at coordinate 143,363,167 of NC_073235.2, forward strand.
CTTGAGGTCAGGAGTTCGAGACCAGCATGGCCAACATGATGAAACCCCATCTCTACTAAAAATACAAAAATTAGCCGAGTGTGGTGGCACATGCCTGTAATCCCAGCTACCTGGGAGGCTGAGGCAGGAGAATCACTTGAACCCAGGAGGCGGAGGTTGCAGTGAGCCGAGATCACGCCGTTGCACTCCAGCCTAGGCAATAAGAGCGAAACTGTCTCAAAAAAAAAAAAAAAAAAGAAAGAAAATGTAGGCCCCTGCATGTCAAGAGGTGACACAGAGGACACACGGCCAGACCAGTCCATGGTCCGTGGTCTCTTACTGGGAAGAGATGCTAGTTGGTTGTTGTGTTGAAACCAGAAAAAGGGATCAGGGGTCTGGCAAGTCTTTCAAAAGGGCTGGTTTCTGTTCACCAATTAGGAAAGAACGTCCAGTGGCAGTTGGTGAGGAAGGGCGTCTAACAAGGTGTGTCTGGCCTCCTGTCCCATCGTGGCCGGGAACTCAGCTTTCAAGGTTTCTCTTGGGTCCCCTTGGCCAAGAAGGGATCTGTTCAGTCAGTTGGGGGCCTTACAACATGATTTTTATTTCTCATGTGTTGGCTATTCTATGTCTTTCCCCTCTGCATATAAACTTCAGAATCAGTGTGTCAATATCTGATTAGCTTGCTGGGATTTTGACTGGGAATGCATTGAATCTATAGCACCAACTAGGAAAAATTGACATCTTAACAACGCTGAATCTTCCAATCCATAAGCACAGAATGTCTCTCCATTCCTTTAGATGTTCTTCGATTCTTTTCAGAAATGTTGTAGTTTTCTACATACAGATCCTCTACATATTTTGTTTGATTTATACTTACTTATTTCTGTTTCTTTTTTAATGCTATTATAAAAGGCATTTTTATTTAAAATTTCAATGATTTATTGCTGGTTTATAGGAAAGCAATACACAATAATTATAAATTATTTAACTTTTGTGTATTAATTTGTATCATGTGGCCTTGCTGTACTCACTTCCTGGTCCCAGGAGGTTTTTTTCTCTTTTTTTGTCAATTCTTTGGCATTTTTTACGTAGAAAACTCTATTGTCTGCAAAGAAAGATACTTCCATTTCTTCCTTCCCAGCCTGTATACCTCTTATTCCCTTTGCTTGTCTGGTTGCACTTAGAATTTCCAGTAGGATGTGGAAAGGAGTGCTGAAAGGGAACACCATCGCCCTCCCTCAGTCTAAGCGGGGGACCTGCCAGTTTCGGGCGTTAAGTGTGATGCCAGCTGCGGGATTTTGTAGATGTTCTTCATCAAGCTGGGGAAATTCCCATCTCTTTCTCGTTTTTCCTTCTCACCTCCACCCCAGAGTCCTTTGCTGTGGAGGAAGTTCTCGGCATGTTTCAAGGTGATTACTCTGCCCCTCCCGCTGATGGGAACATGAGGGGATTTTTCTTTGCTCTTCTCTCTGAGAACTTGGTGGGGTTCATGGTAGTAAAACCCATGAGCACATGAGCGTCCCCCCAGCCTGGGGTGCAGGACCCTCTCTCTCTCCAGCTGGTCCACACACAGCTTCCAGCAATTCGTTAGAACTGCCATCTAGGGCCTCCTGCCAGCAGCGGCTCCAGCAGCTTCTGCTCCAGGGCACCAGTCCCCGCTGAGACTCTGTGCTGTCTCTTCAGAGTTTGGGGTGGCAGTATGCCCTGCAAGCTCAAAGCTTTGATCGGTGAAAGAAAACACTGATTTTCAGGTTTGTCAGCTTTTCTTGCTGTAAGGATGAGCTTCGTGACTTCCAAGCTCTTTACACACCAAAGGCACTCACCTAATGTTGTTACCTTTTTAAAAATTTAGGATCCACAAGAGGTCTCTTAAATTTCTTTTAACCTATTTCCCTCACCTTCTCATCTTGTAATTCATCTGTTGAAGAGCAGAGGTCGTTTGTGAGTGAAGTCTCCCACGTCTGGGTTTCGATGCAGGCATCCTGCAGTGTCTGTCGGCATAGCCTGTCTCCGCTGTGTTTCTTACAGCCGGATCTGGACACGTGATCAGCTGCAGCGCCAGGTTTTTGTAAACCACCCCTCAGGTAGGCTTGTGCCATTCCATCCAGAGGTAGATTTTGCCCTGCTGTGTCTTTGGTGATGTCACTGCCTAGCCGCATTCTTTCATTCATTTGCTCATGTGTTGGGGATTACACAGCCATGGGGTTTTAGGATGACCTTCTCTCTTCCTTTATAGGAAAAATACTTCTGCAAAGACAAACCTCTGCTCCTTGGCTACCTGGCCATGCTTAGGTACAGTTTCTAAGGGAAGACAGGATAATGCTTGTTTCTTTTTCCTGATTTACTTGTTTCCGAAATGAGTTGCATCCTCTGATGGTTATCAGTGAGCTATTTTGAACTATTTTTTTTTTTTACTATTTTTTAATTGTCATTATAAACTAATAGATGTAATCATATTACATGTTGTATTAGTTTGTTTTCATGTTGCTGATAAAGACATACCCATGACTGACCAATTTACAAAAGAAAGAAGTTTATTGGACTTACAGCTCCACATGGCTGGGGAGGCCTCACAATCACGGCAGAAGGCAAGGAGGAGCTAGTCACATCTTACATGGATGGCAGCAGGCAAAAAGAGAGGTTGTGTAGGGCAACTCCCATGTTTTAAAACCATCAGATCTCGTGAGACTCATTCACTGTCACGAGAACAGCGCAGGAAAGACCCGCCCCCATTATTCAATCATCTCCCACTGGGTCCCTCCCATGACACATGGGAATCATGGGAGCTACAAGATGAGATCTGGATGGGCACACAGGGCCAAACCATATCACATGTGTTCCAGTCATCACATTTATTAGCCTTACTGATGTTCAAAGTGTTCCATCTTAGGCCAGTGGGAGCCTCTAAGTTGGATCCTGGGTCCTTTTGACACAACTCTTGAAGTCTGACAATGACTTTGGGTCCTATTGGCAAAACCCTTAGAGTGTGATAATGTTTTTGTTGAAAAGATTTTCATGATAATCTTGTGCAGTTCTCATCCCTGCTCTGGAACTAGTGGTTTCTCCCAGTGTTAGAGAGAAGTTCTATTTAGACAATACAATCTCGGTTCTACAAATGTGTCACTGTTAAGGAGCTGGTTGTTGTTTCTAGGCCTTTTCAATAGACGGAACTAGGAAATGTGTATTTTTTAAAGAAAAATGAAATCTATCATATCTTCATATTGACCCTTCAGATTCAAATTCAGGCTATTTGTGGTTTTCCCATGGATTCTTTTGGGATTTCCAGATATATAATTCTATCATCTGCAAAAGAGATAATTTTTACATTTCCTTCTCTGTTTTTATCCCTCTGATTACTTTCTCTTGTGTAAAGAAATTAGCTAGTAATTCAAAACGCCATTGAATAGTGGTGATGCTAGCATGCCGTTCTGCTCTGTTCCTAGCTTTTCTGCATCTGTGGTGATGACCATTTTTTCTTAGCTCTATTGATATGATGGATTTTATTAATAGATTTCTTGATATGAAGTGACCTCTTCATTCCCAGAGTAAACTCTACGTGGTCATATCATGTGAGAGAGGTTAATTATTTGATGACATAAATGAAATCACTATTAGAGATAAGTGAAATGAATGGGAAAGAAGTTTCAAAGTGTGTTCTTGTATCATGAAGTCCTCAAGGTCATCCCTGGTTCAGAGACTTTCTAGAATGATGCACAGACTTTCTAGCGTACAGTGGTGCCATGGCTGAGACTGGTTATGGCAAAAGGCTCTGAAATCACATCTGTGAACGGAAAAAGCATGGGGTGGAAAAGGCATGGGGCGTGGTGTGAAGGAAACCAGGCTCGTGCTTCCAAGGCCTCTCTCCCCACAGAGTAACACAGGATGTGTTTCATTCCCAACAACGCTGCATGGCCGTCCATATTAAGGGCTCCCCTTCGGGGAGCTCAGTAGAGACTCAGCGCCTGTGGTGTTGACCAGAAGCTGGCCATGCCCTGCCTGGAACACACCAAACTCCAGACTCAGAAGGAAAGTGCATCGAGGGCTATAGTATTTGTACAGTCTGGGCACAGTGAACCCTCATTGTCATTCAGGGAACAGTTCAAGTGCCAAGTTCCCAGAAGCCGTCTGAGGCTCCACCTCCCAGCAGACATTTAAAGAATAGCAGGTGCAAGCCTGTTGGGCTAATTCTTTTCTGCACAATGCCCAAGATTAGAAATTTTGAAAAATAAACTATATTTGACTTTAAAAGATATTAAACATAATTTTATAGCAAAATAAAATATTATCAAAACAGAAAGACAAATTACAAAGTTAGAAAATTAAAACATATGACAAAGGAATGAGCTATCTGATATATGTGTAACTGACTGCAAATTAAGAGGAAAATTTGGCCAGAGACATAATAGGCAAGTCACAAAAGAAATAAAAGTAATCTGGCTGGGCGTGGTGGCTCACGCCTGTAATCCCAGCACTTTGGGAGGCCAAGGTGGGTGGGTCACTTGAGGTCAGGAGTTCAAGACCATCCTGGCCAACACGGTGAAACTCTGTCTCTACTAAAAATCCAAAAAATAGCCAGGTGTGGGGGCAGGCACCTGTAATCCCAGTTACTCAGGAAGCTGAGGCAGGAGAATCACTTAAACCCTGGAGGCGGAGGTTGCAGTGAGCCGAGATTGCACCACTACACTCCAGCTTGGGCGGCAGAGTGAGACTCCATCTCAAAAAAAAAAAAAAAAATATATATATATATATATAAAACACATGAAAATAATTTAGCAACACTAATAAATAAAATTGAAAGATGATAAGGTGCCACTTACCACCTGTCAAATGGGGAGGACTAAAGAGACTCAGACATGCGGTGAGACGATGATGGGCTTTATGTTCAGAAGCCGTGTGTGTGTGCGTGCGCACGTGTGTGCACACGCGTGCCACACACAGACACACACACACACACACACGTAAGATGCACATATGAATTTATATAAACTCCCACACAGTAATTCCAGCTAGGACTTTGCCCCCAAAAGTAGGATAAGAGCATGGTTTTAGGTGTAAGGACCCATGTTGCTCTGTTGTTTACTGTACTGGAAAGTACAGTTTGGAAGAATCCGGAAAGCACCAATTCACTCCACACACGAGAGGAGGAAGGTGTGGAGTGCAGAGCAGGCAGGAAGCTGGTGGGTGCTCTCGGGCCAGGTCCTGGAAGCCCACACTGGAGGTAAGAGGGGCAGCTCATGGGAATTCTTCTTGGGAAATACCATTTGCTGTGCAGTGGGATCCTCTGACACCCCACACACCTATAAAGTCAAGATCTCCTGGCTGGGGGCCTGGTGGGCTCCAGGTGGTGGTTGGTAGGGAGAGGAGAAGGCCACGGGGGTGAGGGGTTAAGTCCCTGCTTCCTGCGTCCTGGACTGTAGACAGGACATGCCTGCGCCCCTCTGGCCCTGGGTCCAGTTGGGTCTAGCTGGCCAATGGGTGTCACCCCAGTAGGATGAGGAATCTGCTGGATCCTGTCTGGGTGTCCCCAAGGCCGGGGCTCAGCTCCCCAGAGACACAACGCGTCCAATGGACACGTGAGCCTCCAGACACCCACACTGTGGCTTGGTCTGCTCCAGGCTCCACGGAGCCAGCCTTAAGGTCTTGGGGAGAGGAGAGCACAGGCTGGATGGGCCAGTGAGGTTCAGTCCAGGGTTCTGGAACCATCTCAGGATCTGGGCCTCAGTTTCAGGATCTGCCGCACAGGCAGGAGCTAGGGAGCCTCCCCAGGGCCTGGACTCAGCATTCCGACTCCAGCTCACAGGGGACACAGGAGGGGCCCTGGGCCAAGTCAGGCTTTTGGGGCAGCAGCAGGAGGTGTCAAGATGGGCAGGAGGCTGGAGCAGAAGGGAGCCAGGTGCAATACGGGCCACCTCTCCCTGGGGACTGGGTTGGGGTTATCACTGGCTGTCTGCACAGGGGTGGACTCTGTCCTCAAGGCTGGGGCTTCCAGGCTTTTCTGCCCTCTACACATCCTGGAGGCTGTGAAAGCTTCAGTCAACACCCCTAAAGGACTGCCCCCAGTGCAGGAGTGACAGTGGCCATCTGCTAAGACGTGAGTCTGTCTCTCTGTGTGAGTCCACTGTGCCACCAGCGAGGACGGCAGCAGAGACTTGCAGGCATCAAAAGGGTCTGAATGGCTCCCGGGCCTCAGAGAACCACCAGCCAGGGCTGCACTGAGGCACCAACATGGACAGAAAGACCATCCCAGCCAGGAGAGAGTGCAGCTGGGGAGTGTGAACCAGGCCCCACAGGGCACAGGATGACCGTGCCCAGCTTAGCACTGCCCTGGACACAGAAGTGGTCCCAGGTCCCAGAGCCCGGTCACACCGCTGGTGGAAGGCACCAACCATGAAAGCCCAGCGCCACTCAGCCCACACTCCTGGTTCTACTCCCTCGTCTTCCAGAACCTTCGGACGATACGTGTCATCCCTGGGGCCCCAAGAACAAGGTCAGGTGGAAGCAGAGGTGGCGACAGGCTTCTCCTTAACACTGGAAGGCACAGCCACTTGTTACTTAATGTTAATTTGGTTAGTTTCATTCATTGTTTTAAAAAACAGAAACCTTCTACAGCACTTAGACTGTGTCAGGCCCCGTCCTAAGCCTTTTCCAAAGCTAACTCATTTATCCTCCTCAACCAGTGAGGAGGCCGCTATGATTCTGCCCAGTCACTGAATTCTGGTTTGATTTGCTTCTCACTCTTAATTTTTAAAAGAATTTTACAGTAACACAAATTCATTGTAGAGAAACTAGAAAATCCGATGAATAAAAAGGTTTTTTCTTTATTTTTCATTTTAAAATAATGGTAGGCTCACAAGAAGTTATTAAAAAAAAAAAAACAGCACAGAGAGGAACTGTGTGTGCCCTTCACCCAGCTGGCAAAAAGTTCTAAGTCTATAATCTCGGGACTGGAAGACTACGACCTCTCAGACAGGAGTCCACACAGATTGAACGGTATCTATGTCAGCCCTGACACAGCCCCTCCCACCTGTAGCCAGAGGGTGGCCCCACACAAGGCCCCGGAGCCCCCGTGCCAGCCAGTAGGGTCCACCTCCCAGGCCCACTGAGAGGCGTTGCCTTCCGAGCAGGTGCCACCCTCACTGAATGTCCTGGAGATGGCTGTCGCCCGTGACAAAGCCACTCACCTCTGGAGGGCCTGGGGGCTCCTAAGGACTGGGGGCCCTGCCCAGAGTCCCCCAAAGTGCAAGGCTGTCACCCCATCCTCCCATCAGCCATCAGTGCGACGCTGGTCCCCAAACTCCTGCCATGCCATGGACAAGACTAAGGACCTGGTGTGCAATGGCGCGGCCTCTGGAACTCCAGGAGGCTCTGAGGATCTGGGCCCAGGCGCAGACCCCATGGACCAGAGACTCTGAAGGGTCCAGGCCTGAGGCTGCCTGGGATGGGTGCAGTGGCCTGGTATGAGGGTGGTAGGTGCTGTGTCCCTGGGGAGGTGCCTGGGGCTGGTTCACAGGGGTGCAGCCGGTCACAGAGGGAGGCAGGTGGAGGTTGATCCTCCAAGACCAGCACCCTGTGTACACTCAGTCTTCGACACCTTCCCCACCACCTCCCCATGCCCACCTCGAGAGCCAGCCCCTCCCTGCCTCATCACTGGGGGAGGGGTACTGTCTCTGGACCACGCTGGATGCATGCACCTACAACCATTTTCCGGGGCCCCCCGACACACCTAACACGCAAATAAAGCCACAGCAGAGCCCATGGGAGTGTGTTGAGTAAGAGCCACATTTATTTCTTAATTGGACAGAGCCTCAAGTGCACACACAGTACAGGAGCCTAGGGCTAACACTCGGGTGTAAGACATCGGGACGGGCATCGTGACGTCGGGACGGCAGCTATGACATGGGGTCTGGGGTGTGCCCACAGCAATCACATATGTACAAGCCAGGGACGCGCCCTCTGAGCCACAGGGGAACCAGGGGACGGACTAACTACAGGAAGCACAGGCCCAGGGAGAAACGCAGGTCGCCACAGCTGCTGTCCGTCTGGGGGACCGCACGGCCCGGCACCGGGGGTAAGGGAGTGTGCCTTCCGTGGTCCCCACATGGGTGAGGCTGGCATAGGACCAGTGCAGCAGCACAGTAAACACCTGTGACATCAGCCCCACCAGGGCCCCAGGTGCTGGGGACTCCAGGGACCAGGGTTGACAGGGAGGGCCACCTCATCACAGCCGTCCTGGGTGGGGGAGTCTGTGCCTGTGCAGCCAGTGAATGAAACATTGGCATCTTCTGAGCGATGACTCCCAGTGGGAGGCCTTGGACTTGGCACCCCTAGGCACTGGCCGTGTCCCATCAGATCCCAAGTGCTGGTCGGCCTGGAGCCCGGCATCCCCATCTATCAGCAGCCGCAGCGGAAGGAGCTCCCCCTTTCTGGTGGAGGATGGCTGCCCCCAAACCAAAACAAGCCCCCAGACTCGGCAGTATAAAGCATTAAATGAAACCATCTGAGGGAGACGGCTTTCCAGATCTGTCTCACCTTCCCCACTTAGCAGGAAGCAGCAGCCACACTGGGCCTGGCTGTCTCCCGAGCACCGCACCCCATGAGCACCTCCACACCAGCCCTCCACCTCACAGATGTGGAAACCGACTCCTGGGGAGCTCAAGGAATACAACTAACGTGATCCCTAGGTGGTTTCTGGCAGAGCGAACTTTTCAAGAAGCCAGGTGTCCTGACTCGGGCGGCCTCCTCTCACCATCAACTCTGAGTTTCTGGGTCCTGGCTTAGGCACTCCTCACTAGAGCAGGCCTGGAAGGAGGGAGTCGGCGGAGGCTGCAGTGTGGCTCTGGGTCCTAGCCAAGGCCAACACGGCACCTGGCTGAGAGGACACAGCCAGGCAGTCTCCATGGCAGTGGAGGCTTCTGAATTTAGGCAGCTCCCAGGCACCTCCACTCAGCCCACCCATGCCGCGAGTGCTCTGCAGGTTGGCTGGCCTCAGACACCTGCGACCTGGGGGGCACGCCCAGACCCTTTGGAGGCCACAGCCTCAGGCTGGCTGACCTGAGTTGGCTGTGGCACGGCCTGTGCCTCCTCTAGCCTGCCTGGGGCCCGTGGGGCTCCCACTCATCTCAGACCAGCGTGTCCTGCCCTGCCTCTCCTTCCTGCCTCCAGGCAGCACTGGATGCCGGAGCGGGTGCTTCTGCAAGAAGCTGTTCTGCATCCTCTCCTTGCTGCGTCTTGGTCCACTGCCTCCAGAGGTCACCCATGGGGAGCACAGGCCACCTGGCTTCTGAATTTTATTTTGGGATGTGAATCCTCACCTGGGAGATTTCCAAAGAAAGCTGCTGTGTCCTGTGTCCTGCCTTCCCAGGCGTGGCTTCCCGAGCCCTGATTCTCCCTCACAGAAACCCCCCATAAGCCCCTGGGAGAGCCTCCCAGGCAGGGGATGAGGGTGGCGGTGGCCACACCGCACCTGAGCCCAGGTACGAAAAGGCGAGCCCACAGTCCCAGCTCCCAAACAGGCTGGCCCAGGCAGGCAGCCACAGAGACTGCAGCCAGCATGGGCCCTGGCCTGCCCTGCACGCCACTCTCGGAGATGGAACTTCAGGGGCCCAAACAACCTTCCCAAAGGAAAACCTCATGCCAGAGCCTTCCCATGTGGTGTAGAAGGCCCATGCTCCCCCACTCCTGAGCCGCTGTCTCTCCCCCAGGCATGGGATTGGGGTCTCTGAGGCTCATGTCAGCATCACGTGGGACAGCCTGGGAGGGTAGGGGCCTCAGAACCAGTGGGGTGCTGAGTTTCCCCCACTCCAGGAGGCAGGATCTGATGAAAGTGCTGGGCCCTAGGTCTGGAGCACCAGACCCGATGTAACTGCTCCCACGGGCCACGGCGGGAGAGGGGCTCTGTTGCTTGGCTACTGTCTTTCCTTGAGCTAAAAAGAGACCAAATCGACCTGTGGGTGTGGGTGGGGAGGGCCCTAAAACCTCCCTAGGCCTCTGGACATGACTCCTATGACCAGACTCTCAGCTTGGGGCTGACCCCCGTCCTGTCCTGGGTGGCCCTCGGACATTGGTGTCTGCAGAGGGGGTGAAATGGGACAAGAACAAAGGGACTCCGCAGATGCAGAAGGGAAGAGCTCCCTGAAGACAATAACCACCAAGCCAGCCACCCTCCATTGCTGACCGACCAGGATACCCCCACCCCATGGGATTTTCTCAATGGGACTCACAGAAACTCTCTGCCCTGGGAACAAAGAGAGGAAAGTCTTTGCAAGAAACCTGCTAATGGCAGCATTTCTTCCCAGAAGCTGCCTTGAGCTCACTCCATTTCTCACCGCAGCTGAAGAGGCTGTGCCACAGCCCTCGACACCTAGACCGTCGCCCTGAATTCCGACCTTGCCTGACTTCCTGATCTCAACCCACCACCCTACCCTGATGGTCCGGAGACAGCACACAGCCCCAGAGTCTGCACACTGGCAGGTGATCCCGACCCCGCTCCCTCCCGGTCCCCGCCCAGGACAGATCACAGCCTGGGTGCCGTCTGCCTCATCTCAGAGCCAGAGCCGAATGTCACCCCTCACCCTTTCCTGGGGAAAGCTGCCGGAACTCTTCTTGGAGTCACACCTCAGGTGGCCACCCAGAAGAGATGTGTGTTCTCCCTCCCATCAGAGGAACTCACACCACCCTCCGTGCTGCGCAGACTTCAGGCACCAAAGAAACCCCCCCACCCTCCCACACATACACCCAGGACCCATGTGGCCATGGAGAAGCCTGGGGCCCAGGCGATGCACCCGTGCGCTAGCCCAAGGTGCCCCACTGGTCCAGACAGCTCCTCACTGCGGCCTTCCAAGGTGGCTGTCCCTGCCCTGCCTGTCCCTAGCAGGCTTGGGAGACACACGTGGGAACAAACGGGGTGGAGGTGGTTGGGGGTTCCATCTGAATATTACAGGGCTATGTGGAGGCATTAGAAATAAATACTTATAAATAGAACAAGTCTTATAGTTAATTTCCGAGTTGACTGTTTCAATGTCACTAACTAACGTATATTAATTATAAGTCTGTCTATGCTTAAAAAAATATTAGAACGGCAGCAAGAACCCCCGTAACCTGTGCCCTTGGCCCCCCCAGCCTCTCCCAGCTTGTTCCACCAGAGCACATTCTGCAAGAAGAACTGACACGCACAGCCTCTGCTGGGAGCACAGCTGGTCGTGTGGCACAGGTCCCCGGGCCTGGCATGGGCGTCCCCTGGGGGGTCGACCCAGTCGTGGGCTGTCTGGCAGGAGAGGGGCTGGGCGGCAGGTGACAGGACAGACGAGGATGAGGGAGGGGATGGGCTGGGCCTGCCGGCTGTCACGGGAGGGCTCAGGTTCAGACCCGCATCTGGGCAGACCTCCTTCTGGAGAGCTTAGACCTGCAGAAGAGTTGGGAGAGGCGGCGTGGTCAGGCCAGGAACACCTGCAGGCCATATCCACCGTGCCCTGCACAGGCAGGCAGCCGTGAGGGGCAGCCACAGACCCCATGTCCCCGCTGGTTCCCTCACCACCTGGGGAAGGGACTGAATCTCTGCTTCTGGTGTGTAGGACTCAGCCCACCCATCCCCTCCTGCACCCCGCTTTTCACATCCCTGCTGTGGGAGGGACCGGCTCCTTCCGCAGCCTGCCCAAGGGCACACGGTTTCCCCATGCCGAGGACACCGGGTTAGGATGTAATTTTGAAAGTATGGCCTGGGATTTATCACTCCACAAGAAGCCACGACTCAGAGGGAGCATTAATAGCCCTAAGGGCGTCCCCAGCCCACATAAGTGAGGGCAGGCCGCACTGCCTTCCACTGGCCGCACTGCTTCCCCAGGCAGCCTTGCAGGCAGGACCCCTGGCAGAGCAACTGCACCCTGCGGCTGGCCCTACTGAATGGTCCCCGCCAGGAGGGGATTGAGGGCAGGACCCCTGGGAGAGCAGTCTTGTCCTGCAGCAGGGCCCTACCAAATGGTCCTGGCCAGGAGCCGGTTGAGGGCAGGACCCCCATGGCAGCAACCTCGCCCTGCAGGCGGCCCTACCGTATGGTCCCGGCCAGGAGAGGGTTGAAGGCGTACAGCCAGTCATGCATGTCCTTGTCGCTGGCGGCCTGCAGCAGGATGCCGCGGTGTTCCGTGCACACCGCGAATGTGTTGGGTGTCTGCAGAGGGAGGCTGCTGGTGAGGAGGTGCCAGGCTCCGTGGTCAGCACACCACCCTCCTGCTTCCCAGGGCCCAGGCAGGCAGGGGAGGGGCACTGCCAGGGAAGTCCCAGGGAGGGGACACAGAGGGGACACAGAGGGTAAGGCTGACCCAGCCAGGGCTGTGACTGCCTTCTGGACGCATCTGCGGCCAGTGGTCCCAGGACACCCTCACTACTGCTATGCCTCCCCACGGGACGTGACTGCCCCTCATGGCCCCTGCTCCTGGGGACCCTGGCTGGGCTGCTGGTGCAGATGTGGGTTCACACCACCCACTCCCACCACAGGGAATCAAAAAACCATCTCGTAGACACTGGGGCCACCTCCAGATGGCTCAGAGAAACTTCTCCTCCAGCCAGCCTGAAGGAGTCCAGGCTCCGGAACTTGTCCAGGGCCATTCCAGCTTGAGGGGCTGGGCAGAGTAGGGGCAGGAGGGCTCCTCTGAGCCCCGTGGCTCTCCCATTCCTGCAGGGCTGGTGCCACCCACCTTGGGTGACTCCGGAGGAGGGGACATGGCTGTGGCCATCACACAGGAGAATACTAATGCTTGCCCTGACCGGAGTCCATCCCCACTAGCTGTCACCAGGAATATGCGCCTCATGGGCAGGCAGAGAGGCCTGGGGCAAGGACAGAGGATCCCTGAGGCTGAGTCCCTGAGCCCAGCCTCCGTGGAACAGGACGGAGTCTGGGGTGAGCAGATGGGCCTCCTGCTCTGACGCAGGGCTGCAGAGGATGGTGGCTCAGCTCCTGCCCTGCTAGGGTTCCTGGTGCCCGAGCCTGAGCCGGGCCCAGCCGCACCTTGAGCATAGCCTGCTGGTCCTCACTGTACTCCACCTGGGCAGTGGCCAGGTTGAGCACGAACCGCTCCACGGTGTCCTTGTCGCTGTTGTACATGTAGGCATAGGGGCGCCGCACCACCACGAAGCGCCTGGCCCAGCCTGACGTGTGCGGCTCCAGGAAGTGCAGGTACCCCTTCTTGGAAACGATCGGGCTGAGGGCAGAGAGAGCTGCTCGCCGGGGCCCTCGGTGGGGGCAGCGACTGACTCGGGCACTCACCGTCCACCACCCAGAGCTGGGACACAGCAGTGCCACCCACCTCCCCAGCCAGAAAGTGGGTCGAGGCATCGAAGAGCACCTGGCAGAACCCCAACCCAGCAGGCCGGAGACCAGACCACCAAGCCAGCTCTGGGCCTCAGCTTCCCCACCATAAAATGGAAAAACTTAAAGCAATAAGCTAAAGTTGCTGAAGGCTGTCACACTGTGCCCAGTGACCACGAGTTCCCCACCTGGGCCTTGGCTCTGACCCCACCCACTCCCCTGTGCTCTGTGCTGGTTCCCAGCCTAGGCATGTGGGTCACAGGGCCCTGCCTGATCTCCCAGCATGGAGCTGCCCCTCCATGTGGGTCAGGGGCAGCCTGCCTGAACCTCCAGTATGGGCGTCAGGCAACCTGTCTGTCTCCCCAAGTATGACGGTCCCTGTGCCCCCAGTATGGGGATCAGGGTGGCCTGCCTGTCCCCTGTCAGCACAGAGCTGGTGGCGGTGCTTTCCAGGGAGGCCCCACACACCTGACTCGGATCTCCTGGATGTCAGGGACCAGCAGGCGCTGGGGCTCCTTGTCTGTCTCTGTTGCCCGGGCAGGGGAAGGGAGCTTCTTGGAGTCGGCCTCTGGCAGCGGCTCGGGCTCTGGGCTGGCTGGCCGGGAGCAGGGCTGCGGGGTCCTGGGAAGTAGAGAAAAGTGCTGCACACTGCAGGCCTCCCTGGGCCTGGGGCCGTCTTCCCCCAGGGTTCACCCTCCTCAGAGCACCTCAGAAGGTGCAGTAGGGCACCTTCGCGGGGTCTCTCCAGCTGTGCCCACAGTGGGAGCTCCCGGGGCCCGTCCACCAGGACAGCCAAGCTTGTGCCCGATTCCAGGAAGTGCTGGGCTTGGTGGGGAGGGTCCCCCAGGAAACTTGGGGCCCAGCCAGGGAGCCTGTGCCCCACTCAACGCCCTTCTCCCAGTGGCTCTCCTGCCCCCGCCCCCCCCCCCCACCCTGTGAAAGCAAGGCCCCACGCGACTCGACCTGGTGGTGAAGGAGGCCTGCAGAAGACAAGGCCAGCTGATGCCACCGTCTTTCTTTTTTAAATGAAAATCTGGAACCCTTAAGGCACTTTAAAACAAGAGGGAAAAGCATCTGCCTGCTTCTGAATCGTACATAAGGGCTTCACACGGGATCTCTTCCAAATGCGGACCTGCAGGGGCCAGGTGTTCCCTCCGCAATACCGACTCTAAAGGCTCTCATGCCCTCTTTCGTAACCTTTTCTTCTTCCATTATTTTATGAGCACTGTCTCAGGAAAGGGGAGCTTTAGCTTATTTTCCACCCATTTCTGGTCTTCTTCAGGGAAGAGAACACACACACACTAGGATGGAGCTGGCGGGGCACAGGCACCCTCTGAGAGGGCCGCGGACTCCACTCCTCCAGGCCCTTCCCTCAGCCTGTGGCCACCCCAAGGCACTCAGCCATTGGGGCCCCCCCATTCTGTGCTCTCTGTGCCCGAGTCACGGCCACAGTCATGGGTCAGCCGTGGTGCCAGAAGCCACTCCGGGAGCCTGGAGCTCACTCACCTCAGGTCAGTGGCACCGTACCGCCCTTCAACCAGAGAGGGGCAAGTGGAGGAGGGGGTGAGAGTGGCCGCCCCTAGAGGGGACATCGATGGGTCCCGGAGCAGGGTGACAGACATCTCGGAGAGCTGCGGAGGAGAGAAGGCCTTTTTCAGGGGACACAGGGAAGGGGGGTCTCCGGCCCTGTGCCTGCGCTTACCCCACACCTGCTGCTTAGGGCACCCCACCCCTCCTACCAGCAGCCTTGGCTCAAAGTTGGCCAGCTCAAGACCCCTGGCCCCCTCCAGCCCCTGTGGCCCCTGGCTGGCCCCTCCCATCACTTCAGGCTCTGGCCTGACCCAGGCAGCCACCCTGCCAACGCCTCGAGGAGTGGGCTGGGTAAGCTCTGCCCTGCTGCCTCCTGCCCATGCCAGCGTGAGGTGGCGCTGGGTGATGCCATGGGGACAAGGAAGGCCATGGGCCAGGGCTGGAGCTCCATGCATAATGCAGCACAGCAGCAGTTTCCCAGGCTACAGGCGTGGGGTCGGTCCCAGGAGGAGGAGGGACAGCCAAGTGGGAGCTTGACTGACTGGGCCAGAGGCCACAGGGTGATGGCCAGACAGGGTGGGGGCCAGGAAGACAGCAGAAGCCTGCAAGCACATGGGTGCATCCCAGGCCACAGGACCCACCCGGCCCCTCACTCACATCCCCACCTCTCATGGACCCCAGGCCGACCCAGGGAAACCAGCCACTTAGGTATGAGGTGTCCCTCTGCACTGAGACGTGTTCCTAGGAAACTCTTAACTGCCTTTTCCCACTTGGAATGGGAGTTTTCCTCAGGGACCACTGCCTATGGGAGCCCGAGCCCTGTGGGGCAGCCTGGTGCAGCCCCTCTGCACCCACCTTGCTCTCGCTGGCACTGACGCAGACGTGGCTGTGTGTGTACTCTCTGTTGAATGTGTGCGTGAGCAGGCGCAAGCACTGTGGACAGAGCACACGCGTGGTCAGGGGCCAGGCCTCCCGGGACCCTGCTCAGACAGCCTTGCAGGCTCTTCTACGCACCCCTCCCCAGACACAGGTGGGTTCCGACGCCAAAGCACAGCGGGTCAAGGTGGGCAGCACCTCCACCCTGCCCAGGTCATCGGGTGAGCCCAGGAAGTCTCCCAGGGTCAGGCACCGGCTCAGGGCCTGGTGTGAGGGCCAGAGGCTGTGCTGCCTCCAGTGCAGGAGGCCTTCCCAGAGGCCCGTTCAGCCGCCAAAAGAGCCACTTGTGGGTGGAAATGGTGAGCTCCCCATCAGCACAGGTATTCAAGAGAGTGATTCATCGCTTGGGAAGGGAGGCTGCAAAAGGCACCCAACTTTCAGTGCAGGTGGGGTGCAGTCAGTGGGCAAGGGGACCCTAGGGACCCCTCAAGCTCCTAGCTCCTGGTGGTGCTAACCAGAGCAGCCATGGGCAAGGCTGGGTTGCTGGAGTTGCCCAGAAATGACTCAGGGCCCTTGAGGGCCTGGGGCTACGGCTGTACTGCCCACCAGCTGGACCCACCTTGACGGCCAGCTCCCGCTGCCTCTCGTTGGGAGCCTCCAGGGGTGATGGGCGGCCCTCAGCCGAGAGTGGGGAGGAGGAGCTGGAGGAGCCGTGGGACTCAGAGTCCTCGCTGAAGGCCGGGGACAGTGCCTCCGGGACAGGCCGCTGAGTGGTCTCCAGCTTCTCCCGCAGGAGCAGGTAGTGCCTAGTCTTCTCCACCTTCAGACAGGACACAAGGCCTTACCTGCTGCACCTCAGGGGTGACCTCTGGAGCTGTGCTCAGCCTCAGCAGCAGCATGACCCTCTGGGCAGACCCCGGAGAGCCCACCCTCCCCTGGGCTAAGACTGAAGACTGACAGCCCTCAGCTGTGAAATGAGAGAACAGACCCTGGCGCCCCGGGGCTGACAGCCCTCAGCCCCCACCCCAGCCCTGCCACCTTCATGGCCAGCAAGCAAGCTGCTCCTCTCGGACACATGCATCTCACGCGCCAGGTTCTGGGGCAGGGTTGTGCTGCCTTGCAGTGCTGGAGGCCTCAGGAGAGGGCCGAGGGGTGGGCAGAGCCCTGGCCTCACGCATCTCACACGTCACGCGTCACGTGTCACACACACACTCGGCCCGAGGCAGTGCCTAGATGCTGCATGTTGGTTTCCCTGATCAAAGCCGCAGAGGGCAGCCTGGCCCCGCGACTCTCCTTCCGGGTCCCTTTCTGGCCTCTGTCTATATGCCCGATAGTCTTCCTCAGCTAACTCCAGAGCATGCCTCTGTGCTACACTGGCCATGTTTCTGTCACGCACCACGCAGCCCCGCAGTGCACACTGGAGCATCACATGCTCCTCCTGCAGGTGGCTGTGACTCCCAACCAGCTGTGCTGCCCCCCAGTGGGCACCAGGCCCTGGGCCCTCTCCAGCTTTTGCTCTGCAGACAAAGCCACATGGACACCACCGTGCGGGCCTCATCCTCTGAGGCTGCCTCACCTCCTGCAGGAGGCTCAGCTTCTCCAGCTCCCACTGGTGGTCCAGAATGAGACTGTCACTCCGTGGCCTCCAGCCTGCCAGGTTCTCCTCGCCCCGGACATAGGCCACAGATGTGTCCAGGACTCGTCGGCGCCGGCGCTGCATCCCTGCATGGGGCACGTGGACATTCCACCCCTACCTGATGGGTGGCTGCTCCTCCCACCCACCCTAGAGGTCCGCCCATCTGTGAAGCTGTCTCCCCTCTGGAGTGGAGATGGGCTTCCCCTGGTCCTTGGTCCACCCTGGGGCCCAAAGAGCCATGTAGGCCTCCTCCATAGGAAGTTATCCAGCCCGGCATCCCATGGCCATCTCGGCTGTGCCCTGGGAACCCAAGGAAGCCAGCAGGCCTGACTCTCCTTTCTCGCTCTCCTCCCATCTCAGAACAACTCCAGAAGCCACAAGGTGAGTGCTTGGGTTCTGTGAGGGATCCCCCTGCAAATGGCAGCTTTGCTGTGGTCACCCCAAGTGGGCAGAGGTTGAGCAGGCCAGGAACCCACCCAGTGAGAGCAGGGCAGATACCTACCTGGGCTGCCCGCATCAGCCACGTGGCACAGGCTGAGCTCGTACACACCAGTCACACGGTTACTGTGGGGAGTAGAAGGAGTGACATGCAGTCACCAGGCCCCGCAACAAGGACACACAGCCAGCCTGGCTGCTGACTTGCCCCACTATCAAATGCACAGTCAGCCTGGCTGGGGTGGTGGGGTGTTGAGGTCCCTGAGCTACAGCCCCTGTTCAGAGTCCTCATCCCAGACTCCCTCCGGCCCCCAGAGAAAAGATGCATTGGCTGGTCTGGCTCAGGTGCCCATGGGGCTCTGACCTGAGGCCAGGCCCCCACAGCAGCCTCCACTTTGTCCCAGCCCAAGGGGGGCACAGGCAGCATGAGCACAGCATCTGGCATCTCCAGTCCCTCCAGGGCGTCGAGAGCCCCTCAGGCCCTATACCCCACAGAGCAGCCCCACTGTGCCCGGACAGATTCTGAGAGCACCTCGGCCACCCTCCCACAGACAGGTCGGTGGCATCCCACAATTACTGAGTGACCTCCAGAATGACCAGAGCCAGCCCTCAAGGACACTGGATCCTGACCCCCTAGCTCTTTCCTCCCAGCTGTGCCCAGTGTGAACCTGGACACCAGGTCCATGTGGCAGACCACAGGGAGACCCACTGAAGGTGGTCACGGGTGCCTGGTAGCCTCGGCAGCCCTGCTGTCAGGGCCCTGACATTCCGGCTCATTCTCCCCCACCCCCAAGAATGCAGGAACATGTTCAGCACGCAAGCACGGCTGGTGCTGGTGTTCGGTGTGTGGCTCCCCAAGGTGCTGACAGCCTCCAAGAAGAGCCACCCAGCAGGTCCTGTGGGAAGCTGTGTCCAGAGCCCCCTTCCAGCCACCGCCCACTTATCCAGCTCCTCCTTCAGTGCCTTGTGGGCAGTCCCATGGCACAGGTTCCTGTGGTCCTCAGGGAAGAAGGTCACCAGCGGCGGGGGGGGGAAGGTGTGGCCCCAGGATCACCCACAGGAGGCCCCAGGTGGGCACCCTGGGCCTGCCCCTCCTCCCATCCCCTGCAGGCTGGCCCTCAAGTCCCTCATAGTGGTGTCAGTGTCCCCTGCAGGAACCGTGGCCTCCACAGAGTCTTCATCTAGGGTGAGCAGGAGGGGACTGAGCGCAGGCAGCCAGCCAGGAGTGTGTCTGGGCCTCGCACACGGTGAACTGCCGGGTGGCCCAAGGACCGCTGCCAGGCAGAGCCCTGCCTGGCCCGCACCGAGACCAGGGTGGGAGTCCATATGGTCCTCACCCCTGGGAGCTTACCTCTCTGAGGCCCGAAGGCTCCCACTGCCAAAGAGGTTGCGGATGGAGCGCGAGGCTGGCAGCTTGGCATCACGGGAATAGAAGACCATGCAGAAGTCCTTGGTGACAACAGCCGGCTGGGTGCAGTTCTCCATCTGAAATAGGCAGGAGCGGGACTCAGGCACAAGGACACCCCGAGTGCCCAGGTGCCCTTCCAGCCTTCTCCTGGGGGCACAATGCCCAGCACCGACGGGCAGCCCCAGGGCCATCCCAGGGCCTCAGGTGTGGCCTGGACGCAGGCAGGAGAAAGTCTCTGCTCCTGCCCTCGAGAAAACCCCACCGGGGACAGGGAGCCACAGCTCTGTCCACCCCTGGGCTGCCTGAGGGACTGGTCTCCATGTGTGGGGACCCCGAGGGTCCCAGACATAGGCTCACTGCTCGGGCCTCAGCTGCCTCACCATAAAATTGGGGTGACCCCTCCCCGACCCTGGAATGTCTGTGAGGATCAAACCAGGTCTTGTTTGAATGTGCGCATTTTAACCCAAACACCACAGAAAATGACTTCCTGGTGGACGACACGCTAACTGCTGAACAGCTGGCCCCTTTGTCTTCCTGAAGTGGGGGCAGCTGCTGTGCATGGCTGAAGAGTCCCAAGCACGCGCTGGGAAGAGCTCTGCCAGCACCTCCTCACGGCAACCTCACCACCATCCGGTGACATGGGCACACCATCCCCATGTGAAGCCGGAATAATTCGGCTGTAACTAAGGAGAGGGGATGTGCTTGCAGATGCCCCTGCCCACTGCTCCCCACCCTCCCTCTCCCTCACTACTATGACCAGCAAGAAACGCCCACACTTCCAGTCACCTCTTGCACTTAGAAGGGAGGCCACAGCCCAGGTCTGGCCACGGCCTATGTACTGCAGACTCTGGGGGTGCTGTGGGGATGGAACACTTCTGTTTTTGTGCTGCCCGGAATGCAGACACAATGTCTGGTGGTGCTGCAGCCATCTTGCATCCCAAGGACAACACCCACACACTAAGTATGGTAGAGTGAGTTAACTGCCATTAAAAGCACATGGAGGATGGGTGCGGTGGCTCACACCTGTAATCCCAGCACTTTGGGAGGCCGAGGTGGGTGGATCACCTGAAGCCAGGAGTTTGAGAACAGCCTGGCCAACATGGCAAAACCCTGTCTCTACTAAAAGTTCAAAAATTAGCCGGGCATGGTGGCAGGCACCTGTAATCCCAGCTACTTGGGAGGCTGAGGCAGGAGAATCGCTTGAGCCTGGGAAGCGGAGGTTGCAGTGAGACTGCGCCATTGCACTCCAGACTGGGCGACAAGAGTGAGACTGTCTCAAAAAAAACAAAAACAAAAACAAAAACAAAAAAAAAACAGCACATGGATTTATGGATTTATGGATTCAACCTTGCAGTCCAGTTTTTGTTTTTGTTTTTTAAAGGCACACAAATTTAACCCAGGGACTTGAGAACTAGAGAAGTCGTCTGGGTCATATGGGGTTGTCCAGAGCTTACAAGAACCTCAAGCTTCAGGGGCTGAGTGGTTTTGGTGGAGTGCCTTGGCATAGGTGCCTTGCCTCGATATAAGCGGAGAGTGTCATGTAGATTTTCTCTCGATAAGGGGTGACCCGGTTCAGCAGGAGAGAGTTGTGCATGGAGCTGTCCCACGCAGCCTCAAATTGGTAAAAGGTCCTGAAAGGAAGCAGAGACAAAGTAGAAGTTGATGGCGTGGGGGCTGCTTTCAGCCAGGCCGGGGACATGCAGACAGACAGAGCGACAGACAAGGGGCAGCCGCAAGGGAGCGGCTGGGGGCACAGGCTGGAAGCCCGGGCGGCGGTGCCAGGAAGGACAGGTCCCTCCTTACTCAGGACCCAGAGAGTGGGGTCTCTTGGATGCCCCGATGGGGGTGAGCCCAGCATTTTCCCAGCTCCACCACAAATGGTGCCCCAGCTGTCACGCTGAGGCTGGAAGGAGAGGAGGCGGCAGGGAATGAGAACAAGAAGGGCAGAGAGGGAAGGGAGGAGGGAGGCAGGACAGGGAGCTGGGATGTGGGGAACACAGGGAAGGGAGAGGGGAGGACAGGAGGAGAGGACTCAGGCAGGGAGGAGGGGAAGGACAGAGGCAGGGAGGGAGAGGGCAGAGCCTGCGCGGGCCCACCCCAGCCTCAGTCTGAGTAAGGAGGCGCCACCATCTCTCCCTGGACCTGAAGGGGACCTGCCCGGGTTTGCCAAAAACCTCCATGGTCCATCTCCTCTGACAATGGACTCACCCTTGGTCCATTGGGAAGAGGAAGGCCCCGGGGGGAGGATGCTTGGCATGGAGGCAGGGTGGCTGCTGCAAGGCCGTGTGCAAAAGCGTCTCTGTTAGCACACGGGAGACAGCGGCGGCCTCGCTGTGTTCCTAATATCCAGCCTGGAGTTATGATGAGCACAGCCTGAGCCAGCCACCCACAAACCCTGTCCCAGGGTGGCTCAGGGCCAACCCCAGGGGCCTGGGATTTTACATCCCCATGGGGTCGAACCACGTTCCGCAAACACCTTGGGTGCCCTCTGCTCCAGAACAGGGTTTTCTGTTACGTGAGAGTTCCTGTTTTCAGCCCTCTGGATGGCAGAGTGACTGAACTACTTCCTCAGGCCTGGTGCTCACAGGGAGGACTGGTCATACCCGAGGTGGACAATTTGCCTGAATCCAGAATGTGGCTACTCTGCAGACCCTGAGCAGCATGTTCAGCTCGCCCACCCCGCCATCCACCCAGCCTCACCCAGCTCCCCTCCAAGCATCCTCGCAAGGACACAGTTCAAAGACATCAACACACACAGCTGGGCGGCCACGCAGGCTCCAAGGCGGCCGGGCCCCTCCCGAGACCACGGTGGAGCACAGGTGGCACCAGGCTGCCCTGTCTACTGCACACATGGTCTGGGACGCAGGGCATGGATCTCACAAGTCGGGGGTGTGGAAGGAAGCAGAAGGACCAGGGAGGGCTGCTGTTGGACACATGTCACCGAGGAGCAATCCTGGGAGAGTGAGGACAGCGGGTGGTCAGAGAAAGGGCGTAGAAGCAGGCAGACGCCGAGGAGAAAGGAACTCGGAAGAGCAGAAGAGGACAGACCAAGCAAGGGCGGAAGAGAAAAGTGAGCTGTACCTAGTGTCATTTCCCAATGAAACGCTAAAGGTGGAGGCAGCCAGGACACACACGTACACATACAGAAGAAATGGAGATGTCAGAACAAGCACCAGCACAAGGCCCAGGGCAGAAAACTTAAGAGCTTGGCAGGTGCGCGCCGGATCTCACGGCCCCCAGGCTCTCGCTGCACACAGGGCTGGGGTGCAAGCCCCAGGTGGAGCCCCTGGCCCTGGCCCTGCAGACACCCCCTTCCCTGGGGTCTGCAGTGAGAGCCTTGCGTCTGTCCTCAGCTGGGCCAGGTGGATGCCCAGAAGCCAGGACAAAGGCCTGGAGGGATTTGCTCCTCTCCTGGAACATTGCGGGATCCTGTGGAGGGTCAGGCCTGCAGGCCAGGGCTGGAGCCACTGCAGCCTGGCCTAGAACAAGTGCCTCAGACCGCTGGAATGCCACAGAGCCACTTCACGGCTGTGTGGCCTCAGGATGTCGCCAACAGCTCTGTGCCCCATTTCCTTGTAAGTACCATGGGGCAGTAATTGCCCCTACCTCAAGATGTCTTGCAGATTAAATGAGCTAATACTAGAGCGCGATGAGAACAGAGCCTGGAGCTTGTACACATCAGCATCACTATCTGGAACATGTCAGCACTGCTGTCTGGTACACGTCAGCATCGCTGTCTGGTACACGTCATCATCACTGTCTGGTACACGTCAGTGTAACTATCTGGCACACATCACTATCTAGTACACTCTAGCATCCTCATTACTTCTATGCACTGGGTAAGACCCAGCCTGCGGGTCCCACCAGCCCTGTCTCTCCTACTGGGCCCAAGCATTCGGTCCTGTGCTGGACCCTCTGTCTTCTGCCTCCAAAGTCCCTAAAGGGCCTCAGCTTGCTTCTCTTCCCCTTCCTTCTCTTCCATCTCCGTGTGTGCAGACACAGCCCACCTGCCCCTCACCCCTGGGCCCCAGGATCAGAACCAGCAGGTCTTTCCCAGCATCAGCACCTACTCCCTTCTGTGTGCCCTTCAGAGAGCACCAGGTCCTCCCAGCCCAGGCACTCCTCATTCATCAGGAACCACGTCCCTGCCCCATCCTGGGGCTCCTTGGCCCCTGAGTGGGACACAGCAAAGGAACAAGCCCAGTGAGGCAGGCAGGACCCCAAGGCCCAGCCAGGGGCTGCTCCTTAGGAGCAAGTGGACTCTGCTGGAGCCAGGCCTGGGGCTGTAAGTAGAACATGAATCCACTTCCACATGAGGCCCACAACAGCCCCCTTGGGGGTCCTAGCAGAGAATTTCTCAGTTCAGCTAGTATGTGGCTTTGCCCTGCTCAGACCCCAGTGGACTAGAATCTCTCTGAGAACCTGACTGTGGTGGAGTCTCACCTGCGAGCTGGGGAGAGAATGGTGGAAGGGAGCCTTACAGGACTGTGTGCACAGCAGGGATGGGCCCTTTCCAGACCACTGTCCCCTCCCCCAGGTGCCAAGATGGCTAGCCGGACCAGGGTCTGACATGGGCACAGCCATGGTGCTGCTCCTGGGTCATTTCCAAACTGCTGGTCAGCCCCAGAGGCTTCCCACTGTGCCCAGGGGAGCTGCACCCTAAATGCCTCGCAACCAGCCCTTGGCCCACATCCTGCCTGGCTCCACCTGGTCACAGGCAGCAGACCTTGGAATCTCGGGCCAGGAGGGTCCCTGGCAACACTCCTTAGTCCCCCTATGCCCCTCAAGCCTCTACAAAGGGAGGACAGGTCTTACCCAGATCCCAAGTGAGATTAGAGGAGACAACAGCTGGTGGATCAGGGAGGAGCAGGCTGGCAGAGTAGCAGCTCACCCACACAGGACCCACATGGGACCCACATTGCCAGTTGGGGCCCACCGGGCTTGCAGGGCACAGCATGGGAACCACTGATGGGTGCCCTGTGATCATACAGCAGGAAACCAAGACCCAGGGAGGCTGAGAGGTGGCCAAGATCACCCTGCCATGGCAAAAACTGGAGGATGTGGGCTGGGAGGGCCTTGGAGACCACTCCAGGACCCCCACTCCAGGAGTAGGCACGAGGTTGCTCCAGGCCCTGTCCCCTGAAGCCCCCCTCACTCTATCCCACGTGACAGCTCCCAAACCCTCAGAATCATCACAAGAGGAAACATGCAGCCTGGATGTGGAGGCCCAGGGTCTCCAGGGAGGTGATCTAACAGGCTGAGGCCACATATGGCAGCCAGGGCTGACCCTCCTTGCCCAAAGGGAACATGATCCCAGCAGGAGACTTGATCCGATGTGAACACACAGCTAAGAGCAGGGGATTGTGCTTGAACCCCGACCTCACGGATATGGTTCACAGGATCTGGACATGACACAACACAGTCATGTGGCACCATCCACCAAGCAGCCCAAGAATGGAGCAGAGAACACAGGCAGCCCATCTGTCTCTGGGATGAAAGCTGGATGCAGCATTCGCACAGGGCCCAGCCAACTGGAGGAGGCTGGGCCAGGCACCCCTGAGGGCCACAGCATGAGCCTGCTCTGTAGCCTCTCCACCTCCAGCCTGAGTCCTGGTCAGTACTGGCCCCACCCTCCAAGCCCCCTGAGGGCAGCTGCAGGCTCCCTCCCGGCCTGACTGAGCCCTGCCCTGGGCTCTGTCCTGTGGGGAAATGTACAGCTGGGAAGGCTGATGTTGCCCGTTAAAGCTCGAAACCTGGCCTGAGGGCAAATCTGCAGTAGATCCACACAGAGACAGGAGAGATTTTACAGCTAGGAGAAGGAGGTGGGTGGAGTCAGGAAGGTGCCTGGAGGAGGGCCCATTGCAGCTGGATTTCAAAGCCCACCAAGGACTCAGACATAGGGGCTAGGATGGTGGGCATGCCAGATGCCAGGTATGCCAGATGCCAGGCACGGACTGAACAGAGGCAGGGAGGGGGTGGGGGCACAGCTGGAGAGAGCTGCATCCTGTCCCCACAGGCTTGAGGAATGCACGGACTTTGAACAACATCGGATGCGGCTCTGGCCCGGGCTCCACCAGCAGCGCTGGGCTGCAGCCGTTGACACAGCCAGAGCTGGTGCCCCGACCGCATGCCACCCCTGAAGTTGTGCCAGCTGGGAGACAACCAGCATGTCACTGCTCCCCACCACCTCCACCAGACAGCATGGCCCTGGAGGTCACTGTCCTCAGAGAAGGAGAATCCTAGACCAGATCTGGCCTCAGAGGCAGTGCAGGTCAGGGGCTCGGCCCTGACCGGGAGCTGCCTTTTCCACTCTCCCCTCCACCTCTGCTCATGGGCTCCTTTTGTGCCCCCAGCTCAGGCAAGCTCACTGTTTTCTGGTGAGCCCTCCCCACTGGGAAGACCCCCACAGTCCCCCTTGCCCTGGCTGACACTGTCGCTGGACTCTGGCTCCAGAACCAGGGCCAGCAGTCCCCATCACTGCTGTGCCACAGGGCCAGGACACAGCCTGCTGGGTTAGTGTCTGCTATGGGGATTGGGGGGTAAGGGATGAAGGAAGGAGGGGAGGAGGGGATGAGGGAATAAGGGAATGAGGAGAGGAGGGAATGATGGATGAGGGGATAACGGATGAGGGCAGGAGGCTTGAGGGGAGGAGGGGAGGAGGGATGAGGGATGAGGGGAGGAGGGGAGGAGACTAGGAGAGGAGCGGATGAGGGGAGGAGGGGATGAGGGGAGGAGGGAATAAGGGGAGGAGGGGATGAGGGATGGGGGAGGAGGGAAGGAGGAAGAGGGGAGGAGGGGAGGAAGAAGGGGGAGGAGGGGAGGAGAGAATGAGGGGGGAGGGATGAGGGGAGGGGAGGAGGCGAGGAGGAAGAGGGGAGGAGGGGATGAGGAAATGAGGGGGTGAAGGAGTGAGGGAGTGAGGGGGTGAGGGAGTGAGGGGAGGAAAAAATGAAGGGAAGAGGGGCGGAGGGAATGAAGGGAGGCATGATTAGGGGGTAAGGGGAGGAGAGGGTGAGGGAATTAGGGAATGCAGGGAAGAGGAGGTAAGGGATGAGGGGGTGAGGGGAGGAAAGGGTGAGAGGAGGAGGAACTGAGTGAGGAAAGAGAGGGTAAAATGAGGGGATGAGGGAATGAGGGAGGGATGAGGAGATGAGGGAATGAGGGGAGGAGCTAATAAGGGGATGAGGAGTTCGGGGGTGAGGGAAGACAGGGTGAAATGAGGGAATGAAGGAGGGATGAAGGGATGAAGGAGGGATGAGGGGAGGAGGGGGGATGAGGGAGGGATAAGGGGATGAGGGGATAAGGGATGAGGGGATGAGGGAGGGACGAGACGATGAGGGGGAATGAGGAAAGGATAAGGGGATGATGGGGGATGAGGGTATGAGGGAGGGATGAGGGTATGAGGAAGGGATAAGAGAGGGATGAGGGATGGATGAGGGAGGATGAGGGAGGGATGAGGGTATGAGGAAGGGATGAGGGAGGGACGAGGGGGAATGAGGGAGGGATGGGGAAGAGAGGGGATGAGGGAGGGATAAGGGGATGGGGAAGAGTAAGAGATGAGGAATGGATAAGGGAGAGATGAGGGTATGAGGAAGGGATGAGGGAGGGATGAGGGTATGAGGGAGGGATGAGGGGGAATGAGGGAGGGATGAGGGGATGAGGGAGGGATGAGGGAGGGATGAGGGGATGAGGGAGGGATGAGGGGATGAGGGAGGGATGAGGGAGGGATGAGGGGGAATGAGGGAGGGATGAGGGGATGAGGGAGGGATGAGAGGGTGAATGAGCTTCCTGGCCAGGCTCTGACCCGCCTGGACAGACTTTTCCTGATTTTGCCTTTAATCCCACAGGATGTGGCTCACATGAGTGTCTTAGTCACACGTGAAAGATGAATGAGTGCGTGGGTGAATGTTGCGGCCCCACCAATGGCACAGCAATGCCCAGAAAACAGCTCCTAAATTAGAGCCCAAGCTGATGGGCTCCCCAGACCCAGATCTTTCTGAGCATGGGGAAACTCCCAGAGGCAGGCCAGCTGACTCCAGGACCAGCTAGCACAATGCCATCTCCTCCTCCTGCAAGCCCACCAGACTCACTGCAGGGAGAGGGAGGAACCTGCTCAGTCCCTGCAGGGCTGTGCTCCCTCCTCAGCGCAGCCACCATCACAGGGGTCCCTTGACAGGGTTTCTGCTGCATCCAGGTCCCCAGGGAGAGCTGGTGCGGCAGACTTCGGAAAAGATCTGTTCATGGAAAGAGGTGTGTGTGCACGTGCTCAAGGGACCATGCCAATGGGGACTCTGGCCCTGCCACCCCTGGGCAGAGTCTTCTCCTGGCCACAGTCCCTCTGCCACAGTTGTCAATCATCTGTCATGACCCATCGCAACATGACCTGACAAGGATGTGGCCTCAGAAAGTGCTGGCCAAGCCCCACTGCCCTGGGGCTCTGTGCCAGGAGCGGCCTCGCACCTCACAACTACAGGGCTTAAAGGCCCAACATTGGTCTGAAAGGCCTTCTGCTGCTCAGTTCACTTCACAAACGCCACCCCACAGGATAACTGCCGTGACGCTGGCCACAGTCATGCAGGGACCCAGGAGCAGGCAGCCTTGATCTTCCATTCGGAACGGACTCGAGTTCTCACCAGTGCCTGGATTAGGGACTTGGAGGCCCTCCATCCCCAAGGTCTCGCCGACTCCCTGCCCCAGGCTGGCATGGGCAGGGGCCTCACTGCAGCCGGGGAAAAGGGAGCCTCCTGCTGGACAACCTGAGTCTGGGACTCTATGGTCTCTTCATGAATTCACCACCCGCCACTTCCACAAAAGGATGCTCGGTGGCCACGGCCAGAGGAGCGTGGCTGGAGCCACTGTCCCTCCTCCTGGCCTGGCCAGGTGAGGGAATCACGAGAGGCTGTGGAATGTGCCCGAGTGTGAGGGTCTCCTGGGCTGGATCCTGTCTGCCCTTCCCCAACCCCTGTGCTCATGGCTCTGCCTGCTACAGCCCCTTGTAGGGAGAGGGGAGCGGGGCTGGTCCTCACAGGGTGGTGCAGCCAAGGGCAGCGGGCCAGCCAGCAGCGTGCGGGACGCCGAGCCCATCCACAGGGCAGGGTGTGGCGCGGGGCGGGCAAGGCTGGGGCAGGAGGAGCAGGAGGCCAGCCAGTGTCTACTAGGGAGCAGGAAACTACAAAGCAGCCAAAATCAGGAGTGGGGGAAGAAGGGACTCAGCCAAGAGGACAGGGTGGGAAAGCAATAAAGAAATCAAACCAAGATTCCAAGAGAATAAAAAGAAAGAAGACGGGAGGAACAGGAGGACAGGTGAGCACGTGTGTGAGGAGTCCAGGAAGCTGGAAGTTAACTTCTCAGGGGCATGGGGGGCGGTCAGGGGAGGAGCAGGGAGGAAAGAAGAGGCTGAAATGAAACCAAGGGTAAACCAAGGGTCACAGATGATACCTAGGTATGTCCGAATCAAGAAACTGCCTGCAAAACACAAACAATCACACGGTTAGTGAGGGCCGGGCAGCGCAGCGGGAGCGGGGCGGGGGACAGGCAGAGGGAAGCGGCCTGTGGCCACAGGCCCACTCTGAGCCAGGGAGGCTGCAAAGCGTGGGGCCTGGGAGCGGGCAGGAGGCAAGGCCATGGAAAAGCGCATGGAAGGCTGAGGCCCCAGGCTGGAGCCAGAAGCCGGGGCTACTGAGCCTCTGCATGTCAGGGAGAGAGGCCTTGGAGCAGCCCGGCCCATCATGGGGCTGAGGACACCGGCACCGTCCATGGCACAGGAAGGCCCACTGACCTGGTCAGCCAAGCCACAGGACGGTGCCTGCCTGCGGGTGCCAGCAGAGGACAGTCCCCAAGACTGCTCCAGGGCAGGGCTAGGGGTGGGAGCTGCCAGCACGGGCAGGAGCCAAGCGAGGGCCAAAGCCGCTTAGGGGAGGCCACGCCCACGCAACGCGCCTTCCTCCTTTCTCAGACCCAGGGCCTTGACCCCAGAACAGGGCTGCATCAACCCCAGAGGCACCCTGGGACCGGCCTCATGTCTCAGCCCTCAGGGTGTGGGGCCAAAACCCCTTCAGCGACAGGTTTTCAGGCATCCAGGAACAGGGTGGCCTGAGGTCCAGCCATGAGCCGCTCCCTCCTACATCACCCATGGCAGCTGGTCTTCTGAGGAAGACCTCAGAAACTCAGCCCTCTGTGCAGAGAGATAGCAGGTGGGGTTGGGGGGCTGGAGCCCCTGCCCACCCCACCCCAGGAGCTGCCTGGGCTGAGGGGGGGTCAGAGGTCAGGAAAATAAGGTAATGAGGTCATCTCCCAGGCTCCAAAGCACATCTCACATAGCAGACCTGCCTTTCTGGGCCCCACCCCCTACTCCAATTCCTGGTCCCCCATGGCCCAGGCACAGCAGCCCACGCTCTACAGGCAGTGCCCGTGCTGGGGGCTCCAGGCCTTCTCCACACCTCACCAGGGAACATTCTCATGGCGGCAGGAGAAGCAAGGCACGAGGAAGCCCCAAGCCCCGGCCCATCCCACCTGGTCTGCCTCACCTCTCCCTCTCCCAGACGTGTTCCCCCCGTCATGGCACCACCTCCACATAGAACACCCCCCGAATTCTCCACCCTCCTGTGGACATGAGTGCAGGGCAAGTTCCCTCTGGAAGGCCACAGGCAGGGCTGGGACCAGAGCTGCATCCACCCTGCCCAGGTCTGTGCCCAACCCCCACCCCCCACTGTTCAGCGCTGTGCCCACCCTGACTATCCAGCTGCCCCCTGCCCTGGCTGCCCCTGCAGTGCCCTCCTTACTGCAGTGCTAAGCCCCGATAGCCCACTTTCTGGGTGTTGCTGATGAAACCAAAGCTTTGTGTGGACCCAAGTCAGAAGAATAGGAGACGACGCCCGCCAGGACCCTCCTTCCTTATGACCCTGACCCTCCTTGCAGGGAGGCCCTCAAAGACGTTTTCTTACAAACACAGCCGTGGAGACACCCGCGGCTTCAGCTCTGAGGGTCCACTCTGGGCTTGTGCATCATGAGCCAGGTCGAGCCCCCAGGGAGCAGCCAGGACTGGACACTGGAGCCCCCGCCTCACTTTCCCCAAGCCCCTGGAAGGCAGCGTCTGGGACGCAGTGGAGCCCACGGGACGTCCCCACCCACCAGGGCTGCCCCTGGCAGTGCTGAGCCACCTGCCCAGGCCAACCGCAGGGGCTGCCTCCCTCTCCCATCCCCTAACCCCAGCAGACCCCGATAGGGCTGCCACAGACATCCCGGAGCACCAAAACCCCAGCCTAAATGCGGTCGGGCTGGGACCGCCCAGACTGTGGGGTCTTGGCCGTGCAAGGAGTGTAGGAAGGAGCAGCCTGGTGATGAGGGGCCTGTGCCAAGCAGTGCCTATGGGCGCCCACCCCAGCTGCTCCACCTCTAGCCCCAGGATGCCTGCCAGAGGCCACTGACTCATCCACAGCAGCATGGTCCTTGGACATACAGCCACTTGTCCCCACACCACCCAACCACAAAACTCCCGAGGACAGAACTCAGCTCATCTTCCAACCCCTGCACTGGCCCCTCTGCTTGGTGATGAACAAATGGGCATGGGGATGCCTGAACCAGCAACGAGGTGCACAAAGGAGGAGCCAGGGGTGCAGAGGCCACCAGCCCCTCACCGCACAGCTCCTGCAGGTGCCAGGAGGGAGGGCTGGGAGAGCGTTGAGCGGGTCACCTTGTGTGGCTGGACCCTGTGCCAGGTTGGCTGAGGGCCTGGCAGGCTGGGAACATGCCCTGGGCCCTGTCTCCAGGGAGTCTCGGACTCACCGGTCATCTTGGGCTGGGTGGATGTATCCGGAAGAGAGGATGTTGAGAGACAAGATGTTGGGGTCGATCAGGGACTCATCGGTCTCTGGAGTGTTTCGGATGCGGCCTGCAGAAAAGGCAACGGGCCACAGGTCACTTCCCAGGGGGCAGGTGGGACCCTGGGGGGCTGCCTCAGGTGGGGGTCCTGTCAGCAAGCCAGCTCCCCACATGGTCACTAGAGCATCTGTCAAAAGCGGTGCCAGGGGGAACAGGGAGGCCCTGCAGGGTCCTCAGCAACCCAGGTGCCATGTGCAGTTACTGCTCCACAGTCTTTCTTGTCTGTCTCTCGGCCACAATGAACACCCCCGTATACACACACTGACAAATGCAGGTGCTTAGCCTGGAAACCATAGGCCTTCCCGACTGCTAGAAAAGGAAGGCTAAGCAAGACACAGAGGAGGAATGTTCCTGCTTCTTCTTACACCAAAAAATCATGATAATAACAAGGAAAGGGAGAGAGGGAGGGAGGAAGGGAGGGAGGGAAAGGAGAGCAGAGGAGGGGAGGGATGGGAAGGGAGAGGAGAGAACACTATCTGTGCCATAAAATCTCTTCTTACAAGGGGCATTTCCAGGAGAGCCCGCTAAGTTGCATGCACTGGGGGTGCCTGTCTGTCTCTGTGAAAGAAACCAGAGCCGTTATCAGGCAGGAAAACTGTCTAGTGGCTTCACCTAGTAATTTCTTGGCCAGACAGTGACAGTTCTGCTCATTCAAAGGAGTAAACAAACACATGTACATTTTCTTTGTTGCACCAGGAAGGAACGGCAGCCTTCCCTCTCCACCATGCATGGACAAGATAAAACCCAGGACATGCTAGGATTTTGTGTTGATGGGTGCACACTGGGCCTGCCCCATCCCATTGCTGGAACTCTGACCCATGACTTTGCAGCACTTAGGTCCTGGGAAGAGGCAAGTGGATCCCAGCAAAGTGCCCTTCCCCACGCCAGGGCCCTCTGGGTCCATGCTGGGCAGCGCCCATGGGAGGGAAGAGGCTCAGCTGCAGGGATTGCTGCCTGGGCAGAGCCACTCTCAGCCCTCGGGGAGGGGAGCGCAGCTGCTCTCAGCCCTTGGGGAGGGGAGCGCAGCCACTCTCAGCCCTCAGGGCCTGCACTTAAGCAGTGTTCAGCCTGCTCTGCGTCTGACCAAGTACCTGGCCCACAAAACTGACACCCATGAGCCCACTGGTCTGGACAGAGTGCCAGGGGTTGGGCTGGGGTCCTGACCCTCTGTTGTCTGCACTTTTACTCCCTCCCCTGCCTCAAAGGGTGCACCCACCCACTGCTCATGGACACCCGGGGTCTCTCCTCGACTTTCATCCCTTTCGCTGACCCTGTGCCCAGTCCTGTCCAACTCACAGGGCTGGAAAGTCCCATGGCCCTCTTGGGAGGGATGCTGAGCTTGGAGAAGGCTGTGAACAGGGAGACTGGGTCCCAGGTGAGGAGCAGGAGAGAGGCTAGGTGCTCCCCAGAAAGTGACTTGGCTGCTCTGTGCCCTGAGTCCAATCACAGGGCTGCTCAGTCACAAAGCCCAGAGAGGCTGAGCCCAAACCCCTTAGCCTGAAGGTGAGCATTGGGGTTCATACCATATCTCCCCAAATCCCTTTAAATAGCATCTCTGATCACCCAACCCCACATGAACAGACACTCCTGTTGGCCTTTTTTAGAAAGGAGGTGGGGAGAAGGTGGATCTGAGCAGGCGGGGCCTGAGTGGTGACAGACCCAGGCCCGAAGGATGCGTCCTTTCAACCATGCAGATCCAGCTTCCCCTCTCCCTTCTCTCCTGTCTGCCTTGAGGGAAGTGAGACCAGGGCTCAGAATGTGAGGGCAGTGCTGCCCCGGGGATCATTCCTCAACTACCGTGTGGCCGGGTCCATAAACCAGCTGTGTATTTGCTTACGTTCTGCCTATAAATCAATTCACTCTTTTTAGGCTTGCCCTAAACAACCTCTGAAAGGAGGGTTTGGGTGCTTGTTCCATGACTTTCTGATTCATGTGAAATTAGACACAAAACTTGTAAAACATAAGCATGTATCCTGGTGTGCCTGGAACCTCCTGTCTACAGTCCTGCACTGGGACACAAGGTGACGGGTCCAGCCTCAGGGAAGTGACCTTGAGCAGCCACCCAGCCCGGCCATGGCAATGTCTGGGGTAAGGCAGGGCTGGGCTGGCCTCATGCTAGTGACACGCTTGAATGGATGACTGTCTGCCTCCTTGAATGAAAACTGAGAAGACAAATTCTTTCCGCTTTAGAAAAGGAGACATTTGGTGGACCCGAGTTCAAAACATGAGGTCATGGAAGAAAAGAGTGTAAGATCCTTGGTGATGGTTATGGGAGGAATTGTGTCCCCGAAAAATATACGTGGAAGTCCTAACCTCCAGGACCTTCAAAGGGGACCTTATTTGGAAGTAGGGCTTTGCAGAGGTGATCAAACTGAGTAAAGATGCAGTCAACCCTGGAGCAGGATGGGCCTCTAATCCAACCTGCCTGATGTCCTTAGGAGAAAGGGCCACAGGAAGACACAGGACAGGAGAAGCCTGCGAAAATGCAGTGATGCTTCTGCAGGCCAGGGTCGCCCAAGATGCTGGCCACCACCAGGAGCTGGAAGAAGCAGGGAGGGATTTTCCCCAACAGGTTTCAGAGAGAGAGAGAGCGCCTCTTGCCGGCACCTTGATTTTGGACTTCTGGCCTCCAGAAGTGTGAGATGATAAATGTCTGCTGTTTTAAGCTACCTGGTTTGTGGTATTTTGTCATGGCAGCCCCAGAACTCCAATACACTGATTAAACAGAAATTTGCAGATCGTCACCCAGGTCCAAGGCTCTCCTTTTCAGGTGAGGAAGTGAGTCACAGAGAGATTATGTGACCTGGCCAGGGTCACGCAGCAACAGACGCAGAGGTGTGGTTAGAACCCGGGCATCCAGCTCAGGGCCTGTACTCTTCCCACCAGCTCAGCCCCACCCACCAAGGCAGCCCCCACACCGCACTCACCCACGACCAGCTCGCGCACTTCCTTCCAGCGGATATGGCTGCCTGTCTCATGCAGTAGTGTCACCGTAATCCGTCGCTGGATGCCCTGCCGGTGCCAGGTGAGAGGATATGGTCAGACGGCTCAGGGGGCTACGTAGGGTGAGGGAGGGGGACACAGGCAGGGTAGGGGCAGGGAGAGGCTCACACCTGGTGGGGTGGGGGAGGGGAAACAGGCAGGGTAGGGGCAGGAGGGGCTCACACCTGGTGGGGGTGGGAGAGGGGGGAACAGGCAGGGTAGGGCAGGAAGGGGCTCACACCTGGTGGGGGTGGGAGAGGGGGGAACAGGCAGGGTAGGGCAGGGAGGGGCTCACACCTGGTGGAGGAGGAAGGTCCCCATGCATGGCATGCCCCCACGGTGGTCCACCACGGCCGGGATGTAACTGGAAGAGAGAGACACATGTGAGGAGCGGCCAGCCCCTCCTCTCTGCCCTCCCCGCAGCACAGGACACAGTGGACGGGAGCAAAAACAGGGAAAAGTCAGCAGCTCCCTCTGGTGAAGATCAGGTGGTCTGATCCAATGGAGACCATGGTCAGCTGAGCACAGAAACCCACCAGGCCTCCTTGGCTATCACCTCCCAGCCCTGCCCACTGGACTGGCAGGGTGTCCAACACGGAGACACGGTATGGCACAGCCTGGCCCCTCTGGGCTGGATCTTTGTAAGTTCCCAAGGGTCCTCTGCTTCCCCTCATGCCCTGCAGATCCGCAACCCAAGGCCAGAGGATCCAGAGGAAATCCCAGCAGATGGGCTCGTCTTCTCCAACATCTAAGGCTCCTGTCCCACTCTGGGCAAGGATCCGAGTCTCCACCAGGCCCCACTCTGAGCTGCCAGCCACAGCCCAGCTCCCAGCTGCCCCCAGGGCACCAGGCAGACCCCCACTGGCCTCCACCCTGGGGCCCTGGAACCTGCCTCCCCAGGGCCTCAGGGCTCCCCTCCCACCTCCCTCAAAAGTCCCTTGATCACTTTGTAAGTGCTGTCTGCCTCCCTGCCCTGCCCCTGAGCCATACCCTGGTTTGCTGTCCTAGTGCTCAGGACCATGGGGACACCAATTCAGGTGCTTATCTGTCCAGCACCTCCCTGCCCCTCATGCCAGCTCCTCCAGGACTTTGTCTGCTTTTACTCCCCAAGACTTAGATGAGGCCGGGCCCACAAGAGGTCTGCAGTGAACACCCGCTGGAAGAACGACTCTGGATGCTGGCAACCCTCAGGCAGCTCAAGTCCTCGTCCCTCTCCGCGCCCCCCCCCCCCCCCCCCGCGCCATACTCACACCCTGAGGGCCCCAGCACCAGCACTCACTCGCCGTTGGCCTCCAGCTCACAGATCTCGAAGTAGACCAGCAGGTCGTACTTGCAGTGGCAGGGTCCTGGACAGGGCCGCGTCAGTGTGCTGAGCTTGGTGGCGGGCACTGTAGGGACAGGACGGAGGCATGCGTGGATGGGAGACCTGACCTATCACGTGCCAAGGGCACACTCAAGGAGGAGGTGCCGGGGCCAAAGGGGCTCAGAGGCAGTGAGGGCACCTCCCCCTCCTCAAGGGAAACAACCAGCCAACCCCAGCCATTCCCAAGATACACCGGGTCCTGGGCACTCTGTGGCCTTAGCATGTCACATGGACGCTCACGTTCTCTGTGCCCCGGCTAGGAGAGGCACATGGCCATGTACACTGGGCACAGCTCATGAGGAGGACAGTGGTCAAGACCCCAAGAACCAACAGGGCAGCCGCACATACCCTTCTTCAAAAGCCCCACAACCCTCACAGGGCCGCTCTGCCATGCTGCCAGGCCCATTGCCTACACTACACCTTGGCCACAGCCTACTACACCTGTCCAAGCACATTTCACCAGCACCCAGGCCTGGCCCGAGAGGCCCTGTCCCTCGGCTCCCACTGACCCTCCACTCGTGTCCAGCTCCTGACAAACAGCCTCTGTCCTCACATCCTTCACCCACCTCTGTCTACCACTCCCTTCTCTGAGACTCATCACACAGGTCCTCCTCTAGCAAGTCCCCTCCTCTGCCTCTCCTACAAATATGGATCTACAGGTCTTTCTTGCAGGCTGTGGGGAGGACTGAATCTCAGGGAACTCATACTGCGGGCCACAAAGCCTGTACAGACCAGGGACTGGCTCTGCAGCAGCTGGAGGGTGTCCTCCCACAGTGTCCTCAGCCCGCAAACCTTCATCTTACAGGGGTTCTGAGGACAGGGTCCTTGCAAGGCAGGCACAAGAGGCTGACACCTGGTCACCATGTGTGCAGACCCAGTGCCTCCACCCACCAGCTGCAGAAGCAGCTTCTCACACAGGCCCCTACCCTCTGGGGTGCTGGTGCCCGGGACCATACTCCCTCCTTCAGGAGGGTTTCTGGGCTATGAGAGACTCAGCCACACCTGCTGGGCCTCAGTCTGGCTGTCTTCAGCTCTCCCCCAACCATGTCCCTGGGTTTTGGTCTTGCAGGAAATAAACTCCACTCTTTTAACTAAAAGCCAGTGAATCTCAAGTGCTATTCCACGACCCACCTGTTCCCACAGGCAGAGGCTCCAGGCTCCAGGCAAAAGCTCTGACAAATACTCCTCCCCGACTGACCCCACACTCTCGCTCCCACCTCCAGCCTCGGACCCCCAGGAAGGAGCTTCCTAGATTGCCTTTCATCCCCAAATCTCCACCTCTCTGTGTTCAGCTGAGATGCCTGAAGTCCCCTCAAAGCCCCCAACCCTCTTGCTGCCTTCCTTCCTTGGCTCCGAACACCTCTGCCACCAGCTCCAGGCTACTCTCTGGGCACAGGGCAGACCCTTGCTCCATGGGGACCCCGTGAGGCCTGACAGGCTCAGGGTGGCGCCAGAGTGCCTGGGAGGGCACAGCCCGGTCACAGAGGACAGCATTCACTGCGGGGGCCCAGCCCGCTACAGCACCCACAGTGAGGAGAGCTCACTGCCCTGAGACGGCTCCAGAGACCCTTCCTACCTGGCTTGGACAGTGGCATGACCCGAGGGAAGTGGCGGCGCGAGGGCCTCAGGGGGCTGTGGAGAAAGAAAGACCAGTGTGAGGTGTTTGCGGGACCCCGGGCGGGAGGGGACAGAAGGAGACAGAAGGGCTACAGGCCCCAGGTGCCCATCCTGGCCCCTCCCACCCTCTCTTCTCCAAGACCGTCCACCAGCTTGGGTGGGAGGAAGAGGAGGGACCCTTGGGACCCCAGCTCCCACCCCAGAGGCCACAGGAAACCAGGGCAAGGGTCAAGCTCCGGCTCCCAGTCCAGAGTCCCTCAGGCACTCGCGAGGACAGACAAGCACCCCCCAGAACAAAGCCTTCATTGCCCTTCTCTTTCCCTGACACCCTGGAGGGCCCCTGAGCTCCCAGTCCTGCCTGACAGCTGAGGAGAGATGGAGATGGGAAGACAAGGGCCCACCCGAGGCCTCTCTGCAGTTCTCTCTGCACTCGAGGTGCCCAGGAGGGGTCGGCTTGGCCCAGGGTAGACACTCCTGTCCACCTTCAAGGGTCTGGGTGAGATGGCCTGAGTGGAAGTCCTGACTTCATGCCCCAGCCCCGCAAGTCTCTCTGAGCCCCCATTTTCCAGGCCTCAGGAGGCTGCATGGACTGAGGGAGCTAGGCCGGGCTTCCCCAGGGTGTGGCACAGCTGGGCCCCTTTCCTGGGGTCCTCGGTGGGCAGCAGAAGTGGTCTCCCCGGGGCCACCCCAGCATCCTACAGCTGGCAGCCCCTGCACACTGCCCAGGCCAGCAGGAGGTCAAGCAATGCTCACAAGGAACCCTCTGCAGTCCTGAAGGAGAGAAGCTGCGGGCAGGCCCAGAGCTCTTAATTGCTCTCTGAGTCCTGCCAGCCCTGGGCAAAAGGCCTCCTGGATGGGCAGGGGAGGTGGGTTTCAGGGGGTGCATAGGCTCTGCAGCCTCAAGACAGCTGGATGAAAAGATCTGGGCAGGGGCTTTGAGGACAGCAGCCCTGAACCCCCCGACCCAGGGCGCTAACCTGAGCACGTCCTTGCAGAGGGGCGGGAACGGGTGCTGCTGGTAGTGGCCAAAGACCTCGAACACAATGGGCTGGCTCTTGATGTACTCAATGAAGGACTTGGTCACCTCCACTGCGATCTGGTGGGCAGGCAGGTGGGAGGACAGGAGGGCACGGCCAGGTCACATTCAAGGGGGAAGAAGAGTCACATCAGTGAGCTAAGCGCTTCAGGCCCAGATCTGGGACCCCTAGCTGGGCCCACCTCTGCCCAGGGGCAGCAGCCTCCTCTAGGCCCTTCAGCCCAGCCCCTCCTCCCACCACATGCCCCAGACAGACTCTGGAGTGTGTCCCTCGGGCTCTCTCTCCAGGACGAACAGGGGCCGCGTGGCTCAGCTGCCCTTTCAGAACACAGAGCTGGGAAAGGTGACAAAGGGCAGCGCTGGTCTCTTCAGGACACCCCTTCTTAGGCCTGCCCCACTCAGCAAGAGTTACGGGTTGGACCATGTCCCCCTCACCAAATTCGTATGTTGAAGTCCTAACCCCAGGACTTCAGAATGAGAGTATATCCTGAGATAGGGCCTTTACAGAGAAAACGGAGTTAAAGAGAGGTCATCAGAGTAGGTCCCAATCCAACATGGCTGCTGTCCCTATGAAAAGGGGAAGTTTGGGCCCAGGCACATGCAGAGGGGGAGGGCCATGTGAACAGACACAAGGAAGAGGCGGCTGTTCTATAAGCCAAGGATAGAGGCCTAAGAAGGGGGCAATCCTGCCCACACCCACATCCCGGGCTTCCAGCCTCCAGAGCCATGGGAGGCCACACTTCTGTTGTTTTTAGATGCCCCCATCTATGGTGCTTTGTGACAGAAGTCCCAGCCAACTAACCCACCGAGTCTCCAGGTTATCCCACCTGCCAAATCCACACCCGTGGCCTGGCACTCAAGGCCTGGCTCCCTGGTAGCTTTCCTTATCACCGTTAGGCACCTCTTTCCCCTGCTGCCCCAGGAGCCCAGTTCTCCCGCCTGGAGAAGGAGCTGCTCCGCCTTAAAGGCCCCTCCTCTCCATCATCCTAGCAGCCCAGCTGCCATCACTCTCCTGCCTGGAGTTTTCCAGACCTCTCGGGACATTGCCGGCACCCTGTAGCCACTGTGGCCCTGCCTCCTTCCCATTCCCAACACCCAAGCCAGGGCTGCCCTGGCTGAGCACCCCCGGCCCTCAGTACAAATCCCAGGCCCCACTGCACCTGCATCCGGCTTCCCATCGGCTCTATGCTCACTATGAGCAGCTCTCAGGGGCTCTGAGCAGCCCCCACGCCCCAGCTGTAAACCCATCAAGGGTCTCCCACTGCCCAGAAATCGCTCCTACACCCTGCCTGGCACTGGAGTTCCTGGTGCACAGGGCAGTCCTGGCCCACAACTGGTGTTCAGAAGAGGGAGAATGAGCCATGCTCAGAGAGGCCCTGGGAGCGTCAGTCAGTGGCAGGGATGGGGAGAAGTGCCCAGGAACGTACGTTCTGGACGTGGTAGAAGCCAAGTGGGGGGCCTCTGCCTGTGTTCTTCAGGGGCTCTGTGGAGAAGGCCTCGTCGTGGCGGTGGATGAAGCTGCAAAGCAGAGGAGATGCTTTGGTGTGGGGTGGGGGATTTGGGATGAGACCTTACCAGGTGGAACCCACCTCACATGAGGGCGCTGGGGCGTTCAGGGCCTGCGGGCTGGGCCAACACGGCACCAACATGGCCTGCTCCCTGCTCAGCACCCAGGCAGGGGAGCCTTGGGCACAGAGTCCCTGCGCAGCGCGGGGACACAAAGGCAGCAGGGGCTCACTTGAACTGGCAGAAGATGTCGGCATATTCGGCAGAGATGCTGGACGCCTGCAGGACTGTCACACGGAAGGTGAAGGTGTTGCCCAGGCGGAGGTGGTCCAGGGCAGCATCCAGGGGCCCATCTAGGGCGGCTTTCTCAGAGCTGTCTAGGAGGAGGCCTTCTGGGGGCACTGCTGCTGGGAGTCAAGGAGAGAGTCATGGACCTCCAGACCATATTGTCTTCCAGCCACAGGCCTGGGCCGGGCTCAGGAACCAGGTCTCAGCATCCCCTACGCCCTGGGCAGCTGGGGTTGGCGACCCACCTGAACAGGTGTTGTTGTTGACTTCATCGGCTGAGGGCCCCACGTCTGCACCCTGGCCCTGGCCCTCCACGATGCGAAGCTCTTCCTGGGAGGTTCCCGAACGGGACATCCCCACCACGGGGCAAGACTCGGACTGGAACTGATCAGAGGGGGACCAGAGTCAGAGAGAGCCAGGAGCCAGCCGAGGAGGGGCACCGTAGACCCTGTCACAGGCTCACGGGAGGGCTGTGCCTCCCAGAGCCTGGGCTGGGGCCTCCATGAACCCATGCACCAGACCTGTGCCTGCCTTGTTGGGGGGCATCCACCTCCCCAGGTCTCAGTTTTCCCTGCTGTGGATGTGTGTCTTTGGATTCTATAGCCTATGGCTATGGGAGTTCTGAGCTGTCCTGGAAACAACTCACCACCTGCCTCTCTGCTCTGGTCTTCAGTTCAGCCGGACCCCCGCCTGCCAGGGCCCCTTGTCCAGCAGGTTAGCTCTCTCCCCTCCCCTTCTTGGGCATCCCCAGTACTGACAGCCCCTCCAAGAGAAAAGGCATTGGGCAGACAGACCACCCTCGCTCAGGGAGTAGGGCACCCAGGTTCCAGGTGACGGCACGGCCAGGTGGGTACGGGTGAGAAGCGAGTCTAAGAAGGTGGGGACAGGAGCCACCTGAGTGTGGCATGGGGTGCACTTTGGGGACCTTCCTCCACCACTCTCTCAAGAGCAGAAGAGGAGACTGAGTGGTCCAGGTGCCACTGGACACAGCGCCTGCCCTTCACATGAGGACCGCAGGTAGGCAGCCTCAGGGGACTCCCTCATTCTCATTGGGAGGCAGGCAAGGAGCAGGCGAAGGGGGCAGTGGGAACGCGCTGTCCTGTGGGGACCCAGAGGAGAGCTGGTCCAGAGAAGGGAGACAGGGTGGGGGTGGCTGCACCTCAGTGTCTGTTCTGGAGGCTCGTGTTGTCCACCTGCTCTGCGCCCCGACTTGGACCCTGGAGCGGCCGTGGTGGGAGATGGGTGGATCCAGGGGTCAGGGCAAACCCGGGAAAAGGGGTGTGGTGTGCTTAGAGATGGGGCAGGCTCAGTGCTCTGGACCAGAGGGAAGAACCCCAAGAGGACTCAGGGCCCGTGGGATGGGACAGGGGTGTTAGAGGAGCAAAGTGCACAGGACTCCAGTGAGCACCAGGCACCTCCAGGTCTGGGACTCGGGAGGGAGCTTGGTACCTTTTCAAAATGCTGGTCA
Organism: Gorilla gorilla gorilla; assembly: GCF_029281585.2. NCBI lineage: Eukaryota > Metazoa > Chordata > Mammalia > Primates > Hominidae > Gorilla > Gorilla gorilla. Next base: position 143,404,471 of record NC_073235.2, read on the forward strand.
TCAAAGGAGATTTTAGCAGTTCCCGACTGGCGGACACCAGAGCCATAATCAGGGGCCTCTTCATCGGCTGCAGGAGAAACGGAGCAAATGGTTGGAGCCCAGCTTGTCCCCTGAGGTGGGTGTGGGCAGAGCCAGGCTGGGCCACCCCGCAGTCAAAGTGAGGGCACAGAAGCCCCAGCAGGCAGCAGACCCCTGACCGGATCTGCCGCCCGTGGCTCAGTGACAACCAGGGCATGTCCCGGCACACTGACCACCTGCCTGTACTGCCCAGGGGCCCCAAAGCAGCCACGGCCTCATCACAGCCCACTTTGATAGGAGTCACGAAGTCTATATTTTCAAAACCAAATCTTGCCCGCATTCCCAGGTGCTCAAGCAGAACCCAGGTAGCCCCTCCCCATCCCCATGTGCAGAGACCACCCCACCGGCCCTGCTGGTCCCACCTCCAGAATCACGAAGTGCCTCTGCCACCAGCTGGGCAAAGCTACCACCTGTCACCTGCCTAGACATTCAAGGGCCACCAACCGCCCCTCCACGCAACTCCCCAGGCCTGCCGGTGCATGCGCCCACACTCCCCAGCCTTCAAAGCTCTCAGTGGACCCGCTGCCTGAAGCCCTGAGCTCTGTCCTGCCATGGTCTGTGACAGCCAGCGCCTGCTCATGGAGGAGTCAGTGCTGAGGGAACAGCAAACTGACCTCGCCCGGGTCACGGGCAGGGCTGATGAGACTTCTGACACCACCAGTGCAAGGGCCGGTGCCTTTTCTAAGTTCCCTTCTCCACCACCACAGCCATTAGACAGGGAAACAATTAGGCATCACCCAATATAAAATGATCCAGTTGTAGGATGGCCGGCAGGAGGCCTGGTGACCCAGCCAAGGATAGGAGCACTTCCCAGGCACTATCCCAGCCTGGTTTCCCAGTATATGACCTGGGATAGCAGGGGCTGTGGACCTGGGCACACAGACCTGGGCTCAGAGCTGCTGTACACCTTCCTAACTGGCGACACTCATCTGAGAGGTGGGGGTACCTCTCAACCCCATAGGGTGCAGGACAAAGGTAGAGCTTTGCACTGAGCTTGAACTTGGATCCTGGGAAATGGGAAACCTCCACGTGGACCCCAGAGAGCTCCTCTGACCAAGGGCAGACCAGGACGGCAGCTGCGCTCACAAGGACATGGGCCGGCCCCACGGCCTCTGGTGCAGCCCCACTCTCAGGAAGTGGCTGTCAGGGTGGGGGCCAGTGGGAGGAAGTGCTCAGGATGGCTCCGCTCAGCCATCCTGACCACTTGGTGGGAGCTGCTGGCACAAGGCAGGATTGGGAGGACCTGGTGAGGTGGGGGTGGCACCTCCTGGAGGGGAGACAGAGGTGATAGGTGTTCCCAGCTTCCCTGAGTATTGCAGCCCCGGTAAACACCCCACCTTCCAGCAGCAGGGCTGGAGCCCTTCCCTGGTGTTCACCCTCACTCCCCAGCTGGGCCCCCTGATTCTCAGCACTGTGGTATCACAGTGACTGGATGACAAGCAATGACATGGCCAGTGGGAGGTGCCATAAACAGCATTTAGAAATTATGGGCTAGGCTGGGCAGGGTGGCTGGCCGGGCGTGGTGGCTCACGCCTGAAATTCCAGCACTTTGGGAGGCCGAGATGGGCAGATTACTTGAGGTCAGGAGTTCGAGAGCAGCCTGGCCAACATGGTGAAACCCTGTCTCTACTAAAAATAAAAAAATTAGCTGGGCGTGATGACGCACCCCTGTAGTCCCAGCTACTCTACTCAGCAGGCTGAGGCAAGAGAATCGCTTGAACTGGGAGGCAGAGGTTGCACAGTGAGCCGAGATCGAGCCACTGCACTCCAGCTTGGCGACAGAGCAAGACTTTGTCCCAAAAAAAAAGAAAAGAAAGAAATTATGGGCTAAGGACAATTTAACATTAGAGTCAAATTAACTTCATTAATTAGGTGGGATTAAAATCGCCCAAGGCAGCCAGGATAGCAGAGCCGGGAGAACACGACGTCTTGCATCTTGCGGGGGATATGAGGTAACTCAGGGTGGAGAATATGAGCCATCTCAGAGTTGGGGGACTTGCCATCTGGGGAGGGGTATGGCCATCTCAGCCTGCTCCAGGTCGCTCCTCTAAGCAGCCCCAGCCCAGCAGCCAGGAGCCCCCCTGCAGCCATGGATGCACGTCCTCTCTGCATCCATCTGCCTGTCTGTGTGTCTGTCTGTCTGTACTACTCCCTCCCTAGGGTGCCCAGGCAGCCAAGGCCTTTGAGAGGAAAAAGAGTGGTCCTTGGTGAGGGGAGACCTTGGTGGAGGAGCCCGGGGCAGGCAGGGAAGGGAGTGGGACCTTCCCTCACGGCACAAGCCACCTGTTGCCCTGCAGCTTCTAGGCAGCCAAGTGCTCTCACATCTGTGTTCTCGAGTACCCTTCAACATTCCTATCAGGTGGGGAGCATTACAACGGATACCGTTTACATGTGAGCAAACCAAGGCTCAGACACTCTGGGGCTGCCCTGGTGCCTCTGGCCATCAGGAGCAAGCTGAGCAGCACCAGTCTCCACCTCCCACAAGGGAGGGGCTTGTGTCTTCAGGCCCAGTGTGGAGGGAGACAGGCCTGTGCCTGAGAGACCAGGGAATGCATCAGGGAACCAGAAGCACCCCAGGGAGGGCTGCCCTGAGCAGGGCCCAGGGGCCAGGGACTGGGCCTCACACGCCTTTCCTGGGGCTGCAGAGACAGCCGGGTGGGTGGAATGTGTTGACAGAGAGCACTTGCTCTGCAGCAGGCTGGGGGAGGGATCCAGGTGGTCTTGGGTCCATATGGGACTGCCTGATGGGAAGGTGGAAACCCCTAACCAGAGCAGGCTCAGATGGCACTGGGCTCAGCCTGCACAGCCCCCAAGGCACCTCCAGCTGACCCTGGGGAGTCCAGAGCCAAGAGCTGGGCAGCAGGGGCTTCCCCTCCAGGGCCCACTGCGGGGCAGCAGCCTGGGGTGCCAGCCCAGGACAGCGTGGAAAAACAGCTTCAGGTTGACCCCAGGGAGAGTGGAGGGCCAGCTGAGGCCAGCTTCCCACTAACCACTACATGATGCCAGAAGGCCCTTCTCGGGCCCACGCCTCTGCCTGCAAAGGTCAGAGCCAGCCCCAGGGGCTCCAATGCCACACATGGCCTTTGGCCCACACGCACCTGAGATGGCCTGGACGGCCACGCGGAGGAAGCCCTTCACCTCGCCCTTCTCGCTGACGATTGCCACACGGTGTACCAGGGGAACGGGGTACAGCAGGTTGCTCAGGTACACGAAGGCCCTGGGGAGAAGCAGAGGCCGCGGTCATGGGCCACCCCTCCATGCATGTTCTGAACGGCAGCGGTGGCAGCATGGCCTGGCTCACGACACAACATGGAGCTGCAAAGCAGAGGGAAGCCGCCGGACAGGACAGCCAAGGCCAGGACAGCAAGAGCGGGCGGGGACAGGCAGGGCAGGCACTCACAGGAGACAGGAGGTGGAGGGACAGAGAGGAGGACGAGGAATGAGCTGCGGCGAGCAGAGGCACAGCCCAGTTGGGCCCGGACCTGGCTGCCTGAGAAGGGAGCAGCCGAGGAGGGAGGTTTCAGCCTGCTTCAAGGAGGACGGGGACCAGACCAGGACCCAGACCACACTGCACTGCCCCCCTTTTCACACTGGCCCTGATGGCCAGCATCGCTCTGCCTCCTGCCCACTTCCCAGGGGTCCCTGATGCTCACGGACCCCACAGAACCCCTTCCCCAGACAGAAACTCGGCAGGTGGGAGCTCCGAGGTGAGTTGCCCAAGATGAGGCACCCCCAGCCCAGGGCCCAGGGAGGTGCTGAATGGAGCCCTGAGGACACCCCCAGAGCCACGGTGCGGCCCAGTCTGCCCTGTCAGAGACCCAGAGCACCAAGATCCCCCTTTCCCAGGACCGGCCTAGGCAGAGACCACGAGCATCTACGGTCGCCAGATAGCTGCTGCGTTCCCTGTGCTGACCAATATGTGGGCAGCTGGGAGGACAGAGAGGACCCTGGAAGACCCCACGCCACCCAGCCAGGGGGAAGGATACCCTGCTTCCTGCTCCAGGCAGGTGCGGCTCTGAGCACCATGACCTCCGGCATGGGAAAGGGTCGTGCCTGGGGCCCTCGATTCCAGAGCAGATACTGATGAGGGGTTGAGTGAGACTCAGCGGGCTGTGAACGCCCAACACCTCTCTCAGGTGGGCTCCTGACCTTGCTCCCTCCACACCCTAATCCCCCTGACCTTCCTGCAGCAGCAAGTCAGAAACCAGCAGCACAGGGGCCCCTCCTACTCATCAAATCCATCAGTTCCACCTCAAAAGTCTTCAAGAAGCCCCCCTCAACTGTCCCATCACCACCAGCCACCCTGCCATGGCCCCCACAGCAGACAGAAAGGTCTTAAGGCACCAGTCAGACACATCCCCCCATGCCCTTGGTGACACTCAAGCTCCTTGCAGGGGTGTCCATGCCCCATGTGGCCCTGGGCGTCCAGGCCCTGCCTCCCCATTACAGTCAAGCTCAGCCTTGTGGCCCATGGGTCCATGGATGTCCCGGGTGTCTCTGTTTCCAATGCAGAAGCCCTACCCTCCATCTCATCTGCGGCCTCAAGCCTCCTCAGAGGCCCCAGCATCCCAGTCACTGTCAGGACCTTCCCCTTGGCCGTCTCGTTCATTCTGACTTTACACATCCCCATGGAACCTCCCTTGCTTTCTGAGTGGCCCTGCTAAGCTGAGACCTCACCAACGCCCTCACTGCAAAATGGCCCAGGCTCGCAACAGGAAAAGGGTCTTGCTGCCCTCCAGGGGCCTGAAAGTCTCCTCAGGCCTCTCTCCTGGGGTAAAGGAAGCCCCTGGTGGCATTTTGGGCCCTCTCCCCAGCACAACGCCCCCTCTGAAGATGCCCCCCGAGAAGCGAGTACCCCACACCAATGGAGCCCATCAGGGACTTGTTACCCACAGGGCTGCAGGCGGCTCTGCCTGACTTAGGTGTGGGGGCTGGAGCTCCACTGCCCTGGGCCACCCACCCAGGTTATGTCCAGAAGCGCCCATGGAAGCTCACCCTGGCCCTAGTCACGAGAGGACGCTGAGGCCCACAGGCGGGGCCCCTCCCCACAGTCCTGCTGGGTGCTCCGCAGACAGGGACTCACCAGCATCCCCTTGGGAGGGGGATGGCAATGCCTTCCCTCCCCAGGGCACCCTGGGCTCCTGGACAAGGGTCTCTGCTTGACAGTGGGGGTGGGAAAAGGGGCTGCTACAAACTGAGCAAAGCTAAGGTGTCCAGGAGTGGGGGTGGGGAGAGCCAGAACTTGGGCCGCCAGACAGCACGGCTCTTCCCCGTGGCTGGCGCACCACACTGGGGGAGACATAATGAGACCAGACGGGACAGCCCATGCTGTGGGGCTCTGAGCCAGCCCCTGCCCTCCAGCCCCCACCCACCCCACATTTTCCCAGAGCTAGTGCCCACTGCAAAAATCCCAGGGTTGGAGGACAGAAGGGCACTGAGGATGAAGAGACTGCCCCACCCCACTCTGCAGGAAGCCCATGGGGTGGCGCTCGGAGAGGGGGCAGGACCTGGGACCACTCCCACTGTTGGCCAGGTGAGGACACTCAGGCACGGGGTTCCTGAATCCATTGGCGCAGCTCACAGGAAGGAGAGGCTATAGCTGTCCAGGGCCACCCAGACAGGGTCAGACACTACCTTTCCTACCCCAAAGACCCATCACCACAGCTGCCTTCCCAAAGCTTAGGTCAATTCCACAGGGGCTGCTGGCAGTGAGCAGAGCCCTGGGCTCTGGGGCCATCCACATGTGCCACTCATGGCACCACAAAGGTGACCCACCAACTTCTGAGCTCCCCAGGACCACACCCAGAGGGAGGAGACTTCTGCACCTGAGCTAGAGAAGGGGCCACTCCCTCCCTACTCTTAGCTCTCAGGGTCTCACACTGATCCCCTCCTCACTCTCCCCCACTGCCCTGAAAGACCAGGTCCAAGGGGGTCTGAGGCAGTGCATAGAGAGGTAAACTGAGGCAGGGGCCAGGCCCATCCCAGGTCACATTGTGAGGCTGTAGCAGGCAGGCCCCATCCTGGCTCTCTCCACAAGGGCTCCCTGCTGAACAAACGTTGTGTGGAACTGACTCTGAGGAGACGCCTTCTGCCATGTTGCCAACTGTGGGCTCAGGCTCCAGTAACACAGCACAGACTCGAGTGCCCCACAAATCAGACAGGGGCTGGGCTCGAGGAGGAGGCCCAAGCCCCTCGCAACCCCAGGCTCAGATCATCCCATTATGAAGCAACATGGCAGAAATCACATCAGCCGGCATCTGTGGAGGCTCCCTAGGGGCCAAGCACAGTGGCGAGCACACAGGGCCTTTTGCTCTTCTACCTCCTGGGAGGCAGCGCGCCCCCATCTCCTCGCCAGGGCACGTCCTAATAAACAGCCATCTCAACTCAACCAGCTGCACCCTTCTTTCTTAGAGATGCAAAAAATCCACCCAGGGTCTCAGCACATTAGAACGATGAAATATGGTACTCATACCTCATCGCACAGAGGACAACCCTGAGGCAGAGATTAAGGAAGTCACCAGGGCCTGGCAGCAAGGGCCTGCAAGGGACTCATCTCCAGCTCAACTGTGTGGACACCAAGCTCCACCACCTACTTCTAGGGCCAGGGTTGGCTTCCATGGGCACCTCCTCACCCACTCTGAGTGGGCAATTCACCTGGGCACCTGCTTAGTTATCACAGCTGATTAATTAAGCAGATCGATTGTTTCATGCTTTTTTGGACTGTCCTCATGCTGGGGGCTGGGAGGACCCAGACACTGTAGCATCACAGACTGCTGCTAACTGCTTTCAAACAGATGGGCAAGATGCAGCCCAGACTGTGCCCCAAAGGTGGGGACTGCTGGGGGTGGGGCCCCGAGGGACATCCAGGTAGAGGTTATACAATGAAAAGGACCCCTGAGGTCTGACACCAAATGCTCCCCCATCTCTACAGCACCCTGTGAGCATCCTCACGGCACTGACCTCAGGCCCCAGGCCACCGGTGGGACATGTGGATCTGGCTGTGGCTCTAGTGCTGGGTGCTTTCCTCTCCCCACTGCCCGTCCCAGTCTGCCTGGCTTGGTGATAGACTTGTTCAGCCAGAAGGGACCTCTAGGGCCCTGAATCCACTGCCCCAGTGGCAGCACCAGCCTCAAGAGAGCTGTGAGCTGGGCTCGGAAGGTGCCCCCCCACTCTGCGAAGAGCCCATGCCAACCAATGCACCCGAAGTGTGAGGTGATGGGGCAGAGCACTGGTGCCTGGCATCTTGGAGCCTGGCGTCTCTGCCCAGTGGAGACACCCTCCAGGGCCGCAGGTCTCACATGCTGGGCAGGCCATGCCCCCACCTGCCCTCTAGGTGCCAGAAATAACCTGACATCAGTTGGGAACCAGAACGTAGCCCAGGCCTGTCCCTACCAGCCACAGACACATCCAACGCACAGAGTGGCTCTCAGGATCTCGGGCCGAGAGACGCCATCCGCAGCCATGCTACAAATACCAAGACAGAGGGGCCCCAGCCCACTAAGAGCACCATGTGGGACCCAAGGGAGTGGCGTGGCCTTGCCAGTCCAGAGGGCACAGAGCTGACCCAGAGTGAAGCCCTCGAGCTGGAGCAACGTTTATCAACCCAGCCCTAGACACCTGCGCGCCCTCCCCAGCCCTGCTCCCCTCCCAGGGACCCTTATCCCAGGCAGTCAGCCTCTCGCCCTGCTCTCTCTGCAGCTCCTGTGCCCACCCACCCTTCCCGTGTTTCCTACCCCTCCTATGCCAGGGGAAATCAGAGCCCCAGGCCCACTCCTGTTGGAATATGGGCAGTGGTCACCAACCCACCCGCCTCCCCAAGTCACCTGGTGCCCCAGACCGCCAGAGGCAGAGGCCCCTGGGGGCTGACCCTGGCCTTGGGTGAGGAGCCCCAGTGCAGAACACAGGAGGCCAGTGCTGGATGGGCCTTCCGCAGAGGCCAGGGTACCTTGAAGCAGACTGAAACCCAGCCCAAGAGAGGCAGCAGCAGAGGCAGACAGAGCGAGGGCTGAGTGTGGCGGGAGGGAGGGAGGAGGCAGGCGCTAACCACAGATTGGTGAGGTGCAAAGACGCATGCTGGGACCCAGGGAAGCCTTTCCAGAGGGGACAAGAGTGGGTGCCCCAATTTTGCTGAAGCTTTGGAGAGAGAGCCAGCAGCTACCAGAAGGTTAAAGGAAAATCAACAAGGGGCCTTCACAGGGCCGGGCCTGCACAGCTGCTGCATGGGAGAAGCCAATTCTTGCCAAACCAAAAAGATCAAGATGATTCCGAATGAAGCCCTTCACAGACCACCCCGCAATATGGGGGCCAGGTCTCTCTTTGATGACTTTTGTTTGGTTTGGTAGTTTTGTAAAATCTCAAATCCACAAAAGGGGAAAAAAATGTTGGAAGGACCCAGCTCTTTCTGGCTGAGACTGCGAGAGCCCCACCCCACTTCTCCTGATGTCCTCGTCCCCCTGTGCGTCCTGATCCCTCACCTACCTGACACCCGGAGCCACTCCTGGGGCCCAGGAGGTGCAGGGGGCCTGGCCCTACGGCCCGGGGCTTTCTGAGAGAGGCCTGCATGGAACTGGCCTTGGGGTCCACTGCTCCCTCTTGGGCCCTGCAGAGTGGGAAGTACAGGCCCAGAGCATCTCGGAGGGAGAGTGCCACAGGTTTTTATTTGGTAGGCCAGCTTATCTCACCTCACAGCCTAGTAACACTCACGGAAAATTAATCAGAATAAATCCATGGCACCTGCCCATGAGGACCTGCTGTCTTCCAAGAGGGAGGGTGAGGCTTTCCTTCCACCATCTCCACCCAAGGACAGAGTAAAGCCCGTGTAAACCCTGCGATCTGTGGCCACCCTTAGCCTTCAGCTGTCAGCACTGCTGCTCCAAGCTCCAGACTTTTGAAAACTTCCACTGGCCTAGCCCAGGGAAGCAATCTTAATCGCCAAAAAAAGGTTGCTAATAAGAATTATCTTATGACATTCATATATGTAAAATATATAAATTCAGCTGTTTCCTGAGCTGAGCTTCTGACTACTACAGCCAGGTTTCTAGATCTTTCCTTCACCTGACTTCCCTTCCATGATAACAGGAAGGCAGCTGGATTTGCCAAATCTGCCAGCAGGGTGGGACGCCTGCTCCCTGGGTCTGGGCTTCCCCAGCCTCCATTCTGTCTCCCAACCGTGGTTTCTCATCCATTTGGGCAATGTGATAACCAGCTTCTCTCTGCAAAGGGCACATTCCATGAGGGCATTGGGCCACATGCCCCGATCTCTGGCCATGACAACCGAGGAGGTCAGGAGGGATGGAGTAGTCCTCACCTTTAGACAGGCATGTTTTGCCCAGGCCCCATCACTTCAGAGGGAGATGGGAGGGTTAGCAGCTGCCTCCCACTCCTAAAAGTGGCCTCAGAATGGCTGCCTCTGAGTTCAGCTCCTTTCCCCACAGAGAGTGGAGAGCACTGAGAGCAGCCGGGAGCCTCTGTCTCTTCTGGATGACAGCTGAGCTGGGGTGAGGCTGCCTCCGCTAGGACAGTGTTGATTCCCAGGAGAATGACAGGACGGGCATCCTGCTTGGGGGCGGCTGGCCCTCACCTATCAAATGCCCCTCGGACCCTGCACTGGGACTTTCAGGGAGGAACTCGGCCATTGGGTGCCTGAGCCACTCCGGGGTTCCTACGGCCTCTCTGCAGAAATAGTCCCATCTGCCTGGGGCCACAGCTGCAAGCTCCGGGGTGCACTACCTCTTCTGTACCTGGAACCCAGACTCTTCCCTGCTGGCCCAAAGCGACCGTCTCCAGGATGGGTGAGCAGCCCCACTGCAAGGATGCAGGGCCCGGGGGCCCTCGGGTGCTCTCCTCAGGAGGCCAGCCCCTCCACCTGCCTCGCCTGCCCTGGGAGGGCCCGGGCCAGGCCCCAGCGGTTCCTCTGTGCCCGCAGCAGTGCTCCTGTGCAAAAGAGCTGGGTCCTCCCCAGCATGCTCTCCTCGACCTCACCAACCTTCCTACTAAACTGAACAGGGGGGGCCGGTCGTAAAACGGGTCCCGGCCGTCGCACAGCGCGTGCTCCGGAAAGACGTCGTCCTCCAGGTCCTCCTCCTCCTCATCCTCCTCCTCCTCCTCCTCCTCCTCCTCCTCCCCCACGCTCTGCTCCTCGGCAGGCTCGGTGGCGTCGGAGTCGGGGCTCGAGAAGGTGGGGGAGGGGGTGAGAGCAGCCATGCGCTCGCTCATGCATGTGTTGAGAAGAGGGTAGCTGTTGCAGCCAGAGATGGCTGAACTGAGGTTAGTGCGACAAGACAGAGAGAAGTTAACACCAGCGACTCGCAGGGACGAACAGGGGCCGGGGCCGGGGCCGGGGGGATCTTCTGTTTAAAACCAAAACCAAACACACAGACCATCGAGAATGCTGCTTTAAAAGATGAGAGAACCAAAACTGTGCCCCCAGGCTTGGAAAGAAATCACATGTATGGCCAGCAGGAAGGTTCCGGAAGGTTCCGGAGGACACCTGCAGGTGGGACTGAGAACAGGGGTCTCGGCTGGGAGTGGCTGAGGCCATATGAGGACCTCGAGAGTTTGGCCACATTGAGGCCTCAGAATACCACAGTCCCATGGGGTGAAGGGGGCTGGGTGCAGACCCCAGACTGGGAGACCAGGGAAGGAGGCAGCCATTTGTAAGGCTCAGGTGACACAGCCCTGCCTCCATGTTCCCACCCTCAGGACCAACAGGTGACCCGGAAAGTTTGCTTGGGAGCCTCACATATTCATACACATGGACCCATGGGTTCTGGCGGCTACAGCCCTGCAGTGGGTTTGGGTGGCAGTGCCAAGACCCCATCCCACGTCCCCTGAAATAACAGGCCCTGTGGTGTGTGGAGAGGAATGGCTGGGAGGAACCTCAGGCCAGGGAGGACAGGGCTGGGAATATGGGGCTGGAAAAGCACTCGTCAGGGCCGCTCCTTGTACCAGGCCAGGGCCCACTCCTACCCCCACTGCCATCTCTCTCTCTCAATCTCTCTCTCTCTCAATCTCTCTCTCTGCCAAGGAAGGGAGGAGGCGCCCACCTGCCCACCAGCCGGAACCAGGGGAAGCGGTCATAGAAGGGGTCTCCGCCGGTCACCACATTGTCACAGTCCTCGATGACACTGGAGGGCACCTCTGCAGCGCGGTCGTACATCTCCCGCATCAGGTCCAGACGCTGCCTGCAGGGACGGCAGGGGTCAACGTGGACCCAGGCCCAGCGCTCAGCAGCTGGCACTGCACACCCTTATCTCCTGGGGACAGTGGGCTCAGCCTAGCTCTGGCCACAACATCCAGCTCAGGGTCATCAAGGTTCAGGGGGCTTGCTAGACAGACCCCCTCTGTGACCCTTAGAGCTGGTCAGTCACAGGTAACATATTCAGCTAAGCACGCAAGGTCACCAGCAGCTCCTCCCAAACTCCCTCCAGGGCGTGGGCTGGGGAACAAGCAGTGAGGGGCTAGAGGGGCTGGCGGCACTGGGCTGCTGGAAAGCTGGCGGAGAGGTGGGAAGAGAACCCAAGTGAAGCTCAGAAATGGGGATCAGGCCACAGAGGCCTAAGAGCTCAAGGAATAAAGGGCAAACTGGGGGTAGGGACACAGAAGACAGAGAAAATAGCCTACAAATTATTATTCCCAAGAAAAACTTAATGTAGGAGAAAGGAAAAGCAATCATTGTGCCCCTAGATCTCAGGTATAAGAGAAACCACATCAACAGTGGCTGTCTGTCCTTCCAAGCCACGTAACCTGGGAGAACAGGGGAGAAGAGTGAGGAGCGTGAGTGTGGGAGTGTATGCTGCGTATATGTGCACGTCTTCATGAATGCTTATGAGTGTGTGTGTGTGTGTGTGTTTGCATGAATGTGTATGTGTGTATGAATGCATTAATCATATTTTTATTTTCTGTATCTTGTGATGTTTTGACTTCCTTGGGGGGCACTGCAGGCTGGGGAGGGCTGCCCAGGTCCTGATAATTCCTAGAGACAGTCAGCAACTTGCCATCACCCCTGCCTTTCCTACACAAACCAACCAATCCCGAGTCTGTACCCCAGCCACCTCCTTTCTCTAATTTTTTCACACACCAGGCCAATATTCCCCCTGGCCTAAATCACCAGGACAAGGTACCAGACAACTAGGGACAGCCCTATGCCCCAGAGCCCTGCAGAATTATTCAAACTAGCCAAGCCTAAGCTATCTCCCTGCCCTGCCTGGCATTTCCCACAACCCCAGGCTGTGGCCTGGGCCTTCCCCTACTCCTACTCCTCTCTGCCTCCTGATGGGCCCTGGTGCCTCCCCCTGTAGCCCTGCAGGGTGGGGCATGCCATGCTCTGCTTCCCAGGGGCCTGTGACATGCACCTCCTCCACTGATGGCACTGACCTCACATGGTGACTCAGTCACCCCCGTAACTTAAGGCCTGGCTGGGTGCAGTGGCTTGCACCTATAATGCTAGCACTTCGGGAGGCCAGGGTGCAAGGATTGGCTGAGGCCAGGAGTTAGAGATCAGCCTGTGCAACAGAGCGAGACCTCATCTCTACCACAAAAAAAATTCAAAAATTAGCTGGGTGTCATAGTGCACTCCATTCCTGTGGTCCCAGCTACTTGGGAGGCTGAGGTGGAACAATCACTTGAGCCCAGGAGTTCGAGCTGCAGAGAGCTGTGATCACACCACTGCACTCTAGCCTGAGCAACAGAGCAAGGCCCTGTCTCTTAAAGAAAAAAAAAAAATTAAGGCTCAAGACAAATCAGAGTGAGCATGTGGGGACAGCAGAGGCCGAGCTTTAGGAAAGACACGAGCTCACGTTGGGCACAGAGGGGCACAGCCCAGGCTTCCTCCTCACCACCCCCACCTCAGCTCCTCCTCCACCTTCCACTGGGCTCAGCTAAGGGATCCACCTCCCGGCAGCTTCCTGAATGGAGGAGCAAGGAGGCATTCCTTCCACCCCCCACCAGCTCTCCCAGCCCCTCTGGGGAGCCACCCTTCAGGCCCTGCTGTACCCGCTCTGGGCGCTCCGCCAGCCTGTTCTGTCGGTGCCACAGCCTGCCCTCCCCTCCACTGCACCGTCCTGACCCCTGTGGGCTTAGGGAGCATTCCCCTCATGTCCTTTCCTCCAAAAGAAAATGCCCAAATCTATTTTTATGTATGATTGCTGCATTGGTAGAAAGAGAATGAGGATTCTACAAGGCTGGACTCTATTCACATTTTTCTTCTGATTTTAAAATAATTGGAACAGAAGGAACAGCGGTGTCTGCAGGTACTCGCTGTGAAGCCTGTGCCTACCACCGCTCCTGTGGCTTCAGCCCTGCCCAGGAGGACCCTCCCACCATCCACCCAGTGGCCCTCCAGCCCCACCTGAGCTTCTCCAGCGTCCAGTAGTGGGTGGCCCCGTTCTTCTGGTCCTGGACCTCCACGGCCACAATGGTGCGGGGGAAGGGCCGCGTCTCTCGGTCTTTGGCGGCCTCTGGGGGCAGCAGGTCAGGTGGCAGAGGGGAGTAGAGTGTGTCCGTCAGGAGGACAAACTGGAATTGTACCTGTGACGGGGGAAGATGACCACTCGTCAGCTCCTTGGGGGACAGGGTGCCAGGTCCCCAAAAAAGCTTCCTTCCCACCTTCTGGAGATTTCAGCTGCCTGCCCCACAATGGTTCACTGGAACCTTTCAGACAGCTGCCAGGGGGGACCACCTACTTCCTGCCTGCCCACCCGGCCACCGTCTCCCGTGAGCAGCCAAGTCCCACCTGGCCAGGTCTGGGCTCCCTCACTGCCCACTCTTCTGGGGGGCCAGGTCAGGCAGGGCTGCTACGCCACCCCCGGGGCTGGCAGAGAGCCAAGTGCTGAGTCCCAAGTAGCTGTCCCCGTCATGAGTGAGGTGACACACTCTCTCCAACAGGAAACGGTACAGCCAGTGGGCAGCCCACCTTCTTTTTCAGCTCCACGCTGATGGCATTGGCCTCCTTGAGGAAGATGGCGTTGCCCCACAGCAGGTCCCGCAGAGACGTGAACTGGTACCACTTCCACTTCCGGAAGGCCCAGAGTGCCAGCTCACACTCCCGCTCCGTCCACTGGACTGTGGGGAGAGGTCACACGTGGTCATCGCAGGAAGGCCATGACCCTGCCCACCATGCCCCGCCCTCTGGAAGGTCAGGCTTGTCGGCCACTCCATGGGGCTGCCTAAGCTGACCCTGTGCTCTGTGTACATCACGGCCGGGTGGTTATCAGGTAACAAGATGGAAGGCTGGAAGGTTACTCCCCCTGTGGTCACTGAGGCCAGAGGTGGACAGGCCCCTCTCTCCCCAGGCTTCCTCTCACTCTGGGTCTCGGCTGGGAGAGCTCTGTGCTTGGCGCCCCCGTTTCACACTAACTATTTGGGTACACAGAAAGAAGAAACCGGCAGAGAGCTCTGTTACAGTGGGCAACATGAAAAGCTCTGCATGCCCCAAAAGAGAGGCCGCCACGAGCAGCCTTGTGAGTCAAGCTGAAGATCAGAGTGGCTGGGGGAGCAACACCGTCAATGACAGCCACACACCATCTGGGGCCAGCAGTGGGGAGCAGAACCCACAGGAGAGGAGGCAGAAGAGCAGGCCAGGTGCTCCCAGGTGGCCCTGGCCCGTACACTCTCTCCCCCGCCCATGCCCTGTCTGTCCACTGGGCCCTTGAGAGAAGGACAAGCAGGGACGCAAGGAGGGACTTGTCCTTGTGCTGAGGCCCCACCCCTCCTCCCAACACAGCACTACATGCCTTTGGCTGCCCCCAATCCGGCACGCCTGAGCTTTGCAGTGGGAGGGAGCTTCGCTGGGTAAATGAGGCCAAACAGGGGAAGAGGCCAAGGTCATGCCAGCACAAAGCTGCAGACCACCTGGCCAGAGGCTGAGATGGGCGCAAACCCCTCCCCACCTGCATGTGGGCCACCTCTGCCCACAGCTGCGGGAGGTCAGCTGGGTTGGCCCCCGGAGCACATGCTCACTGAGGGAATCCTGAGGTGATGTGCATAGTGGACTCTTCCTCGGGGGCCCCATGAGCCGTGTGGTCAGCAGGATGGGAAGAGTGGACGCATATGAGCATGGTGAGCCCCTACCAGCCCCATTCCCCATCATCATCCAGCCACTCCTGTCAGAGGCAGCATGTGTGTGCACGTGTGTACGTGTGCACGTGAATGTGTGCATGTGTGTACACACGCCAGTGCGTGAGTGTGCAGAGATGCTTGCCAGCTATGGCACAGTATCCCCCCTCCCCGAATGCTGCTTCCACGGTGCTTCCCAGGGCAAGGAGGTCTTTCCCTAAAGAGACAGGTCCAGACCCCAGGGCAAAAGTGCTGACCAGTGACCTCCAGGGAGGGGCCCAGGGCTGCCCACCTCCATGCTGAGACCCTCCTGACGCAGCAGGTGCCGGCCCGGTGACCCCTCACCTTCATCCTCGGGCTCCTCCTCCTCCTCGTTCACCTCCGGGTAGTACCTGGAGTCCATCTGCTTCTGCAGAGCCTCCAGCTTGCTCTCATAGTCCTGCAGAAAGCAAGGCCTGTGACTCTACTACGGCCCTACCTGCCTGGGCCTCTCGCACTGCACCTAGACAGTGGGCCTCACCACATCCCACTATTTAGATGCAAGAGATGGGGCCAGGCAAGCAGGGAGTGGGGGCGTGGGAAGACAGGGGTCCCCTGGTGTGGGTGGGGGCTGGGCAGGGAGGGCGGGGCCACGTCACTTACCAGCCGCTGCTGCTCCAGCAGGTAGGTGGCCTCCTCCCGCTCGCGGCGGTACTGGTCCTCCAGTTCCTGGAGCCTGCAAGGGGGCGTTGGGGTGAGCACGGGAGGGCAGGAGGGGCAGCAGGCAGACGGGGGTGGCCTCCGCCTCACCTCTGCTCCATCTCCTGCTTCATGTCGATGCCCTGCTTCTCCAGCAGCTCACGCTGGGCGAAGGCCCAGTCCACAGGCTCAGCTGGCGTCTCCGCACAGGGTGTGCGCTCACGCTCCTGCCGGGCCTGCTCGGGGTGGTTGAACCGGAACACATGGCTCTTACCCATGATGATGCGGTTTCCTGGGGGACAGAGGGACAGGTGGCCTTGGGGGATGGGGATCTTCAGGTCCCTGATGGTCTCAAGCAGGGAGGCGTGAGAAGAAAGGGGAATGGGTGCAGGCACCCCACCATCCCCAGCTCCCAGCCACTCCTTCTTCAGCCCTCGCTGGGACCTGAATGTGTCTCCTCACTCTCCCCATAAATCCACCCTTGGCCACTCTCCACTCAGCAGCCAGTGACATTTGCAAATGACAGATCTGGGGCCTCTGCTGTGCTCCAGTGTCCCCGCCCCTCCCCAGGCCAGCCTTGTACTTGCCTCCTGCCTCTAAGCCCCCGTGCACACATGGGAGCCAGGACCCTCCCTCTCACATCCAGTCTGGGGCCGGTGCCCCCAGAGCTGGACTTGGGCCCTCCACAGAGCACTGCTGCAGGGCACAGGACCCTTCCCTTCCATCTGTCTCCCCCACTAGACTGGAAGCAGGGCTGGGGCAGGTCCCCTGTGCCCAGGGCTGGGGTCCAGGGTCCGGAGTCCAGAGACCACAAGAAGGAAGCAGGGATGGCAACTAGCAGGCACAGGTGGCTGCAGAGCCTCAGCATCAGGGCCACCGAGGCATGGGCATCAGTCCAGCCCCTCCCACCCCAGCACCCGGCTGGACCCCCCTCAGGGCTGCCCCATCTGCAGGGCCCTCCAGGGCAGCACTCACTGTCTTGGGACAGTCCTGCCTGCAGGGGCTCTCTTTGGATGGCCTAGTTTCCCTCTGACTTTCCCTAGTAGCTGCAGCTCTGTCTTGGGGCCCCATAGAGCCGGCTCTGCCCTGCCTCCCACCCAGGTGGCCCGTGCCTGCAGGTCTGTCCCCCCTCAGCACCTCCTTGCTGGCCGCTCTCAGCTGGCCACTTCCTCTGTCCTCCCTGTCCACAGGCCGTATGCAGCCCACCTCGGACACTGGGAGGGAAACCCCAAGCTAAGGCCTCTCTTAGCCTAGGCCCTGCCCTGAGCCGCACAGGCACCAGGGCCAACCCCAAAACAAGCAGGGAGAATGGGCACAGCTGTCTCTCTGTCCGTCTGACCAGCTGTCGCCAAGGCTTAGCCACACCGACTCCCCATGACAAGGCCACCCCACGAATTCAGGACATTCAGTGTGTCCTGCCCTCCTGCCCAGGGACCCCACAGGCAGGACTCCTGAGTCCCGAAGACTCCTCCGAAAGCCTTCAGGGATTGGCAGATGGGCTAGAAGTGGGGCCACTGGGTGTCACCTGCCCCTCCTCACCCCCTCTGCTTTCCCCTAAGACAGGGTCAGGAAAGGGTCTCCCCTGTTCCAAGCCAATGGTCACTTTTATGTCAGCCTGGCCAGGCCACAGCACCCAGTGATTCAGCCACATCCTCCCTGGGTGTTGTGTGGAGGTTTCTGCACATGTGCTCCACACCTGCAATCAGCTGATGGAAATCAAGGAGGCCCCCAACGGTGGGGTGGGCCTCATCCAAGCAGGTGAAGACCTAACAGCAAACTGGGGCTTCCTCTGAGGAAGAAGAAACCCAGCGGATGGAGTCCACTCCCACCAAGTTCCCACCCTGCCCCGAGTTCCCACCCTGCCCCGAGTTCCCAGCCTGCCCCGAGTTCCCAGCCTGCCCCGAGTTCCCAGACTGCCCCGAGTTCCCAGCCTGCCCCGAGTTCCCACCCTGCCCCGAGTTCCCACCCTGCCCCGAGTTCCCAGCCTGCCCCGAGTTCCCACCCTGCCCCGAGTTCCCAGCCTGCCCCGAGTTCCCAGCCTGCCCCGAGTTCCCAGACTGCCCCGAGTTCCCACCCTGCCCCGAGTTCCCAGACTGCCCCGAGTTCCCACCCTGCCCCGAGTTCCCACCCTGCCCCGAGTTCCCAGACTGCCACCTGCCCACGGATTTCAAACTTCGCTGACCA
This sequence comes from Gorilla gorilla gorilla, assembly GCF_029281585.2. Classification (NCBI taxonomy): domain Eukaryota; kingdom Metazoa; phylum Chordata; class Mammalia; order Primates; family Hominidae; genus Gorilla; species Gorilla gorilla. The sequence goes on from NC_073235.2 coordinate 143,422,465, forward strand.
GCCCCACCACCTGATAAGCCAATTCCTTGAAATAAATCTCTTTATACCTAGACATGGTTATACGTATCTCACGACATCTGGGTACATGTCTACAGCCATGTCTGTGCGTCAGGCTGCTGCTGTTTCTCTGGCAGAACCCTAACTGCGTGGGCAATAGTCACACACCACTCAGGAGGGCCCCCTGTCTGACTTCTCTAAAGAAGGGACTTTATGCCATGTGTGCCTGCACGTGTTTAAACATCACAGACACCGCAGTGTCTGGGAACAGAGCCCAACCCCACCCGGGGTGCTGCATTCAGAGACTGGAGCAGCCCACCCCACTGAGCTCCACAACACCTCAGCTCTGGGAAGCCCCTGTGCACAGCCCTGTATCCCCCAGACCAGCCCGACAGGGCAGAGTCCTGGGCCAGGAGGCAGGAGCTTCTTCCTAGGCAGGCACACCCTGGCTCCTCACTCAGCCCACAGCACGGACTCAGTGTCTCGGGGTCCCTGTGTTGTGTGAATGGGGCCTGTAGTGCTGTGTTCCTGGAGTTGGGGGGACTGGGGAGGCACATGAGCTGCTTGGGTACCCGCAGCCCCCTCCCCTACCTGCCCAGCGGCCCTTAAGAGCTGCTGTCCTGCACAGTGCACAGGAGGTGGTGGCTTGGACATGGGAACAGAGGCCTCGCCTCATGCCTCTGCCTACCTGACTGGCCCCTGGAGTCCCCAGCCATACCTGACCGCAGGATGCTCGGCTCTGTGACTTTCTTGCCATTGACGTAGGTGTCTGCCCCCTCACAGGGCTCCAAGGTCACCACAGCTACAGGAAAGGTGGGAGGGGCAGAGAGGAGGACTATGAGGGGCTGTCACCTACAGCAGCTCGGCTTACCTGGCCCCCGGGCATGGCCTCTTCCAGGCCTCTCGCCTCTCTTTTCCCTGCTACACAGGCCGTGACCATTGGCAACACTCATTTGGGCCTCAGAGGAGCTTAGGGGTCTCACCCCACTTAACAGAGGAAGAAAGTGACCCCCAGAAGGAGGATGCATGTGCCCACGTTGAAGCCAAGAGGCTGTGCTGGGCCTAATCACCCAGGGCCCTGTCCAGCTCCCCAGATGGACAAGGATAAAAACACCAGCTAATGGGGCCTGGGCCGTCCCACAGGAGAGGGTAGGCAGGGCTTTGCAGTCAGAGAATTCCAGGAGAGCCAATCGTCCCAGCACCACTTAGGGCCATCATCCTGAGGTGGCCAAGTTGGACAGTGGGTGTCAGTCACAGGTCTGCAGGCCAGAGGCTGGCTGGATGCTGTCGGGAGATGCCCTTAGCCTGGGCTGTGGGCCATGTGACAGCACACTGACACCGCAGGCCCATCCCCAAGTTGGGCAGCACCAGGCAATGGGGACAGCCCCATGTCATCTCCGGGAGGGAGACCACTGGGCAGGCAGGGGAAACGGACAGATGGCCGCCCACAGCCAACAGGAAACCAAGGTCTGGAAATAGTTTTCCACCCTAGATCTGGACTCAATCTTCATAGCTCACTGTCCTCCCGCCATGAACGTCCTCCACCCTTGGCCCCAACACGCTTCCCGGCCAGCAGCCCACCTGTGCCCCCACCTCCAGCCCTCAAGGAGGCTCAGCTCCCTAAGGTAGCAGCCATCCCTGGCCAACCTAATGGAAGTTGTTTTTAAGGCTGGCCCCAAATATCTCTCTCTCCAAATCTCTCTCTCTCTCTCTCTCTCTCTCTCACACACACACACACACACACACACACACACACACACGTCCTGCCTAGAAGTATGACTCGCGACCCACTTAGTGCTGGGTAACCTGGGAGAGGGTGACCTCATTCAGGCCTGATCATCACGGCACAGGGGCGTGGGTGCGGGTGGGGATGGTAGGGTGGTGATACCTTCGCTGCCTCCCCTGGAGTCGCTCCGGAAGACGCAGTGCTCCTCCTTGATGAAGTGCCCACTCAGAACGATGTCCTGCCGCCTCTCGCCATCCTCCCTGCCCACTCTGCGGGGTGGGGGCACCATCAGCACGGCAGCCGGGACCCAATACACCCAGGACGCCACCCACTGGCCTCCAGGGACGCCCAACCAGGATTGTTTGGGAAACACCCAGCGCAGACATCAGTGGGGTCGCTGGGGAAGTCCAAACTCAGTGGCCCCTCTGCAGCAGCAGCAATGGGGAGTCCAGCCTTCCCCTGCCAGATCCCAGGGCCTGGCCAGGCTGGAGTGGCTGCCAGGTCCCTTCTCACCTGGTGATCCCATCCTTGATGTAGTAGAGCAGGCACTCAGACATCAGCGGGTCCTCGTTCAGGTTGACGAGGTGTGGTGTCTGCAGGGAGACAGGAGGATCATCTCTCTTGCAGAGGGGCAGGAGCCCGATGCTGGCCACACCCCCCTCCGACCTCTCTCCAGGCACCAGACTACCACCAGGGTCCCTGCCCCCGCACTTGGCTGGTGCCACCAGGCTGGTCACTCCAAGCCAGGAAAATGAGGAACACAGAAAGCTCAAGCCGAAGGCCCAGCCCACCAACAGCAGCAGGCCGGTGGGACCCGACCACCCGCATACACCCAAGCCTGGCACAGCAGCCCCAGCACTGCAGCAGAAGTTGAGCTTCCAGAAGGGCAGACAGCCCCAGCTCTCAGCATGTGGGGGCCCTGGGGCCCTCTGAGGCTGGGGTGAGCCCCCAGATGTGCAGACCACAGGCTTTGTCCCATGGGGTCCTGGGTTCCCAGCTTTGGACTGTAAAATGGGGTTCTAGGACCCCATTCCAGCTCAGACAGCCCAGAAACCGTGGGTTCACCAGTGGGAGCCAAGAGCCAAGAAGGATCAGGACACTGACCATGGAGGGCTCAGCCCTGGAGTCTGGGGAGTGAAGCAGTTGTGAAGGGACCCTTGATGAGCCACCTGAGGCACCCCCATGCAGAGAGGTGGAGACCTCGTCACTGGACGAAGGGGACAGACCATCCCCAGCTGTCCCTGCCCCTTGAGTGGGGAAGATATCCAGCCAGGAGGGGCTGTGCCCACAGCTTTGGGGCTGAGTAGGGGCTGCAGCCTTGGGACCCCACTGGCCTGTGCACGTCTCGTGACTCCCAAGAACACTGAACTTCTCAAGAAGGGGGTCCCTAGTGGTCCCACTTCTGGGCAGTGCCCAGACCCAGGGCAACCAATAAAGCTGCACCCCTGGAGTTCCACCCTATCCCTCCAGGAAGGGGATGGGGTCTGAAACAGTGCAGGGAACAATCCATTCCAGACCAAACCAAAGGCCTGTCTAGAAGACGTGTATAGTGAAGCCCCATTAGGACACTGCCTGTCCCGGCCCTGCCCGGGACTGGAATCTCCCTACAGCTCTTCTCAGGCCCTTCCTGCCTCCGGACCTCAGTGCGTGCTGGGCCGGTGGCCTGGAGCACAGCCCTGCCCAGCCCCTCCCAAGCTATGGACACACAGGTGTCTGTCCCCATGTCCTGGCCGTCTTTGGGGTGGGTGTGTGGGGTTTGGGGACTAGAACCACAAGAAAGACTTTTTCCCAAGTGTGTGTGTCATGCCCCACCTGGGCTGCTGGATGGGGGCACAGGAGTCATATACACTCTGAAGCAGCTGCCCAGGGGTTCTGTGCCATTTGAGGGCCTCCAGCTGAAAGACCCCTTAGGCCTGGCCTGGTGGGAAAAGAGGGGTCCCCACTGGAACAGTCAGACCTGACTCTAGCTGAGTTCCAAGAAGGCAGCTGGCACCCAGCTCTGTGAGCAGCACAGGCTCCAGGGCAGGTCCAGGCCCCTCGTATCTCAGTCTCCAGCCTGGGTGTTGGCTTCTCAGCCTTGCTCTGACCTTGGAGAGCCCAGTCCACACTCCAGGCCACTGAGAGACCCATCTGATGTCCCAAAGCCACCAGCATGCCCCACCATGAGAATGTGGGGAAAGAATTCTCCACAAAAAGCAAAGTGTGACTATGGGTGAGCTTCACAGCCCCAGTGCCTGGGCCAGAGCCCCTTCGTGCTCCCCTACTTCCAGGAGCCCCCTCTGGCTCTACCTGAGACAGCACCTCACCTGGTCCTGTTCAGATGAGGGCAGTACCACAGATCTGAGATAGCTCCTACCTTTTTGGGAGAGAATACGCCCAAGGTGCCGCCATCCTCCCTCATGGCCACACCCATCTCGGCCAGCAGGGCTTCCCTGGGGGAACAGAGCTGAGGTCAGCACAAGCTCCACAAGGCTTCCAGCACTGGCCTCAGCCCTGGCTGACCAATGGGGGCAGCGGGCCTGTGGCCACCGTGGCCTGGGTGGTGCCCATGCATGTCCCATCCGGTCACTGGGTTAGGGCATCTGCTGATGGGACTGGCCCCTCTGCACCATGGTCAGGGATCAGATCTATCAGGCCTCAGGTCTCTCAGGCCTTGGTGGCTAGCAGCCAGCAGTACACAAGGTGGGGGTCATTGGGGATGAGGGAACAGGTTTGCCTTGGGCTGGGATGTGGCCACCCCATGGTGCAGGTGCCCAGCACTGGAGGGCAGGGCTCAGTGCTCATCCTGCCCAGGCTCCGGGCTTGCTGGCTGCACCCCTCCCCCTGGGCCTCAGTTTCCCCACTGCACACCTCTCCATCCGGATGGCTTCTGTCCGCCGCAGCTTCTCCTCCCAGGTCTCATTGAGCTCAGCTATGATCTTCTCTGTTTCCTGGGGATTGAGGCAGAGCACAGTGAGCTGCCGGGGCTGGGGCCAAGGGAGAGGACAATGGAGACACAGGTGCCAGGAGAAGGAGCTGCAAAGCACAAGAGCCATATTCCTGGGCCCGACAAGGCAACGAGGCATGCAGAAGACCAAGGTAAAGCTCAGAGAATGTCTGTCTTTCCCTTAGACACACTCAGGAGAATGGAGAAAACGCAAAACAAATCTGGAAGGAAAAGAGAAGCAAATGCTCCTGGGAGATTCTGAGCCTCGGCTCCTAAAGCACAGCCATCCTCGCTGCTGCCAAGAGGCCCAGGTGCTCACCCCTCTTCAGGACATGGACGACACTGCCCAACATCAGCCTGGTCTCTCCTTTTTCTTCCCACCCACAGCCCAGTGGGACCCCAACACCCCAGAAGGGCTCTCTGCTCCAGGGTCACAGGCCCAACCTCGCCCCCATCCCCTTCCTCACAACAGAGGCCTCAATGGGGCCTCTGCTTTTTCCCCTCAGCCCCTCAGTCTCCAGGCGTGTGGCTCACCTGCCCCTGCACAGCCATTCACTGAGGGGCATGTGACTGGAAACCTAAAATGATCCCAGCCCATTGCTGGGCACCAGGGAGCACACTGTGGCTTTGAGTGGGGGGAGGTGGTGACTATTCCCAGGCAGGTGTGCAGGTGTGAACACAGGATGGCCTGGAGGGAGCTCAGGAACCTGCACCACACTCACTACCCTTCTCAGGGGGTATAATTCTATAGGACGCCAGACAGGAAGCTGCTGTGACCTGGGGCTGTCGCCAGTGGAGGGGATGCTGCGGGGTGGGGAGGGACGAGACTCCTCTCCACCCACAGATGCCATCCAGCTCACTGCTCCTTGAACAAGCATCCACTCACACAATTAAAGACTCGACAGGAAGAGTCTCAGTCCTGGACATTCCTTCTTGGAGCTTCCCTTGTCCAGGCTTGGCATGGGTGGGGGCACAGGCCATCCAGACACCCAGGTCTAGGGTCCTGCAGGGGCATTTCCTGCCCAGCAGCTGAGTGTTGTGCAGCCCACAGCCTGGGGACCCCCAAGTGAACTGGTTGCCTTGGCTGCTGTGGGTGGTCTGGAGATAGACCACTGGGCACCTGGGTGGCCACACGCCAGAGGCTCCTGCTGATGCTCCACAATGGCCCTATGAGGATGGGCTGTACCCAGGAGGGCAGGGTGCCTCTCTAACTCCTCCGAGCTCCCCACTCCCAGAGTCTGACACCCTGAAGCCCCAAGTGGTGCCCTCACCTTCAGTCTTTCAATGGCCTCCTCGCTGCCCGGGGCAAACAAGATGCGCTCGTGGAGGCTGGACACGGAGGCCGCGCGGCTGGACAGGGCTGAGAGCGAGGATGAGGGGCTCATACCCACCAGGGCATTGGTCACTGTGGAGAGAGGGTCAGGGGCTTCATTCACCGTCCCGCCACGGTTAAGGTTATTGTTCTCAAGGTCGGACACGTCTATGGGGAGGAGGGGTAGGGCGGGCAGACAGACAGAGAGAGGGAGAGAAAAAAGATGAAGATGGGAAAAAGTAAGAGATGGGGCCCAGAGAAGGCAAGAAACAGAAACCATCAACGAGGCACAGCAGCCCTGCCAGGCCCAGGACAAGCGCATGCAAGGCCTTCCTGCCACCCCTTGCCTATGATGGGACAGGGCCAGCAGTGGCGTGCACTTGCCCGCCTGCCCCCCAGGCCTGCCCTCCCCAGCAGCAGCATGGCACAGACCTAGGCACTCTGGAGCTCCCCTGCACCCCGTGAGCCAGGCTTCTTGCTTTCCCACAGCTGCACTCCAGGCCCCACTGCCAGGCCACCCTGCAGCCCCACCTGAGGGCTGGGAGCCTGTCCTCCCTGCATCTTCCCACCCTGCCCACTGGCTTGGCGTGGTCACCCAGCAGCGCCCCGTGCAGACCCCCACGCTTGTCCTCCCACCCCTCACACCCACCGTCAGCCTGGGACACCACACACCCCCGAGCTGTGGGGCCGGGCTGTGCTAACCTTCAGCCCACTGACATGGAAATTGGCCCAGAGACCATCCTGGAGGAGGTGAACATGGGACCCTCATGAGGGAGGCCCTTCCCCTCCACCACGAGGAGCTCACCCACCAGCCTAGGCCTCATGCGTCCCTAAGGCCCGGGAGGTGGGGCTGTGACATCTCTGAAGTGGGTGGTGCCAGGGGTCTCCTAGCGGAAGCGAACACACAGCAGAGCAGCAGCAAGCACGGGACCACACGGGGTGTGGGGGAAGTGGAGGGAGCCCTGCAGCCAGGCTCGGGGAGGCACTGAGCCCCCATGGAGCCAGGCCCGAGGCCAGGAGGCACAAAAGTTGGGCGGGATTTGGCAGCATCCGCTGTGAAAGCTGAGCTTCTGGCATTTCCAGAGTTGAGGGCCTGGGCGTGGGGGATCAGGTCAGCTGGAGAAATGGCATTGCAGATGGAGGCCTGAGCCAAGAGCTGGGGACAGGACAGTCCCTCCAGCCCTCCTGGCCCTTTGGTGCTGATATCCTGACCTTCGCAGGCCTTTGGGTGCACAGGGGGTCAGAGGACCTGATCTCAGCCATGTTTAGCCTGAGAAGGCCTCAGCGACACCCTGACTCCCCCATTGCTTTGGTTTCTCATGTAGACCATATGGGTGGGAAGGAGCCAGGAGTGTGGGCTCAGAGGCAGACAGAATCCCACATCTACGAGCAGGGCCCTGTGGCTGAGGGAGAGCAGTGCTTTCTGCCCCCCAAAAAGGAGAAGAAAGCAGAGCAGGTACCCTGGGGTTCACCCCTCCCTGACCATGCCACCCTAGGCCCTCATGCTGGCTGGGGCTGGAAGCAGAGATGCAGAGAGCAGCAAAGGGAATACACACATTTGGGTCCTCCAGGCACAGTGTTGGCTACGGGGGAGGGAAGCGTGGGGGAGGGGGAGAGACAGAGAAACAGAAGAACAGGTTTGTCTCCAGAGGGTCAGGCACGCCTTTCACAGGCCAGGGTGGCCAGCAGTGGGTGTGTGGCCACAAGCAGGGTGGTGAAGGTCTTCAGCTCCAGAACACGGGGGACCTCTGTGACCCCAGCACCCACAGCCTGCCTATGGGGCTTCCAGGGGAGCCATCTCTGGCCCACTTGCATCAGCATTGAACCCAAACCATGTGGTACCATCCAGGCCAAGGCCAGGAAACTTGCCCTTGTCCAGGGCCGCCGCCCGGCCTCCCACCCAGAGGCATTTCTGCCCAGGAACATGGAGCAGGGACAGGGATTTGGCCCAGAGGGGCTCTGGGAGCGGTGTGGAGCTGCCACAGCCCAGGGTGCGGCCAGCAAAGTGGTGGCCCCAGGAGAGAGGATGTGATGACCTGCGAGGCCCCTGAGCCTGAGGCCCCACAACCCTGTCCAGGACAGGCTGGCGCAGGCACTCACTGTCAGTGATGTCGCCAAGACCCTGGGCGTACAGAAGGTCCCGCAGCCGGGTCACCTCATCCTTCAGCTCGCGGATCAGCTTGTTGTTGGGGTCCTCATTGATGACAGCATTGCAGCGGATTTGCTTGGCCCGGTCAGCATACCTGGGTGGCAGACGGGGCTGTGGGCTGTGCTCGGGACAGGTCCACACCTGGCAGGTCCCAAGGGTGCCCAGAGCCCTGCCCAAGACCCAGCCTTTTGGGCTCAGCAGCCAGGCCAGAGGTGGACCTGAGCCAGCACAGCCTGGCACAGAGTGAGAAATCGCCCCCATGGCAAGTCGCTGGGGAGGGCATTTGGGGCCACAGGCCAGAGAAGACTTACAGGGGAGGTCACCCAGTTCCAGCTCGCCCACTTGGGGAAATTGAGGCCCAGGTGAGAAGGGACAAGGTGGTGTCCTCTCCCCCAGTGGTCCCAGGGTAGAGGGAGAAAGTCCAGTGGGAAAATGTGAGAACATCTATGTGTACATAGGCTTGTGCTCACACCGTGTACCAGCCGATGCACATGTCTACGTTTCCAGCTAGTACATGAACCTCTATTGGGACACACGCCCTTTGTTTTTCTTAAGCACTGGTGGTGCACGGTCAAAAGAAGGGAGAGACCACTGACCCAAACAACCGAGCAGCCTCTAGCACGGCTAGGGGCCCAGGCTCCCCACCCCAGGTGCCCACCCTGCCCATAAGACACACCTATGCCCCCTTTGCTATCTAAAAATCCCCAGTGGTTACCCCGGCCGGCAGGTGAGTGTAAACTGCTTCGCCCAGCAGGCACAGCTCTCCCAGTCTGGTGCCACGGGGCCCTGGGCTGCCTGCAGCCCCAAAGCACACCCCCAAAGGCTCCATGGAGGGAATGGAACAGGGCCCATGCAGGCCCAGGAGCCTCAGAACAGTCTCTTCCAGCCTCACAGAGTCCAGGGTATACCCCTCACGAAGAGTCGCCCCTGGTCACTGGTGCTCCTAATTCAAGCACGAGAGGATCCATCCCCCAAGACCAGGGAGCGGGAAGCAGAGCTTGTCTCCCTGGAGAACTCACCTCAGCGTGCTAAGGGTCTCGTCGTAGTTGATGTCTGCAGGACTCAGGGCTGCCACCATAGCTGTTCTTGAGTTACCGCCTGTGGGAAGAAGACCAGGTTGTGCCCAGAGGGGGATCTAGGCCCCAGGGCTATGTCTGCTCCCCCCTTCCCCCCACATTTACAGATGGGGAGGCTGAGGCCCAGAGAGGTAAACTGAGTCACAGGCTTACCCCCCCCCCCACCCCATGAACACAGGCAACAGCAAGGACCTGGCCTTCCTTGGCTGCTCCTTCATCTCTGAACCAGGCACCGCCATTATTTCTCTTTTACTTGTGTTTTTCTCACATTTGGGGCCATTTTACAACCATCAGGCCTTCCTTTCCCCAAAGCAGAGAGGAAAATTGTGGAGGGTTTTAAAGTATTTACTCCAAAATAAATACCATTTATGTTCAATATTTTTTTCAAGCACTTCTATCATTTTCATTTGAAATATATTCCTCAGTATTTAACATCAGATTCCTGGCCCAGGTTAGTAGGATCAAAGCATCAGGTAATGCGTGGCATGAGGAACAGACTGTGTTCTTTCTCTTCAGGGAATCCTGTCTAGGTGACCTCAGCTGTTGGAAAAGATCACCACTGACTCCACCCCAGCCCTCAGGACTGCTGCCTGGCGGTGCTTCAAGTCTGGACAGATGATCTTGCCTGCTTGACCCCAGGGAACTGTGTATCCTCAGGGCTATGTCCCCAGGGCATGGGTCCCCAGTGGGTCCCCATAGGGACCGAAGAGACGGTGTGAAGGGCTGGGCACATACCACACGGGCCCCAGGAAAGCCTCCGTGGGAGGACTCCCCTGCCCCCGCCCTGGGGCTGAACCTGGGTGTGCCTGGAGCAAGGGGCTCCTTCCCAGCCCACATCTCAGGTGAAGGAACACACTCTCCTCCTCTCTCAGCGGGGCCCATCCATCCGCAGACCTGCTGCGGTCTGCAATACTGACCTGAGCTGGGGAGCAAGCATGGCTAGTTGTGGGGTGCAGAGGTGGTCAGCCAGGGCTCTGCACACCTCAGCCATGCAGCTGAGGGAGGCCAGGGACCCCCAGTCATCTATGTTCACCAGGTCAGCCCAAGACTCAGTTTACCTCCCTGGGCATCAGCCTCTCCAGCTGTAAATGCAGTTGGGGAGGACTCTGAGGTTATTCCGGGATGGATGGGATCAGCGTCGGGTGCATATCAATTCCCACCTCCCCATCTAAGTCTCACTGCTCAGAACTCAGATGGAGAAGAGGAAGTTATGGCAGCCCCTCAAAATCCAGCAAGCAGAGCTCCCAGATCGAGTCCCAGGTCCCCGTGACAGATGGGGAAACCAAGGCCCAGAGAAGGATGAGTACTTGGCCTGGGTGTCACAGCCCACCTGACCCAGGACCACTGACACAGGCAGGTGTGTGCTGTGCCACCCCCTGGGCTGTCCTGGTTCCCACACTCGCTTCGTTAACCCACTGCTGGCTGTTGCCCCAGGTCCTCCAGAAGGGCCATGAACTGACTGGACCCTCCAGGTTCACCTCCCAGCCTCAGCCCAGAAAGGGTGAGAGGCCTGCTGGTGACTGGGCACCCCCTCAGTGGGGAAGAAGGGCACAGCCCAGGGTGGGATCAGAGCCCTGGGGACAGGCAAACCCACAAGTTCTCACCCAGGTTTTCCCGGAGGAGCCAGGTCAACACGGAATCTCGGTACGGAATGAAATCTGTCTTCTTCTTTTTCTTGTTCTGTGGGGGAGGAACATTCAAGGTCAAGCCCGAGCCCACTGGAGAGGAAGCGAAAGGGAGGGGCCAGCGCAGGCCCTGCCAAGTGGGTCCTCAAAGGTGGAGGCTGGGCAAGGGGCGGGGCCCGCTCTGCTGGACACGTTCTCAGGCTGCCCAGGCCTCTCCCTGCCCAGACCCCAGGGCGTCACCCCAGGGCGCCACCCCAGAGGCCTCCTCTAGGCCACAGTCAGGGACTTGCTAGCATGTCCTTCAGGTTCCTCCCTCATCCATCCCTGCTGTCCCTGGGCCACCCAGCTGGACACCGCCCAGGAGTACTGATGTCACCAGCAAGTGTGTCCTCCCTCCACTCTGTCTGAAGGACTCATCTGAGCCCATGGCCCCTCCTCGAACACCATCAGCGACTCCTGACCCAAGGGAAAAGGCCCCACAGCTAAATGTGGCCCTCCAGGCCCCTATGGCCTCTGCCACACTTACCTCCCTGCCAGCTTAAATCTCCCCTTCACCCAGAGTTCACCTGCCCTCTCCCCCATCAAACTCCCTATGGTCCTGCAGAAGCCAGCTCACAAGCTTTCCTCTAACGGCCTGTTCTCCCATCCCTCCCCTCAGAATGAAGCATTCTCCATGCTCTTGCTGCCTCTTTGGCTCTTTAAAATATGGACTCCATCCACATAATGGCTGCCAGGAATTGCTTCTGACGGACACTCTGTGACTGACTTAATGATCCCACTAATTGTGGGTTTCAGTGATTTCCAATGTCTTCTGGTTCATGTATGCATTGGCTTATGAAGCATTTCCAGAGCACCTGCTGGGCCGGCAGATGAGGCCTCTGACCCTGGAGCCTGCACCCCAGGACATGCACGCAGATGCCACCTCAAGGGCTGGGAGCACACACAGACATCATTGTTCTTGAAGACAACCCCAGGAGAAGCTCCACCAGTTCACAAGGCACATAAAATTTGAAAGCTCTTGAGACTCCCAGTCAAAGGGGGTCCAGAATGCTGCACTGGCTTCTCTGCGAGCAGGGTTTCAGGGTGTCCATCTAGCAGCTCAGCAGCATAACTGACTGCTTTCTTTTTTCTTTGGAAACTTGGTAGGGACTAACTCTACTCTATTTCTAGTTTTTCTTTTGTTTTGTTTTTGTTTTTGTTTTTTGAGACAGAGTCTCCCTCTGTCACCAGGCTGGAGTGCAGTGGCACGATCGCGGCTCACTGCAACCTCCGCCTCCCGGGTTCAAGCGATTCTCATGCCTCAGCCTCCTGAGTAGCTAGGACTACAGGCGTGTGCCACCACGCCTGGCTAATTTTTGTATTTTTAAAGTAGAGACAGGGTTTCACCATGTTGGCCAGGATGGTCTCCATCTCTTGACCTCGTTCGTGATCCACCCACCTCGTGCTCCCAAAGTGCTGGGATTACAGGCGTGAGCCACCGCGCCCGGCCTCTAGTTTGGTTTTTGATTATTTAATTCCTGAGGGTGAATTCTCTGCTATGTGTCATATTCGTTGCTTCCACATAAATGTCCTCCAGCCATTCAGCCACTTCAGCAAGGAGCCCGGCAGCCCCCTGGGTTTCCTGCTCCCTCACCGCCTCCCTGTCCAGTCGTGCTCCGCCATCTCCCAGGACCACCCCGCTCTCCCGTCTAGGCCCCCCAGCCTCCGCCGTCCCAAGCCTGGAACGCTGACCTTCCATCCTGACTTGCCGCACCAGACCACCCTGCTCCCGACCTATCCGTTACGCAGCGCACATGGCCTGAGGACCCACCCTTGGCTAAAGCAGACACTGTGAGCCCCGCTGAAAACCCGCCCGCTGCTGCCACTAAAGCTCCCCCAGGCAGCTCCTGACAAGCCGGGAGGGACCTCAGATCCTCAGACGGGCCCGGCTCCTGGCGGCCTCGCCTCCCTGCTCTGGGCCTGGCTCCTCAACCAGTGCCTCGAAAACTCTCTCGCTCGGCTCCTTCAAAAGTCTCTGTCACTGTCCCTCGCAGGGTCGCTCGCGCTTTCCCTCCCAGTCCCTCACACAGACAGTCACGCGGTTCCCACGCGGTGCTTCCACATCTCAGTCCCGCACGCTCAAGCACTCAGTCCCTCAAGGAGCTCTCGCCGTTCCCCGCACGGTTCCCACGCGGCTGCTCGCAGCTCACCACACAGTTCCGCAGTTCCTCCCGCCTCCCCACGCACTTCCTCGCGTTTCTCCACACGGTTCTTCACGCAGCTCCTCCTGCTTCCCCCTTTATGCCTCCATTCAGGAAAACGGCAGTCACTCGAATGCGGACTCCACCCGCGGGATGGCTGCCGGTCACACCGTTCATCAAGTTTCCCCACAAGTTCCACACGCAATTCTGTCACAGTTCTCTGTGGAGTTCTTTACACGGTTCCACGCGATCCTCACCTAGGTCTCTACATAGGGCCTCGTTACACAGGCGTTCCTCACCATTCTCCACACGCAAGTCCCCACTGTCCCTGACACACTCGCTCTCACGGTTCCTCACAGCTCCAGAGAAACTTTCCCACGTTCCTCCAACATTTCCTAACACGGCTCCCCACGGGAGGCCTCACGCGATCCTCCATTTCTCAGAGCTCTCAACAGGCGCTCGCAGCTCCCGCACAGCGTTCCCCACACACACGCGCACACACACACACACGCACACACACACGCACAGGCTTCTCAGTGTCCCACGGGCCTCACAGCAGCCACGCAGCTCCCGAAAACCCCTTCAGCTCCGCCCCAGTCCCCACACAGCTCCCCACCCCCTTCCACACACTTCCTCCCGGTTCCCACAGCTCCACGCGGCGCCCACCAGGTCCCCGCAGCTTCCCATCCAGCTCCTCACACTCCCCGACAACCCCGCGCACACGTCTCTACAGCTTTCCTCACGATTCTGCGCAGCGTTCCCCACACGGTGCCTCACCGTTCCCCACCGTTTCCCAAACAGCTCCTCCCACCGTGGCTCACACACTTCCTCACACGGCTCCTCACACAACCCTTCACGCCACCCCTAATGCGGGTGCACACACGCTTTCCACACACTTCCTCAGGCCATTCTCCCGTGTGCACCCCGTTCCCACACACAGCGCTCCACACGGCTCCTCACGGTCCCCAACAGCACCTCACTGTTCCCACCCAGTTCCGCAGTTCCACACTCACTTCCACACTCAGTTCCTCACAGTTCCACACTCAGTTCCACACAGTTCCTCACTCACTTCCGCACAGTTCCTCACTCACTTCCTCACAGTTCCTCACTCACTTCCGCACAGTTCCTCACTCACTTCCGCACACTTCCACACTCAGTTCCACACAGTTCCACACTCAGTTCCACACAGTTCCTCACTCACTTCCTCACAGTTCCTCACTCACTTCCGCACAGTTCCACACTCACTGCCTCACAGTTCCACACTCGGTTCCACACAGTTCCTCACTCACTTCCGCACAGTTCCTCACTCAGTTCCACACAGTTCCACACTCACTTCCACACAGTTCCACACTCACTTCCACACTCACTTCCACACTCAGTTCCTCACAGTTCCACACTCAGTTCCACACAGTTCCTCACTCACTTCCGCACAGTTCCTCACTCACTTCCGCACAGTTCCACACTCAGTTCCACACAGTTCCTCACTCACTTCCGCACAGTTCCACACTCAGTTCCACACAGTTCCTCACTCACTTCCGCACAGTTCCACACTCAGTTCCACACAGTTCCTCACTCACTTCCGCACAGTTCCACACTCAGTTCCACACAGTTCCACACTCACTTCCGCACAGTTCCACACTCACTTCCACACTCACTTCCACACTCAGTTCCTCACAGTTCCACACTCAGTTCCACACAGTTCCTCACTCACTTCCGCACAGTTCCTCACTCACTTCCGCACAGTTCCACACTCACTTCCACACTCACTTCCACACTCAGTTCCTCACAGTTCCACACTCAGTTCCACACAGTTCCTCACTCACTTCCGCACAGTTCCTCACTCACTTCCGCACAGTTCCACACTCAGTTCCACACAGTTCCTCACTCACTTCCGCACAGTTCCACACTCAGTTCCACACAGTTCCTCACTCACTTCCGCACAGTTCCACACTCAGTTCCACACAGTTCCTCACTCACTTCCGCACAGTTCCACACTCAGTTCCACACAGTTCCACACTCACTTCCGCACAGTTCCACACTCACTTCCACACTCACTTCCACACTCAGTTCCTCACAGTTCCACACTCAGTTCCACACAGTTCCTCACTCACTTCCGCACAGTTCCTCACTCACTTCCGCACAGTTCCACACTCAGTTCCACACAGTTCCTCACTCACTTCCGCACAGTTCCACACTCAGTTCCACACAGTTCCTCACTCACTTCCGCACAGTTCCACACTCAGTTCCACACAGTTCCTCACTCACTTCCGCACAGTTCCACACTCAGTTCCACACAGTTCCACACTCACTTCCGCACAGTTCCACACTCACTTCCACACTCACTTCCACACTCAGTTCCTCACAGTTCCACACTCAGTTCCACACAGTTCCTCACTCACTTCCGCACAGTTCCTCACTCACTTCCGCACAGTTCCACACTCAGTTCCACACAGTTCCTCACTCACTTCCGCACAGTTCCACACTCAGTTCCACACAGTTCCTCACTCACTTCCGCACAGTTCCACACTCAGTTCCACACAGTTCCACACTCACTTCCACACTCAGTTCCTCACAGTTCCTCACTCACTTCCGCACAGTTCCACACTCAGTTCCACACAGTTCCTCACTCACTTCCGCACAGTTCCACACTCAGTTCCACACAGTTCCTCACTCACTTCCGCACAGTTCCACACTCAGTTCCACACAGTTCCACACTCACTTCCACACACAGTTCGTCACAGTTCCACACTCAGTTCCTCACAGTTCCACACTCACTTCCACACACAGTTCGTCACAGTTCCACACCCAGTTCCACACAGTTCCTCACTCACTTCCGCACAGTTCCACACTCACTTCCACACTCAGTTCGTCACAGTTCCACACTCAGTTCCACACAGTTCCTCACTCACTTCCGCACAGTTCCACACTCACTTCCACACACAGTTCGTCACAGTTCCACACCCAGTTCCACACAGTTCCTCACTCACTTCCACACACAGTTCCACACTCACTTCCTCACAGTTCCTCACTCACTCCCGCACAGTTCTTCACTCAGTTCCTCACAGTTCCTCACTCACTTCCGCACAGTTCCACACTCAGTTCCTCACTCAGTTCCTCACAGTTCCACACTCAGTTCCTCACAGTTCCTCACTCACTTCCGCACAGTTCCACACTCAGTTCCTCACTCAGTTCCTCACAGTTCCACACTCAGTTCCTCACAGTTCCTCACTCAGTTCCTCACAGTTCCTCACTCACTTCCTCACAGTTCCTCACTCACTTCCTCACAGTTCCACACTCAGTTCCTCACAGTTCCTCACTCACTTCCGCACAGTTCCACACTCAGTTCCTCACTCAGTTCCTCACAGTTCCACACTCAGTTCCTCACAGTTCCTCACTCAGTTCCTCACAGTTCCTCACTCACTTCCTCACAGTTCCTCACTCAGTTCCTCACAGTTCCACACTCAGTTCCTCACAGTTCCTCACTCACTTCCGCACAGTTCCACACTCAGTTCCACACAGTTCCTCACTCACTTCCGCACAGTTCCACACTCAGTTCCTCACTCAGTTCCTCACAGTTCCACACTCAGTTCCTCACAGTTCCTCACTCAGTTCCTCACAGTTCCTCACTCACTTCCTCACAGTTCCTCACTCAGTTCCTCACAGTTCCTCACTCACTTCCTCACAGTTCCTCACTCAGTTCCTCACAGTTCCTCACTCACTTCCGCACAGTTCCACACTCAGTTCCTCACTCAGTTCCTCACAGTTCCACACTCAGTTCCTCACAGTTCCTCACTCACTTCCGCACAGTTCCACACTCAGTTCCTCACTCAGTTCCTCACAGTTCCACACTCAGTTCCTCACAGTTCCTCACTCAGTTCCTCACAGTTCCTCACTCACTTCCTCACAGTTCCTCACTCACTTCCTCACAGTTCCACACTCAGTTCCTCACAGTTCCTCACTCACTTCCGCACAGTTCCACACTCAGTTCCTCACTCAGTTCCTCACAGTTCCACACTCAGTTCCTCACAGTTCCTCACTCAGTTCCTCACAGTTCCTCACTCACTTCCTCACAGTTCCTCACTCAGTTCCTCACAGTTCCTCACTCAGTTCCACACTCAGTTCCTCACAGTTCCACACTCAGTTCCACACAGTTCCTCACTCACTTCCGCACAGTTCCACACTCAGTTCCACACAGTTCCTCACTCACTTCCTCACAGTTCCACACTCAGTTCCTCACAGTTCCACACTCAGTTCCACACAGTTCCTCACTCAGTTCCTCACAGTTCCACACTCAGTCCGTCACAGTTCCACACTCAGTCCGTCACAGTTCCACACTCAGTTCCTCACAGTTTCACACTCAGTTCCACACAGTTCCTCACTCACTGCCTGACAGTTCCACACTCGGTTCCACACTCAGTTCCTCACTCAGTTCCTCACAGTTCCTCACTCAGCTCCTCACAGTTCCACACTCAGTTCCTCACAGTTCCACACTCTGTTCCACACAGTTCCTCACTCAGTTTCTCACAGTTCCACACTCAGTTCCTCACAGTTCCTCACTCAGTTCCTCACAGTTGCACACTCACTTCCTCACAGTTCCTCACTCAGTTCCTCACAGTTCCACACTCAGTTCCTCACAGTTCCACACTCAGTTCCTCACAGTTCCACACTCAGTTCCTCACAGTTCCTCACTCAGTTCCCTACAGTTCCACATGCAGTTCCTCACACTTCCTCAGTTCCTTACAGTACCTTACTCATTTCCTTACAGTTCCTCACAGTTCCACACTTAGTCCCTCACAGTTCTACACAGTTCCCACCCAGTTCCTTGCAGTTCCACACAGTTCCTCATAGTTCCCCACAGTTCCCACACTTCGCCACACTGGCTCACATGCTTCCTCGCATGGTTCTGCGGCTCCTCATGCAGCCGCATGCACTGCCTCCCAGTTCTTCAGTTTCCCACATGGCTCCGCACACAGGCTGTCACATGTTTTCCCCCAGGCCTCCCCACGCCCCACGGTGCTTCCGTTTCTCACACAGCTCTCCACAGCATTCCACACAGGTCCACGCAGCCCCGTTGCACCCACTTTCACAGTTTCACAGTTCCACAAACAGTTTCTCAAGCAGATCCTCTCACAATGCCTGAGACGGGGGCTCACGTGGCTCCTCTCAGGCCCCCGCGAGTTCCTCCGAGTTCCCGCACGCTTCTCCACAGTTTCCTCCACATTTCCACAGATCCCCCGAATCCCTGACGCAGCGTTCACACGGTTCCTCATGCCTTTCCCAGCAGCCGCCCGCCTGGCTCCCCGCAGTTTCTCCCAGCCCACCACCGCTCCCCGAGCAGCTGCATGGCTCCTCAGCGTTCCCTCAAACGATTCCCACGCGGCCCCACACCACTCCACACACTTCCGCTCCCATTTCCACAGGTGCTCAGAGTACGCGGAGCTCCAGCTCCACAGAGCCCCCATGTGGTTCCCCACACGAGCGCACACTTTCCCCAAGCGATTCCCCACACACTTCCCGCCTGGTTCCCCGCCTTCTCCACACAGTCACATTCAGTTTCTCACAAATCCTCCCACAGTTCCCCACGCAATTGCTCACACGGTTTCTCACATACTTTCCCACAGACCTTCTCCCGTAGCTGCACAGAGAGCTCTGCACGGTTCCCTCACATGATTCCACGCAGCTCCCCACCCTGTGGCACACACGTCCTCTCCCGGCGCCACGCACGGCTCCTGTTCCCACGCAGCTACCCTCAGGCCCCCGGAGTTCCTCGGGATCCCCCCACGGTTCCTGAGGCATTTATTCCTCTGGTCCTCACACAGGTTCTTCTGGCTTCTGACGTAGTTGGACACAGTTCTCTGCAGGCTCCCCACACAGCTACGGTGGTTCCCCACACAGCTCCCCCACCCCCCACACACACACACAGCTCCACACACACACACACAGCTCCCCCACACACACACACAGCTCCACACACACACACACAGCTCCCCCCCACACACACACAGCTCCACACACACACACACACAGCTCCACACACACACACACACACACAGCTCCACACACACAGCTCCACACACACACACACAGCTCCACAGACACACACACACACACAGCTCCACACACACACACAGCTCCCCCCCACACACACACAGCTCCACACACACACACACAGCTCCACACACACACACAGCTCCACACACACACACACACACAGCTCCACACACACACACACACAGCTCCACACACACAGCTCCACACACACACACACAGCTCCACACACACACACACAGCTCCACACACACACAGCTCCCCCCCACACAGCTCCACACACACACACAGCTCCACACACACACACACACAGCTCCACACACACACAGCTCCACACACACACACAGCTCCACACACACACACACACAGCTCCCCCCCCCACACAGCTCCACACACACACACAGCTCCACACACACACACACAGCTCCACACACACACAGCTCCACACACACAGCTCCACACACACACACAGCTCCACACACACACAGCTCCACACACACACACACAGCTCCACACACACACACACAGCTCCACACATACACACACACACACAGCCCCACACACACAGCTCCCCCCCACACACAGCTCCACACACACACACAGCTCCACACACACACACACACAGCTCCACACACACACAGCTCCACACACACACAGCTCCACACACACACAGCTCCACACACACACACACAGCTCCACACACACACACAGTTCCACACATACACACACACACAGCCCCACACACACAGCTCCCCCCCACACACACATAGCTCCACACATACACACACACACACAGCCCCACACACACAGCTCCCCCCACACACACAGCTCCATACACATACACACACAGCTCCACACACACACACAGCTCCACACACACACACAGCTCCACACACACACACAGCTCCCCCCCCACAGCTCCACACACACACACACACAGCTCCACACACACACAGCTCCACACACACACAGCTCCACACACACACACACAGCTCCACACACACGCACAGCTCCACACACACACAGCTCCCCCACACACACAGCTCCACACACACACACACAGCTCCACACACACACACACACACACAGCTTCACACACACACAGCTCCACACACACACAGCTCCACACACACACACAGCTCCACACACACAGCTCCACACACACACACACAGCTCCACACACACACAGCTCCACACACACACACACAGCTCCACACATACACACACACACACAGCCCCACACACACAGCTCCCCCCACACACAGCTCCACACACACACACACAGCTCCACACACACACACAGCTCCACACACACACACACAGCTCCACACACACACACACAGCTCCACACACACACAGCTCCACACACACACAGTTCCACACACACACACACAGTTCCACACATACACACACACACAGCCCCACACACACAGATCCCCCCACACACACAGCTCCCCCCCACACACACATAGCTCCACACATACACACACACAGCCCCACACACACAGCTCCCCCCCACACACACATAGCTCCACACATACACACACACACAGCCCCACACACACAGCTCCCCCCCCACACACAGCTCCACACACACACAGCTCCACACACACACACACACACAGCTCCACACACACACACACAGCTCCCCCCCACACACACACAGCTCCACACACACACACAGCTCCACACACACACAGCTCCACACACACACACACACAGCTCCACACACACACACAGCTACACACACACACACACAGTTCCACACATACACACACACACAGCCCCACACACACAGCTCCCCCCCACACACACATAGCTCCACACATACACACACAGCCCCACACACACAGCTCCCCCCACACACACAGCTCCATACACACACACACACAGCTCCACACACACACACAGCTCCACACACACACACAGCTCCCCCCCACACAGCTCCACACACACACACACAGCTCCACACACACACAGCTCCACACACACACAGCTCCACACACACACACACACAGCTCCACACACACACACACACAGCTCCCCCACACACACAGCTCCACACACACACACAGCTCCACACACACACACACAGCTCCACACACACACAGCTCCACACACACACAGCTCCACACACACACAGCTCCACACACACACACAGCTCCACACACACAGCTCCACACACACACACACAGCTCCACACACACACAGCTCCACACACACACACACAGCTCCACACATACACACACACACACACAGCCCCACACACACAGCTCCCCCCCACACACACATAGCTCCACACATACACACACACACACAGCCCCACACACACAGCTCCCCCCACACACACAGCTCCACACACACACACACAGCTCCACACACACACACAGCTCCACACACACACACAGCTCCACACACAGCTCCACACACACACACACAGCTCCCCCCCACACACACACAGCTCCACACACACACACAGCTCCACACACACACACAGCCCCACACACACACACACAGCTCCACACACACACACACACACACAGCTCCACACGCAGCTCCACACAGTTCCTCACAGTCCCGCACAATCTGCACAGCGGATCGTTCTCTCCTTCCTCCCCACGCCGCCCACGCCATTCCCCAGCGTTCTCTCACAGTTCCACACGGTTATCACCGCTCCTCACAGTTCACTCCGCTCCACACACAATTCCCCACACAGGTCCTCCGTCTCCCGCAGTCCCACGCGGCGTCCCACGCCGTTTCCCACACGCTTCCTCTCCCGTTCCCACACAGTTCCCCACACAGTTCCCCATAGGGGCCCTCAGTTTCCTCGCCTGGCTCCCACTCGGGTTCGCCACACCATTCTCCACAGTTCCCCACTCAGGCCACACGCCTTCTCACAGTCCTTCCTGCAGCCCCACCTGTGTTCTTAGTCTCTCGGAACCCCTCGCACAGGCCACTCAGCTCTTCACAATTCACACAGTTCTCTGTCCCCACAGAGCCACCGCCGAGCTCCCTGTGCGTTTCCCAGTGAGCACCTCGCGGATCCCCGTGGTGGCGCCCGCCCTGTCTCACGCATTCCCACGCCGGCTCACTCCGTTCCTGCCGGTCCCTCGAACGCTCTCACGGCTGCCCACGCGGTTCCTCACACAGTCCCCAGCGTCGCCCTAGGCAGCTTCACACGTGGCGCGCTCCGCGGCACCTCCGACTCCACGCGCGCCCGCCTCCCGCTCTGGCCCCGTCACGCCTACGGCTGCTCAGAGTCCAGCACGCCTGTCACCTGCTTCCCTTCAGGGCTCCCCAGCCCTCTCCGTATCCGAGGGGCTCCTCCGCGCCCCGTTCAGCTCCTCCCAGGGCCCCCACGCCCCCCGGGCCACCCTTTCCCACCTCGGTGTCTCCCAGCAGCCGCTGCCCCAGGCCCTGCCGTGAGGCCGCCCCAGACGCCCTCCGTCCACGCAGACACAGGCGCCGCACGGGGCCTCCCACACCCGTTTTGTTCCTTCCCGGGATCCACCCCCATGTCCCCCATCTCCCAGCGCACTCACTGCCCGCCCCGCCCCTCACCACAGGGCGCCAATGCAGGGCAGACACCACCACCAGCCTCCCCCACCTGCCCCGGGGCTGAAGGAAGCCGCTTACCTTGTTGGGTCCGGAGTCCTGAAAAGGAAAAGACAGAGAGAGGCTGAGGCCCGGAGCGAAGCTGGCGCGGGCTGTGGGGGCGGAAGAGCAGGTGGCCCGGCTCCCTCGCCCTGGCCATGACTCAGGCTCTACCACCGCGTGGTCTCCTCGACAGCAGCTCCCCCAGGCAGGGTCCCTCCACGGCCGCCCTTCCCGGGCCCAGGCCTGGGCTGCCTGCTGCACGGGGCCAACTGTGGCCATAGCCCCACTTTACAGGCGGGGAAACTGAGGGTCCCGGGAGAAACCAGAGCCCCTGCCCCTTCTCCAGCATGTGACACTCCGGCCATCTCCGGGATCTCCCTTGAACCTGGCCACCTCCCAGATACAGGGCCTGGAAACGAGGGTGACAGGGGCAGGATGGGGCCCCGAAGACCCTCTGGGGTTCTGGCTATGGAAGCCGGGCCGGGCCACTCACCATTTCAGCCAGGGCGGAGATGACCTTGCCCAGGGTGGTCAGCGACTTGTTGATGTTGGCCCCCTCCTGCGGGCAGAAAGGACAGTGGGGTTGGGATGCTGGGGACCCGTGGGGCCTCCTGCTCTAGAGGGATGCCCTGGGTGGACCTGTGCGGTGTGGAGTGGAGGCCACCACTGCAGCTGCTGATCTCTGGGGCCACTTGGGCATGGGGTGCCCTGGCAGAAAGCCAGCTGGAGCCTCTGGCCAGGAGCATGTCCCCCATTGTTGCCCTCAGCCCCATGCAAACCCTGATATCATCCCGTGTCCCCGTGAAATGCTTCCGGGGCCCCTGCCCAAGCATCTGGTGCTGAGGCCAGCAGGAGTTGAGGAAACACACTCCTTCCCGACCCCGGCACTGCTTCCCGGGGGTGCCCCAATCTCCCCAGGGAAGACCCGGCCTCTGGGTGCAAGGTCCTTGGGGCCCAAAAGAGGACACCATCCCGCCAAACCCCTGACCTGTGTGCCCAGCGCTGGTAGCCCAGGCACGGCCCTCGGCTGCTGGCAGCCCAAGACCCCAGCCTATGCCCACCCTCCCTACGCAGGCTCACCCTCAGGGTGGCCCAGGCCCCCAGGACCCCAACAGAGCCCTCCTGCCACCCACTCTGGAGCAGGCCAGATGTGGACACGGGTCCCCGCATGGCGGCCTGGCCCCTACCTTGAGGCGCGTGCCCTTGGCTCCCGTGGAGTCGGCCCGCTCGCTCCCAGCCAGGTCCACCAGGCTGATTTTGCTCACCTGAAACAGCAGATGCATCACATGCAGGAAAGGCCACAAGATGCATGGGGGCATCCCAGGACCCCTGGGCAAGGTCTCCACAGCTGTCGAAGGAGCCCTGGCCAAGCGTCCCCTCATCAAGGCACCACCCCTCCCCAGGCCCAGCAGTCCTGACCCCGCAGTTTCCACCCGCACCTCCGTCCCAGCTCTCCCAAGGCCCTGCCCGAGTGAGTGCCCAGCCACCTCCCCAGGGGAGCACGGGCGCTGCCACCACACGCTGGGTGGTTTTCACACAAGGGCGTACTCGCTCCCTACGGCATCCACGAGGTGCGACTGTCACTGTCCCCACTTCCACAGACGGTGCTCAGTGTCTGTGGTTGGATTAGAACCCAGCTCCAGGAGGCCCTGGCCCTGCTCAGCCACCACACGGGCCATGGCTGCACCTAGCGAGGTGGGCACCAGCCAGGCTCCCAACAGGGGCACCCGCAGTCTGGGGTGGGAGGCCCTGCACCGGGAGGCCTGGCCCCTCCTGAGCCACAGCTACAGGGCAGGACTTGCCCACAGACACTGCAGGACCCTCTCAGTGCCCACCAGTGAGGGCAGCGGGGCAGGCAGCTGGGCCGACCTCGTCGAGCTTCACCCTCGTCTGTCCCCCAACCCACCTCAGCCATCCTGAGCCCCCGCTCACTGTTTCATGGAGTCCCGGTCAGGAGGATGTGCCTGGCGGACCTCCAGCACCATCAGGGACTGAGCAGCCCTCACTCCACCCAGCCCCTTTGCGCTCCCCACACGGCTGCCTAAGCAAGCCCCCAACCAGGTGGTGGCTGAGGTGCCCCTGGGCCTGGACAGCTGGGGCATGAGGGCAGGGGACAGAGTAAGAGATGGTCAGGGAGAGGCTGGGTGCCCTCCCGCTGCCCCTCCCGTAAGCCTGGACTGGCTGTCCAGGCAAAAGCCCCAGAAGATGGCCCCCTGGCCTGGTCCATGGAGAATGCCAGGGCATGGGAGAAGGGCCTCTGGGGCAGGGCGGGGGACGTCCACACCTGGTGCCAGTGTAAGTGTGAGGACACTGCCCGCCCTGCACAGGCCAGCACTGGGCCTGATGTCCTTGTGCTGCCCCCACTGGCCTGACCTCCACCCCTACCCTAAGCACCAGCCACTTCCCTTGGTGGTACCACCTGTGAGGCCACTCACTCACCTTCTCCGTGGTGATATTGGTCTCTGCGTCATGGCGCTTCTGGGTGAAGATGATGTTGAAGACGGCGTGGGAGCGACTGCTGGTCTCATTCATGTTGGTGGCTGCCACGGTCCTGAGGAGCAGAAAGCCACACACGGTTACCCCTCGTCCTGTGGCCAGGTGCAAGATCGCCGGTGGTGCCAGCCCTCTGAACCAGGTCATCGGGGGGGGGCAGTTCCCCCAGACCCCAGGGGCCGCCCTGCTGGGCCTGGCACTGATGGCGCCTCCTGCCAGGACTCCAGCAGGGCCCACGGCCACCTGCCCACAGTGGCGTCCTCAGCCCCAGCCCTTGCTGGTATATTCAGGGCAGCAGTGACTGCGAAAGCTTCCCACTCCTGGGCACAGAGAAGCCCATGCAGTGCCCAGCTGGGCAGGAGCCCTCCAGGGCCATGATATGGGAGGGGAAGGGGGAAAGGGCTGTCCACTGTCCACCCTACCACGGCCCACATCCGCGGCTCTGGGAAGCCCAAGGAGCCCGCCACACCCCACAGGAGGTGGCATGGGTCTCGGCAGGGTCCTCCAGAACAGGAAGCCCAAGGCTGCTGAGGGTGGCCTGGAGTTGGTCCTGATGCCACCCTGACCTGCCAGGGACCTCAGGGAAGGCTCCCAAGACTCAGCACACGGGATGTGGCAGCCCAGGGCCCACCTCCAGCATGGAGTCACAATGACGGCCAGGGTGCGCTGTGGGCCTCATCAGGAACAGCACCCCCACCCACCAGCCCTTGTGGGGCCACCAAAGGGGTGCAGGATGGCGCAGAGTGTGACTCACGACCTCAGGAGCTGAGAGTGACAAGGGCCATCACCTCACCCTCAGGAAGTCCCGGGTGGCAGAGGGGGTCTGTTGCCATGACAACCAGGGCATCCCAGGAAGGAGGCCCAGGGCAGCAGAGGCCAAGGAGCCAGGTTGCTTATGGCTGCAGCACTGTGCAGCCGACCCTCCCCACATGCCCCCTGACCCCAGCACACTGGCCCCCACACAGAATGTGGACCTCTGGGACTAGCAGAGCAGCTGCCCCACCGAAGCAGCAGCCACAGATGCTGCCAGCACCCCCCGGGCCCCTCAGCTGGAGGACGCAGACCCCCATGAAGGAGAAGCCCCATGGAGGTGACAGTGTCCCCTGCACAGGGGGAGCCCTCGGCCTCTCTCGGGCTGGCACAGGCCTAAAGGACCTCGGGCTCAGGAGGCCACACCTCCACGGGGGCACAGATGGACCCTACCAAAAAGAGCCAGGACCGAGGTGAAGGGGCTTCCTCCGGGGAGAGGCGGCAGGACAGGAGGGCAGGGAGGTCCAGTGAGTCCCTCCACCCACCTGGCCTTGTTCCCTGAGTCCATGAGGTCCTGAATGTCATTGTAGGAGGTGACAGCCAGCTTGGAGAGGTCCTCCACGTAGGGCCCCAGCAGTGGGTGCTCCCTCACGCGAAGGTTGCCCTTGTTCTTGGGGTTCAGGAGGTCACGGACGCGCTCACAGTAAATCTCCATGTAGCTGACCTGCAGGGCAGAGCCAGGCCATCAGGGACCCCTGAGGCGAGAGAGTGGGGCTGCCACTGGGGGGACCCCTGAGTGAGGGGGTAGGGGTCAACATAAGGACCCCTGAGTGAGGAGATGGGGCCGCCATCAGGACCCCTGAGTGAGGGGGTGGGGGCCACCACCAGGACCCCTGAGGGGATGGGAGCCAGCATCAGGACCCCTGAGTGAAGGGGTGGGGGCTGCCTGCTGGGCCCCTGAGTGAGGGGTGGGGGCCGCCATCAGGACCCCTGAGTGAGAGGGTAGGGGCCACCATCAGGAACCCCGAGTGAGAGGGTGGGGGCCAGTATCAGGACCCCTGAGTGAGGGGATGGGGGCCACCATCAGGACCCCTGAGGGGATGGGGGCCAGCATCAGGACCCCTGAGTGAGGGGGTAGGGGCTGCCTGCTGGGCCCCTGAGTGAGGGGGTGGGGGCTGCCTGCTGGACCCCTGAGTGAGGGGGTGGGGGCTGCCTGCTGGGCCCCTGAGTGAGGGGTGGGGGCCGCCATCAGGACCCCTGAGTGAGAGGGTGGGCGCTGCCTGCTGAGCAGAGGGCTCCAGTCTGCAGCCCCTGTGTGTGTATGTTCGAGGCAGGGGTGTCAATGTGGCCTCCCTCACCACGGCCATCCTGGGCTCTAGGACACACACATGCCAGGGCCACCCCAGCCACGGCAGGCATGGCCAGGCCCCGAGCTCTGAGGCACCTGCCCCTGCCCTGGCACAGAGCAGCTGCTGGAGAAGCACCTGCCAGGTGGGGATCACCTCATCGCTCTGTGCTTTGGGGGTCTCGAGCCCTGCCCAGGCCCGCCGTCTTGCCTGCCACTTGGATGAGTGAGGGACAAGCTGGGCGTGCAGACCCGTGGTGGGCACTCACTTTGCATCAGAAAAGCACTGCCAGCCACTCCAGATTCCCAGCCCTGCCCCAGCGGCCGACGGCAGGCGGGGAGCCCTACCTCCACCGAGTAGGACATGAAAAGCACTGCCAGCCGCACCAGATTCCCAGCCCTGCCCCAGCGGCCGACAGCAGGCAGGAGCCCTACCTCCACGGAGTAGGACATGTTGTCGTTGGTCGTGTCATTGATCCGAGAGAAGAGGTCCTCGCAGAGCTGCAGGAATGGGGGGACAGTCAGCCGGGGAGGGCTGGGGCTGCTCCCTGGATCCCTGCCCCTTGCGATACTGTGGGCAGCCTACGCCAGGCGGGATGCCACCCTCTCAGGCCCCTCTTGCACCCTCACCACACACGTCATGGTAAAGGCACTGAGAAAGTCTGTAGCCAAGGAACCAGTGTCTCCCTCTTAACTCAGGGGTCCCTGGCTGGTGTGGGTCGTCTGCCCCTCCCCCTGGCTCTGCCATCCTACAGACATCCCAGCCATCTCCCTTCCCTCAGCAGGCAAAGTACTAGTGACCAACTCACGTCCAGAGACCTGCCCAGGAGAATGGCTGGGGACTCAGGGTTCCTGCAGCAAATGAGGAGCTGCTGGGTCTGGTGTTTGGTCAGCCCTGTCCTGAGTACCTCTCTCTGCCCACAATGCCAGCCCTCACACCCTCAGAGATCAGCTGCCCCAGCCAGGGCTCTCCCAGCTGCTGTGTCTTAGGTACATGATCAAGGTGGACCCTGTCCAAGGCCAGGGCCCTTCCTGCACCTGGGGCCTGGGTCTGCAGTTTCACGGCCACATCTGGCTCTCACCTGCCCCAGCCCCACTCTTGACCCAGCTGGCCTTCCCCTCCTGACTCCCTGCTCTCTGGGGGCTGCTCTCAGGGGTGCCTGGCCCGGAGCTCTCAGCCTCAGCTGGTCCCGCCCCATCTGCCAGGACTGCCCCCGCCCGCCCCCCGCCTCGTGCCTGTGGGATGATGCCCTGCTGGTCCTTTTCCTGCTTGCCCATCATGGTGTAGGACTTGCCGGCACCCGTCTGCCCGTAGGCGAAGATGCACACGTTGTATCCCTCAAAGGCATGCTGCAGCATCTCCTCGCCGATGTCCCGGTACACCTGCTTCTGCGACGCGTAGTTGATGTCCTCAGGCTGGAGGACGAGGAAGGAATGAAGCTGCAGGAGGCTGGGTGCACCCGAGCCTCAGCCCATCATGTCTGTGGAGCCAGGGGATGCCCAGGGCCTCAGGGTGCCAGGGCAGCACAGCGGGGAGGGATGCCTGCCCACCATCCTACTCCCGCCTTGTGGGGTAGCTTCCTGGAGGAGAAGCCCTCTGTGTCACAGATGCGGGATGAAGAGCGGCCAGCCAGGCAGGAGGCAGGACGGGTTCCAGCAGAGGGAACAGCATGTGAAAGGCCCAGAGGTGGGACCTCGAAACCAAAGTAAGTTCCATGTGACCGTGACAAGCAGGGGTGACAAGAGCTGAGACTGGGGACAGGGTGCAAAGGCCCAGAGACCCCACAGGCTGGGCTACAGCGCCTGGACACTGTCCCGAGGACAGTGGGGCACTTTAGGCAGGGGGACAGGGTGGTTAGCTGGGGGTCATCCTGGAAGGAGGACGGACTGGATGGGGAAGGCAGAAGCGGGGAGCCCTGGGGCTGTTATGGGGGGCAGGTGCTCAGAGATATAGATATGAGGGGCTTAGATAAGGAGGCTGCATGCCTTCTTCTAGAAGGGTCCAGGAGGTGGCAGGTGGAAGACAGGGCTCGGTGTGGACTGGATCGGGGAGGAGGGAAGGAGAAGAGTCCAGGGGTCTCCTGGGCTCCCAGCATGCAGGGCACAGCTTCCAGACAGGCTCAGGGTCAGCTTTGGGCACTCTGACTTTGGGACGTCTGGGGGAAAAGTCACCAGCAGATGGACGGACACACAGCTCTGACCCTGGAAACTACCCACACGGAGCTGAAGGCCCCTCAGTTCCTGCAGCCTCCATCACTGCCTTCGCTGAGGACCCTGCATAGGCCACTCAGGGTGACCTTCCAGGGGAGCAGGGTGGGGTCCTCGCCCCAGTTAGAGAGGAATGAGCGGCTCAGAGGTTGAGGGACCCCGAGGGCCACATGGCCTCCGCACTGCTGCCCCCGCCTCCCCCGACCCAGGATCCCGGCTTACTGAGGTGTGCGACCAGTAGGAGTAGTCAAAGCTGAAGCTTTTGGGCGTCTCCTTGGGCTGTTTGGGGTTAACAATGGCTGTGGGAGGGAACACAGGTGGTTAGCGCTGTGCTGGGAGGGCCCCTGACTAGCTGGCATCTGCACTCCAAGGTGGGGAGATGGTCTTAAGAGGCCTCGGGCCCCAGACAAGCCAGGCCCCCAAATTGGAGGGGACCTAGGACCCCACTCCCAGGCAGATGAGCTGTCTCTGCCCCCTCCTTATGATGGACCCTGCCACCCATGGATGTCCAAGGGTACCACCATACCAGCCTGCAAGGCTCTGTGTCATTCTCCCGCCAAATGCAACTGGCTCCCCTCAAAGCAGCCACCCGGGGAGGATCCTTCCCACCTGCAAGCTGCAGCCCCTCCATCTCTGGCGTCCACCCTGGGCTCACAGCCCCTGCCCTGCCCCGCCCCCTGCTCAGGCCTTTATGCTCCGGCTCAGCGTGCACGTGCCCGAGAAGCTCTGGAAGCCTGGGCGTCCATCACGTTTGTGTTATGCCTGTGCGGTTCTTCTAGGCTTGCTACTCCAAACAGAGCTCTATGGGACTGTCTTCTGCCAGAGTCCCTCCTCCCCCTCCCTCCTCCACCCAACTTCAAGCCCAGTCCCAGGCACCCTGGGCTGGCTTCAGGCAGTGCTCACAGAATATCTGTTCCTCAAACCCAGAACAAATCCATGAACACGTGATGATGCCCCCGCCCACAGCCGGTGCCTGGGGGGGTTTCCCAGGAGCTGTCCCAGTATGAGTGTCC
Organism: Gorilla gorilla gorilla; assembly: GCF_029281585.2. Taxonomy (NCBI): domain Eukaryota; kingdom Metazoa; phylum Chordata; class Mammalia; order Primates; family Hominidae; genus Gorilla; species Gorilla gorilla. Next base: position 143,452,910 of record NC_073235.2, read on the forward strand.
CAGGAGTTCCTCCCACCCACACAGCCTGCAAGTATCTCAGGGACCCAGCACACCCACTGCCACCTTCCATCCTTGCCCCCAGCATTTCCCAGGCGCTGGACAGGCCTGGACCCTGCAGGCTGCATGTCCTCAGTGGCCCGAAGGACAGGACCCGCTGCCCCCTGGAACACTGTCTGAACCCAGAATTGGTGTTGACAGAGGCCTGGAGGCCTGAGGCAGTCCCCTCCCAGGTTCTCACACCCAGGAGGAACACTGGCCATTCCCGGTCAGGGAGCCCCCGGAGACCACCAGCATCACATCAGCAAACCTGAAGAACGAAGCCCTCATGGCACCGTCCTATGCTTGGAGATGAAGGCTGGAGATGAGGCTCTGTCTGCCCCGGATTGGTTTTTCTCAGCCAGCGTGGGCTGGGGGCCAGCGGCACAGCCTCCAGGATGCCCGCACCCTCCGTGCCAGCATGCACCCTGGGGACCTGCCACCAGGACCACGGAGAACAAAATGCCCCAGTTTGGAGTTAAACTGTGTCCCCTAATTTCATATTTTGAAGTCTTTACACCCAGTATCTCAGAATGGGACGTCATTTGGAGATAAAGTTGCTGCAGATGTAATTAGTTAAGATGAGGTCCTACTCCATGAAGACGGGCCCTAATCTAGTGCTGCCATGTCCTTATAAAAGAGGAGATTTGGAGACAGGGAGGGTGCCATGAGAACATGAGGGCAGAGATCAGGGTGATGACAAGCTAGGAACACCAGAAGCAGCCGGCAAGCCCCAGAAGCTGGAGGGCCTGGACAGGTGCCCCTCATGGCTCAGGAGCAGCCACCTCTGCCACCACCTTGATCTCAGACTTCTGGCCTCCAGAATCACGAGACAGCACACTTCTGTTTGTGGTGCTTCCTTATGGCAGTTCAGGGCACTGAGACCCCCTCTGCCTGTCCACACTCTGCTGCTGCCCCAGGCTCGGTGGTTTTGTGGGCAGGCACCTGGGCTGTGATCTCTGGCCAAGCGTCTTGCTGACAGCACAGGCATCACTGGCAGCCTTGTCGCCAGGGCAGATCCAGTTTCAGGTCCCACCTGCGCCCCCATCCCAGGCCTGAGGATTTCTGGGAAACACCCAGGCACCCCGGGCAGCCAGCAGGAGGGAGCCGGGGACTGACCATCACAGCCCTGTCCTCAGAGGTGAGAGGGGCCATGTCTGTGCTGTGGCCAGGAGCAGAGGCAGAGAGAAGGCCAAGCTGTCCCGACTTCAGTGCCTGCCGGGACCCAACAGCACCCGTGGCGCCGCCTCCAGAACCCCAGCACGATCAACCAGTGCTGTGGAAACAATTGCAGCGCCTTCCCTAGCACAGCCCGGCTGGGCCTCCCAGCTCTGACACAGAGGCCTGGGGCCCCTTGCTCAAGCCAGCAACACCCACTGCATCCACCTCATCCCCTCACCCCGCCGCGCTCTGGCCCCATCCCCACACCCCTTCCTGCCCCATCCACCCCCTCGCCTCACCCCGCTGCACTCAGGTCGGGCTCCCCGCACAGGCCTGGCCCCATCCCCACACCCCTTCCTGCCCCATCCACCCCCTCGCCTCACCCGGCTGCACTCAGGTCGGGTTCCCCGCACAGGCCTGGCCCCCATCCCCACACCCCCACTAGCCCTTGCTCCTTGTCCCACCCTTGCCCAGCCCTAGGTGCCAACCTTGCTCAGATGAAGCCCTGGTGCCACACCCCACATGGGCCACGAGCTCCATGAGGTGGGGGCCCTCTGGGACAGGGCACAGATGGTGCCCAAGGAATGCCAGGTAGGTGGGGGACAGAGGGCAGCACAGGTGAGTGGGCGGGAGTGGGGCTCAGTTGCAGCTGTAAATGGCCCATGGGAGAATCCCTCAGGCCTGCTTGTCCTGGGCCCCCACCCCTCCCAGGCCTGTGTTGTGGCTGGGACCCCCATCCCACCCTGGCCCTGCCTACACCCCCATCCCAGGCCCTGCACTGGGGCTGGGACCCCCACCCTACCCTGCCCACAACCCCACTCCCAGGCCATGTATTGTATCTGTGAGCCCCACCCCACCCTGGCCCTGCCACCCCTCCCACACCTTGTGCTGTGGCTGGGAACCATCCTCTGTCACTACAGATGGGCCCCAAGCTCCAGAGAGGGGAGGTCCTCTCCCCGGGTCACACGACGCACAGCCAGACTAGAAGCCAGGGTCCCCGCAACACCTCCCAGCCCTGAGGTCCGCCAGGCCTGTGGAGACAGGCAGCCCCTCCTTCAGCAGCCTGCTTCTCACAGAGACCTCCCCGATTCTGCTGGAGAAAGGGCTTTTTTTGCCAGGGACTGGAATTTTTTCCTTGTGCAGGTTTGAGGAGGGAGGAGGGAGAAACAGGTCCTCCCAGGGCCTGCTGGGCTGGGCTCCTCAGCCAGCCCCTTTAGGGCCCCCATCCCCTCCCGCCCCAGGCTCTGGCCAGGCCCCCAGAGCTGGGCCCCTCCAAGGCCGGCGAGGTGCCCAGTATCAGGCAGCCTTCCCAGGACTCTGCATGGGCCTGCAAAGGACTGGACACTGAGACGACAGAGACAGCGGGGGGAGGGTTGGGGTGAGGAGTTGGGGGAGCTGGAAGAAGGGGGACGGGAAAGGAATGGAATACAGCCGTTTTCTCAGAGTCTCAGCATTCCTGCGGCCTTGAGCACCAGGTGTGAGGGCCGAGCTGAGCTGGCTCTTCCCAACGGAGTCTGCTGTGGGCCGAGCGTGTCCCCAGATTCATATGCAATGCCCTGACCCCCAACCAGCTGGCATTTGGAAATGGGGCCTTGTAAGGTGATGAGGATGAGACGAAGCCACGAAGTCAGGGACCTCATGGTGGGATGAGTGGCTTTAAAGGAGGGGAAGGGACCCGAGCTCCCTGGGCCAGGCAAGGACACAGCAGGAAGGCAGCAGCTGCAGGCTGGGAAGACAGCCCTCCCACGATCTAGACCTGTGGGCACCTTGATTGGACTTCCGCCTCCAGACTGCGGAGAAGGGAACATCTGCTGTTTAAGACGCCCACTCTGCAGCGCACCTGGACCTCCGAGTCTGGCCTCCAGAACAGGGGGAGACATTTCTGTCATTTGAAGCCATTCAGCATGTAGCCCTTTGTAACAGCAGCCCCAGGGACCACACGGGTGCTACTGCTGCCCGTGCAGAGGGGCTTGCCCAGGTCCCCGACTGCTCAGGATTGGGGGAGCCCACAGCGGAGGCTGGGGGCCTGGGTCGCACCCACCCTGGGTCCAGATCCCCATCTGTGGGCAAGGGCAGAGATGAGAGGCCACCCAAACCCTGGGCCTCCTCTGCATGGCCAGAAGAGTGCAGATATGATTGGGGACCTCAGGGAGTACCCAGCACCACCCCTCACTACTGCACAGGTGGGGAAACTGAGGCCCAAAGGGATGCCCTCTAGCCAGTGTCACACAGCGAGTAAGTCATGAGCACAGCCAGGCCCCTCACTCCAGGAACTCACTTCAGGGGCCGCACATGGCTGAGGGTCCGCCTCCCCAGCCAGCCTCCAGCATCTGCAGAATGGCGGGGCAGGCTCAGGGCCCTCACGTCCTCCGGTCCTCAGGGCAGAGAATGTGAGGAGAGAGGAGGAGGACGGAAGCACTCACACTCAACTTCTGCCCCCAGGCCAACCTACACTAGCTCTGCCAGGCCGGACCGAAGTGCACCTAATGGACACCTCAGCTGGCTCACAAAACTGCTAGGTTTGGTGTGTTCAAATGAAGAGGATTATTTATGCAGGTGATGATTACGGGATAACAGTTAAATTTACTTTCAAATGCTTCCAATTTCTGCGTCACAGCGGAGCTACAAGGCACGCTTTAGAGAGTGGGGCCTCTCCTCATGTTTTGAGACTCCAGGAACAGTCAGCAGCTTCACTGGGCAGGCAGGGCAGGCTGGCAAGGTCACTTTCCCACGACATCATCTGAGGGGCCCCGCACAGCCCCCGCAATCTTGCGAGGGGCCTGGCACACCAGCCAGGGCAGCCACTCCCGATTCTATTGATCTGAGCTGCAGCTGAGAAGTCACCAGGGACGGTGGCTCCTGTGAGTGCTTCTGGCAGGTGGACATCCACCCGCACCCTCTCATGCCCTGTCTGCAGGTGTCCTCCTGGGGCTTGTTCGGGGGCAGGTCAGCCCTCTGGAACACCCTGGCCCCTCAACCTCCAGGAGAAAAGCCCATGACCCCCTTCCTCCGGCAGGCTTCCCTGCACCAGGCCTAGGGGACATCCTTCTCTCCTGAGCTCCCTCAGCCCTTCACTCAGATTTATGACGTAGCTTCCAGCACTTTCTTCCAAAACCACCACTGGTTTGCTTTCTCCAAAATGAAAACAGCTTTCCTAGAGATTTTTCCTGATTATTCATTCTTCGGCCACTCTTTTCCCTCCCCTGCACCCTGCTGTCTCCCATGCACGTGCACATCCAGTGCACACAGGACCTGCAGTGAGTGCCCATCTGCCCTTTACCCACACACAGTCTCACTCCTGGGCTCCATGCTGACCTTTGCCCTCTTCCCCACAACATCGTGTGGCACTTTCTCACGGCTGTAAACACAAACTTTCAGGAGCACTCAAGTCTGCTGCCGGGATAGACTTAACATCCCTTCAGCAGCTCCCAGCTGGCGGGCATTTGGGCAGTTGCCCTGGGCTTGGTAAAACAGCACCAAAGTGAACGTTTCAAATGCACACCTTTGAACACTTGCTGGATAACCTTCGTTGCATTTCACGCACGCAGCCCGGTGAGGTCGGCCTCACACGTCTCATATCCATCACCAGGCCGTCCCCAGCAAGCGGCCTGGGTGCCTGTCCCTGCCACCCTCACAACCTGCCTTTTGCTTGCCGGTGACCTGGGGCCCTGGCTTTCTTGGTGCGTCTTCGGCTACAGTGGGCAGGACACTGATCTCATGTGTTGTCTGGGCTCTGCGGCTCTTCAGTTTCCCGAGGATGAAAGTGACAATGTCTGAAACATTCCAGGTGTCCTGGAGGAAATGCCCTGGCAGGCTCTCTACCCCTACTCTGAGTCCACGGCCCTTTCCTCCTCCTTGGTTTCAGAACTTTGCTGTAACCCCACAGACATTTGATTTAGTTTGGTGATCCCTGGAAGATCGGCATCTTGGAAGAGGTTGGTGTCTTGCATATGTTCATCTTTGAGAAGGGGAGTTTCCTTCAGGACCTACCAGTTGCCCAGAAAAAGTGTAGGGGCTCCTGCGTTTCCCTCCTGACCTCCTGGGCTTGCCTAGACTTCTGCTCAGAGCTTACTGGGGAGCAGAGGCTGCTGGCACATAGGCGAAATCCCAGAACTCCAATGTCTTCAGGGCCAGACGGGATCCAGGCATTTGAAGCAGGGTGTCTCGCTTCAGGTTTCAACCCCACTGGCTAAAGGAAACGTGGCTGCCCACAGATATGGCTCCGGCCTCTGGCTCCTAAGCCCTGGGGTAAAGCTTTGGTTCAGCTTTTGTTCTCCAGGCCAGAGGAGAGGGTAGAGTGAAGCAGGCAAAAACCACTGGGGCATGAGGTCTCGGGTCCAGGCCTGCACTGCTGTCTCTGAACCGGCAGCTCTCTGGGTCTGGGCCGGCGCAGCCTCAGCCAGACGACCTTTCACCAGGTGGGCAGCGCTGCCAGTGTCGAGGTCTTGGCAATGCTGGCTCACCTCCAGGCTGTACCCTCCCGTTTCTGGATCCTATGAGGGGAAATGCAAAATGGGGAGGCCGCCTACCCAGTGCCCCTAGAGGCTGAGCCGGGGGCAGGTCGGAGGCTGCAAGGGTGCCACTCACCCACCCCGGCTGTCACTTCTGGGACACACATTCCAACCCACCCACCTGCCTAACCCTGTCATTTAGGGTCTGGCCTGAGGCTGGGCCATTCTCAAGGTTCAGGGGCAGGAGGGTCCCATCTCTGAGGCTTTGTTCTTCCATCCACTCTGCTTCTGGTGGTCTTTAGCTGCTCGACGGGTCTGGTTCTTGTCACTGTGCCAACCATGGAGCTCCCCCTGACCCCACATGCAAGACTGAGGTGGCAATTGTGCTGCCGGCACCCAGTGGGGGATGGAAGGGGATTCACAGGGCCCTCCCTGATGTCCTGGGTCACCTTACAATGACACAGCAAAGCCCGTTGGGGCATGGCACAGGCGTCCTCTGCCCACCCCGGGCCACAGTGCTCACCAGAGGTCATGGTTCCCACCTGGAGTCGAAGGTCACACCCAGAGCCATGGTTCGCACCTGAGGTCACATTTCCCACCTGAGGTCACATTTCCAGACTCACAGCTCTGCACAGCCTGAGGCTTCCCTCTTAAAGGCAAGGGTCCTGCCACCTGAGCACTTTCTCCAACCACAAAAGGCCAGGGCTGCAGTCAGCTAATGCAGCGAGCGTTGTTGGAAAAGCACTGGCCTTCCTGGGCAGGACAACCGGGAGGTGCGTTGTGTTCATCCACAGGCCCCAGCAAGGCCAGGGCCCCGGCCACGGAGGTCACCCACTTACGAACGCACCTTTGTCAGCTTCCCCTCAAACTTCCCCAATCTCCCACAGTGCATCCTGGGACCACCTCCCAAATAAACTCTTGGTGCTCAAATCCTCATCTCTGGGTCTGCTTCCAGGAACCAAACAGACAAAACAATTCACCATGAAGAACAGTCAGGATGCAACCCTGAAGTACACTGGGGCCCCACAGCCGCAGCAGCCTCCATACCCTGGAGTTTAGCAGGGTCTCCCCAGCCTGCCCACTGCACCGTGATTAGCCACAGAGCTCCATGGGCTTCTGGAAGGATCACCCCTGGGCCAGACAGAGGGCCCGAGCAGAGCCCTCACTTCCATAGGACGTGACAGAGCCCAGAACACCCCCAGTGACACCTGAATCTCAAGCCCCTGAGCAGGCCTCGGAGACTAAACCTAGGGAGGAATCTTCCATGGGACCTGAGTGCCCTCCCCTCGGGACGCCCCCCTCCCCACCTGGTAGATAATAGATGAGGGCATGTCGGATGGGTGCACAGCACCTGTGAATGGGAAGGCTGTCATTGTCCACATCCTGAAGACCAGGTGGCTGTTCATGTCACCACTCAGTGCAGCTGACACCACTTGATCCTGTGACGGCAGCAGCAGTTGCAGCTGCACCAGAGGCCCCAGCACAAACTGCCCCGCTGAGCCCAGCCAGCCACAGAACTGAGAGATGACAATTGGTTCTTGCTCCAAGATACTGATATGGTTTGGATATGTGGGGAAACATATGGGTGTCCTTATAAGAAAGCCAAACCCAGTGATGGGTGTCCTTATAAAAAAGCTACATGAAAGCAGAGACACAGACACACAGAGGAGAAGGCCACGTGATGACGGAGGCAGAGACTAGAGCAACGCTGCTGCAAGCCAAGGTGGCTGGCAACCACCAGACCCTGGAGAAGGCAGGAAAGGTCCTCCCTAGGAGCTCAGAGAGAGTGAGGCCCTGCTGGCACCTTGACTTTGGACTTCTGGCCTCCACAGCTGTAAGCGTAAATCTCTATTCTTATAAGCCCACCACCGTTGGTGGCAGTTTGTTACAGCAGCCCCAGGACACCCACACGCCACATAGACAAGGAGGTGCTCTTGGGGCCAGGGCCAGGTTGACTGCTGAGCCTGGCCCATAGGCACAGGACCATGGCCCCCAGCAACCCATGGTCGACCCTGATGCTGTGCAGGCTGATACTCACTGGTGGTGCTTCCAGACATCTGAATGATGCACTTGGAGTCACGGCTCATTTCCCGGGAATTGAAGGGGCGGACCCGCACCGCCACCTTCACCGAAGCCCCGGCCATCTCTGTGGCCTTCGTGGGTCACTCCTTGCAGTAGTGGGAGCCCCAGTGTGGGGGGAACACCTTGGAAAAAAGGGAAACATGAATTAGAAACAATATCTGAGGAGGCAGGACAGGCACTCCGGCTGCAGCTGAAGCCACAGGTCTTCTCCACTCCCCTCCAAAGCCCCCATTGTGATACATGCATGGGGTGGAATCCACAAGGAGAGGAGGCAGCGCAGATAATTCTAGAAAGTAGGAGCCCAGCGGGACCAATGGAACCCGGCTTCGCAAGCCTGAGGAAGCTGAAACCCAACAAAAGAAACAGAAACGCAGCGACCTGGGTGTGAACGTGAAGGTGGCCTTCACACCCATGGCAAACCCCCCAGGAAGGGTCTTCCCCTGTGGATGCAGGCCCTGGTGGGCTCCATGCCAGGTCCGCGCAGGCCCCAAGAGCCAGTGCTGGCTCCAGATCGACATGTCAAGGACGCTTTAAAATGGAACAGTGTTCTAGAATGCCCCATCACACCCTTCACACCAAGCGCCAGCTGGTAGCCACATCAGCAGTAGTGTGGTCCCTGAATTAGCAAGAAAGAGAACTTTACTCAGAAATGAGAAGAACAGCACAGACAACCCTAAGCAATGGGACAAAAGTCAACGTTTTCGGCCCAATGTCCTGCTGGTAATTCACGCAGAAGGTGGAGAGGAACATTCCTGAGCCCCACTGAGGAGAAGCAGGAGACAAGTCACGGGGAATTCGGTACAAGCCAGGGCTGGGGGACCAGCCTCGGCCTTGCCTTTACCCCAGCTGTGTGACTTAGCTTCCTGGGCCCCAGTTTACCGTCTGTGAAATGACGGGGTGGTGGTCAGGAACCCCAAAATGATTTGGCCTCTCGGGTACTGGGACTCTGAGGAAGGCTGATGAAAACTCCCCGCAAAACAGTGACGAAGCAGCCACTGTGAAAGGTCTTTCCGGGCTGACCAGCCAGATGCTGCTGCTTCCCCATGGGACTTGCGGCCTGAACGATGGGGCTCCTGGGCACAGGGACAGGGACAGCCTCGGGACAGAGCTGTTGGTTACAGGAATGGCCAGAACTCCATGAAACAGAATTCATGCAGCCTGACACGAGAGGTTTTCGCCAATTGCTGTCTAGATGCTCTAGGGTGCCCACTCAGTGGTGAGTCCCACATCACCAGAGGCATCCAAGTAGAGCAAAGGCTGGGAGGCCTCCTTGAAACCCTTCCACACTGACATTCCATGAAGAGGCAACCTTCTGCCTGGTCGTCCCCATCCGTAAGTGCCACCCTTAGGAGAATCTGGCAAAAATCCCCCGTCCTACAGTGCCCCAGCCTCATAGCTGTGAAGAAGGGACAAGCCCCTCTGGGCTGCCCCTGGAAGCTCCAGGATCAAGAGCAGGAAGGGTCTGTCTGCAGAAGGAAAGGGGGCACAGCGAGCCTGGGTCTGTCTGCAGAAGGAAAGGGGGCACAGCGAGCCTGGGACAGGATCAAGAGCAGGAAGGGTCTGTCTGCAGAAGGAAAGGGGGCACAGCGAGCCTGGGACAGGATCAAGAGCAGGAAGGGTCTGTCTGCAGAAGGAAAGGGAGCACAGTGAGCCTGGGACCAGGGCAGATGCTGAACTCCTGGACCTTGCCCAGGCCACTCCCAGACTCCCCAGAACTCCTCCGCAGAACAGGCTGGATTTGGGGCAGGGCTGTTCCTCAGGCAAACAGCTCTTCCAGAGGCTACAGGGGAGGGGGATGTGCCAGGCCGCCCTATGGCTAAGTGGGGACAAGTTCCTGATGTGGCTGGACTCCTGCCGCCTACACCACAGCCCCTTAGAGCCACCAGGTGCAGCCGCGTCTACACTCCAGAGTGCTTCCGCCACTGTCTCTTCTCCTCACAGCCAGGAGTGGCCGCCATCGTGGACGGAGGGATGACCTCTGAGAATCTGTGTTTCCTTGTGTTGAAAATCCCTGCACTTTTAAAACTGGAAAAAGTCTTAGGACGTTCCAGCCGGGATGGAGAGAGGAACAGGCGAGCTCACGAGTCCCTGACTAGAGCACAAATCCCCAGCTGGGATGGAGAGAGGAACAGGCAAGTTCACCAGTCCCTGGCTAGAGCACAAACCCCCAGCCGGGATGGAGAGAGGAACAGGCGAGTTCACCAGTCCCTGGCTAGAGCACAACCCCACAAGGTTTCTAGGGAGCAATGCTGCAGCACGCCCTGGGCCTTTAAGAAGGTCTGTATCCTTTGACTCAGTAATCCCAAGTACTGAAATCGGAAATACTTAGAAATTAAGAAAATATTGATGAAAGCAGATATTCCATTCAACAGTGCAAAATTTCCAGTTCTCCCCAAATTTAGCTATATAAATTCAGTGCAATTCCAATAAGCAAAATATTCCAACAGGATGTTCAGTGGAATTTGGCAGCATAAGAGAATTTTGAAAAATGAGAACAAAGAGAAGAAACATCCCCTACCAGCTATCATATATCCTACAGAGCTACAATGATTTCCAAAGTCTAGAAATGACACGTGAACAGACTAAGCATGTCCAAAGCAGACACACACACACACACACACACACACACACACACACACACACACAAAAGAAAAAGGCAGCAATTTAGGGAATGAGGTAAGATCAGTATGGGACAACTGGCTCTCCCATATTGAAAAAATAAAGCTATTCTAGAACTTGATCTTTAAGATGTAAAAGTGGTACAAGGACACAGAGAAGCCTCTGTTCTTGGCTCTAGGGTGTGGAATATGCACACCACGAAGCATGGAAGGCGAAGGCGGCTTGGTGGGTGCAGTGGCCAGCAGCCGACCAATGCATTACTCAAGAGGCCCGATACCACGCTGCACTGTGTGTGAAGGAATCAGTGTGCAGCCGCAAGCCAACATTCCAGAGGAGGGGCTGCCAAGACGGGAGCTGGCCTCCGCAGCACAGCCTCCGGGTGTATTTGCATTCTGCGCACGGGGCAAGAGACTGGGAATCTGGAGTCTTCCCAGACAGAGAGTCGTTGCTGAGGGACGGAGGAAGCTGCAGAGCTTTTGGGCAAAAAGAAACTTGAGAGGCCAAGATTCCAGAAGACAGAGGTGAACAACTAAGATGAACAAATGCCCAGTCCTTCCCTTAAGACATTTGCCAAATTCTGAGGATATGAGAGGTGAGATTTTAAAAACCCAAGCTGAAAACCAAAGAGGAGTCTTGCACAGTCTCAGGTGGGAAGGAACAAAGACTTGAGTTCAGGGTCCTCCGGGAGGAGAATACCCAGTGATCACACCAGGCTCTGGCTGAAAGCCCAGCAAGGTACAAAACCTAAGAGCAGGGCAGAGCCATAGCTCGGACGAGCCTTATGAAAACTACAACCTGCCCTCACTTGGTTTAATTCGGACTTCAGTCTGGCTGCCTGGGAGAGAAAATGGAAGCCATCTGGAACCTCTACACTCTTTTTTTATTTTTATTTTTATTTTTTCAAACCCAGGATAATCTCTGTACTCTACATTCTTTTAATAGGCAATGTGTGACATCCAATCAAAACCTAGAAGGTATAAAATAAGAAAGGACTCTGATTAAAAACAAAGAGGAAAAATAAAATATAAACACATGAGAAAAAAAAGACACATATCTACACATGATCCAGATCTAGGAGTTATTAAACAAGGACTTTAGAACAACCCTGACAAATATATTCAAAATAAGAGCAAAAAGGACAGAGAATATAAATGGAAAATGGAGAATTTTGCCAGAGGACTGGAAACTATAAAAAAAAAATCAAATGGAAATGCTAGATCTGGAAAACAAAATACCTAAAATTAGGAACTCAAGAGACAGACACAGTTGAAGACAGTGTTAGTAAACTGGAGGACAGGTAATAGAAATATAGAACATTTAAAACAGATAAAAAGAATAGGAAATATAGACATGACAGCCAGAAAAGTATAGGACACAGTGAAATGGTCAAACATACCTGTAACTGGAATCTAGAAGGAGAAGAAATGGAATGGGAGTGCCATGGTCTGAATGTTTGTGTCGCCTGTTCCCATCCAAATCCTTATGTTGAAATCCTAACACCCCAAGTGATGACTTTAGTAAGTGGGGCCTTTATGAGGTGATTAGGTCATGAGGGTGGGGCCTCACAAATGGGATCAGTGCCCTTACGAAAGAAATGCCAGAGACACCCCTCAGCCCCTCCACCACGTGAGAGCAGGGCAAGAAGGCATCTAGGAGCCAGAAAGCAGATCCTCAGCCAATGTGCCTTACTCTTGAGCTTCCCAGCCTCCAGAACCATGAAAAATAAATTCTCTTATTCACAAGCCACCCTGTTTGTGATATTTTTGTTATAGCAGCTGGAATGGACCGAAACAGGGGAGAAGCAATATTTACAAAACTAATGACCATGGATTGTCCAAAGCTGCTGAAGCACATTGATCCACAGGTTCAAGAAGCTCTACAAACACAAAGCAAGACAAACAAGAAAGCCACACAAGGCACAGCACTGCAACACTGCTAGGACCAAGGATGAAGAGAGAAAGCTTAAAGTCAGCCAGAAAAAAAAAAAAAAAAAGCATGTAACCTTTAAAGGAGCAAAAATAAGATTGACAACTGACTCCTCAACAGAAATGATAGAAACCAAAAGACAAGACTGCAAGATTTCAACATGATCATGAAAGAGGTAACAGTAATCATTTATATTCGATTGCCAAGGATACATCTTGTCATTGCTAGGGCAATCATTTAGAAAGTAGAAAACTAATGTATAACTAACAAGTTAATAGAAAAATATCCAAAAAATTAAAATTTATTGTATGAATCCAATAGAAGGCAGTGAAGGAAAAAAACAGAATATGAAAACATAATTGTCAAGTGGAAAAGAAAGAGTTAAGATTGCAGATAAAAGGTCAACTCAGTATGAATTAAATACACCAAGTAAAACATTAAAAATTGTCAGACCAGATTTTTATAAATTATATTCTGTTCATAAGAGACTCTACATACAAAGACACAGAGAGATTGAAAATAAAAGGATGAAAATTTGTGCTTGTTCTATCAGCCACTGAGGAGGAGAAAATATATATCGTACACATTATTTTGTTTATTTATTTTGAGACCGGGTCTCCTGTCTCCGAGACTGGAGTTCAGTGGCATGATCTTAGCTCACTACAGCCTTTACCTCCTAGGCTTAAGCAATCCTCCTGCCTCAGCTTCTTGAGGAGCTGGGACTATGGGCATATGTCACCATACCTGGCTAAATTTTTTATTTTGTAGGGATGGGGTTTCACTATGTTAGCCAGGCTGGTCTTGGGCTCCTGGGCTCAAATGATCCTCCCATCTCAGCTCCCCAAAGTGCTGGGATTCCAGGTGTGAGTCACCATGCCCAGCCTCATACATATTCTTTTAAAGTGCACACAGAATGTGTGCTAAAATTTGCCATATGCTGGTCATAAAGCAAACTTCCACAAATATCCATCTTAAATTCAAGTTATAAGGCAGATGTTCTCTGACCACAATAGAATTATGCTATACATCAATACCCTCAAAAAAAATCACCTACAAAACAACCCAATTGCTTGGACACTAAGCAATACAATTTTTAAAAACCCATGGGTCAAAGAAATCATCATACTGGATATTAGAAAACATTTTGAATGAGTGATAATGAAGATACATTTCAAAGCTGTGGCAAAGGTCCTGCGGAACGTAGCTAAAGCCGGACTGACGAGGAAACACATAGCCTTAAAGGCACAGGGATGGGGAGGGCAGCCCCACATCATCCCCAGGTTGGTTCAGACCCCAGTGTCCCCGAGGGAGCAGTGGTTGGCTTGGGAAGACTTTCAGGAGGTCACAAAGGCTTGCCTTGGGAGGGACCCAGGCTTCCACTCTTGTGAATCTTCTACATCAGTTTCCACGCGGGTCTGCTTTCCAGCATCCAGAACGTGGCTGCTGAGTGTTCTCTCCTGCTTCATTCTTATGGGAGCGTTTAGGTCTTTTTTTGGTTTACCTTTACCTTTATTTTAGTGGCATTTCAGGAGGGAGAGATGATAAATGGATGAATACCACAAATAGGACATTGAAAAAAATAAACCAAACGCAAAAGGGTAAACAGTTTATAATTCTATCTACATAACTGCTAAAACAGGCACGAATTAGCAGAACAAGCACATTAATTAGTAATATACAGCTAAATTTTAAAAACAGCTAAGAGTTGAAAAAAATTGGGTATGAGGAACAAAGGCTGCTGATTTTCTAAACAAATTTTATAAAATGTTTGATTGTTCTACACTGTGCTCATACTTAACCTAAAAAGAATCATTTTAAAAATCATTACCAAACAGTTGAGGTAAAATAAATAGAAATTCCTCATTTTGGTTGACAAATACTGATATATGTGAATTCAAAAATCAGTTTGCTCATTAAAATTAATATTTCCTGCCCGGGTCAGGTGTGGTAGCTCATGCCTGTAATCCCAGCACTTTGGAAGGCCGAGGTGGGTGGATCACAAGGTTAGGAGTTTGAGACCAGCATGGCCAAGACGGTGAAACCCCGTCTCTACTAAAAATACAAAAATTAGCTGGGCGTGGTGGTGGGCACCTATAATCCCAGCTACTCGGGAGGCTGACACAGGAGAATTGCTTGAACCTGGGAAGCAGAGGTTGCAGTGAGCCACGATCACGCCACTGCACTCCAGCCTGGGTGACAGAGCGAGACTCCATCTCAAAAAAATAATAATAATAACAATAATATTTCCCAACAGAGAGCAAAAGGGCTGAATGGAGGCTTCTACTTCTGCAGTATGGTGGGTGAGACACCCTCCATTATAAAGCACCTAGAAATTCAGGATAAATAACAAACATCAGAAGAAAATTAGAGGATTTGCTGTGGGGGGAATGGGAGGCAGGACCTCAAAGAGACAAAAAGTGAGGATTGGAACCAAGTCACCACAAAATCGAATCCTTCAAAGCTACAACCTCTGTGAAACGGAAGGCTGGGTAAAAAAAGGGACACAGGGGAATTAATCTGAATGACACCCAGCTCTAGGTGGTGAAAAGCAAGTGTTACTGAGAATTTAAGGCCACAGGCCTGTCCTCATAAAGTTTGGGTTTCAAATTTACAACACCTGCATGATCAGTGAAATCCAAATTCAAGAAGTTAGCTCAGAGTAGTTCTCAGGAGTTAGCCCCCAAAGCACCTAACAAAGCACATACAAATCCTCCCAGGAGAAGGCTTCCTTTCCCAGGGCCCCAAGATTCCCACATATGAACATCAGTCAAATGTTAGCTCACAATGAAATATTACCAAACACTTGGAGAAGCAATTCACCGTAAGCAAGAGTCACCAAAACAGGAGAGGAGAGAAGAAGAAAAGGGAAGGGAGGGGAGAGAAGAAGAAAAGGGAAGGGAAGGGGAGGGGAGGGGAGAGAAGAAAAGGGAAGGGAAGGGGAGGGGAGGGGAGAGAAGAAAAGGGAAGGGAAGGGGAGGGGAGGGGAGAGAAGAAGAAAAGGGAAGGGAAGGGGAGGGGAGGGGAGAGAAGAAGAAAAGGGAAGGGAAGGGGAGGGGAGGGGAGAGAAGAAGAAAAGGGAAGGGAAGGGGAGGGGAGGGGAGAGAAGAAGAAAAGGGAAGGGAAGGGGAGGGGAGGGGAGAGAAGAAGAAAAGGGAAGGGAAGGGGAGGGGAGGGGAGAGAAGAAAAGGGAAGGGAAGGGGAGGGGAGGGGAGAGAAGAAGAAAAGGGAAGGGAAGGGGAGGGGAGGGGAGAGAAGAAAAGGGAAGGGAAGGGGAGGGGAGGGGAGAGAAGAAGAAAAGGGAAGGGAAGGGGAGGGGAGGGGAGAGAAGAAGAAAAGGGAAGGGAAGGGGAGGGGAGGGGAGAGAAGAAGAAAAGGGAAGGGAAGGGGAGGGGAGGGGAGAGAAGAAGAAAAGGGAAGGGAAGGGGAGGGGAGGGGAGAGAAGAAGAAAAGGGAAGGGAAGGGGAGGGGAGGGGAGAGAAGAAGAAAAGGGAAGGGAAGGGGAGGGGAGGGGAGAGAAGAAAAGGGAAGGGAAGGGGAGGGGAGGGGAGAGAAGAAGAAAAGGGAAGGGAAGGGGAGGGGAGGGGAGAGAAGAAAAGGGAAGGGAAGGGGAGGGGAGGGGAGAGAAGAAGAAAAGGGAAGGGAAGGGGAGGGGAGGGGAGAGAAGAAGAAAAGGGAAGGGAAGGGGAGGGGAGGGGAGAGAAGAAGAAAAGGGAAGGGAAGGGGAGGGGAGGGGAGAGAAGAAGAAAAGGGAAGGGAAGGGGAGGGGAGGGGAGAGAAGAAAAGGGAAGGGAAGGGGAGGGGAGGGGAGAGAAGAAGAAAAGGGAAGGGAAGGGGAGGGGAGGGGAGAGAAGAAGAAAAGGGAAGGGAAGGGGAGGGGAGGGGAGAGAAGAAGAAAAGGGAAGGGGAGGGGAGGGGAGAGAAGAAGGAAAGGGAAGGGAAGGGGAGGGGAGGGGAGAGAAGGAGGAAAGGGAAGGGAAGGGGAGGGGAGGGGAGAGAAGGAGGAAAGGGAAGGGAAGGGGAGGGGAGGGGAGGGAAGTGGGGAGAGAGTGAGGAGGGAGAGGGGAGGGAGAGGGGAGGGAGAGGGGAGGGAGAGGGGAGGGAGAGGGGAGGGAGGGGGGAGGGAGGGGGAGAGGGGGGGAGAGGGGAGGGAGAGGGGAGGGAGAGGGGAGGGAGAGGGGAGGGAGAGGGGAGGGAGAGGGGAGGGAGAGGGGAGGGAGGGGAGGAAAGGGAGAAGAAAGAGAGAGGGGAGAGAGGGATTAGATCCTCAGTGACTTCAGATATTAAAATTGTCAAATACAGATTATAAAAATAAGTTGGCTTAAATGTTCTAAGAAATAAGCAGAAGTGAAAAACAATGGGGTAAAATATGGGAAAGAACCATGCAGAACTTTTAGAAATAAAATGTAATTATTTAAAACTGAAAACTTAGCAGACATGCTAATCAGCAAATTAAATGGAGCTCAACACAGAATTAATGAACTGGAAAATATGTCAGAAAAAAATTACCCAAAATGATCCCAGAAAGAAAAAAAGGGTGAAAATATAAAACCAAAGTTCAGAGTCGAGTAATATGGATGAATTCATTAATTTATCATGACAGGGATTTTAACACACTTCTCACTAATTGGTAGATCAAGCAGATATATAATTAATAAGAGCATAGCATGAATAACACAATAATCATAAATTAATGGACATATGTGCCTCTCACAGAAAATTAGAGCAACATTCTTTTCCATTACATATGGAACATTTACAATATTTTACCATGTACTAGACCATAAAGCAACTCCCAGTAGCTTTCAAAGACCTGTATCAAATGAATCATGTAATTTGAACACAATTAGACTAAAAATTAATTTAAAAATAATTAAAAACCCATATGTTTAGAAATTTAAAAAATGAACTTCTAAATAACAAACCAAAGGAAAAATCATGATGAAAATATAAAAATACTTACTAAATGGAAATGAAAACACTAATAGCAAAACATGGAGTTTTCATGTCCAGCCATGACAGAGTCCCAGGGACCAGGCTTAACCTCTCACTGTAAACAATAACTAGCAAAGAAGACAAAATATACGAAAATAATGGTGTTCAGACATCAGACAATAGGCAGTGCAGGACTGTGATCCCTGAGAGAAGGGGCACATACTAGGTGAGCCCTGTGATCACTCCAAATCTGCCTGGAGGCAGGCACAGCGAGGTAGGACCCAAGCACCTTGGCAGCTTTGACAGGTTGAGAAGATGGTGGTCAGAGTTTGGGTGGGCAGAGGCAGCTGGAGGTTGTGAGTCAGAGTTCTGGAAGAAAGGAGCTGCTCAGTAGAAGTCCAGAAATTTGCACAGGGGTACCCTTGAGTCTTTTCAGAGTACTAGTCCATTCCCGGATAATCCAGACACAAAAAGACTGGGCCGTTGTAAGCTGAACAATTCTCAAAACTCACACAAGGTAAGGAGACATCTGTGATCCTATCAGCCAGAACAGGGAGTCCTCTTGAGCCTCCACTCCAGATATTCCGTGGAGACCCTGGAGAAGGCATGCCCTAGGTGGGGGACTAAACTATTCCTGCAGGTGGTCTACTCTAGACCAACTCTAGAAAAGCTTAAGAACAGGCCTTGACTGATCAAACTGGTCTTCAAGTAAGTTAAGCGCCTGCCAAGACAAAGCCCAACATGCACTAAAGCAAGAAATAGAAGAAGTCAGACCCTCTAAAATCTAAAAATCATGTCTAGCATCCAATCAAAAATTACTAGACGTGCCAAGAACCAGGAAAATGTGATGCATAACTATGAGAAAAATAAGCAATAGAAACATGAATTTTCCTACAATTATTAAAGAAATTGATCCAATAGTTTAAAAATCTACCCACAAAAAAAGGCAGCAGATTCAGACACTTCTTATAGGTGAGTTCCACCATACATTTGTCTAAAAGATAATATCAATCCTGTACAAACTCTTGATGAGAATGGAGGAAAGAGAGGGAAACACCCAAAGAATATAAAGTCGTCCCTCAGTATCAGTAGGAGATTGGTTCCAGGACCCCCCACAGATACCAAAATCCACAGGTGCTCAAGTCCCTCATATGAGCTAGTGTAGTATTTGCATTTGACCTACACATCCTCATATGTGTATATATATATATAGAGAGAGAGAGAGAGAGTTTCACTCTTGTTGCTCAGGCTGGAGTGCAATGGTGCGATCTCGGCTCACCGCAACCTCTGCCTCCCGGGTTCAAGCGATTCTCCTGCCTCAGCCTCCCTAGTATGCGCCACTAGGCATGCACCACCATGCCCAACTAATTTTGTAGTTTTAGTAGATACAGGGTTTCTCCATGTTGGTCAGGCTGGTCTTGAACTCCCGACCTCAGATGATCTGCCCGCGCTGGCCTCCCAAAGTGCTGGGATTACAGGCATGAGCCACCGCACCCAGCCCCTTCCACATATTTTAAATCATCTCAAGATTAGTTATAATACCTAATACAATGTGAATGCTATGTATTAATAAGTAGTTGCTATACTGTATTGTCCAGGTAATAGTGACAAGGGAAAAACATTTGTACATGTTCAGTATAGACAAACCATTCTTTTTTTCCAAAAATTTTGATCTGGTTGAATTCACAGATGCAGAACCCACAGATATCAAGAGCCAACTGTACTCCTAGCTCATTCACTGAAGCTAATAGAATTTTAGCATCAAAGTAAACAAGAAAAAATTGAGAAAGATTATAGACCAGTTTCACTGATGAACATAGGTACAAAAGTCTGAAAAATTAGCAAGAAAATACAGTAACAAATAAAAAGGGCAATGTAGGTAAGCATATTCCAGGAATACCAGTATAGCTTGACATTAGGATAGCTATTATTATAATTTTCAAATTAAAGAAGAAAGAATATGAGGCCCTCAATAGATACTAAAAAAGCATTCCATAATTTTCAAGACTCATTTGTGATAAAATTCTAAGCAATATTAGAATAAAAGAAAACTTTTTTAACCTCATAATAGCTATCTACTAAAAACCTGCCCAAACATCACACTTAATGGTAAAATGATAGGAACATTTCCTTTAAATTCAGAAACAAGTCCAGGATGCTTGCTATCTCTACTTCTATTTAACATCGTAGGAGAGGTTCTGGCCAAACCAGTAAGACAGGAAAATAACAAACAACATAAATATGAATTTGAAAGAAAGAAACCAAACTGTCATTATTTGCAGACCATTTGCTCATCTACACATAAATCAAGAGAATCCACAGAAAAAATATTTGAATTAGGAAGGTTCAATAAGGTTGTAGAAATCAAGAACATTCTTATATACCTGATAAAGAATTAAAACATATTTTAAGGTATCCTTTAAAACAATAACCCAACCTGGCACAGTGGCTCACACCTGTAGTCCCAGCTACCATGGAGGCTGAGGTAGAAGGATCGCTTGAGCCCAGGAATTCAAGACCAGCCTGAGCAACATAGCAAGACCCATTTCTAAAACAAAAAAAAATTCTTTTTTAATTAGCCAGGAGTAGTGGTGACATCTGTAGCACCAGCTCCTTGGGAGGCTGAGGTAGGAGGATCACTTGAGCTCAGGAGTTCGAGGCTGCGGTGAGCTGATCACACCACTGCACTCCAGGCTGGGCAACAGAGCAAGATCTTCTCTCTAAAAAATAAATAAATAAAATAATAACCCAAACTATAGAGTACCTAGGAATAAATGTCACTAACTTTTTCTTTTTTTGAGATGGAGTCTCACACCTGGGATTGGAGTGCAACGGTGCGATCTCGACTCACTGCAACCTCTACCTCCTGCATTCAAGTGATTCTCCTGCCTCAGCCTCCCGAGTAGTTGGGATTACAGGCGCCCACCACCATGCCCGGCTAATTTTTTGTATTTTTAGTAGAGATGGGGTTTCACTATGTTGGCCAGGCTGGTCTCGAACTCCTGACCTCGTGATCTGCCCGCCTCAGCCTCCCAAAGTGCTGGGATTACAGGCATGAGCCACCACGCCCAGCCATCACTAACTTATTATAAAGAAAATTGTAGAACTTTACTAAAAACATTGCAGAAAATCTAAATAAATGGAGAACTATAACTTATTGGTGGAAAATAAATCTCAATATCTTGAAAACATTTAATTTTACCCAAATTGATTCAAAAACTCAATGTCTTTTCATATGAAAACTCAAGTTTTTTTGTGAATCATGACAAGTTGCTTCTAAAAATGTATATGGTAGAGTAAGATGTTAAGAATATCAATAACAAGTCTGAAGAAGAAAAAAAAAAAAAGACCAGAGGGCAGAGGTCAACACGCCCTATGATCTTGAGCCTTGGTAGAAAGCCCTGGCATGAAGTCGGGCTGTGCTGGGACAGGAAGAGGCCATCACGAGTGCAACAGAAGGGACCCCAGGAACAGACCTGCAGAAGCACAGCCCTTTTGACATCTGGGAAAGGTGGCTTTACAGAGCAAGGGGGAGAGGACGGACGACCGAACCAGCGATGGAAGGAACACTGGTTGGCAATATGGAGAATACACCATTAGATCCCTTTATATGTCAAATAAATTCCATGTGGATTAAAGACCTCTATGTTAACAAAAAATGTTTTGGAAGAAAATAAAGAAGAGTTATATCTTCACACTACCCCTAGGGAAGGAATTTTTTTTTTTTTTTTTTTTGAGACAGAGTCTCACTCTGTTGCCCAGGCTGGAGTGCGGTGGTGCAATCTTGGCTCGCTGCAACCTCTGCCACCAGGATTCAAGAGAAATACCTAATGTAAATGATGAGTTGATGGGCGCAGCAAATCAACATGGTACATGTATACCTTTGTAACAAACCTGCATGTTGTGCACATGTACCCTAGAACTTAAAGTATAATTAAAAAAAAGTTTCTTGTGCCTCAGCCACCCAAGTAACTAGGATTACAGGCATGCGCCATCACACCTATTTTTATTTTTATTTTTATTTTTATTTTTATTTTTTGTATTTTCAGCAGAGATAGGGTTTCACCACATTGGCCAGGTTAGTCTCAAGCTCCTGGCCTCAAGTGATCCACCCACCTCGGCCTCCCAAAGCGCTGGAATTACAGGTGCGAGCCACTGCACACAGCCGGAAAGATTTCTTAACCCACAGAAAACACCAAAACGAAAGTTTGGGTATCAAAAGATATCACTAAAACGGTGACGAGAACCCCACCCACCTGGAGAAGGTATGTGCAACACATACAATTCAACGAAGCATTTGTACGCAGAATACATAGAGGACAGATAAAAATAAAAATTTACAAAAATCACAGAAGAAAATGGGCAAAAAGATATGAACTGGCAATTTACATGAAAAGATACTCAACCACGATAGTAATTCGGAAACCATATTTTCAAACTGTATCCACCAGATGGCAACATTTAAAAGTAGGGCACACCAAACGCTGTCAGAAGGAGGCCACAGGAGCTTTTACAGCTCACCTTGGGAGTGAACGGGTGCCACCACTTTGAAAATAACATGGTAACATCTGGAGGGGCTGCAGACCTTGTGCCCCAGCAACTCTGCAAGTAGAGATGCTATACATATTCACAGGGAGAAATACACCCAAATGCAGAATGACTTATCATTACAAAAAGAATGGAGACAGCCCAAATGCCCAGCATCCAAGATGCAGATGAATGCAGAGTCGGCTGCAGCCCCCTCGAAGTTTCAAACACACAAGCAGCACTCCACAGACTCGGGGCAGACGATGACACTCCAGGAGCGATCAGCACCGAATTCATGGTGCTGGGCATGGAGGGGTCTAAGGGCCTGGACGCCACCAAGGCCACTCGATGTGCCCGCCATGGTGACATGGAAGGACCTCCTTCCTGCCAGGCCCCATCTGTCCGTCTTCCTCCCCAGGGTGATGTGGGTCGGCCGAGATGCCGGGTGGTGGTGAGCCCTCTGCCAGTGCTACCCTTGGGGAGCAGGTTGGAAATGCCTTATTTTGAAAGCTAATGTGGGCATGTGGCCGTTGGTTGTAATATTCTGTGTTCTTTGTTGTATATTTTTGCTACCACATGAAACAATTTTTAAAGATGTAACTATTGGCCACTTGCAGTGGCTCATGCCTGTAATCCCAGCACTTTGGGCGGCCGAGGTGGGCAGATCACTTGAGGTCAGGAGTTAGTGACCACCCTGGCTTGTAACATGGTGAAGCCCTGTCTCTACTAAAAATACAAAAATTAGCTCAGCGTGGTGGCAGGCACCTGTAATCCCAGCTACTTGGGAGGCTGAGGTAGGAGAATCACTTGAACCCGGGAAGCAGAGGTTACAGTGAGTAGAGATTGCGCCACTGCACTCCAGCCTGGGCTACAGTGTGAGACTCCATCTCAAAAAAAAGAAAAGAAGAAAAGAAAAGAAAAGAAAAGAAAAGAAACTATCTTCAAGAATTTGTTCTGTCAGCCAACCTGAGAGGGAGCCACGTGGCCCCAAGGGTGGCCAGAGCCTGTGGGCGTGGCTGATGGCAGAAGGCAAAGCTGAGGGTGGGGGTCTGACACAGCTGAATCCCTGAGAAGGCGGGGGGTTGCAGTCCACAGTGCCAGACACAGCACATGCCAGAGCCCAGGAGAAAGGGTGAGCTCCCCTCAAAGACAGAGAGGGGCACCTCTGGGACAGGTGGGGCAGGAAGTCATCAGAAACAAGAAGCATGAACTGGTCCTGTGGGGTGAGGTCACGCTGGCTGGAGTGGCCAGAGATGAGGGCACAGGCTCAAGGGTGGCAGGGAGGAAGCCAGAGGGGTTGGAATGACTGCTCAGAGGCAAAGAAGAGGCCGAGAAGCTGCTGGTGGCAGGGTGGGGTCTGCGCTGGGGACATAGAGGCAACACCACGGGTGTCTGAGGCTCTGACTAGACCCAGGATGCACCCACGGGAAGTGGGCAGAGAAGATGGCCCGTGGGCAGGAGAGGGAAAGAGGGCTGGGGGATGGTGGCCATCCATGCGGGTATGTGGGTGTGGCCAGCCGGCTGTGATGACTCCAGGAAAGGGAGACCATGAGCTCTGAGCCAGGGGCCCCACGACAGAGGAGAGGGGAACAGAATCCATTCACTTGGTAAAAATGCATGCAGAAGACCCACCGGGCGCACCGGGCCACGCCCCACAAGTCGCTGCAGGCACAGAGGGCAGGGTGGCCCCGGAGGAACTCCCCTGTTGCTTTGGGGCTCTGGGACCATTTCAGGTTCCTGCCTCACCCTGGGGTGGGGGCATCAGCAGAAAAAGCCAAGTCCCTGTGGAAGGGGGCTGGGGGTGGCACCAAGGCAGATGACAAAGCGTGCCTCAGCTCGAGGAGTGTCCAGGAAAGACCAGGCATGGGGTGACGGTGAGGGCCAGACACAGGCCTGGCACAGGCACTCCCTGCCCAGCTGCTGGAGAGGCCCACGCTGCAGAGCATCGCACAGGCATCTGCCTGGAGCCCAGAAGCCCTTCACCTCTGGGTCTGCCTTCACCTCAGGGGTCCGCCTTCACCTCGGGATCTGCCTTCACCTTGGGGATCCACCTTCACCTGGGGATCCACCTTCACCTCAGACATCTGCCTTCACCTCGGGATCCAGCTTCACCTCAGGGATCTGCCTTCACCTCAGGATCTGCCTTCACCTCGGGATCTACCTTCACCTCTGGGTCCGCCTTCACCTCAAGATCCACCTTCACCTCAGGGATCAGCCTTCACCTCAAGATCCACCTTCACCTCAGGCAGGGATCAGCCTTCACCTCAGGGATCCACCTTCACCTCGGGGATCCGCCTTCACCTCAAGGATCCACTTGCTCCCAGTTAGACAAGTGGCCCGCCATGTGCACACCCAGCAGGGCCAGCCCAGAACAAAGCATCGGCATGGGCCACTTCCTGAAACACTGATCCTTCTTGAAGAGTTTGAGAAAAAAACCACAGCAGGTTTTTCTTAGAATTACAACTGATTGTCATAGAGGAGTGCCCTGGCCAACCCTGGAGAGTAAGGAGCCCCAGGTCCAATGACTGCAGGCACACTGGTCGCTCTGAGACCCCATGAGATAGGGCCAGAGCCCACCACACAGCCCCCAACTGCAAAGGGCGTGGGAGAGGCGTTTCCCGGGACCTCAGCCCTGAGTGCCGCTTGCAGAGGGCAGGGAAGGGGCAGGGGCTCAGGCACGGGAACTCAAGCACCTGGTGGAAGGCAGGGGTGAGAAGTGAGGCTAACATGGAAGCCCGCACCCCCAGCCCCGCCATCCACCCTCCGAGGGTGGTCACTGCCAGTGCCCCCAGGTGAGCAGCTGAATGGCTTTCTCCATAGCAGGAGTGAAGCCTTCAGTGAGCTGAAGAATGCAGTACCCCTCATTCTGATATGCAGGGGCAGCTTGGTAGCCAGCCCCACCCCTTCACCTAAGCCAGGGCCTGCCATGGACACCCCACCCCCCATGGACACCCCACCCCAGCTCTGGTCAGAACCTCTCCGAGGTGAGCAGCAGCAGCCCTGCCGCTCCCGCCAACGGCCTCCCTAACACATGATGTGCCAACTAATGCCTTCCTCGGGCGTGAGAACAGAGTGTGAAAGGGAAGGACCAGAGCTGCCAGCAGAAAACAGGCCCTGCGGGAAGGACAGGCAAAGCATGGAACAGACGCGAAACAACCGAGCACAACCTCTGTCCACACACCCGGGAGATTCAAGAAGATGCTCGTTTTCAAAACAAGGGCAGAATGCTATGAGACAGAACAGTTAGAAACGTGAAGATTTTAGAGATGAAAAATGTAAGAGATGAAGTACAAGATTCCAAAAACCCTAGAAAAGGCAGTCAAAGGACTTTAGAATATAAACAAGGAGACAGAATATACAAGAGAAAAGCAACCAAACAGACCAACCCATGAATTCAGGGTAAAAGAAAAAATGAAAAGGAGGAAATTACGAACAAATAGAAGAAGAGACCCTGACTTCAGTGTGAAGGGCCCACCGAGTGCCAATAAATGCGAACCCCATCCTTACACCCGTCGACATGAAGTTAGAACACCAAGGAAAAGACAGGATCCTAAAAGCTTCCAGGGAGAAAAGACGAGTTGCCAACAAAGCCTGCTCATAAGTGACCTGATGCAGAAAGCCATGGTGACCCTATCCTCAGAGTTCCCAGGAAAACTACTTACGAACAGAAGCACCCCAGACACTACCACCCAGAGCAAGGACACAGCAAAAACACTCTCACACACCAAAGACTCATGCACCCTTTCAAGGAAGTCACACAAGGATGTGCTCCAGCAAAACAAGACAGGAAACCAAGAAACAAGCAGCTCTAGGGTCCAAGAAACAGAAACTCCAATCCAGGGGACATGGCAAGCAGCTGCCAGAGGCCACTTCTGGAGGTGTGATAAAAGGGAAAAAACCCATTCAAGAAAATAAAAAGGCTGGGCGCGGTGGCTCATACCTACAATCCCAGCACTTTGTGGGGCCGAGGCAGGAGGATTGCTTAAGCCCAGGAATTCAAGACTTGCCTGGGCAACATGGCAAAACCCTGTCTACAAAAAATTAGCCAGGTGTGGTGATACATGCCCATAGTCCCAGCTATTCAGGAGGCAGAGATAGGAGGATCACTTGAACCCAGGGGGTTGAGGCTGTGGTGAGCTGTGACTGCACCACTGCACTCCAACCTGGGTGACAGAGTGAGACCCTGTCTCTAAAATGAAATAAAATAAAGATAACCAAGAGCTGGAGAAAATAAAACACCAACCAAGAACATCTTGCCTAAGTACAGAGCTGACACAAAGGGTGTGGGGCCGTAAGCATGCTCCTCTGGTCTGCGCCTAGCCCACTGCAGCCACTACTTGTCCTAGAGCTGCAGCCCTCCCAGGCCCCAAGGACCTGCAGCCATGGTGGGGCCCTGGCCCCAGAAGCAGGAGAGTGGGGACCAGATGACACCAAGCAACTGAGTACAGCCCCACCCCAGCCCCACAGCAGCTCCTCAGGAGCCACACTGACCCATGACCTTGAGCATTGACTGCCCAGCCCTGTCCTGCTTGAGCTGATGACAGATGGAGAAGGAAACTGAGGCCCACCCTCAGGTGGGCCTTCCTGGCAGGGCTGAGGTGGGGGCAGGAACCCCTTGAGGGCATTCCTGGCACTACCAGCCTCAGGGAAGGGGCCCTGCAGGAGCAGTCCGGGGCCATGCCTGTCCCTAGTGCTGCATTTCAGGAGCCCCATGGGAGGCCCAGAGGGAAGGGGGTGCCTGTCATTCTTGAGCCAGGCTCAGGAATCCATAGGTTCTGAACAAGAGACACTGAGACCCAAAGACACCCCAACCCCTGAGAGGGTGGCCAAAGCTCAACCTGGACTCTACCAGAAAATGCGGTACCTGGGCTAAAACAACCGGCTCAGCCATGGAAGAGCACTGACTGAGTCTTCGCTCTGTGTGAGGCACCGTGCTGGCCCCCATGGGGGTGGGAGAAGTGGGGGGGTAATGGGGGTGGAGGAGAAAGTGGAGGGATGAGCAGAAAGCACTAAAGGAGCTACCATCCTCGGAGTCCCAGGTCCTCACTTTACAAGCCACATGGGCTTCTCAGGAGCCTAAGTCTCCATACCTGGAAAATGGGAACACCACCACCTGGCTCAGTGGGGTCCGAGCCAAGTGGTGCTGTTCTCATTGTTCAGGTGTGGAGTGGCATGGGGTAAAGGGAAGCACATGAGGTGCACAGTGCAGGCTATGACCAATCAGTATTCCCTGTCTTCTTCCCTACCCCTGGAAACCTATGGTTGTGGAGGGGGTGCCAATCTGAGGGGTAGGGGTGACAGCAGGCATCATGGCAGAGGCAGCATTTGAGGGGGGCCTAAAACCTAATGTGGAGGTTGAGTAGAAAGTATTGAGAAGAAACTCAGGCAAGAACAAAGACAGGGACAAGGGATGCAGAGTGTGTGTGTGTGTGTGTGTGTGTGTGTGTGTGTATGTGTGTGTGTGTCTATCTGCATGCATGCATGTGTGTATGCATGCGTGCATAAGCATGTGTGTATGTGTTTGTGTGTGAATGTATGTGTGGGTATGTGAGTGTGCATGAGCATATATGTGTGTGTATGAGTGTCTGTGTGTGTGAATGTATGCGTGGGTGGGTGTGCGTGCATGTGTGTCAGTGTGTGCAATGTGTGTGTATGTGTATATGCATGTGGATCTGTGTGTGTTCGAGTGGATGCATGTGACTATGAGTGTGTGTGGCCGGGTGACTGCTCTGGCCCTCTCCAGGGCACTGTGGGGAGGGGTGAGGAATAAGCACGAGGATGCCTGGAGAGCCAGGCACTGGCCTGCCCTCCCTATACCCCAAGGCGTCCTGAAATCTGGCAGGGATGGCAAGCAGGAGGGACCCCCAAAGGCCATCTGAATCCCCAGGCTCTGTGGCAGCCAGGGCTGGGCCTGCCCAGACCACAAGGCCTGGGATTAGGAGATTAAATCCAGGGTGAGGAGGCTTTAGAGAGGCAGCAGCCCCTCCTGCTCAGATTCCAGCAACCCCAGCCTCTGAGTCCCACATCCAAGTCCCATATCCACACATCCGGATCAATCTCTACAATGCACTAGGCCTGCAGGAGGCCAAAGCCGGCAGGATGGGCTGGCAGTGAGCAGGAGAGGTCAGGAGGCTCAGCCTCCACCTGCTGCTGACCTTGACTGTGCCCTCTGCCCCACAGCACCCCCAACTGCAGCACGTGGGCCAAGCCCAGCCAGCTGTTCCCTGGGTTCTTGAGGCCCTGGGGGTGGGGGCACTGGGGTGGCGAGAGGCCAGCCAGGCTGAGGGTGGGGATCCCAGTGGGGCTCAGGAGCTAAAGAGCAAGTTGGCTTCATCAGGTGGGGCCACTGTGTCCCTGCCTCTGCCCAGGTGCCATGCCAAAGGACTGGGATGCAAAGCTCTGGGATCCCAAACCCTCCTGTAGCAGGGATGGGCCTATGGCTGGAGGCCACCACCTAAGGGGCAGAAGCTGGCAAGGACGCAGGCCCAACGCTGCCTGGCTGTGTCCCTGGGTACCCTGGCCACCCATGGGCAGGTTCGGGGCAGGGTGTGGCCCAGCCCCCCACGGTTCTCAGAGACACTCCTGGGCATGGAGTGGGTGATGGGCACTGGGAGGTGACACCTTGAGTCCCTTTGGCCACCCATATTGCGGGTGGTGAGCCACATCCTTTGGGCCTAAGAACACTGAATGTGGCAATGACCTAGAGAGGTCCCCAGACTCTGCAGGCAGACAATCACGTGCTCATCCTACCAATCACAGCCACCCAGAGACCCAGGCCCACCACTCTCCACCCATGGTGGCAGCTCAGGCCCCTCCCAGCTCACTGATAGATGTGCACGGATGGTCTCAGGCCTGACGGGATTGGCCAGCTAGGCACGTGCAGGGCTCAGTAAATCCCAATGACCTAATGCTGGTAGCCCCTCCATAGACCCCAATCTGGTAGGACCAGGGCTCTGTGGGAACGTCTCCCTTCCTGTCCCCACCACACCCAGTTCACCTGCTTTGGCCGGCCCGGCTGAGAGGCCTGAAGAGATGCCCCCAGTCTCCTCCAGGGCCTCCTCCTCCAGCCCACATCTCCCCCTCCACCCTTCACAAATCCCACAGGAGGACTGCCCTACCCTACTCCCAAAGGACATGGTGGGCCCAAGGTCAGCAGTCATGACATCAGTGAGGACTGCGGGGCACAGGCTGGGCAGCCGGGCAGTGACCCCAGTTTTAATCCTGATCCAGCCAAGCATCATCCCTGGGCTTTGGGCAGAACTCCAGGCTCCACCTGTTTGTGGCTGGCCGGCTGGAGCCCCAGATGGGGCAGTCTGTGGGACATTCCAGTGGGGAAGGGGGAAAGGAGGCACCCAGGGGGGCAGCACCCAGCTGGGAGCAGGGCTGGCACACAGCAGACATCTTGCAGGCCCTCACCACAGGGACCTCCCTGGGCCCGGCCCGGGACCCCTGCCTTGACAACTGATTCCAGCCTCTGTCCACCCTGCGGACCTGCCCGGGGAGGACACCTGCAGGGCCTCAGATCCATCTGCAGCCGGAGTGAAGCTGTTCATCCGGGCCCTGCCTTGGACCCAGCGCCCTCCCGAGACTTCACCCCGGGTAAAGGCTGCCCTCCTCCGATCCTACGCTGGGCCCCTCAGCCAGCGGCCTTACCGCATCCCTCCTGCATCTCTCCGGTCCAGAGGGTTCCTGGGTCTTGACTCCAACCACCCCATCAACCAAACAAGGAACCCCTCTAAATAGACGGTGTGTGTTCAGTGCAAGGGCAGACCTGAGCCCTGGCCCTGGCCCATCCCACACCCTGCACCACAAGCTCCACATCTGCCCCACTCCTGACTGCCCCACTCCTGACTGCCCCACTCCACAGCCTGGCTAAGGCCGGTGGCCAACCACACCTGCAAAATGGCCGCCGCAGGTGCAGCCCCAACCCCCACGTGGACCCCAGAGCTTCCCTTCAAACCCTCTGCTGCCTTCTCACACCACGAGGGTGCTGGCACGGCTTCCCTGGCAAAGGCCCCGCCAGCCTGAGTGCGACCGGGTGTCCCGCAGAGCCGAGCACGGTGTCGCGCTGTGCGTCCCCAGGGTGAGGCCAGTGCCAGCCCTGCGCGGCAGGGGCCTCTCCGCACCGCCTCCTCTCCGCAGCCGCAAGATCCAATCCGCTTGCCCTGGCAGGCCTTTAATTCCAGCAATGCAGGCACCCCTTGGAAAGGGCTGCCGCTTGGGGAAGGGGGTCCTCCAGTCTCTGGGGGAAAGTCCCTATTCCCAGGGACGTGGGCGCGCATCGGGTCCGCGCCGGGCGACGTCGCGCTCGCGCCCAGCAGGCCCCATGACTTGGCATTCCCTCCTTCCCCTCCCCCTCCCGCCCCTGCGGCCGACAGGGCCCCCCCAACCCCAGCTACCGGCGCCCAGCGCCCCGCTCCTGCGGACCCTCCCTCCCGGCGGGGATGCTGCCCCGGCCCTTCCCAGCGAGAGGGCAGTGCCGCTGGTTTGGGGGAAGTCAGCGTGAGGAGCGGCTTAAAGCGGGAGTGCGAAGGTCTTCGCGGCCACTGTTTCTTCGTGTCATCCGAGCCCGGGCGCCGGGGGCGCGCCGCCAGCC
Organism: Gorilla gorilla gorilla; assembly: GCF_029281585.2. NCBI lineage: Eukaryota > Metazoa > Chordata > Mammalia > Primates > Hominidae > Gorilla > Gorilla gorilla. The sequence continues at coordinate 143,483,240 of NC_073235.2, forward strand.
TAGACCCTGCGGCCCCGCAGCCCCTCCCTCGCCGCCGGGCCACACCTGTTACAGGGGCGCTGGCTGCTGAGACGCAGGCAGTGCTCGCCGGCGGCCCCTCCCAGGTGCTGGGTCTTTCTGGAAGGGAGCTGGGGTCTCTGGCGTGGGAGGGGGTGATGGGCAGGCGGGCCGTGCAACGAAGCGGGTGGCCATGCCCCAACGCCGCAGCCCCCGCCCCGCCCGCCTGTTTTGCTCCCGGCTCCAGCATCCGCCCTCCCCCACCCCGGGAACCAGAGCAGCTGCCCGCGCCCGGCCGCCCTGCGCGCTCTCCCCTCGGGCCCAGGCGCTGCAGCCGCGCACCCTCCCAGGTGCGGCGTCAGCGTCCTCAGCCCCGCTCACCATCCCTCCCCTCCCCCGCCGTCTGGGCGCAGCCCCTCCCGCAGCCCCGCCGGTGGCTCCTCTCCAGGGAAGCGGAATAGCCGGGGAAGGGCGGGGGTATCCCGATCCCGCCGGCCGGGCGAGCCCTCCCGAGGGCGACCCCCGCCCGCCTAAGCCGAGGGTCCCGCTGCAGCCGAGATCGCGGCAAAGGGACCTTTTCCAGCGGCACCTGAAGGGCGGACACCCCTGAATTTCCCCCATTGTTCTCTGCGGAGATGGAGGAAGGTCTGGAAGTGAAGGGGCCTCGCAGTGCCTGCGCTTTGGGCGGCAACAAGGGCGCCGGGCCGGAGCTCCCCGCCCTGGGCGCAGTGGGTGCAGGTGCGGGCTGCGGGCGCGGGCTGCCGGGCGCAGGTGCGGGGCGAGGGGCACGGGCGCGGGAGGCCGGGCGGGCGGCGGCCTTACCTCTCCGGCGTCACTGGCGGGGGCCCCGCATGGGCACTGGCATGGGCGCGGGCTCCCGAGCCCGGAGCTGCTGCCGCTCGCCGGCTGCTCTGCGCTGTGACGGCGCCGCCGCGTGACGGGCTGCGCGCCCCCGGCCCGGACCGCCCCGCGCCCCTCCCGAGGCGCTGGTTGGCTGCGCGCGGCGTCCGAGCTCCAGTCGCCAGCTGGTTTGTCGCGCGGGGAGAGGGACGGGCGACGCGGCCGCCGCGGGGATGGGGCTGGGGACGGAGGGGGCCGGGGCCGGGCTGTGACGTCACCGCTGACACCGCGGCGGGCCCCGCGGAGGGTGGGGGACCGACACCCGGCTCGGACGCGGCGTCCCCTCCCCCGGCGTGCCCCTGAGACCTCGCGGGGGAGGGACCCGGCGGCGCCCCGTCTCGAAGCCCCGCGTGCACCTGAACTTGCCCGCGGACCCCTCGCCGGGCCGTCCCCCACCCTGGCCCCTTTCGAGTGAAATCGTAAAACGTCCACCTGCCCCCGCTCTGAGCCAGCGACAGACGCATCGTGGGGGGCGGGCGGGGCTGGGGAGGGAGAGCTCCTTGCGCCCGGGATGCTGGCTCCGGGTGTAACAGGTGCGCGGTGAAATCGCATCTTGTGTCGGGGCCGGGGCGCCAGGGGAAGAGCAGCAGTGACCGAGGCCCTCCCCGCCGGATGATGCAACCCGCCCGCGGACCCGCCGCCTCGCCTCTACCGCGGCTCGTGGGGACCCCCCCGCCCTCCTCTCGTCCCACCTCTCCAGGCCCCCATTGTCCCCACCCCAGCCTGTCCAGTTTAACTTCCTTGGACCCCCAAGTCACACGCCGCTCGGGGGCCACGCCCGCAAACCCCAGCCTGCGTCACCCGCCCCCAGCCGCGTTCCTAGTTCCAGGGGCTGACTGGTATCTCTGTGCGCGCCACCGCCCTCCCTCCACCGTCCCAGGGCTGGGCAACTTCGACAAAGCCTCTGGGCAGCTCGCCCATGGGAACCTCCCCGCACTGCGGTGCGGGGGTGCACGGACTTCGGGCCACCCTGAACCCCGGGGCTGGGTCCCCTCCAGCCCAGCCCCTGCCATCGAGCCCCTGCCATGGGCATCCTGGCGTCGCCTGGCTAAGCCTCCCTGGCGCCCAGCAGGGGCCTGCGCTGCCCTAGCGGCCTCGCCGTTAACCATTTCATCCACACTCCTGGGAGAGCCGGCTTCACCTCAGTCCCGACAGCTGTGTGCGAGCGCCTTGCAGGTGGCTGGGGGAGATTCACATCCACTTCTGCAAGGCACGGGCCCCCCACTCCCAGCCCCAGCCCCGCCGAAACCAGCTAGACAGCTCCTCCTCCTTCACTATGTCCTGGAACCACCGGCGTGAAAGAGAAATCAATTGTTCTTCCTAACCCTGGCAGAAACAATAAAACCATCTGGGCTTCTGGGGCTGGGGTCTTTATCACCTCCGTTTTCCTCATGCTTTTTAATCTGGCAAGTTCTCTATTTCTCGAGGCAATAGACATTTTTCTAGGAATTAATTTATTTCACGTTAATATTTAAATGACTAGCATATATTTTTTTCTTTATATTCTGGCTTTTTATGGTTTTGTTTGTTTGTTTGTTTGTTTTGACAGGGTCTTGCTCTGTCTCCCAGGTTGGAGTACAGTGGTGCCATCTTGGCTCACTGCAGCCTCAGCCTCCCCAGCTCAAGCAATCCTCCCACCTCAGCCTCCCTAGTAGCTGGAACTACAGGTGTGTGCCACCACGCCCAGCTAATTTTAGCATTTTTTGTAGAGACAGGATTTTGCCCTGTTGCACAGGCTGGTCTCAAACTCCTGAGGTCAAGCCATCCACCCACCTCGGCATCCCAAAGTGCTGGGATTACTGGCATGCATTTGGCCTGTATTTTGTTTTTTGCATTTTTCTCTTTTAATATTTTTAAATATTTTCAGAGCTCCAACTTTTAGTTCTGTTAAACGTCTTTCCCGTTATTTCATTTGCTTCTGTCTTTCTGTATTATTTCCTTCCTTTGTGGTTCTTTGGATTCGATCTGTTCCTCTGTCTTGAACCAAATGCTTAGCTCCTTTTTAAGCCTTCTGATTTTCCAATAAATCTACTGTATTAAAAGCTACAAAATTCCTTCTACAGAACTGTCTTGGCTGAGTCTCACAAATTTGGACATAAAATGTTTTCATTATCATTCAGATCTAATATTTTCTACCGTTCCTGATGATCTCCTTTTAAACCCAGGGTTATTTAATAATGTTATTTACTTTTCAATAGTGCTTCTTTAATTATAACCTTTTGTTACCAGGTTCTAATTTAATTGCATTATTGTCAGAGAACAAGTCTGTATTCAGTCAAGATCCTGGCAGGAAGCAGATGGCACACTCAAATTGGGTAATTTGAGAAGGGTTTGATAAAGATACTATTGATAAAGGTGTGGGCAGGAGGTCGGAGAGCCCCAAGGGCTTGGTGGCACTGCAGCCTTACTGCCTGCAGGGAGCGGGGCGGGCAGAAGCAGAGGCTCAGGTGGAGGGGTGCAGCCAGCCAGAGTTTCCTAGGAAGCGAGCCAGGACAGCAAACCCTGGACCTCACTCTCCCTCCTCCCCTGATCTGGTAGTGCTTTGGCTGAACCCAAGGGGAAGCTGGAGGGCAGGGGCACCCAAGGAGTATGGTGCACTTCGGGTGGTCTCCTGAAGAATGGGCAAAGGGAACTTAAAAGCACAAACAGGAACTAGCAGCCCAGTCTGCATGGCCCTGTGCCTCTGGAATTCATTGAGGCTTCTTTAGGTCCTAACACATAGTCTATTTCATACATGTTCTACAGTGTTCAAAACGGTTGTACTCTCTGCTTGATGGGCAGAGAGTTCTCTATATTATGTAATAGTTCAAAATTATTAATTATTGACTCAGTAAGGTAAGATCCCAGAAAGAAAAGTTTTTTAAGGTTATTAATCATTTTGATCAGGATTTGGAGATTTCTGCTAATTTTTGTCAATGTGAACTATGCTTATTATTTTTTAAAATCTCCAGTTAGAATTGTTAAAATATCTGCTTCTCCCAGCAGTTCCGGCACATGTTGCTTGCTGTGTGTTGTGGCCATATTTTTAGGTATTAGAATGATTGTGATAGACATGCATTATCAATCTGTGGCTCCTTGTGCGCATATGTATGTGTGCCCTTCTTTGTCTGGTGTTTGGAGTTTTTAAATTTTTTGCCCTAAATTTGAATGTCATACATTACATGTCAATCCAGTTTTCTTTGGTTCATATTTGCCTGCTATGTCTTTTGCCAACTTTCTTATTTTAAGCTTTTTGTATCTTTTTTAAAGCCTATCTCTTTTAAGCAACCCATTGTTTAAATTTTTAAATCTAATCTGTTTCTGCCTTTTAATTGGAATTTAACCCACTTACATTTACAGCAATTACTGTTATATCAAGACTAAGCTTTGCCGCCTGTTCCCTGACTGCTCTTCATCAAAGACAGAGTCTGAGATACCAGTGCTGGCCCCTCCGACAAGCAGCTTTATCAGGGACACCCATCAGCTTGGCCGAGAGCTTCTGGGAAGGAGACTGCAGTCTGAGACTCTTCCTACCCAAGCCCCTTCCTTCCCTGTCTCTTTCGCAGGACTCAGACCTGCCTCAGGATCTGAAGCTCTTCTGCCTGCACCTGCTCCCTCCCCTCTATCCTGCATGGGCTTACTCCCAATCACCACTCGCCCCTCCTCTAATGCCACAGAGACATGGACTGACATGGATCCCCAAGGAGCATGTTTTTCTCTCCAGCTGGCCATACTCCTTGGGCGTCGAGTGACTCTGGCCTGTGAGCGCCCAGTGGTGTCGGGACAGCAGCTGCTCTACTGGCAGCCTGCAGTGGGGAGGCACAGAAGCCAGGCCCATACAGGGAAGGCCTGGAGTGCAGGCTCCTTCCTGAAACTGATCACCACTCCTTGCTGCCTCCCTCCCCAGAGCCCACAGAGGAGGAGCCACTTCCCTACCTTGTGCTGCATCATGCTGTAGCATCTGGGAGGAGGCTCTCTGGACAGCTCTCTGTTGTCTCCAGGGCCATCCCACCCAGGAGGACCTCGCAGCTCCCTAACAGTCCCCGTGATGGCTTCCTGTGGTCCAGGCCATCCCAAGACGGGCAGGAGAGCAGGACTAAACTGTGTCTCTCCTGCCGGTCCCCCTTGCCCTGGCTGCAGCCTCCAGCCACTTCACAGACCTCATCTAATTTTCCAGTGGGAAAAGGCCCAGTAACAGAACATGCGGGGCCCAGTGCAAAATGAAATAAAGGCGCCTTGTTCAAAAGCCTGGCAAAGTGCAGCTAAAGGTGCTAAAAATACAAACCTCTTCCTCCATTCCCCAGGCTCTCTTGATTAGCCATGGTGTTTTCTTGCTATTGAATGCCATTCTAAGTAAAGAAAAATTAAAATTTTAAATTGCTAGCATGAATTTTACTCTTCAGCTTTCTATCGTAGAATGCCAGTTTTAAATGCAGATAGAAGAGCTTTCAACTCATACACCGAATCACTGAAATTACACAGCTCATATTTCCTAGTTCATCTGTGTGTGTTTTCTGTTCTTACCAGAACAATGAAAACCATGCACACTACTCACTTGCCTGCTTCTATTTCACTTCTCGATGCTGGCACCAACACTCTCTGCCTCCCGCTTACTGATGAGGAAGGAGGGATAAAAGGAGAACTCCGGGTCTTCCTGTCTTTCCCTTTCCTTCCATGCCACCATTTCAGTGAAAGTGCTCGGCTAATACAGGGAAGTAAAATGAGTCAGAAAAGATACAACAGGGGTCCCATGTCCTTTGTGTTCCTTAGAATACCATTGCCCCCTTTCTGTATTTGGAACAAGTTCTGGTTCAAATGGAAAGCATGGCCTTTCTGGGCTGTCTCATGCCACGCCCACTGGGCTGCAGGCATGACCTGCTCTACCTGGCACTGGAGTGAGTCTTGCTGAACTCCATACCATGGCACTGTGAACACTAGATCGGGATGGGGCTGCAGGAGCAGGCAGAGATTTGTGCGTCTCCTCTGCACCTGCCTCAATATGCCATCGGCAACACAAAACACAAAAGATGAAATTATTAAGGATCTTGGGCCAGCGACAGCAGAGCATCAAGCCAAGAGTGCGGGGCCACCTGCTCTGATGCAGCTCACAGACCCAGTGGCGGAGGCTGTCGATTTCATCCCTTTCTTTTCCCCTCCTCTCTCTCTCTCCCCCCCCACTTCATCTTCCCTCCTCCTCTTCCTCCTTTCCCTTCTGTCAATCTCATTGTTTTTCTTTGAACATTGGATCATTTCTCAACTTCTAAACAGGAAAATTAAACGCAGATCAGCAAGTGACAAGCTGTGGGGCTTGCCTCTGCTATCCCTGCTCAGTTCCCACTTCCTGAGGTCAGAGTTCAGGCATGCAGGACAGGACCAACACTCTGAACCCCACCCTCCAACAGACTAGATCAAGACTTTCTCACATTAGTGCCCCCACAACTGCACTGAGGACCCACCCCCCGGTGCCCTCTCTGCACACACTCAGAGGCTGCAAGCTGTCCTAGTGGCCAAGGGTAGGAGTGGCATAGTCCAGGAATGCTGGTCGCCCCGGGGCCCTGCCTGCTGACCTCTTGTTGAGGAGCAGGCTTTGCCCACCCCCAAATAAATCACTAACATGGAAGAAGTTTTCAAAAAGCAGCCACCTTGCAGGCCTGGGCCCAGGTAATTTCAGACTTTTAAGCTTAAAAAATCTAGACTGCTCTCCTATTACTTAAAGTGACCCATAGCTATGAAAAGGAGGAGACTGATGAAATTCTTGTTGTGAAGCCAGCATAACACTGATGCCAAAACCTGGTGGAGAGATCCCAAAATGGAAGACCACAAACCAATTTCGCAGCAATATGAATACAAAAATTACATAACACAGCCAGATAGAATTCAGTAGTACATTAAAACGATCCTGTAACATGGCTAAATTCTTCTCGAAAATACAAGTGTGGTACAGTATTAGGGATGGCATGAATATAATCATTCATTTTAGGAAGTTATAGGATTAAAAAAATGGGGTGATTTTAATCAATGTTGAAAAGGCATTTGACCAAGAAGCCATCTATTTCTAGTTAAAAAGAAAACAACCACACCCTTTAGGGAAACGTGCCTTCTTCCTTCACCTGAGGAGGGAGCAGCCCTGCAGGGTCTTGGTGGATGAGTCCAGCCAAGGGGCAGCCCAGGGCAGCAGGCAGCTTCACACCTATCAGTTGCATGACTCTGGGCAAGTTCATTAGCCCCCTGTGCCCGTGACCTCTTCTGCAGCTGGAATAAAAGCTGTACCAACCTCATACAGCAGTGGTAAGGATTCGATGAATTAATGTGTAAAATGCTGAGACGAGGGCTGGACATATCATAAGCCCTATATAAACGATAGCTGACCTGGTGAAACAACTGAGAAAGCCTCATTACAATGAAGGATGTGCATTCTCACCTCCGTTGCATTTAGAAGTATCCGCCTATGCAATTAAAAAAGAGAAGAAAATACGTGACATAAATACATATTTGGTCTTTGCCCTCAGTTTCTGACACTGCATTCCTAAAATGCTTGTAATTTCCTAAGTGATGGGGTGCTAGGACCATCCTTCGTTTTGATATTTGCTTCCTAGACCAAATATTTGATTCCAGGACCTCAGGTCATGACAGAGAGCTCCTAAATCCTTCGGGCTTTCCTGGGGGATAGGAACGTCTTTTGTTCTAATTAAGTGACTCTTGGTGGGTTCTTGGGTAGCTTCAGGATGGGGGCTGGTCACCAGAAAGATTAAGCCATAATTAAAATCTTGCAACTTTCAGCCCCACCCCCTCACCCTCTGGGAAGAGGAGAGAGGCTGGCAACTGAGCAGCAGGTCAGGCTGTGTGATGAAGTGCCGTGGTCCGAATGCTGGTGTCCTCCCTCAATTCATCTGTTGGAGCTTAGTCCCCAGTGTGATTGTATTAAGAGGTGGGATCCTTAGGAGGTGACTGAGTAATGAGAATGGAGCTGTCACACACAGAATTAGTGCCCTTGTTAAAGAGTTTGAGGAGCCCCTTCTCCCCTCCACCAGGGGAGGACCCATAGAAGGCACCACCCACGAGGAACAGACCCTCATCAGACGCCATATCTGCTGGTGCCTTGATCTTGGATTTCCCAGCCTCCAGAATGATATGCAATAAATTTCTGTTGTTTATCAATTATCCAGTCTGAGGTGTTCTGTTTTAGCAGCCGAACAGACCAGCACAGGAAGTCTTCATAAAAATCCCTAAAGGACAGGGTTTGCAGGGCTTCTGGGCTGGTGAACACACCCACGTGTCAGGAAGGTGGTGCCCTCCACTCCACAGGAACAGAGGCTCCTGCACTCAGAGCCCTTCTAGACCCTGCCTGTGTCCCTCTTCATGTGGCCGTTCATCTGTGTCCCTGACAGGTCCTCCATAATAATCCAGTACATGCAAATGTTTCTCTGAATTCTGTGAGCTGTCAGCAAATTATTGAGCCTGAGGAGAGGGTCCTGGAAGATTCTGATTTGTAGCCAAGTTGAACGTACGTGTGGGTAACCTGGGACTCACCACTTTCGACTGGCATCTGAAGTGGGGGTGGTCTTCAGAGGCCAAGTCCTTAACCGGCGGGCTCTGCGCTAATTCCAGCTAATTAGTGTCATCACTAAATTGTAGAACACCCAACTGGTGTCAGAAGAGTTGGATAATTGGATGGTGTGGAGAAAATAACCCTCACATTTGGTATCAAGTGTTCAGTACAGGGAATAAACAGCTGTTTTTTCCTATTTAAATAGCAGGTTAAAATATTAGAATGGAAGAAACAAAGTTATTATTTGTAGATGATATAATCATCTATCTAGAAAACTTAAGGGATGAGTGACAAGATATAGGGAACAATAAGTTAGGAGCTGGCATTATTAAAAAGTAAAAAAAAAAAAAAGATGTTGGCACGGATGTGGTGAGAAGGGACTGCTTTACCCACGGCTGATGGGAATGTAAATTAGTACAACCGCTGTGGAAAACAGCATGGCGATTTCTCAAAGAACGAAAAGTAAAACCACCATTCAGTCCAGCAATCCCAGCATGGGGTATCTACTCAAAAGAAAGTCATTATATAAATTCTTTAAAAACTATCAATATACATGTTTATTGCAGCACAAATCACAATTCCAAAGATAAGGACTCAACCTAAGTGCCCATCAGCTGATGAGTGGATAAAGAAAGTATGGTATATATACACCATGGAATAGTACTAAACCATAACATGAACGAAATAATGCCTTTTGCAGAAATTTGGATGGAACTAGAGGCCATTATGGTACCGGAAGTAACTCAGGAATGGAAAACCAAATACTGTATGTCTCACTCATAAGTGGAAGCTAAGCTATAGGTACACAAAAGCATATCGAGTGGTACGGTGGGCACTAGAGACTCCGAAGCGAGAAGGATGAGAGTGGGGAACAGCATGAAAAACTACATATTGGATACAATGTACACTTTTCAGGTGAGGAGTTCATTAAAAGCCCAGACTTCACCACTGTACAAAACCACCTGTAGGCTGGGCACCATGGCTCATATCCGTAATCCCAGCACTCTGGGAAGCCGAGGCAGGTGAATTACCTGAGGTCAGGAGTTCAAGACCAGCCTGGACAATATGGTGAAACCCTGTCTCTACAAAAATACAAAACTTAGCCGGGCATAATGGTGGATGCCTGTAATCCCAGCTACTCAGGAAAGTAGCTGAATCCAGTCGGGAGAATCGCTTGAACCCAGGAGGCAGAGGTTGCAGTGAGCCAAGATCGCACCTTTGCACTCCAGCCTGGGCGATAGAGTGAGACTCCGTCTCAAACAAAACAAAACAAAAACCATCTGTACCCCTAAAGTTATAGAAATATTTTTTAAGTCTTTTTTAAGTGAGGAGCTGATAAGAAAAATTGTCACCAAGAAGGCAACACTTTCCACAAAACAATGACCAGTTAGAACCTATAATGGAGGAGTCCAACCATAATAGCAGTCAAAAATTGCTAGAATGCATATGTAAATAAAGAATACATAAAATAAAAATAAGAATAAATACAATGGCAGGAAATAACAAGAAATATACAGCTTTCTCATTCATAAGGAAATTATATAGAAAACTTTGAAAATCCACTGAGAAGAGGTAAATTAGTGGAAAAGCACAGCGTATTTTTGGAAGAGGCAATATTGTAAAAGAGCTAGCTTCCTCTAAATTACAACTACACATTCCATGCAATTAAAATAGCAACAGAAGTTCACATGGAAACACGAACATGCAAGACTAACCAGGAAATGTGTTAAAAAGAAGAATGAGGAGAATCTGCCCTATAAGACACTAAAACATAATACGAAATTCTCATAATTAAAAAGATGCCAGTGTTGAAGAAGAAACAGATCAAAATTTTATGATAAAAGGTGTCCTTTCAAATAATTTTGGGGAAATAGATCATTTAATTACTATGTTATTTCCCACAGTGTCAGATACTGTGGGAAAATATAGAGCTGGATCCCCACCTGACATGTGAGTGACATCAAGACAAATTCCCGAGGGAATCAATATTAATTTGTGAAAACAAAACCTTAGGGGCTGGGATGAAACGTGGTGGCCGTGTGCAGTATCTTGGAGTGGAGAAAGCGTGACACATCACCTGAGCCCTCTAAAAAGATGAGGACTCCACAAAAACCCCAGCATCTCTATGGCCCAACACCATAAGCCAAATGGAAATCCCAGCCCCACACTGGGAAAATTATTTCCACACTTATGAAGATGCAGGGATTTCCGACAGTGTAAGGAGCTCTGCAAACCCACAGCAAACAATCTGAGTGATGACCCCAGAGATGGGCAGAGACTACAAAGGGACAGTTTGCAGAAGGAAAAACAGGAAGAGAATGGGCCAATAGGGAAAAATATGGACACAGTTAAAGAACTGCACATCAAAGCGTAGGGTTGTTGGCTGGGCACGGTGGCTCGTGCCTGTAATGCCAACACTTTGGGAGGCCAAGGCAGGCAGATCATCTGAGGTCGGGAGTTTGAGACCAACCTGACCAACATGGAGAAACCCCGTCTCTACTAAAAATACAAAATTAGCCAGGCGTGGTGGCGCATGCCTGTAATCCCAGCTATGCAGGAGGCTGAGACAATAGAATCGCTTGAACCCGGCAGGCGGAGTTGCGGTGAGCCAAGATCACGTCATTGCACTCCAGCCTGGGCAACAAGAGAGAAACTCTGTCTCAAAACAAAACAAAACAAAACAAAAACAGTGGGGTTGTTTTTTGACCTATCAAACTTCATACAATTAAAATGTCTAGTAATGTCCAGTGTGGCCAGCCCATGGGAAAATGTGCCATGGTAGTGTCCAGGGCAAGGACTGCAATGTTTCTGGACAGCAGTTTGTCAAAATGCACCTGCATTAGCATGCTCCTACCCTCAATTCAGTAATTCCATGGCTAGCAATTTGCCTGTTATATACACACACAAAAATTTGCCAACATAAATAGGCAAGAATATTGATCACAATATGGATTTTAAAACGACATAATCAACCAGGTGCGGTGGCTCATGCTTGTAATCCCAGCACTTTGGGAGGCCGATGTGGGCAGATCACCTGAGGTCAGGAGTTCGAGACCAGCCCGGCCAACAAGGTGAAACCCTGTCTTTACTAGAAATACAAACAAATTAGTCGGGTGTGGTGGTGCGTGCCTGTAATCTCAGCTACTCGGGAGGCTGAGGCAGGAGAATCGCTTGAACCCAGGAGTTGGAGGTTGCAGTGAGCCAGGATGGTGTCACTGCCTTCCAGTCTGGGCCACAGAATGAGAATCTGTTTCAAAAAAATAAAATAAAATAAAAAATAATCAAGGTGTTCACCCGTGGGCACGGGCTAAATGGACTGGGGCATATACAGGAGTGATTTCTCCAAAGCGTCTAAAGTGAAGGAGTCTCAGAAGTATGTGCTGATGGGGGAAGATGACTGGGATTTGTTGTTAAATTGTTTAGAAGGGACACAGAAGAGTGTGCACAATGTAACCCCCTCATCCCGTTTTTTTCACTGAGAAGAATCACGAGAAACTGTTGGCAGCCTTTGTCATGGCTGGGGGTGACTCTTGGTGGGGGTTGTTGAGAAGGCACGCACTTCTTTCTTTTTAAATATATCCACTTTCTGTGTATATGATTTGAATTTTTTAATCTTACGTGTAACTCTTTACGCTATTGGAGTTAGAGAGTAAGATGCCTTCATATTTTACTTTCTTTTGTATCATTCTGAATCTACACTACTAATAAATACTACATTAGGGAAAACGTTTTTAGAATCCTATCAGAGCTGTACACTTCTAGATAAACCAATATGGAAAGAATATTAGGTTAAATCATATCAAATTACTGATGTCTACTTTTGACCTACAAAAGTGGTAATTTTAAATGGTTCCATTTAATAAAAATAAATTGTAGAAAAATATATCACAAAATTTAAAATACAGAAACCAGCTTTTTACACAGAAAATTACAACCCGCAAGTGCCACACCGAGAGGCGGCTGCAGCCAGTCTGAGCCCTGGGGACGCATGTGCTGTGACGTCCAGGCAGCAACCGGGCCGGGATGGGCGGATGGCGGGGGTGCCGAGGTGGGCAAATCACCTGGGGTCAGTGCGGGGAGCTCTGTGGACACCAGGATGGCAAGTCAGGAAGACGCTGCCCGCCACGGTCCCCCTCGGGCCTGGGAAGCCCGGAAGGTCAGGGCCTGGAGGGGAGCTGGGTCCAGGCAGGGAACTCACAGCAGAGACGCCCCGAGGGTGGGGTCGGGCCAAGAGCCGCAGCCAGGGGATGCCCTGACCTGCGCAGGAGAACGATTCGCGGAATTCCAGAAGGGACAGAAAGGCACTGAAACAATATTCGAAGAAATATTGGCTTAGAATTTTCCAGAATTGCCTACAGACAGAAACGCTCAGATTAGGAATCAGTAAGTACCCCAATAGCAAATAAAAGCAAGTCTGCAGAACACCAGAGACAAAACAGTGAAAAGACAGGTCATCTTAAAAGAAGTGAATTATGAAGTCCCAGGCCAAAGCGTTGGGTGGAACCCCAGGGTGTGGAACTGCAACAGCCCGGCAGTCTGGAAAGAAGCCGCCAGCAGCCCGCGCGGCTCCGCGGTTCCGTGGGGCCTCGTCCCCGCCCCTGCCCCGCTGTAGGCCCCGCCCCGCGGGAAACCTCGCCCCGCTGGTGGCGCGCCCTGGTTGCCGTGGCAACCTCCTCCCTCCGCTGCCGGGTTGCCGGCTTCGGAGCCTCTCAGCAGCGCCGTTGCCATAGCAACGGCGGGCGGGTCCCGCGGCGCGAGCCGAGCTAGGGTGAGCATCCCGTGGGGCTAGACGATGGCGGCTGGGCGCGTGCGGCCTGTGCGGGGCCTCCCCGGTTGCGGTGAGAGCGGCTCGAGGGATCCTGTGCCCGGACCCTGAAGTGCGGCCAAGCCGTGGGGGGCTCCGTGGGCTCGCGCTGCACCGCGGTGGGGTTGGGGTCCAGCCACATAGATTGAGTTGGAAGGCCCTTTGGGACGGGAAACTGCATGTTACAAATGGGGAAACTGAGGCCAAGATCGAAAAACGCTGGGAGGGACTAGCTCCAAGCTGACGCACTAGTGTCCAGACAGAATCCTGCTGGCCTAGCCAGGACCCTTTACATCCCAGCTTTGCTCAGATGGCTCCCGGGGATGACCTGTGGGCGGTGTTCCTGGCATGGACCCTGGATCCTGTCCCCACAGAGCTCCCTGTCAGGCCGAGGCCCCGTTGCCCACCTGGTCCTCACAGATCCCCTCCAGGCGCCTGCTCAGGGGCACCATGACAGGCCTTGCCCACCCTGTAGTCACATCTTCACTGCAGCTTTTGCAGCCTTTCCCTGAAACTGAAGACTCCCCATCCCCCAAAGCCCTGTTGGGATGCCTCTTCCCCCTCCTCCTCCATGAAGACTTTCTGCCTTACAGGACGGACTGGGGGCCCAGGTGCGCAAAGGGGTCACCTGAGGTCAGCCCGGGGGGCTCTGTGGACACCAGGATGGAGGTCAGGAAGACGCTGCCCCCCACGGAACCCCTCGGGCCTGGGAAGCCTGGAAGGGCAGGGCCAGGAGGGGAGCTGGGTCCAGGCAGGGCTCTCACAGCAGACGCCCTAAGGGTGGGGTTGGGGTTTCATTTGTTTCATCCACACCTGTTTTGCTCTGTGCACTCTGTCTCTGAGAGTCTCGGGGTCAGGTGTACAGTGGGGACGCTGCAGTCCTCAGGTTTGGAGAAGAGAATGTCAATGAGACAATAGCAGTGAAGTTGTCTGAGAACTGGCTGCTGGAATAAAATCCTGGCTCTGCCCCTCACTAACTTTCGAACCTGGGTGGTCATTCATCTCTTCGAGCCCCAGCATCTCCGTTTGTGGAATGTGAAGTGATTACCCATCAATTTCATGGCGGGTAAATTGTGTCCAATAAACAATGGCTGTCAGGGCATGGTGAATGCTTAACCAGGCTGTGTCCACCCCTCCACAGTGGGTGGGAGCTGGCCTAGCTCAAGGCCTGGGGTGCAGCGCAGACTCCCCAGAGGTCCAGGAACCTCAGCAGTGGTGTCAGCAGGTTTGCCGCATGCTCTGGGGCTGTGGTGATGGGGCGGAGACAGGACATCGGCGACTGGCCTGGATCCAGGGAAAAGAGGCCCAGCAGAGCCCTGGTCACGTCCCAGCTCTTGCAGTGGAGCCGGGGACCTGAGTGAGGAGCAGGCAGACCACACTGCAGCAAGGGGCAGCCAGGCAGAAGCTCAGGCCCAGCCCACAGACACCTGCCCCAGCTCTCCCCAGTAACCCTGACCCTTCCCACCATCCCAGCCCACAGACACCTGCCCAGGCTCTCCCCAGTAACCCTGACCCTCCCTGCCATCCAAATCCGTGCTGTGGAATTTGTCAAGCGCTTACTTTTGGTTTTTTGGTTTTTGGTTTTTGGTTTTGGGGAGTTTTTTTGAGATGGAGTCTCGCTCGTCGCCCAGACTGGAGTGCAGTGGCGCAATCCTGACTCACTGCAACCTCCACCTCCCGGGTTCAAGCAATTATCCTGCCTCAGCCTCCTGAGTAGCTGGGATTACAGATGCCCAGCTAATTTTTGTATTTTAGTAGAGATGGGGTTTCACCATATTGTCCAGGCTGGTCTTGAACTCCTGACCTCAAGCGATCCACCTGTCTCGGCTTGCAAAGTGCTGGTATTACAGGTGTGAGCCACCACACCTGGCCAAAATGCTTACTTTTGAATAGCTGAACTGAGTTGACTCGCACCCACAGAGGGCACAAGGAGGCACAATTGTCGCCCCCATCTTGCAAATGAAGACACCAAGGCTGAGACACTTGAAAAGGCCCCTGAGGGTCAGAGGATGCTCTAGATTGACTTGAGCCAGGTCTTTGACTGAATACCCTTCCCCCAACTCCAGTAGCTTCTCTGGGGCCAGAGCGAGGCAGTGCTTAGAGGATGGGAGGAAGCAGGTTCCCTGGTAGGAAGCCCCCAGCCTGGCTTTTCACCAATGGAGGCATGAGGTCAGCCTCTCTCTGCACTAATGTTAAAGCTTGGCAATGACCTCTCTCCGCTCAAGCCCACCTCTCCCAAATCCTCGTCATTCATAAACAGCTTCCACCCAGCTCAGCCATGGAGGCTGGTAGTACCTTCTAACCCAGGGTTCTCACCCTGGCTGCAGATCAGAATCACCCTGCTGTATCCCTCAGAGATCCTGACTCCATTGTTCTCCGTGAGTTATGGGGGCTCCTAGTTAAGCACGCCAAGTGGTTCTGTGTGTGGCTGGGCCCTGGGACCCCTGGCGTGGGCAGCCATCAATCAGGAGAAGTCCTGGCTATGATCACCTCTTGCCTGCCGGATGGGCAGAGAGAAGATACAAAGCAGCATTTCCTCCTTGCACACTTCCAAATGCTCGCCCACAGTGACTGTGTTTGTTCCATCCTGTTTTAGTGGACATATGTTCTCAAAATCATTACTCTGTGCTTGGGCCTGGGGTCCAGGCCTCCTCCCCATTTTATGGATGGAGAAATTGAGGCTCAGAAGGGAGTCAGGACCAGGACACAGGACAGACGATGCCACATGAACGGCCCTTCCCATTCCTCTGCTAGAAGAACAAGCGTCCACTCCCTATTTCTTGTTTTTCTCCTGAAAATCCAAATGTTTATAGAAGTCATAAAGAGAAATAAACAACCAGGTTTTTGCCCCAGGAAACAGGTCTGGTGAAGATGTTTATTGGAGACTCTTGAGGACCAAACCCAAAACTGGGTCATCCTGAGGGGAAGAGGGTGAGGAGGAGCCATGATGAATTGCACCAATGTGGGATTTCTGAAGATAGTCGCGCCAGTTTCTGACCCTGGGGCTGCTGAGGGTGACCCCGTGTCCAGGCCCAGCAGGACAGTCCTGCCTTGTGCTTTTGTGCCCATGCCCTCTTTCACTCTCACAGTGCCCGGCTTGGGCGGCAAATGACACAGGTGCCCTTCACACCACAGGGAACTCCCAGACCTGGAGTTCTCAGTGCAGTGGACAGAAAAGGAGGCCGAGGCTTGTTGCGTTTTTGGAGACACTTAGCACCACATTCTGTATTTATCCACATTAGGTTTGGGACAGTTTTTTGGGAAGGGGCGTGTGTGTGTGTGTGTGTGTGTGTGTGTGTGTGTCTGTGTCTGTGTGTCTGTG
The DNA here is from genome assembly GCF_029281585.2 of Gorilla gorilla gorilla. Classification (NCBI taxonomy): domain Eukaryota; kingdom Metazoa; phylum Chordata; class Mammalia; order Primates; family Hominidae; genus Gorilla; species Gorilla gorilla. The sequence goes on from NC_073235.2 coordinate 143,499,791, forward strand.
TGTGTGTATGTATACACGCATGAGTGGGAAAGAAAGAAGGCCAGGCGCGGTGGCTCGCGCCTGTAATCCCAGCACTTTGGGAGGCTGAGGCGGGCGGATCACAAGGTCAGAAGATCGAGACCATCCTGGCTAACATGGTGAAACCCCGTCCCTACTAAAAATACAAAAAATTAGCCGGGCATTGTAGCGGGCGCCTGTAGTCCCAGCTACTCGGGAGGCTGAGGCAGGAGAATGGCGTGAAACCAGGAGGCAGAGCTTGCAGTGTGCCGAGATCGTGCCACTGCACTCCAGCCTGGGCGACAGACAGAGTGAGACTCCGTCTCCAAAAAAAAAAAAAAGAAAGAAAGAAAGAAAGAAAGAAATGTCAAGTGGAGAGAGGCTGAGACCCTCAGAGCTCCGGTGGGTGGGAAGAGGCCAGGATGTGAAGTCACGAGAGCCGGGAGGCCCCAGATGCTCAGGACCCTCAGGAGTCCTGGGCTCTATGAGCCTCGCCCTCCTCAGCCCCTGCCTTGGGGATTTGGACTCTGCGGGGCTGGGAGGAGGCCTAGGAGTCCGTCATTGCAGGATCACACCCCCATCCCTGCGCAATCCCTAATCTCACATCAGAATCACTCAGAGGTAGGACCAGGGTCATGATCCCATTTCAGGAAGGAGTAAAATAACCGGCAGGAGAGGGGCTTTGCTGGGCCCCGGACTCAGAAACTGGAGCCCTGGGTGGGTGGGGCCCAGGCTGGGCAGCCCCCAGCCAACCAAGGGTAGGGACTGGTAGGGCCCCAAGTGAATGGGTCCCCAGGCTCTGGCCCGGGAGGCCCACCGGGGATCTGCACAGCGTGGGCAGCTCTGACGGGATCTGCTTGTGGCGCACTGGACAGCCGGGTGCTGACTCAGTGTCTGGCCGGCAGCAACTGGGCTGGGGCCAGATCCCATCGCAGCGCAGCCGTGTCAGCAGGCAGCTGCTCCCGGGGACCAGGACCAGAAGGAAGTGTTGGCTGTTGACACATCAGTCCAAGTCCCCTACCCCTCTGCTTTTGCTGCTCCCAGTCCCTCCAGTTTTCCCTCATCTGTTCATCCACAAAGACCCTGGAAGCCCTGAGCTTCCTCTGTGTCTGGAGCTGCAGCATGGCAGTGGGAAGGGCTGCCCCTCTGCAGGGCCGCTGTGCTGTGTGCTAGGTGGGGCTGATAGCTGGGGTCACCCCTGCTGCTCACCCTTAGCTGAGGAGGAGAGGAAGCAAATTGGGTGCTCCCCAGTGACTTGGGCCTGGATTCTGCTGTCAGCCTACACACAGAGCAGGAGGCTGGGGACTAGAGGTTCTCTGGGGACAGCATGTAGAGGACTTGACCACAGTGCTAGATGCTGGCAGGGTTGGAACTGAGTAAGACACAGTCCTCCCCAGGGCAACCTGCCATCTTTCTGATGACAGACACTTACACAAGTACAGGGAAGACAGGGACCTCACACCATGGAGGAGCCCAGGGTGTGCTAGGTGGACTTCTCCCCTGTGCAGACCTACTCCTACCTCCTCAGCCTGTCCCTGCCCCTGTGTCCTGGGAGGGTGGCCTCTCCAGATTCTATTCTGGCTTCAGCCAGTAGGAGAGACTGCCAGGGCTGGAGAGCAGGAGGAGAGGGTAAGGAGGGAGGGGGCTGATCCTTCTGGCCCCACCTTTTCAGATCACTCCAGACAGCCTGCCCTCTTGCTGGGGGCTTTAGTTTCTGAATGGCACTGTCCAGTTCCACCACTGACTCCCTCCTCATGCCCTCCAGCACTGGCAAAGACCCCAATGCCACCCACACCTTACTTGGTGGGTCCCCAGCCCTGTCCACACCTGTGTAAGCAGCCTGTCACCAAGCTCTCTGCAGCTGTGCCCCTGGAGCATAGCAAGAAGTTTCCTGCCGGAACCCTCACTGGTACCTGCGGGTCTTTCTCAAAAGCCCATGAGCATTGACATAACCAGGCAGAGTGCCCCTCAAAATACCAGTAAACAATTCAAAGAAGAAATTGTACAAGTTATTGTTCTCTGAGCCTAAGCAATAAAACAAAAAGTAAATAAGAAAAGTATGGTCAAGAAAAAAATGTCTAATGCCTTGGAAGTTAAAAAACTTACTAGGTTAAATGAAGAAATATAACTGAAGTTGCAGTCTTTCTAGAAATGAATGAAAATGAGAATGCTCTTTATCAAAACCAAGGGGATGCAGCTGCTGTGCTGTGAGAGGGAAGTTCAAGCTTAAAGGCATTGATATGAATTCAGGAAAGGTTGGAAATGATTGGCCTCTATGTTCAACCTCAGAATCTAGACAATGAACATCAACAACACGATTCAACAGGGCGGGATAAAGGGATTAAGGCAAAACCCCAAGTCATGAAATAGAAAATAAACACAAATTAGACTTAGGAAAAAAAAGGATTGGTTCTTTGAAAATGACAAGAGGATATAACTATAGAAACAAAATATTTAAAATTAAATACATATATAAAAAGTGAAAATCTAAGTAACATTGATACAGCTGGGTGCAGTGGCTCACACCTGTAATCCTAGCACTTTGGGAGGCCGAGGAGGATGGATCACCTGAGGTCAAGAGTTCAAGACCAGCCTGGCCAACCTGGCCAAACCCCGTCTCTACTAAAAATATAAAAATTAGCCAGGCGTGGTGGCACATGCCTGTAATCCCAGCTGCTCGGGAGGCTGAGGCAGAGAATCGCTTGAACTTGGGAGGCGGAGGTTGCAGTGAGCTGAGATTGTGCCATTGCACTCCAGCCTGGGCAACAGAGCAAGATTCTGACCAAAAAAAAAAAAAAAAAGGTGGATAATGAGAAGAAAATTGAAGCAAGTCAAAGAGAAATTACTAGAGGAGTCTTACCTATGCTATGGCAAATCAACCTATCATCAACTTGAAGGCCATAATAATTAAAACAACTCAATATTGGCAAGGGAACCAACAAAAAGATAAATGATAGAGGTAGCACATGCTAAGGGCGAGATTTCAAACTAGTAGGGGAAAGGCTCAACCTTCTCAGCTGCACTTGGGTGAAGGATCTCCGGAGAGGGAAAGTCAGGAACCCTCCCTGCTCCATGCACAAGCCCAGTGGACTAAAACCTAACCTAAGAACAGAAACTCCGGAGCAAGTGAGTCAGTGGGTAAATCAGCGAGAACCAGCTCTTTCCCGATGCCTCACCCACGTGGAGGCCCATGGCCAGGGTTGGCTTTGTCTGATGGATGCGGGACACCCTCGGCCAGCAGGGGCCCAGGCGCGGCTGGAGACTGGAGGCCAGCTGAGCAGAAAAGCCAGGCCCTGCAGTGAAGCCTGATCAGAGGCAGCTCCCCCTCCCCGAGCCTGCGTGCTGCAGATGGATGCTGGCTGGTGACACAATCCCTGACCGTGCAGGGCAGCCATCGGCGGGGATAGCCCATGTGTGCATACGGTTGGACGACTCAGAGTCAGTCCCAAGCCGGAGGCCTCTCACCCACAGCTGAAGTTTGATGTTGGGTCTGTGCCTCACTGCAGTGTGGCCTGGAGTTCCAGGATGCTAACATTCACGAGCCTATGCAGCGCCCCCACGGCACTTTCAGAGGAAGGCACTGAGGGTTGAGCTGGACACATCTCCTGATCCCAGGGCCTCTGCCTCCTCGTCTCCATCAGGGGTTCTCAGAGGCGGCTGGGCACCTGGTGCACCCGGGCCTGGCCACCGTGTTGTTAAATGCACCCCAGAGTTCCTGGGGCTCAGCCTGAGTCGGAGCCACTGGTCAGAATTACCCCCAGTGCCCCACACTGTGAAGGGGAGTGTGGCTTCTGGGAAAAAGGAGGTGCCATCTGCATAGAGCTGCCCTCTCTCCCTCTCCCCTCATCCCCTTCTGTGGTCCCAGCTCCTGTGCAGGTCACCAGAGAGCGACTTTCCCTGAAGCCCACACTGGCGGCTCCTGCCCTGGTAAGGAGGGGGCACACCTGGGTCCAGTTCCCAGGTAGTGTCTACTCAATGCTAGCTGTGTGGCTCCGGGCAGGGCTCCCTCTCTCCAGCCTCAGTTTCCCCATCTGTAAACTGGAGAGTCTTTTAGAGGCCACAACCTCGGATGACCCTTCTGCCATTCAGGCTCCATCAAAGGGTCTGCAGTTCTGCTTCCATCCAAGGGAGCACAGCACACAAGAGACTTAACTCAGACTCAAGGTCAGAAGATGACCTGCAGAAACAGAACCAGCAGCAGGAGCAGCTGAGATGGAAGCTTTCCTTAGATCTTGGCAGAAGAGAAGTTGACCTTGGAGGAAGGAGTTTGGGGATCAATTCCCTCTTCCTCTGTTATTCAAGAGGACCTGTGGGGAGCTAAGAGGCCAGTCCGGATGCTGCCAATGCCGCTGTGTGCAAAGCTGTCTCTGAGAGCAAATGTGGGGCTTGGTGGCTGTGAGCTGGTCACACTGAGCATCTCTTCCAGGCAAATTCTGTCTCCCCCAGCTCCAGGTGCAATCACTGGGCCATGACTGGAGAAATTGAGGGGGGAGGTGTGGAGAAGGCATCCTGGCAACAGCAGGGGCAGTCGTGACCCATGGAGTACACCCTGTGTGGACCCTGACGGGGAGCTGCAGACACCATGGACAGCGAGTTCCCTGGGCTGGTCAGCAGGGGACAAGGATCCCAGCAATCCATGGCCTGAGCTCACAGGCCTGGAGGGCTCCAAACAGCCTCCCCAGTGCCACCTGCTGGGAAAAAGAATTAGAACCAGGGATGCGTCTAAAACTGACAGGAAAGGTTAGACAGGAGCTCCCAACAGGGCGAGTGTGCCTCGGGATCCACAGCCCAGGCCCCCTCCCCATAGGGGAGGCTGTGCCCAGCCAGGCCCAGGTGCCCACAGAAGTGTGGCCTCCCCGGGAGGATCCGGCTGTGGCTGGGTGGCCAACACGCCTCTTCTCAGGGTGCCTGGACACATGCTCCTGAGGCATGCTCCCTGGGCTGAGCACAGGGAGCCCCACCTCAAAGCTGAAGCCCCATCAGTGCAGCCACATAGGTGCCTGGGTCCAGGTGGCCCCATCTCCTCCAGGCCAGCCTCCCCGGCTGCTCTTCTCCATTTACAGGAGGGACCCTTGGGTAGGTCACTCCCTGTTCCATGCCTCTGTTTCCTCATCTGTAAACGGGAAATAACACAGAATTTCCTCAAGGGGCTGCAAGGACTGGCTGAGTTCTGTAAAATGTGGAGGACAGGGCACGCCGATGGCTCATTCCCATCACTCCTGGGCTTCTAGGATGGACAGGAATCCAGCTTCCCAGCTGGGCTTCTGGTTTCGGCCCTTCCCTGTTGGATCTGGCATGGGAGGGCCCACTTCCTTCCAGGATCTGCCTGTGGCCTGTGCTCCTGGTCGGGCCAGCAAGAACGAACTTACTCTCAGGGTCCCCCCATCTCCCAGCCTCCTTGCAGCCTCCTGGGCCACATCTGCAGTCTCAGGGACTCGAAGCCCTGCGGGGAGAGGTCAGCAGGAGGCCTGTGACCTCAGAACACCTCTCCACCCACGGGCGCCAGGTCTGGGGGCAGCCCAGGAGGGGCTAGGACATTCCTAGGGCCCTGAGGGTTGAGGGCTGGGAGCTGGCCCTCAGGGCTACCAGGTGAAGGTCTGGGCTGGGCTTTGGGGAAAGGAATCCAGGGGTCTGTTCTGAGGAAGGGAGGTCTTTTGCCTGGGGTGACCCTTCATAGAGCACTCTCTCCTGTCCCACCAGGAATTAGGTGAGGCCTTAGGCCTCAAGCCTACTGGGGTTGTAAGGGAGAATGAAAATCTTTCCTTTCACCCTCTGAAGTCCCCTGAAAAAATGAACCGACAGAAAGCAGATTAACAGGGGAAAAGGCATACAAATTTATTAACGTACACAGGAGTCAGGGAAATAGAAGAACTCAAAGAGGCTGGGCACGGTGGCTCATGCCTGTAATCCTAGCACTTTGGGAGGCTGAGGTGGGTGGATGGCTTCAGCTCAGGAGTTTGAGACCAGCCTGGGTGAAACCCCATCTCTACCAAAAAAAAAATTAGCTGGGCTTGGTGGCATGTGACTGTGGTCCCAGCTACTTGGGAGGCTGAAGTGGGAGGATCACTTGAGCCTGGGGGTTGGCGGCTACAGTGAGCTTAGATGGCACCACTCAATTCCAGCCTGGGTGATAGAGCAAGACCCCATCTCAAAAAAAAAAAAAAAAAAAGGACTCAAAGAAAGGCAGGATGGTTGCTGTTTTTATACCACCTTGAGATTTGTAAACCAAGAATAAAGTCCTAAGCCCTTTCAACCAACTGACTAGACCCCGTTATATATATAAAGTTTGGTGCCGCAAAAGGAATAGCACTCAAATATAAAATTTTATTTTTAATTCTCAGCAAGGTAAGTTACTGCTATAGAAGGATGTACCCTTAGAGATGGAGCAATGGTGAGTGCACACCTGGACGAGGGAGGGGAAGCGGGTCTTAACCCTGAAGCATGTGGCCCCTGCTGCTGTGGTGTTCCGCTACTGGCTAGGGTTAGACCGCACAGGCTAAACTAATTCTGATTGGCTAATTTAAAGGGAGTGATGGGGTGAGTGCTTTGGCGGGAAAAATGGTTATGACAGAGCAGGTAATCAGAATGAGTCGGGGGGAGCAGGTGATCGGAATGAGTCTGGGTGGAGTAGGTAATCAGAATGAGTCGGGGGGAGCAGGTGATCGGAATGAGTCTGGGTGAAGTAGGTAATCAGAATGAGTCGGGGGGAGCAGGTGATCGGAATGAGTCTGGGTGGAGTAGGTAATCAGAATGAGTCAGGGGGAGCAGGTGATCAGAATGAGTCAGGGGGAGCAGGTAATCAGAATGAGTCGGGGAGCAGGTGATCGGAATGAGTCTGGGTGACGTAGGTAATCGAAAATGTTGCTTTATGAGGAAGTTAAGTTTAACAGTAGAAGGCAAAGAATTGAACATACTGACATATTGATTCTTTGAATAGAAATTTAGAACTTATATCTAACAACCCCCTCTTGACCAAGGAGACTCCACTGAAACCTGAAAAGCTGAATTCCCAGCCATGATAGGAAGTGGGGTCAGACATATCTCCTTATTCTCCCTCCCTTTTGGGATTTAGGCACAGCTGAGCAGCACTAACCTTAAAGTAGAGACCATGAGAGTGATAGAGCAGACTCCTTGTGGCAACAAGACACCAAATTTCAGCTTGACTCTGGTGTAACCTCACACGACAGATGGCAGACCCTGAAGGAAATAAAACTATTTTACTCCAAACTATATTTCTTTGACATATTTTGAGATGGCCCTGCAAAGCCATCTTTTGTGGGGGAAATTTGCATCTGTAGAGAATCTCCATTAATGCAGCCAGGCCTTCCTTTCTAGTCCTTTCCCGGATCTAAGGGAGATTAAATGAGGGTCTGACACTTTCAAAGTCTGAAAACAGACATTCACCTTCTATTCTCTCTGAAGACTGCGACCTGGGAGGCTTCATCTGCATAACAAGAACCGTGGTCTCCACAACCCCCTTATCTTAACCCCAGCCTTTCTTTCTAGTGACTTCAAGTCTTTAAACAAAGTCTAGCTCTTTCACCCAATTGTCAATCAGAAAATCTTTGAATCCATCTGTGACCTGTAAGCACCCCAACTTGGAGATGTCCCACCTCTTTAGGCAGAACCAATTTACACCTTCCACGTATTGATCTATGTCTTTGCCTGTAACGTCTGTCTCCCTAAAATGTATAAAACCGAGCGGTGACCCGACTCCCTGGGCACACTTTCTCAGGACCTCTTGAGACTGTTCCCCGGGCCATGGTCACTCATATTGGCTCAGAAGAACCTCTTTAAATATTTTATGGAGTTTGGTTTTTCTTTGAACAGGTTACAGAAAGAATGGAGGCTCAAGCACAGCCAAAAACAGATCCCAGTGGCATGGCAGGTTATGGGAGGGGGAGAAGAGGAGGCCAGGCTCACCAGGTTAGGGGACCTCACAGCTAGCAAATGGTAAATGCTGCTTTTAGCCTTTAAGGGTGACAGACTGATATGGTTTGGCTCTGTGTCCCCACTCAAATCTTACCTTGAATTTTAATAGCCACCACATGTCAAGGGTGGAACCAAGTGGAGATAATTGAATCACAGGAGTGGTTTCTGCAATGCTGTTCTCCTGATAGTGAGTGGGTTCTCACAAGATCTGATGATTTTATAAGGGGCTTCACTTGGCATTCCTTCTCCTTCCTGCCATCATGTGAAGAAGGACATGTTTGCTTCCCCTTCCACCATGATTGTAAGTTTCCTGAGGCCTCCCCAGCCCTGTGGAACTGTAAATCAATTAAACCTCCTTCCTTGATAAATTACCCAGTCTCAGGCAGTTCTTTAATGCAGCATGGGAAGGGAGTAATATCGTAAACTCTTACCACAGAGAGTGGGGTGCTTCTGTAAAGATACCCAAAAATGTGGAAACAACTTTGGAACTGGGTAACAGGCAGAGGTTGGAACAGTTTGGAGGGCTCAGAAGAAGACAGGAAAATATGGGAAAGTTTGGAACTTCCTAGAGACTTGGAGGGTTCAGAAGACAGAAAGATGTGGGAAAGTTTGGAACTTCCTAGAGAATTATTGAATGGCTTTGACCAAAATGCCGATAGTGATATGGACAACGAAGTCCAGGCTGAGGTGATCTCAGATGGAGATGGGGAACTTCTTGGGAATGGGAATAGAGGTTACTCTTGCTATGCAAAGAGACTGGGGGCATTTTGACCCTGCCCTAGAGATCTATGGAAAGCTGAACTTGAGAGAGATGATTTAGGGTATCTGGTGGAAGAAATTTCTAAGTGGCAAACTGTTCAAGAGGAAGCAGAGCATAAAAGTTTGAAAAATTTGCAGCCTGATGATGCAATGGAAAAGAAAACCTGTTTTCTGGGGAGAAATTCAAGCCAGCTGCAGAAATTTGCATAAGTAATGAAGAGCTGAGTGTTAATCACCGAGACAATGAGGAAAATGTCTCCAGGGCATGTCAGAGACCTTCACAGCAGCCCCTTCCATCAAGGGCCCAGAGGCCTAGGAGGGAAAAAGGGTTTCCTGAGTTGGGTCCAGGGCCCCCCTGCTGTGTGCAGCCTTGGGACTTAGTGCCCTTCGTCCCAGCCACTCCAGCCATGGCTAAAAGGAGCCAACATACAGCTCAGGCCATTGCTTCAGAGGGTGCAAGCCCTAAACCTTGGCAGCTTCCATGTGGTAATGGGCTTGTGGGTGCCCAGAAGTCAAGAATTGAGGTTTGGGGAGCTCCCAATCCCTAGATTTCAGAGGATGTATGGAATTTCCAGGATGTCCAGACAGAAGTTTGCTGCAGGGCAGAGCCCTCATGGAGAACCTCTACTAGGGCAGTACAGAAGGGACTGTGGGGTCAGAGCCCCCACACAGAGTCCCCACTGGGGCACTGCCTAGTGGAGCTGTGAGAATAAGGCCACCATCTTCCAAACTCCAGAATGGTAGATTCACGGACACCTTGCACTGTACATCTGGAAAAGCTGCAGACACTCCATAGCCAGCCGATGAGGGCAGCCAGGTGGGGGGAGGGGAGGTGCTGTACCCTGCAAAGCCACAGGGGCAGAGTTGCCCAAGGCCATGGGAGACCACCTCTTGCATAAGAATGACCTGGATGTGAAACATGGAGTCAAAGGAGATCATTCTGGAACTTTAAGGTTTAATGACTGCCCTGTTGGATTTCAGACTTGCATGGGGCCTGTAGCCCCTTTGTTTTGGTCAATTTCTCCCTTTTGGAATGCGTGTATTTACCCAATTCCTGTACCCTCATTGTATCTAGGAAGTAACTAACAAGCTTTTGATTTTACAAGCTCATAGACAGAAGGGAATTGCCTTGTCTCACATGAGACTTTGGACTTGGACTTTTGTGTTAATGCTGAAATGAGCTAAGACTTTGGGGGACTATTGGGAGGGCATGATTGTGTTTTGAAATGTAAGGATACAAGATTTGGGAGGGGCCAGGGTGGAATGATATGGTTTGGCTCTGTGTCCCCACCCAAATCTCACCTTGAATTGTAATAATCCCCATGTGTCAAAGGCAGAACCAGGTGGAGGTAACTGAATCATGGGGGCAATTTCTGCCATGCTTTTCTCATGATAGTGAGTGAGTTTTCATGAGATGTGATGGTTTTATAAGGGGCTTCCTCATTTGCTTGGCACTCTTTCTCCTTCCTGCCTCCATGTGAAGAAGGATGTCTTTTCTTCCCCTTCTGCCATGATTGTAAGTTTCCTGAGGCCTCCCCAGCCCTGCATAACTGTGAGTCAATTAAACCTCCTTCCTTTAAAAAATTACCCAGTCTCAGGCAGTTCTTTATGATAGCGTGAGAACAGGCTAATACACAGACTCTCAGCTTATCTTTCCTAAATACAGACAAATGAGGGCCTCAGCAAAAGCCTGGCTGCATCAATGCAGGTTTTCTATACAGATGCAAATTTCCCCACAAAAGAAAGCTTTGCAGGGCTGCTTCTGTTTTCAGGCCCCCTGAACAGCCATCTCAAAATATGTCAAAGAAGTTTATTTGTGGGGGATATATTTTGGTTTCCTTCCTGGTGGAAGCTCAGATCCTGGGGGAAGGTGAGCCTCCAGGCCTGCCTCCTTCTCTCCCTCTCTGCTGCCCAGAAACTCCTGGGACGGGGAGTCTGGACCCTGGTGAGAGAGTCTGAGAGAGTGGGCTGGCCAGGCAGCTGGGGCAGGGCAGCCACACAGCCCTGCAGAGAGCACTGGCCGGACCTGTGGCACAGCTGGCCTCCTGCCAGGAGCTGCCTGTGTGCCAGGCACCATGGCCAATCCCTTCCCTGTCAACCCTAAATAAAGAGATTCAGAAAACAGGATGAAATGGACGGTTAACTTGAGCACAGAGCATAAGGACAGCCACCTGGGAGCACAGACTCCAAAGAGTGGGAGTTGGCGCTCCGAAGTTCTGGGGGCTATTTGTATAGATAAGGTTTGGGAAGCTTAACAGGTGATATGGTTTGGCTGTGTCCCCACCCAAATCTCATCTTGAATTGTAGTTCCCATAATTCCCAGATGTCATGGGAAGAACCCAGTGGGAGGTAACTGAATCATGGGGACAGTTTCCCCTATCCTGTTCTCATGATAGTGAGTGAGTTATCATGAGATCCTATGGTTTTATAAGAGGCTCTTCCCCCTTCACTCTGCACTTCTCTCTCCTGCCACCATGTGAAGAAGGACTACAGTTGTACATTCGAGGTAAGGAACACCGTTGGGCATTAGAGGGAGAGGAGCACCACTGTACTTTAGAGGGTGAGATGCACCATTAGGCGTTAGAGAGTGAGGAGCATGGTTGTGCATTAGAGTGTGACAAGCACCATTGTACATTAGAGGGTGAGGAGCACCGTTGTGCGTTAGAGGGTGAGGAGCACCGCTGTACATTAGAGGGTGGGGAGCACCGCTGTGTGTTAGAGGGTGAGGAGCACCGCTATACATTAGAGGGTGGGGAGCACCATTGTGCGTTAGAGGGTGAGGAGCACCACTGTACATTAGAGGATGGGGAGCACCACTGTGCGTTAGAGGGTGAGGAGCACCGCTGTACATTAGAGGGTGGGGAGCACTGCTGTGCGTTAGAGGGTGAGGAGCACCGCTGTGCGTTAGAGGGTGAGGAGCACCGCTGTACATTAGAGGGTGGGGAGCACCGCTGTGCATTAGAGGGTGGGGAGCACAATTGTGCGTTAGAGGGTGAGGAGCACCGCTGTGCATTACAGGGTGGGGAGCACCACTGTGCGTTAGAGGGTGAAGAGCACTGTTGTGTTAGAGGGTGGAGAGCACCGCTGTACATTAGAGGGTGAGGAGCACCGCTCTGCATTAGAGGGTGGGGAGCACCACTGTGCGTTAGAGGGTGGGGAGCACCGCTGTACATTACAGGGTGGGGAGCACCGCTGTACATTACAGGGTGGGGAGCACCGCTGTGCATTAGAGGGTGGGGAGTACCATTGTGCGTTAGAGGGTGAGGAGCACCACTGTGCATTACAGGGTGGGGAGCACCACTGTGTGTTAGAGGGTGAAGAGCACTGTTGTGTTAGAGGGTGAGGAGCACCGCTGTGCATTACAGGGTGGGGAGCACCACTGTGCGTTAGAGGGTGGGGAGCACCACTGTGCGTTAGAGGCTGAGGAGCACCGCTGTACATTAGAGGGTGGGGAGCACCGCTGTGCATTAGAGGGTGGGGAGCACCATTGTGCGTTAGAGGGTGAGGAGCACCATTGTGCGTTAGAGGGTGAGGAGCACTGCTGTACATTACAGGGTGGGGAGCACCACTGTGCGTTAGAGGGTGGGGAGCACTGCTGTGCATTAGAGGGTGAGGAGCACCACTGTGCGTTAGAGTGTGGGGAGCACCGCTGTGCGTTAGAGGGTGAAGAGCACTGTTGTGTTAGGGGGTGGGGAGCATCACTGTGCATTAGAGGGTGGGGAGCACTGCTGTACATTAGAGGGTGGGGAGCACTGCTGTGTGTTAGAGGGTGGAGAGCACTGCTGTACATTAGAGGCTGAGGAGCACTATTGAAGTTTAAAGGGTGTATTAGTCATTCTCACCTGCTCTTAAGGAATACCCAAGACTGGATAACTTACAAAGGAAAGAGGTTTAATTGACTCAGTTCTGCATGTGGGGAGGCCTCAGGAAACTTACAATCACGGCAGAAGGAGAAGTAAACTCATCCTTCTTCACTAGGCGGCAGGAGACAGAAGAGTGAGGAACAAAGGGGGACGAGCCCCTTATAAAACCATCAGATCTCGTGAGAACTCACTCACTATCACGAGAACAGCATGGGGAAACTGCCGTCATGATCCAATCACCTCCCACCAGGTCTCTCCCTATATATATAAAACGGGGATTAAGGGGATTACAATTCCAGATGGGATTTGGGCGGGGACACAACCAAGTCACATCAGAGGGTGAGGAGCACCGCTGACACTAAAGCTTGAGTCCTGGGCCCCACAGCATGTGATACTGGGACTTGTTTACATCTCAATTCTTTAAAAAGATGTCTTTTAGATGACTGGGCAAACATGTCTATGGCCAAGCTCCCAGGTGATAGGAAGGAATTGTTATTGTTTTTTTTAAGTGTGACAATGGCATTGAGGCTGTGTGAAAAAGGTCCATCTTTTTAGGTGTGCACTGGAAGATCTGGGTGGAAGAACACACTGTCGGGGTTTGCTTTAAATCTTCAGCAAAATTAAACAACTAATACGGAGGGGGTCCTGAGAAAAGAAGCTGGACGGCAGGACGCTGCCGGCTGTTGAGGCCGGTGCTGGCGCCGACAGTTTCACTGTCCTCATGTCTGTGCCATTGGAGAACGTCCTCATTACTTAGAAGATATTTTAAAATGGGACAGCTGTGACGTGTGCTTCAGTGGGAGGCTCCCCCCTCCCTCACAAGGAGGTTTGGCTTCCTGCCCCATAGAAGATTCTCCCCATTACCCCAGGGCTAAGCTGAGGGAGGAACAAGAGGGCTCACCACACAGACCTTACAGAGCTGTCCTGAGAAGAAGTGGAGGCTGGGCCAGGGATGGGGTTTGCCCAAGGACACACTGCAGGTTGAGGGCAGAGCCAGGCACTGAGCTTGTCGAGAAGGCCAAGAAGCAGCCCCGAAGTTCACGGCCCATGGCTACGCCAAGTGCCATCAGGAACCGGGCTGTGGAAGCCCCTAAGGACCAATCTAGGGGCCTTCAGAGCAGCCCACTCACCACGGGGAAGAGACAGTGCAGGAGCAGGAGCAGGAGCAGGAGCAGTGAAGGGCGGTGGGCGCTGCCCAGGGCAGGCCCAGCCAGGGCAGTGAAGGGCGGTGGGCGCTGCCCAGGGCAGGCCCAGCCAGGGAGGGTGGTCAGGCTGGTCTAGGGGCCAGAGCCCTGCGTGAGAAAGCCCCACCCACTGCTTGTTGATGACAAATGGTGGCAGATGGGGGTCAGAGGGCACTGGGAGCACCAAGGCTGGACGGGGAGATGAAGACAGGATGGCTGGGCTACAGAAGGCAAGAGGCACATGAACCCCACAGGCATTTCCACTGGAACCCCCGTCAGAGCCACCTGGGCACCCTCTGAGTCATTCAAGTGGAAAAATAAATCCACAAACAAGTCCCTCCCTGCTTAAACCTGACCGACTGCCTCCTGACCATCCTCTGGTCACGCCTGAACTCCAGGCCCCCTGCTGCCATCCCCCTTGCTGCCGTCCCCCATTGCTGCCGTCCCCCACTGCATCCACCCCATGTGCAGGCTGCTCCCACCCCAGAAGCCTCGAAGGCCAGGGACCGGTGGGGTCCCTCCGTGACTCGACACCCTTCCCCTCGCTGTCCCCTGAGTTTCCTGCAAATCAGGAAGCCCCCACCAGCCCTGGCCCACTGGCTGGGTCCCTCCCCGAGAGCCAGGTCACCTGTCACTATCTCTCACCATCCTCAGCCCCGTGGACTGTGCTGCAGGAGGCCACTGTCACGTCACCCAGGCCAAGCACACCCGTCAGGATTCCCAAGGCAGGTCAGTGTCCAGCCGCTTCCCTGAGGCTGCAGGCCCAGGCGGGCTGCGGAGTCTGTGCCTACATACCGTGGGCCGAGCTTGCTCCGGGCAGGGACGGTGCGGGAGGCACAGGTCCTCTTTGGGCCTTTCTGCAGTTCCTCCTGCCCCACATGGACATGCCAGCTGTCACTTGCACCATCAGGAAGAACAAGAACCCTGTGTGCCCTGTGGTGGGGCCACAGTCAGCCGCTAGGTGTCACTGTTTCCTCAGAGACCTGCACATTGTCCCTATGCCTTCTCTCTGCAGTCCCTGGCTGGCAGCTCCCTGGGCAGGGTGGTGACCTCTGACCCCAGACCCGTCCCCCCTGAGCTGGTCCTGGCTCCAGTGGGAGCTCCGTCCCCTGGGCTTCCTGCTGATATGTAAGTCAAGCCTGAGCTGCCGCGTCGGGGCCACTGATCTGGGCAGAGCCTCGTGGGGTCTCCCAGGGGCTCAGACGTTGGCCAGGACCCCACAGGGAGGATGCTCAGGTCAAAAAGATGCCCGCACTCCGGGCGCTGCCCAGAGCTCTTAACTCTCATGCTGAGAACAGCTTTGTGTGCTGAGTGTTTCACACACCCGCAGGCCCCGCACGTTCTGCCTGCTGTTCCCTGTAATCCTGACCTTGCCCGGGAGTGGCAGCGCCACCCGCTTCGGGAGCGGTGGAGATTGGACTATTTAGAGCACACACGCTGGGGAACCAGGGGCAGAGTTGTGAAGGGGTTAAGCAAAAGAAGCCTTTCTCCTGGGCTTGTAGATGGCCGTCTTCTCCCTGTGTTTCCACATGGCTGCCCCCCATGTCTGTGTCCTAATCTCTACTTATTAAGACACAGTAGGGTTGGATTAGGGTCCATCCTAACAGCCTTATTTAACCTTAATTAGCTCTTTAAAGACCTTATCTCCAAATATGGTCACATCCTGAGGGACTGGAGGCAAGGACTTCAACACATACATTTTGGATGGCACAATTTAGTTCAAAACACCTCCCAGCCCCAGCTGGCACCTGCCTTCCCGAGCAGACCTTCCAGGCTCTCTGCTGTGATCTGCCATTGCTGTAGGTAAAGTCCATCCTCCCATGATTCCGCGGGGCTCTCAGCATAAACCCAAATCCTTCCTGTGGCCCCACACACCCTTTGGTCACCCTGCAGCCTCCCCCTGGCCACACTGTCCTTCCTCTGATCCTGGCTGCACCCTCCCCTCCCACCGGGGGTCTTGCAGGTGCTGTCTAGCAGGCCTCGCTGCTCTGGGCCCCATCTTCATGCCCAGATTAACCATTCTCCCCAGGCAGATCTTGGCTCAGATGTGGCTTCCACCAGAAAGTCTTCCTTTCCCTCCTGCTCTCTCCCTGCCGCGGCCGCCTCTCCTCTGAGGTCTTATCATGCGGTTGCCCAGGTCCCCACTTCTGGGCCAGCACATTGGAGCAGTGAGCCTGTGCATTTTCTCACTGTTTTATTCATGATCATTTATTCTCTTATGATTCATCCAGAGAAGATTATCAATAAATGATGGTGAATAAACAAAAACATGAATTAATGAATCAAAACCTCAGAACTCGCCCAGGATGGGAAAACAAGGTTGTCAGCATTGAGGACAGTGGCTGTGGCTCTAACCGAGAATCAACCGTGCGGAGGGAAACCACACCACTGCCTGAGGTGGAAACAGGTGGCTGTGCAGGTTTGCCAGGGCTCCAGGCTGACAGTTCTCCAGGAGGACTTGCTGATCTTTGATTTTTTTACAATGAAAGGACACACACAGTCAGCACAGGGCAGGGCACGGGGCAGAGCATGGAGGAAACCAGCGCGAGCTTCTAGCGTCCTCTCCAGCTGCAGCCCACGGGAAGCACGCCATTCCCCAGCACCACGTCGTGGTGACGCGTGTGACATGTCCCAACCATGGAAGCCCTTCAGTGCCTCAGAGCCTCAGTGCCAGGGCTGTTCTGGGGCTGGTCATGCTGCACCCTCTGCCTGGCGTGCCTGCAGATCCCAGATCCCTGGAAGGAAAGCAAGTGCCCAGCGGAGCCGCTTGTCTGCACAGACAGCTTAGGTGCAGTGACCTCTCTGATCCGCCAGGGTGGTGAGGACCCCCGAGATCCAGTGCCGAGGGAGCACCCTGGCCTGCTTGTCACCCTTCCCTACACGAGAGTGATAAACCGCTCTCCTGGCATCCAGCAGATCCAAAGAAAGGAGATTCACCCTGGAAATGCCTTGGTAAAACGTTCAATTTAAGCTGTGGCCAAATCACTCCGATGCATACAGGTAGCGACACTGCCTCTTTAAGTGCTGTCAGATGACTTCAGTCGTTTCTTTCAAAAGTTCTGTGGGATGGTAGATCACACAGTGCACAGCACCAGTCTGTCCTTTCTGTTACCTTCCACTGGGGCCCAAGATTGTTCTGGTGTTTACTCCATTCAAATATCAGTGTATATTGAATAATCTCAGTTATACGGACAAAAATGTGGCAAAATAAAAATGAGAAAGTGATACACACCCCCACCATTGTAAAAGTGGGCTTTGGCTGGGAGTGGTGGCTCACGCCTGTAACCCCGGCACATTGGGAGGCCGAGGCAGGTGGATCACGAGCTCAGGAGTTCGAGACAAGCCTGGCCAACATGGTGAAACCCCGTTTCTACTAAAAACACAAAATTAGCCGGGCATGGTGGTGCACATCTGTAGTCCCAGCTACCTGGGAGGCTGAGGCAGGAGAATAGCTGGAACCTGGGAGGCGGAGGTTGCAGTGAACCAAGATCGGACCACTGCACTCCAGCCTGGGCAACAGAGCCAGACTCCATCTCAAAAAAAATAAAAGTGGGCTCATCTAAATAGAGGCTATAAAGGCATTTAATTTTTTAAACACTGTATTTTGATGTTTTAAAAGTGTTTACAATGAGCACACAATACTTTCATTGTAAAAAAAATCAATTTAAAAAGTGCATCTCAAGTAGGCATCAAATTGATTTTCCTGAGAAAATCCTTGAGAAGGGCAAGGCCACCAGCTTCTCATCAGCATTGGGGCTGAGCTGATTCGCGGCTGTAGTTTCCCAAGTGTCCTCTTGTTACCAAAACACCAGGAGTCTGGTATCAGTCCTGCTGCTTGCCACACAGAAAGCCAATAAGAAGGCTTTAATGGGGGGCTGCAGCCAAGGAGGTGGGAGATGCATAGCAAATCCATCACCCTGATCAACTAAAATCAGAGGTTTACAGAGCAGAAATTAACTATATGCAGGAAAACAGGAACTAGGGAGAGTGAGGAAGAGGAGTTGGTCAGGAGGAAGCAGGTGGCCGGACAGGCAGCCATGACGGGGGAAGGGTCTGGCATCCCTTTGTCTAGATGCCATGATCTGGTGAGTTTCCATTCCTTCAGACTATCTGGGAGGACTGAGGGCCAATTTCCTGAGAAAGGAACTCAGATAAGACAAATGCAGCTTTCTCAAGTTTTAAGACTGGGAGGGCCAACTTCTGTGTTTATTCAAAAGAAACCATCGACATCCGTTCTATGGGACAATTGGGCAGGTTTCACTGTGGGACGTTATGCCCGATGATGCTCATAAAATCCCTGAGATGCAGGCCGGGGTGGGCGTGGACATCCCCCCTCCACGGGGCAGAATTCCAGGTGGAGAGGCTCGTGAGTAGGTGCGGGCCATGCACAAAGGAGAACCCAGCTCGCTCAGACCCCCTTCTCCTCAATGGCATCCATGCCAGCCTCTGTGGAACACCAGTCACTATGATGCAGGGGAGATTCTTTGCTTCGCTCAGGAAAGAATTCAAGAGCCAGCAGGTAGTGGAAGAAAGCAGCTTCGGGGAGGCAGTGGCAGTGCTGCAGGCTTACCCATAAGCAGTGAGCCACGTGTGGGGGTGATTGGCAGCCATATTTATACCCACTTTTAGTGACATGCAAATGAAGGGGCAGGTTATTCAGAAATTGCTAGAAAATGGGCGGTAACTTCCGGTTGTTGCCACGGAAATGGGCCGTGACTTCCGTGCATTGCCGTGCCGTTGTAAATCGTCCTGGTGTTGGTGGGGGGTGTTTTGGCTGATGGGCAGTGAGGGTGGCCAGAGGATGCCCTCCATGCTGCTTGCTGCTTTTGGCCTGTCTTCAGTCCGGTCCGGAGTATGACTCCTGCTGGCCTCCTACCTCATCTGGGCTAGGGCCCACCTTCACCCAGTATGCCCTTAACCTGGTCACATTGGCAAAGACCCTAGTACAAGGTCAGTTTCACAGGGGTTAGTTCTAGGACACACATATTCTGGGAGCTGCAACGCACCCCGCACCCACTGATCGCCGCTGAGATGTGTGGAGGGTGCTGTTTCCCCAGCAGAACTCCCCAGTATCCAGAACGCCGGCCTCATGAAGGCAGGGCAGGGGCGGCAGATGGGGCCAGCCCCATCAGAGCCTGAGGCCACACCTGCCCGGGCATCCTCTTCATCATCTGTTCTGCTTTCTGGTTCAGATTCTACAGTCACTTGGGAGAAGAGGGTGATGGGCTGTCCTGGTGAGGGTGCTGGGGCCCTCCAGTTTGGTGGGGGCCAGGTTGGGGGCCCAGGAGCAAAGCCCAGAGACTGCGGCAATGGGCAGCTGCCCTCTCCCCACAGGTCACCGTCGCCCTCTCCCCACAAGTCACTGTTGCCCTCTCCCCACAAGTCACCATGGCCCTCGCTGCCCGAGTGCGTGTCCTTGCTGTGCAGATGAGGACGTGGGGTCCCAGTGGGACAAGAAGCTGCCAGGGCCACACGGTTGAGGTGGCCCTACCTGTCCTGCCCCCTGCAGCCACCTCCAGAAAGGGGGCCAGGCCTGTCCTGTCCAACCCCACACGGGGTCTCTGCTCACATCTCTGTGGCATGGGCTTGGGAAAGTCTTGAGGGGCCAAGGCTTCCTCTCCTCTAGGAACCCAGAGTGAACGCCAGGAAGGCAGTGCTGGATTCTATACCCACCTCTTGCCCCCACCCCATCCACCAATGCCAAGAACTTGCCACAGCCAGAGGTGCCTGGGGAAAGGAGCCCTGGAGGCTGCCTGGAAATCCCTGATGTCGTGGCTCCTGAGTCCTCCAGCATTTAGGAGGCTGTGCCGACTCCCAGGGAGGTGCTCCACATACCCCCCACTCCTGTCGGGGAGGACCCTCGGGCTGGCCGGGGTCGCATGGGGAGGGGAGAGTGTGTCAGGGCGGCCTTGGCCCAGGTGGGGAGGGGGCAATGCGTCAGGGTGGCCTTGGCCCAGGTAGGAGAGGTGGAGCTGGAACTTTCCACCACAACCCTCGTCACTGTGATGACCTGTGGCCCCTGACCTCTGCCCTGTCATCCCGGGGAGAACTTGACTCCACTTCACAGATAAGAGGTCCAGGGACAGCCCTGTCTCCACCTGACTGGACTCCTGGCTTTGCACGGGCAGGCTGTAAACACAGGACTTGGTTTTACGCCCAGTTCTGGGCACAGGTACCTGTGCCGAGCAGGGATGCAGCAGCAGGCTCAGCATGGGAGGGGTTGTTCCAGGGATGGGGTCACAGCATAGGCATGGGTGGCAGCCCTCATGGCACACCAGACCTGGGTACAGCACCCAAACAGGTACCCCAGGACACAGCACCAGAACAGGTACCCCAGGACATGGCACCAGAACAGGTACCCCAGGACACGGCACCAGAACAGGTACCCCAGGACACGGCTTATCATCAGGAGCCTCTGGGTGGCATCCGTTCTGCAGGACCCTCACCTGCCAGAACCAACTCCTGCCATTCAGGCCGTGACCTGGAGGGGGCAACTTGTGCCGGACACCCCCAAGGCACCACTGCATTACACATGCACAGGCCCCACGGCCCAGGGGTCCCACCCTCCAGTTGAGGCAGTGGGTTTTACACCAATCCTCCCCTTTCTTGGGACCCAGCTGCTGCCTGTTGAAGGACAAATGCCCTGATGGCCACCTGCAGCCTGAATGTCCCAACAGGCTGGTTTAGCCGGGGTTCAATTAAAATGGTGCATGGTGGGGACGTGTGACTGGCAGACCGCACAGCATCTCCCTACAGCACCTAAGGGCGACAGGCTCGCCTGCCTTAGTGAGACAGGCACCAGACCCAAAGAAATTGTTTGCATTATTTTATATCAATTATAACAAAACAAGTTAAATTTTTAAAAGATACTCCGTTCTTGGCCTTGTGTGTCAGGTAGCAGGCCGGCTGGCTCCGCTGGTGACTTCCTCTGGGGAACTAAGAGAACCCCAGGTCAGTCCTGCCCAGGAGGGCAAGGCGGGCCAGTCCCGGGTCCTGACCCGGACTTCACGCCCCATCCTGCCAGCCCAGGCCCACCCCAGGGCCCAGAACGGTGGATGAGCTGAGCAGGTGGTGCCCTCAGCTCCCGTTTCACAGCTGCAAAAGGCCACTCCCAGGGCGCTGCTGCTGCTGGCCTTGGCTGGAACAGCCTGGCCACCTGGCCAGGTGGCCCTTATCCCCTGGACTCCTGGGTGACAAAGGTCAGTTGCCTGCCCTGCGGCTTGCTGTGGTTAGTAGCTCCGAAGCTCCCAATAAGCTCTCGGCCTGAGGAAACACCCTCTCTTGGTGGTTGCAACAGCTTCTCCTGATTACCTTGACAGAGGATGAGCAAACAACACCTTCCATTCTGGAACAAAGCACACACACCTCCTTGGCTTTCCAAGGGCTGCCCACCCGCCCTCCGGGACCAGTCAGCCAGCTCTGTGTCCAGATCTTCTATGCCCTTGCACATGCCATGCCAGGCACACAGAGCTGCATAAAGGGGGTCCTGCCCCAGGGAGGACAGGCAGTCAACAGATGATGCGACAGATGGGGTGAGTGGCCTGATGGCAGCTGAGGACATTGGACAATTGGGATGACTCCCTGGGGACTGAGGGGGAGCTGAGTAAAGACAGGAGCAAGCACTGCTGGCAGAGAGGCCAGCACATGCCAAGGCACAGGCGCATGGGTTTGACTGGAGCAGAGGGGAGTGTGCTTGGGGGTGGGCAGGAGGCAGAGCTGGGAAGGCCCCGTGAGCTGGCTGAGGACAGCTAAGACCACCTGGTGACCATCAGGCAGGCCATCCATGGCAAAGCTCCATATTTGAGGAATTTGGAGGTAATTAAACTTCCCCATCATCTAAAGTTGGCACCTGGTTCCAGGCCTCCTTTCAACCTAAGATTTATAAGTAACTAGAATTTCTAGACATCTCCGAAATGCATGGCTGATGAAACTCAATGTGCACCCCCTGCCATCACTAAGGCACCAGAATGTCTACAAATGTAGCATTTATCATGCAAATCACCCTTCAGCTCCCGCCGTGAGGTCCAGAAATGCTCCTGAGGAAAATCCCTGGTGGTGCCGAGTCCTCCGGCAGAGGCACCCACTGCACTTCTCTGCAGCGTTCTTTCTTCCTAATAAAACTTTCCTCTTCCAAACCCATACTGTCATTGGTAAGTTCTTACCAGCCCTCGAGTCGGCCCCTTCCCGAGGCTGGGGCTCCGACACCTTGCCAGGCACCTCGGTTGTGCGTACAGGACTTTACTGGGATTTCTCCCTTCTTTTCCCTCCCTGCTTCCCTTGATGGTCTGGTTCTTTACTCGGAAACTGAGGGCCCTGTCCAAGACCACTCTTCAGTGGGATCCTGAAGCCCTAGAGAAGAGATATCTTTCCATCACTGCCCTTAGGGGTGAGGAATTAGCCAGGGTTCTTTTCCATTTTTGAACCGCCAGGGAACCAGCTTGAGTACTCTTTGGCAATTGAAGGTTTCTGGCCAAGGGCACTACCTGGTGTTACCCGAAGGCCAAGACAAAAGAGCGAATTTACCATTACCCTTTGGGGTGGCAAGTCCACTTTCACTTGATGCCCTGTAAACCGTGCCTTGGAAATGAGCAGCAGTGATCCCCACTCTGCACAGACACATGCCACTGGTTGCGGACCCACGTTTGGATTCCACTTCAAGTGGGAACCGCATCCCAAGTTATGGGTGAGTTCTCCTTCACCTTAGGTCTGAGCTGACCGCTCAAACACGGGCACACCTGGAGTGGTCGTCCAGGCAAGGGCAGGCCCTCCATGTGTGGTAGACGCCCCCGAATAGAGTGAGCCGAAGAGGTGAGGTCCAAGTCCCTCAGGGACACCTCAGGGATCTTGTAGTACCTGATCTGAACCCAGCATGGGTCCATTTCATTCTTCGATTCCATCTGACTCGCCCTTGGATGGCATTCTTCAAAACTGGACTCATTTTGACCCACAAACTCTGAAAAAGAAGCATATGGTTTTCTTTTGTAATATATCTGGGGTTCAATATATGCTCCCCAATAATTTATATTGGCCTCTTAATGGGACCCTGGATTGGAATATTATTTTACAGCTAGACTCATTTTGCTGGAACCTCAGAAAGGATGCAGAGGTCCCATGTGTTCAAGTCTTTTTGGCTTTATCCCAAAACCCAAAATTACACAAAAATTGCCACATATGCTTCTAAGGAACTTCCTCCCTCCCTGATTCTGATGTCTTAGATGACCCTTCCTTTTGCCCATCACGCTCTCTGCAGCCTGCTCCCAATTCACCTGCCCCCTTTCAGTCTGCTCCATCCCCCAATCAATCTCCCGCCCCCATACCCAGATACTCTATCCCCCTCACATACTCACACAGGAGTCACATATGCCACTAGCAAAGAGTCCTCAGAAGATCCCACCAGGGTTTTACCTCTGCACAAGGTGGCAAATGGAGATTTGGGAACAATTCAAGTTCATGTCCCTTTTCCAATGTCTGATCTTTCTCGAATCCACACTGGGTTCATTTAGCCAGGATCCCACTAAGTTCATTCAAGAATTTCGAGCTTTAATTCTTGCCTTTGATTTGACCTGGGAAGACACATTCGTGTATTAACTACTTGTTCCCATGAAGAAAAATCAAGCCTATGGTCTTTAGCTCAAGCTGGGGCACATAAAGCTCATGCTCATAATCCTAATGATAATAGAGCCGGGAAAAATCTGTCCCCAACACAGAACCCACTGGCAATACCAGGCTGCCAATGTGGCCCAGACAGAGGCAGGGGCAGACGAGATTATAACTTACTTGTTGGAAGGAATGAAAAAGCTCTAATAAACCCCGTTAATTTTTCTAAATTACGAGAAATCACTCAGGAGCCATCTGAGAACCGCTGCCCTTTTCCAAGCTAGACTGGTGTAGGCCATGCATAAATATACCAATTTAGACCCCGGAACCCCTGAGGGCCAATCCATTCTGGCCACACGTTTTATGTCAGCCTTCCCTAAGACATCAGACAAAAACTCCAAAATTAGAGCAAGGCCCACAAACTCCCTTTCCTACTTTACTAAATGCAGCCTTTAAGGTTTTCAGTAACCAGGAGGAAACATTAAAAACAAGAAAGGCTCAGTTGGAGGAGGAAAAATGGTGTGGTCAAGCTACTGACATGGAGACAGCATTGGTACATTCTTTTCATTTGCTATTAACCCCAAGGCTTGTCCCTATAACACTAACAGAACAGGGGCCTGTCATTATTTCAAGAATCCAGGACACTAGAGTATAGAATATCCCAAACCTCTGGGTTATAAGCTGCCCCCGGGACCCTGTCCTCATTGCAAACAAGAGGGTCATTGGAAAAGTGCCTTTTCCTTCTCTCCCCCATGACAGGGCGTGGGGCACCTCTTCCTTCTGTGCCATCACAGCCACAACCTTGCCAACCTACCCAACAAGGGGGTCCTGCAGAACAAGGACAAGGATGAGGGCAAGGACGGGCACCTCTCACTCTCTCCCTGGGTGATGACCAAGCCTCTGAAAGTCATTCTCCAGGTGACTGACAGGGCCGTGTGCCCCTAACTTCTCTATCTCTATGGAGGAGCCCTGAAGAAATCTGATTGAGGCTGAACAAGAGACAATGTTCCTCAGGGATACAAGGGCCAGTTATTCAGCTTTAAACATTTACTGTAGCCCAATGTGCCAGTCCCTCATTTTCCTCACAGGTGTGAATGGAAAACTCCAACGAGGCTGTTTCACACCACCACTCCCTTGTGAAATGGAAGGCTATTCCTTTACGCACTCCTTTTTAGTCCTGCCAAGCTGCCCTGTTCCATTATTAGGGCATGACTTACTCACAAAATTACAAGCTAATTTATAACTAAGGCTTCACCTTCTAGCTGTTTTAACTCACACATCACCAAAAGAGCTGCTACAATCTGTAGAACCTCACATTCTAAAACAAGTGCCATTTGAGGTTTGGAAAACTTCTATTCCTGGCCGTTCAATATCAGCCACTCCTGTCATCATTCAGCTTAAAAATTCCAATAAGTTCCCCAGAACCCCCCAATACCCCTTGAAACCAGAAGCATGAAAAGGGCTAAAACCTCTAATAACAAAAATGTTTAACCCGTGGATGAGTGTACCCATGCAACTCACCTTGTAACACCCCCCTTTTAGCTGTAAAGAAACCAAATGGCTCTGACCTTAGAGTCATTACTGAAGCTGTTATTCCTATTCATCCTATTGTCTCAAACCCTTACACTTTTTTGGACAGATTCCCTCCACCACAGCTTGTTTTACAGTTCTTGATCTTAAGAATGTGTTTTTCTACATTCCTGTATGCTCAGATAGCCAATATTTGTTTGCTTTTGAATGGCAAGGCCCAGATACTCAAATAACTCAACAGTTAACTTGGACAGTTCTGCCCCAGGGATTCAGAGATAGCTCCCACCTTTTTAGACAGGCCCTAGTTAAAGACCTGTCCACACTGCAGCTTCTCCCAGATAGCAATCTACTCCAGTATGTGGATGACCTATAATCTGTAGTCCTAGCAAAGCTGTTCCAGACCAAAATACTGTATTAGTACTAAACAAACGTGCTGATTATAGGTGCAAAGTATCTCCTTCTGAGGTACAAATATCCACACAGGGTGTTCCATTTTGGGGTCTTATCTTAACTCACAGCACAAAGAGCCTCTCTAGCACTTGTAAAGATCTTATCTTAGGCCCGGCACAGTGGTTCACACCTGTAATCCCAGCACTTTGGGAGGCTGAGGCAGATGGATCACTTGAGGTCAGGAGTTCGAGACCAGCCTGGCCAACAAGGTGAAACCCCATCGCTACTAAAAATACAAAAAAAGTGAGCTGGGTGTGGTGACAGGTGCCTGTAGTCCCAGCTACTCAGGAGGCTAAGGCAGAAGAATTGTTTGAACCTGGCAGGCGGAGGTTGCAATGAGCCAAGGTCATGCCACTGCACTCTAGCCTGGGTGGCAGAGTAAAACTCAGTCTAAAAAATAAACAAAATAAAATAAAATAAATAATAAATTAAAAAATAAAATACAAAATATAAGATCTTATCTTAAACGTGACAACTCCAGCAACTAAACAACAGCTTGGGTCCTTAGAGGGTACGAATATGAACTCCTCCCTTTGGATTAATAGCAAAACCTTTACATGAAACCCTCAAAGGAGCTGAGGGACAACCTCTAACATGGACTAATAATATGAAGCATGCTCTAAAGACTTTAAAACAGGCTTTAATCTCAGACCCTGCCTTAGCCTTACCAGATCTGACCAAGCCTTTCTTTTTGAATGTACATGAACGAAGGGGAATCACTTTGGGAGTTTTAGCCCAAGATCTGGGGCCCTCTAAGTTCCCTGTAGTGTATTTTTCAAAACCTTTACTTGGCATCCCAGGAATGGCGCCCCTGCTTAAAAGCCTTAGCAGTGGTGGCCCTGTTAGTACAAGAAGCCTCAAAAATAACTCTAGGACAAACCTTAATGATTTTTATCCCCGCATCAGGTCTTGGATATTCTAAATTTTAAAGCCTTCTATTGGATTTCGGATAATAGAATTCATAAGTACCAATCGCTTTTTTTGCAAACTCCTGAATTATCTATAGAACCTATGGCTGCTCTTGGACATTCCTGTGTAGAAACTATTGATCTTACGTGCAGTGCTAGGGCTGATCTAAAGGACACTGTGCATAAAATTCCTGATTCTACCTGGTGCACTGATGGTGGCAGGTTCATTTTAGAAGGAGAGTGTGTCAGGCTGTGCTACAGTTAGCCTAACTAAAGTCATAGAATCAGGTCCTCCACCCAGAGGAACCACCTTGGCTCAAAAAGCTGAACTAATAGCCCTTATCATAGCTCTCTAACTGGGGACTGGAATAAAGCTCAAGTGACTTACATCCTGACTCAGTCTGTGTGTCACGTAACGCAAAGAGGATCCACTGGAAGCAAAGAGGATCTCTCACAGCCCAGAACACCCCCACTAACCATGCACCTCTCATAGCCCATAACACCCCCATTCAGCATGTCCCTGAAATTTCAACCTTGCTGGAAGACATACATCTCCCAATTGAAATAGCAAAATCCTTCACTGTCCAGCTCATCAAAAAGATAACTCAAATCCTGCCACAGGGGATAATTACGCAGATAAACAAACTAAATCAACTGCTTGGCCACCCTCTTTCCTCACCCAATCCCACCAAAACCCCAGCACACCCCACAAAAATTACAAAAGGCACTAAAACAGGGTTTCACATTCATTCCTGAGGGATGGCTTCAAAACTCTGAAAATAAACTTCTCCTCCCTGAGGTTCCACAATGGAAAATCCTCTAAAATCTCCATCAAGCTAACCACCTGGGGGTGGAAACTTTACAAGCCTTAAGAGATCCTCTTTTTCAAGGGCCTAACCTAGCCTAGCCCCAACTCTATGGGACATTTCTCAATCCTGCCCAATTTGCTGTCAATCAAATCCTGAGGGTGCAATGAACCCCCTGCCCTCCTCCAACCTATTCAACGTAGAGGGCCTGTCCCAGGGGAGTACTGGCAAGCTGACTCTGCCCACATGCCCTCTCGTAAGGGATTCAGATACCTTTTAGTCTTTATAGACACTTTCACAAGCTGGACTAAAGCCTTCCCACTCGAACAGAAAGAGCATCAGAAGTTAACTACGGCTCTTTTAGAACACATTATTCCTCGATTTGGGGTCCCTCAATCCCTCCAATCAGACAATGGCCTGGCCTTTATTTCTTCTATTACTCCAGGAATCAGTGAGGCCCTCCAAATAAAATATCACTTACATGCTGCTTACCACCCACTGTCATCCAAGGGCCAACTTAGCTTTGAAAACCCTTCTCACTAAGCTCTCTATAGAAACTCAACTGTTTTGGATAACTCTTCTTCCTATTGCCCTGTTAAGATCTAGAGTAATTCCCAAAGGTTTCAACCCACCTTAGCCCTTTTGAAATTATTTATGGATGCCCCTTTTTACAAACGGACTTATTACTTGATCCAGAGGCTCATTATCTGTCTCAATGTGATGCCTCCCTGGGCAAACTATCCAGGCCACTACTGAATACCAGGACAAATTTTGTCCGAAATCTGACCCCTCCTCATCAGAACTAAGACCTCCTGTTAACCTGGGGACTGGGTATATTTAAAAACTTTGCCTCAAGACAGAAAACCCCTTCCAGCCCTCTGGACTGGACCCTTTCAAGTCCTCATAGCCTCTCCCACAGCTGTTAACTGCAGGGATTCTCCCCTTGGGTCCACCTTTGCCACATAAAGTCTGCACTGCCGCCAGAACTCCAGCCTGCTTACACTTTGAGCCCTTGGAAGATCTATGATTTTTGTTTTGCAAACAACCAGGTGACACTAACCTCTCTTCAAAAGCAAAGGATACCACGTAAGCC
This sequence comes from Gorilla gorilla gorilla, assembly GCF_029281585.2. Taxonomy (NCBI): domain Eukaryota; kingdom Metazoa; phylum Chordata; class Mammalia; order Primates; family Hominidae; genus Gorilla; species Gorilla gorilla. The sequence continues at coordinate 143,527,910 of NC_073235.2, forward strand.
TTTTGCTGTGTTTATCATTCACTTTCCTTCCCCTCCCTTGTCATTCATTTCCTTATGTACTCCAGAAGGGTTTTTAGGTCCTCCAATTTTCTGAGATTATCCTCAATTCACTTACTTTTTGTTTTGTTTTGTTTTTTTGTTTTTTTGAGACAGAGTTTTGCTCTTGTCACCCAGGCTATAGTGCAATGGTGCGATCTCAGCTCACTGCAACCGCCACCTCCCGGGTTCAAGTGATTCTCCCGCCTCAACCTCCTGAGTAGCTGGGATTACAGGCATGCACCACCATGCCTGGCTATTTTTTTTTTTTTTTTGTATTTTTAGTAGAGACAGGGTTTCACCATGTTGGCCAGGCTGTTCTCAAACTCCTGACCTCAGGTGATCCGCCCGTCTCAGCCTCCCAAAGTGCTGGAATTACAGGCATGAGCCACCACGCTCAGCCAATTTACTGTCTCTTTATCCAATCCCTATTTCTCAAGACCCACATACAATTATTCAGCTTGCACTAGATTTTTATTTGCAGGGTGGTTTTTCTAATTATACTTGGAGCAACTTTTGTAACAGTCCTTGAATTAGAACAATGAGACTCCTTTTTTCTTTCTTTCATGCTTTTCTGTTTATCTCTCATATAAAAACTTCCCAATCCTCTTGGTTTGACAATATCATCTTCAGCATCTCATATGCTATTGTGAGAGGAGAAAATACTTTGTGTGGCTGGCTTTGCCGTCCACAACCCGCTACTCCAAGCCATGTAGATTCTTCTTCGTAAGCACACCCTGTCTCCAATCAAACTGTACTGTTGGGATTTCATTCTTCTTCTCACCACTCCTTCCCACCCAGACCATTTCCTTCCGTGCTGGTAAATTGGAAACCACCTCCCTCTTCGTGCTATCATATTACTTCCCCCACCATCCATACTTACAATATCACTGAAACTTCCTTAACTTGTAATGTTATTTTGGGATGTACACCTTGTTATAATGACACTCATGCAGCTAACTTTGACTCATTTGAGGCCTTTGCCTCCTACAGTCAAAACTCTGACTCTGGCCAGGTGTGGTGGCTCACACCTGTAATCCTAACACTTTGGGAGGTAGAGGTGGGTGGATCACCTGAGGTCAGGAGTTCGAGACCAGTCTGACCAACATGGTGAAACCCTGTCTCTACTAAAAATACAAAAATTAGCAGGGCGTGGTGGCAGGTGCCTGTAATCCCAGCTATTCAGGAGGCTGAGGCAGGAGAATCGCTTGAACCCAGGAGCAGAGGTTGCAGTGAACCAAGGTCACACCACTTCACTCCAGCCTGGGCAACTGAGTGAGACTCCATCTCAAAAAAAAAAAAATTCTGACTCTATCTCATCACTGCCAATTTATAAGCCGTTAAACTGGACCAGTATAGTGGGGCTCCCAGTATACAGCACCCCTGCACTCCTAATACCTTCATGTATGTTACTATAATGATGCAACCAGTGCAGGAAATAACCACCGTGCCACCTGGTTTACATCCTATGCCAGGCACTGGCACCCGCCTGCTTTTAAACCTCCTCCGTCAGTACATAAACATAGTCTTTCCCCCATATGAGTCCTCCTAAAACTGTCAAAAGGCCCATTTCCTTTTTTCCCAACATTTTAATTAAAATAATCGTCCTGCCCCTCCTGGGCTCTTATGGCTTAGCAGCCCCGCTAAAAGCTATTTAAACCCTTTTCAAGCTTTGGCCCTATCCCACCTTGATCATTCTCTTCACTATGGTGATTGTAGCCTGGGAACAATAGCTCCCACCCAAATCACTGTCTTGAACATCACTTCTGATTCAGAATTCCCTTCTAGAAGGAAAAGGGCCCTGGGACTTACTGTGGCCGGAGTTGTGGGAACTATCACAACTCTTACCCCTTGGGGAGGTTTTACTTATCAGGAATCACAACTAAGAGAACCTACCGCCTCCCTTGAAATAGCAAAAGCTGGCACCCATCTATCAGCTCTACAAGTCATTAGACTCACGAGCAGGATTTTGGTGTCTGGTAACAGGTGAGTTCTGGATTACCTCCTAGCTGAACAAGGAGGGGTCTGTGCTGTCATCAACAGGACCCGTTGCACTTACATTAATGTGTCTGGAGAAGTGGAAACCGATGCCCAAGAAATCATCAAACAAGCCAAATGGCTACACACACTTTCCCAAAGCAACCAAGACTGGGCCAAAACTTTTACTGATTGGTTTTCAAAAAATCACTTGGCTTCCCCCATTCCTTAGACCTTTATCTTCTGTCATTTTTCTTTTAATATTTGGTCCCTGCCTTTTTAATGCCCTGATTGCGTTTGTATGTTCTACATGAGAACAATTCCACCTGCAGAAGGCTATGCATTCCCAACACCGGCCTGCAACTGCAGCTCAATTTACATGGGGCTTCTTGATGGAAATACCGGCCTGCAACGGCAGCTCCCATTTACATGGGGCTTCTTGATGGAATCCCATCACGTGCCTCCGTGCACAAGTTTTCATGACCCTTTATTCCCTTCATGACTGAGAGCAAGAAAGGGAAAAACGTGACCTATCCCCCTGAACTCCCTTTCAGCAGCAAGTAGTCAGGCGCACCGGACACCCCTCTTCACTGTGCCGTTTCCCCTTTCTTGAGACCCCAACAGGAAGCAGGTGGACATGAGCATGGCAGAAAAGGAAGGGTCAAAGATTTCACCAAGATATTTGTCAGAGGGAAAATGAGGACAGCAAAGATCACCTGGCGACCATCAAGCAGGCCCCAGGTGGGGTGGGTGGGGGGGAACCTCTTTATTTGAGAAATGTAGAAGTAATTAGACTTCCATATTATCTAAAGTTGGCACCTGGTTCCAGGCCTCTTTTCAACCTAAAACTTATACATAACTAGAATTTCTATACATCCCTGGAATGCAGCATGCTGAAACTCACTGTGCAACCCCTGCCTTGTGTGTGTCTGTATACCATGCAGGTTTGCTTGCTAAATTGAGCCTGTAAACCAAAAAGTACCTGAAACAGGTCTCAATTAATTTAGAAAGTTTTTGTTGCCAAGGCTAAGGATGCACCCGTGGTACAGCCTCAGGAGGGAGGACATCCTTGCCAAGCTCAAGGGTGCACCCCTGACCACAAGGGCCCAAGGTGGTCGGGGCACAGCTTGCTTTTATTCATTTTAGGGAGACATGAGGCATCAATCAATACATGGGAGATTTACATTGGTTCCATCTGGAAGGGTGGGACAACTTGAATTGGGGGGCTTCCAGGTCATAGGTAGATTTAAACATATTTTGATTGGCAACTGACTGAAGAGTTATTATCAGCAGAAAGGAGTGTCTGGGTTATGAAACAGGGGTTGCAGGGAGCAGATGATGCCTTCAGGTAGCGGGCTTTCGAGAGAAAATAGATGGTAAATGCTTCCTATCAGACTTAAGGTCTATGTCGATGTTAATGCTGGGGGTTATGACGTGGCATGGCCTGAACGTCTTCCGGGTTAAAGTTTAGAGCACTCTGGCGGACAGGGAACCCCATTCAGATGGTTGCTGGGGGGCCTTCGAATTTTATTTTTGGTTTACAAGCCTTCCCATCAGCTGTGCCAGGGTCAGCAAACCACAGTCCATGGGCCCAATCTGGCCTGCCACCTGCTTTTTGTAAATAAAGTTTTATAGGAACACGCCCACACCTCTGGCAGCTGCTTTGCAAGCACGCAGCAGGGTTGAGTTGTTGCAACACAGACCACAGGGCCTGCCAAGCCTCAATTATCTGTGCTCCGACCCTTTAAGAAACACTTCTCTCACCCCTGAGCTAAGCAGAATAAGAGGGGCTGGACGTGCAGGACTCAGAGTGGGAGCGAGGAGGGCTGGGGTGAGGACAGCTTTGTCACACTCTGTTTTTCTGTCACTCAGCCCTGGGGGCTCCCTCTGCCTGAGGGCTTCGTCCCCTGCTGCCTGGCCATGACCCGCAGCACAAGCACAGATAAGCCTCAGGGAACAAAAGCAAAAGGCAGGGCTGCCACGGAAGCCCATCCACCAATCCTCACCTCTCACCTCTGTGTCCGCCCTGCTGGGAAATATTCCAGGCTTTGGCCAAGGCCAGTGCAGCCCCAGCTTCCCGAGCGGCAGGTTGGGTGCGGACCATGGCCTCTCACAAGCTGCTGGTGACCCCCCCCAAGGCCCTGCTCAAGCCCCTCTCCATCCCCAACCGGCTCCTGTTGGGGCCTGGTCCCTCCAACCTGGCTCCTCGCATCATGGCAGCCGGGGGGCTGCAGATGATCGGGCCCATGAGCAAGGATATGTACCAGGTAGGAGTGGGGGTCACTCGGGGGGCCTGGGTCTCACCCATGTTCCCACCCACAGATCACGGAAGAGGGGAGGGGTCACTGCTTCCTCACTCGGGGGGCCTGGGTCTCACCCCTGTACCCACCCACAGATCGTGGAGGAGGGAAGGGGGTCACTGCCTCCTCACTTGGGGAGGCGGGGAGCCTGGGTCTCACCCTATACCACCCGCATGCAGATCATGGACGAGATCAAGGAAGGCATCCAGTACGTGTTCCAGACCAGGAACCCACTCACACTGGTCATCTCTGGCTCGGGACACTGTGCCCTGGAGGCCGCCCTGGTCAATGTGCTGGAGCCTGGGGACTCCTTCCTGGTTGGGGCCAATGGCATTTGGGGGCAGCGAGCCGTGGACATCGGGGAGCGCATAGGTAAGGGAGAGGCCCAGGTGGGGATGGCCCTGGATCCATCCTTCAAGGCCTCCCTGGCCTCCCTCTGTTTAAAGCTGGCAGCCCCCGTTCCTGGGTGAGCGCTTACCCACCTTGTGGCCCTGTGCACACGAACCTCCTGCCAGCCCACTGCCTCCTCCAGGCGGTGTCAGGGCACTCATGAGGCCTGACTCTGATAGGGCTGGGAGCAGCACAGGTGCCCTGATCACCCCAGTCTCCTTGAGCTGTTTCTGGAGCATGTGCGGGACAGAACTACAGGGAAGCCTCTGGTCCCAGCACACACTCCTGAGAGCCCCGGCCGCTGTCCAGGGCCCCAGGCACCAGCTCTGCTCTGTGACAGGGTGGGGTTTCAGAAGCTGAAGCCTCCCCTCAAATCTCAGCAGCTTCCTTCTGGAATCTTGATGTGATACACAAAATATGGAGGTATGGGCAGAGTATTCGCCTCCGGAGTACACTTTTCTGGGAGAGAGACAGGAGCAGCAGTGTGCCCTGGGTTTAATGATTGATTGTGGCATTGAGGGACATCAGCTTGGTCAGCTCCACAATGGCCATGCTGGTTAATACGCAACCGCAACAGCCAAGAGGGTCTCAACCCCAAGTCCACAAACTTTTCAAGGGGACCCAGGGTCGGCAGAGGCCAGGACCCCAAGTGGACATCAGGGCACGCAGGCTCAGATGCCTGTGGTATATGGCTTCCCTTTTCCCCACTCTGTCCCCTCGGCCGCAGGTTCTTCCCCTCCCACAACCTGGCCCTGAACAGCACACAGGATAGGGCAGAGAGAGGGAGGGGATGAGGGCCTGATTCCCGGAGTCCCCAGCTCCAACAGAGGGCAAGACTGCTGCCTCGCTCACCCCTCATCCTTCAGTCTGTCATCCATCACACCTGTGGTGTGCCAGCCCTGGGCCAGGTGCAGCCCCGACCCCCGGGAGCTCACTCTCTGCTTGGGGAGGCCCTGGTCAGTGTGGCCTGAGAACGGGCGTTTCAGCTGAGCTCCATCAAGAGCGCCCCAGGAGCGTTGGCTCCAACAGCCAGGGGGTCAAGATGGCCCCGGCTCTACACACAGAGAGGCTCTCATTGGCCAGAGTCCACCCTCCTCTTCAGGCAGGCAGCCAGGGTGCCACGGTGGGTGGGGTCCAGCCCTCACAGGGCCCTGCTCAGCAGGGCCACGGGTGCCCAACACTGGCTTCTGCAGTGTGTGCGGGACACTCACGGCCCACTCTGTCCTGCACCCAGGAGCCCGAGTGCACCCGATGACCAAGGACCCTGGAGGCCACTACACACTGCAGGAGGTGGAGGAGGTAGGGGACCCGGGGTGGGGGTCAGGGCCGGGAGTGGCCAAGGACCCTGGAGGCCACTACACACTGCAGGAGGTGGAGGAGGTAGGGGACCTGGGGTGGGGGTCAGGGCCGGGAGTGGCCAAGGACCCTGGAGGCCACTACACACTGCAGGAGGTGGAGGAGGTAGGGGACCCGGGGTGGGGGTCAGGGCCGGGAGTGGCCAAGGACCCTGGAGGCCACTACACACTGCAGGAGGTGGAGGAGGTAGGGGACCCGGTGTGGGGGTCAGGGCCGGGAGTGGCCAAGGACCCTGGAGGCCACTACACCCTGCAGGAGGTGAAGGAGGTAAGGGGATCCGGGGTGGGGGTCAGGGCCGGGAGGAGGTGGGAGGGGGCATGCTGGCTCAGGGGCTGCCTGGAAGTGGCCAGCCAGCAGGGTGGGATCATGGCCGGGAGGCTGGTGGCTGTCCCTCAGCCCATCCTAGCATCTGGTGAGCGGCCACAGGGGAGGGTTCCATTACCTGGGAACGGTGGGAAGACTGGTAAGGAGGCTTCTGTCTGGCAGGGAAACTGAGTCAGGAGCCTGGTCCTGTGGGCAGGGCCAGAGGGGCTGGAGGCAGGAGGCTGAGTTGGAGTCTAGGCTGCAGAACATGTCCCTGATACTCAGGATACCCCACCCTGTGGGCTGAAGTCAACCTCAGCCTACCCGGAGTGTGGGGACTCAGTCCATCTAGCAACAGCCCTCACAGGCCAGGCAACAGGCTGGGGCCACTCTCCTCCATCTCTGCGCCAAAGTCCTGTTCTTGGAAAAGCCCTTGTCCCGGAGCGGAGATGCCCCAGCCTTCTCCCATGCACACCATCAGGGAGGAGTAGAGGCAGGCCCAGCCCCTGCTACCTGGAGCTGCGCCACCCATGGGGGGTTTGTGGGGGTGTTCTGGCCCCTGCCCCTCTGAGCTCCACCCACAGCCGTCCCTGCTTCCTCAGGGCCTGGCCCAGCACAAGCCAGTGCTGCTGTTCTTAACCCACGGGGAGTCGTCCACCGGCGTGCTGCAGCCCCTTGATGGCTTCGGGGAACTCTGCCACAGGTGAGCCTGGCCCCAGGGCGGTGGGCTGGAGCACAGCTCAGAGCCAGGCTGTGGGGAGGGGTGGGCACTGGTCCCTCTGGTCCTTCTGCCCCTGGTCCCCACCCCAGCCTCTGTCACATGGTGTGGGGTGCAGGCACCTCCCAGGTCCTCTTTGCTCTGGGCTGAGTCTAAAGACAACCCCAGGTCCCAGGGCAGGCTCAGGTGCTCCCTGGCCGAGCGCCCCCATAGTGCCCACTGACCTCTGTCCCCAGGGCTGAAGAGGGCTTGGTGCAGACTTCCATATCTTGCCAGGGCTTGTCCCCACCTCACCCCGAGATTGCCAGGACACTAAAGCTGCCTGATGCCCTCCACTTCCCTCCTCCAGCCTCCCTCACCCCCGCATGGGGGTGCACAGGGCAAGGCCTTGAATGGAGTCAGATGGGATTCCTGAGAAATGCGGACAGAGCCCCTTGGGACCCAGCAGTCCCGTCTGCAGGTCTGAGCACAGGACAGAGGAGAGAAACTCCACGGCCAGGGAGGGTCCTTCTGACAGGGCCCCCAGCCCAGACAGCTTGCTGCATGGACCGTGGCCATGAATAAAGCTCACAAACATAACCTGGCCGGCTTCAGCAACACCCAGGCCGTCCCCACCTGCGGCCAGCACGAGATACTTTCTGTGTCTTTTTTTTCTTTATAAGAAAACATGGAGGTGGAGGAGGGTGAGAGTTTGTGAACATGGAGGCGGAGGAGGGTGAGAGTTCATGAACATGGAGGCGGAGGAGGGTGAGAGTTCGTGAACATGCAGGTGGAGGGGGGTGAGAGTTCGTGAACATGCAGGTGGAGGGGGGTGAGAGTTTGTGAACATGGAGGCGGAGGAGGGTGAGAGTTCGTGAACATGCAGGCGGAGGAGGGTGAAAGTTTTGTGAACATGGAGGCGGAGGAGGGTGAGAGTTCGTGAACATGCAGGTGGAGGAGGGTGAGAGTTCGTGAACATGCAGGAGGAGGGTGAGAGTTCGTGAACATGCAGGCGGAGGAGGGTGAAAGTTTGTGAACATGGAGGCGGAGGAGGGTGAGAGTTCGTGAACATGCAGGTGGAGGAGGGTGAGAGTTCGTGAACATGCAGGAGGAGGGTGAGAGTTTGTGAACATGCAGGAGGAGGGTGAGAGTTTGTGAACATGCAGGTGGAGGAGGGTGAGAGTTCGTGAACATGCAGGAGGAGGGTGAGAGTTCATGAACATGCAGGAGGAGGGTGAGAGTTCATGAACATGCAGGAGGAGGGTGAGAGTTTGTGAACATGCAGGTGGAGGAGGGTGAGAGTTTGTGAACATGCAGGTGGAGGAGGGTGAGAGTTCGTGAACATGCAGGAGGAGGAGGGTGAGAGTTCATGAACATGGAGGCGGAGGAGGATGAGTTCCTGAACATGGAGGCGGAGGAGGGTGAGAGTTGGTGAACATGCAGGAAGGAGGAGGGTGAGAGTTCGTGAACATGCAGGAGGAGGGTGAGAGTTCGTGAACATGCAGGAGGAGGGTGAGAGTTCGTGAACATGCAGGTGGAGGAGGGTGAGAGTTCGTGAACATGCAGGTGGAGGAGGGTGAGAGTTCGTGAACATGCAGGAGGAGGGTGAGAGTTCGTGAACATGCAGGTGGAGGAGGGTGAGAGTTCATGAACATGCAGGTGGAGGAGGGTGAGAGTTCATGAACATGCAGGTGGAGGAGGGTGAGAGTTTGTGAACATGCAGGAGGAGGGGGGTGAGAGTTCGTGAACATGCAGGTGGAGGAGGGTGAGAGTTGGTGAACATGCAGGAGGAGGGTGAGAGTTGGTGAACATGCAGGAGGAGGGGGGTGAGAGTTCGTGAACATGCAGGTGGAGGAGGGTGAGAGTTGGTGAACATGCAGGAGGAGGGTGAGAGTTTGTGAACATGCAGGAGGAGGGGGGTGAGAGTTCATGAACATGCAGGTGGAGGAGGGTGAGAGTTCATGAACATGCAGGTGGAGGAGGGTGAGAGTTTGTGAACATGCAGGAGGAGGAGGGTGAGAGTTCATGAACATGCAGGTGGAGGAGGGTGAGAGTTCATGAACATGCAGGAGGAGGGGGGTGAGAGTTCGTGAACATGGAAGTGGAGGAGGGTGAGAGTTCGTGAACATGCAGGTGGAGGAGGGTGAGAGTTCGTGAACATGCAGGAGGAGGAGGGTGAAAGTTCGTGAACATGCAGGAGGAGGGTGAGAGTTCGTGAACATGCAGGAGGAGGAGGGTGAGAGTTCATGAACATGGAGGCGGAGGAGGGTGAGCGTTTGTGAACATGGAGGTGGAGGAGGGTGAGAGTTTGTGAACATGCAGGTGGAGGAGGGTGAGAGTTCGTGAACATGCAGGAGGAGGAGGGTGAGAGTTCGTGAACATGGAGGCGGAGGAGGGTGAGGGTTTGTGAACATGGAGGCGGAGGAGGGTGAGAGTTTGTGAACATGCAGGAGGAGGGTGAGAGTTCGTGAACATGCAGGAGGAGGGTGAGAGTTTGTGAACATGCAGGAGGAGGGTGAGAGTTGGTGAACATGCAGGAGGAGGGCGAGAGTTCGTGAACATGCAGGAGGAGGGCGAGAGTTCGTGAACATGCAGGAGGAGGGCGAGAGTTCGTGAACATGCAGGAGGAGGGCGAGAGTTCGTGAACATGCAGGGGGAGGAGGGCGAGAGTTCGTGAACATGCAGGAGAAGGGCGAGAGTTCGTGAACATGCAGGAGAAGGGCGAGAGTTCGTGAACATGGAGGCGGAGGAGGGTGAGAGTTTGTGGCGCTGCTGCTTGGGCTGTTCTGGGACTCTGTCCCCTCTGGCCTAGATTCTGGCCAGTGGCTGGGCCGAGCAGCTGTTGGCAGAGGGAGGCCCAGCCTGGTGCCACCCTGGTCCCTGGGGTCCACACAGGCCCTCACGTGCCTGCTGTCCATGGGAACCACAGACTGCCCGGCTGACCCTCTTCAGCACCACTGCGGGGCCCTGCAGCTGGGTCTCACCAGGGCCGTGATGCTCCCTCACTCCCCCAGCTCCCTCTGCTCCAATGTTCAGGGCTGAGAAAGGAAGAGCCACAGGTCCTGATGGATCCTGACAGGCAGGAGAAGGCAACTGGCCAACTCCTGGGGTGGAGGTGGGAGGTGCCCCACCTTCTTTGCCAGCCTGAGGCTCAGAAACCCCATCCAGCCTGGGGCCCAAGCCCTCCAGTGGCCCCCTGCCTCACCTGCTGCCCTCCGTTCTGTCCCCCACCTCTCCAGGTACAAGTGCCTGCTCCTGGTGGATTCGGTGGTATCCCTGGGCGGGACCCCCCTTTACATGGACCAGCAAGGTAAGGGTGTGCTCTGAGGGCCCTACCCAGCCCAAGCAGCCTTGGGGCTCCGCGTGCAGGAAGCCCTGCTGGAAGCGTGCGTCCAGCAGCCGATGCTGCGGATTCGGCCCCATCTCCACCAGGCCCAGGGAAACACTCACTCCTTACTGGGGCAAGAGCGGCTCCATGAGCTACGCAGCACCCCAGTGTTTCCACTGAGCTTTCAGATCCAGGCATGGGGACTGGCAGGAGGGACAGCTTCTGGTGGGGGACATTTGAGATGCCCCAGAGCTGTAGCAGAAGCAGTGGGAAGAGGAAGGGCCAGGGCTCCAGTCAATCAGGCGTACGGGACCCCTCTGCCCAACCCCCCAGAGGCTCAGTTTCACATCTGCCCTGAGCCCTGCCGGGCTGCCCATAGCAGTGAGCACCACTGTCAGGGTCACCTTGCAGGGAACCTCAACCAGGCCGGCCAAGGGGCCAAGGAGCCTCCTGTGCCCATCCGCTTATGGGAGAGAGCCTGCACGTTGCATCCACTGCGGTGCCTGCCCACCCACTCCATGTGAGCCTGTCTGTTTCTGCAGAGCCCCTCCTGATTTGGGAGTTCTCAGGCAGGAAGGGAGGGATTTCTGGGCTGATCCTCAAACTACTACTAAAAGCAGGGACCTGGGGAGGGCCCCAGGGACACGGTGCCCGGGGTGGCAGGGCTGTCCCTGGGGACCAGCACAGCAGAGGGAGAAGCTGCGCTAAAACGCTCAGGCCTGAGGTCATGGCTGCCACGCAGCAGTGCCCAGATTTGAACCCAGGGCTCCCTTCCACATCTCCCCTCCTATCGTGTACGGATTCGTGGTAGGGTCGTAGCCTAGCAGCCCATTAGCTAGGCAGGCATCCCGCTGGACTGGCCTGCCCTGAGGTGGGGCTCACCCATCCCAAGCAAACCACCCATCTACAGGCATCGACATCCTGTACTCGGGCTCCCAGAAGGCCCTGAACGCCCCTCCAGGGACCTCACTCATCTCCTTCAGTGACAAGGCCAAGTGAGTGACCCACAGACCCTCACCTCTGTGCAGGGCTGGGCTTGCAGGGAGCTCAGGTGGCCCGAGGCGGGAGGGGCGGGAGCCAGGCAGGAAGGGTTCCCCATGCTCCTCCAGCACCTGGCGCTCTCCTGCCCACCCTCTGGGAGGCCAAAGGCACTGCGTTCACAGGGAGTGGGGAGGCCGGGCGAGGGGAGGGTTGCAGGCGTGTGCAGGGTGCAGAGTCCACTGCTCCGGAAGTTCCCAGCTTCACAGCAAGGAGTGACCAGGAAAGGATTGAGGGCCTGAGGGCCTGAGGCCCAGCGCCCTGACCAGCCTCCGCCCTGGCTCAGCTTCCAGGGGCTGCCCCAAGAGACAACGTGGGCCACACACAGTGCCCCCTGCAGTCCCAATCTCACCTCCCGCTCCTGGTGTCCAGATTCTGAGCCAGGCCGGGCAGGGGGTGGGGGAAGGGGGCCAGACCTCACAGGCGGTTCCCATTCAGCTGCAGCCTGGCAACTGGAGGTGCCGTTCCCCAGAACAGAGAGGACTTCGGGGAGAAGTCAGGAATTCAGTGTTGGATGTGGGAGGTCTGAGATGCCCACTGGACCACAAGGGAGGGTGAAGGAGGCGGCTGGGTGTGAGTCAGGAGCCTGGGGAGAGGCCGGGGCTGGCCCCTCAATCTGGAGTTGTAGAGACGGACACATTTAAAGTTTCAAGCCTGGCCAGTGTCCCCTGGGGCCTGAAAGCAGTCACCTCTGGGTGATGTGAGAAATGAAGGCTGACCCTGTAGGAGGGGCTGGGGGAGAGAAAGGGGCACACAGAGTGGAGGGAGCTGGCCTTGGTGCCCCCATGGCAGGGTCGCACAGCTGGGCCCAAGGGCCAGCGGGACTGGACAGCTGAGGGACCCATGACCCACCCGGTCCCACTCTGACCCCTGAGCACAAATGCAGCTGGGGCGGGCCCTCCTGGGGGCCCCACCCCGTCTCACTCCTGTGAACACAGGACAGCCAGCGAGACCGCCTTAGCCTTCAGCCCAAACTGAGGGGCTGGTGCTCAGCCTGCTTCTTTCTCCCCAGAAAGAAGATGTACTCCCGCAAGACGAAGCCCTTCTCCTTCTACCTGGACATCAAGTGGCTGGCCAACTTCTGGGGCTGTGACGACCAGCCCAGGATGTGAGGCCTGGCAGGGACGGGAAGGTGGAGGGCGCTGGGCATGGCTGAGAGGTGGGGGGCTGGCCTCTCACTGCACTCAGGGATTCTCCAAGCCCCCCACCTTCATGCCTCAAGAACCCCAACTAGAGCCCCAGAATCCGCCTGCATCAGGCAGTCAAATGCCCCACCCTGGGTTCCCCCATTCCTCAACTGGCCCGAGGCTCTGGGCAGGGTCATGGCCCCCACTGCCGCTTCCACAAACACTGTCCCCCCCAGAGGTCCTAGCACACCCTCGGGCACTTTGGACCTGGCCCTGCCATATCTCCCCACTCCTGGGCCTCAGCTTACCCCTTCTGAAAAGACGACCTTGGCCATAAATCCAAGGCCCCTTATGTTACACACAGGAACAAGGCGCCAGGAATGGTGCCCTAGCCCAGTGGGCACAGAGGCCAGTGCCGGCTCTGCAGGCACGCTGGGACTGAGGGGCTCCGCAGGGAGGTGGTGGCACATGTCTCTGCTCCTGCAGCCACCCACTGCATCCTGGCTGGGCCCTGCACAGAGCCATGCTCTCCCTGGCAGACGAAGCTGCCTTCCCGGTCCAAAGTTCTGAACCCAGACAGGACTCCTCTGCGGAGGATACCGGCCTGTGGTCGGAGAGCCTGTGCTGTTGGGGCTGGGGCAGACAGAGCTAATGCCCCATCTGTCCCCGACCCTGCCCATGGTGCTGGACCAAGCCCCCTCGTGTCTTCCAGGTACCATCACACAATCCCCGTCATCAGCTTGTACAGCCTGAGAGAGAGCTTGGCCCTCATTGCAGAACAGGTGCATGGGCTGCACTCCACAGGAGGAGACAGGGCCACTGGCTGGATTGTCGAGGGCGCGGCCTGCAGAGAAGGAACCGTCCCTGGTGCACAGAGAGAAGGGAGCCTGCCAGAGAGAGGCCCTCAGTGGGGGTGGGGGAGAGAGGACAGGGCCCCGGGTACACTGGCTGTGGGCAGGGCCAGGGGGACACAGCCCCAGGGACAGATGCAGCAATGGGGCAGGTGTGGATGCTCCCAACCCTTCCATTGCTGTGTGAAGCAGTAAGTAAGGCCCGGCAGGTGGGTGGGCTGGGAGAAGGGGAGGCCGAAGGGGCCAGAGACGTGCCCACAGATAGGTGGGCGTGGATGTAAAGTGAGGGTTGGCAGTTCCTGCAGGCTTGTCCAGCTCCTATGGCAGGGCAAGAGCTGAGCATGAGCACTTGGGTGTGACCAGGGGTTGATTTGGCCACTGCAACATCCACACTCTCAGGACACAGGCGGCTGAGAGTGGCCTCAGGCCCAGCAGCTCTGCAGGCCATGAGACAGGAAGTCCCACCTACTTTCATCTGAGTCCTGCGTCCCACACGGCCCATTGCCAGCCACCAGTCCAGAGTCCGGGAAGGATCCCCGGACTGCAGCCAGCTTCCCATGAGGTTGCAAGGCCGTGCCTGCCACGTTTGTCCTCCTGGGTCCACTCATAAAGCCACTGCCTAGGGCTGGGTTAGTGCCAGGGTGCCCCTGTAAGCTAAATGCCACCCGCACCCGCGGGGGAAGGCGAGGGGTCAGGCGCTCACACAGGGAAAGGCTCTAGGGTCGTAAAGGTGGGTGGGGGGTGTGAGCTGGGCAGAGAAGGAAGAGAACAGGACCAGACAGCAGGGCACAGTCAAGGGCAGAGGCACAGGGACCTGGCAGAGTGCAGATTGCAGGGGCACATGCACAGAGAAGACGGGCCAGGGCCAGAGTAGAGAGCAGCTGCTGCTCCGGGGACCCACCTGGGGTGGCCATGAGAGCTGCTGGCTGGAGGCCGGGAGGACCCGTGACCAGAGGTGATGGCACTGAGGGGCCCAGGGCTGGAGAGACCACCCCTCACCTGTCCAGAGCTGAGGCAGGAGCAATGCTGGGGAGGATGCCAGGTCGGGGCAGCTGGCCCTGAGAGGAGAGGGGGCCTGGGAGCCAGCACCCTGAGCCCTGGCCCTGATCCACTCCAGCCCTGTGTAGCCCAACAGCCCTTCCCCTCCTTGCCCAGTCCCCTCCCCCTGCAAGGCACTCTCCGCTCTTCTCCCCCAGGGGCCACAGGCAGACCTCCCCTCTGTCTCTCTGAACCCTCCTCTGTCTCTCCCAGACCCAGATGTTTCCTCCTGCCCTGGGGTAGTCCCAGGCCCTGCCCCCGGGCAAAGTCAAACTGGGGGCTCCAGGGGCTCCCCTGCACCAAGGCCTGCAGAGTCAGGTTCTTCCTCCTGCACCACGGAGGGCGGGGCTTCCTGCCCACCCCACCCATGCCACTGCCCACCAGCGCCATCTCCCACACAGGGCCTGGAGAACAGCTGGCGCCAGCACCGCGAGGCCGCGGCATATCTGCATGGGCGCCTGCAGGCACTGGGGCTGCAGCTCTTCGTGAAGGACCCGGTAAGGAGGCCCCTGGCAGTGGGCAGCCCTGCACCCATGGGGAAGGATGAGGGGCTCTTGCCCAGCCCCCTCAAGAGGGACACTGGCTCCTGAGAAGGAGGGGGCGGCTGCCCGGTGGTGTGGCCTCGGGGCCAGGGATTAGTCTCGGCAGGAGCCATGAAGTCACAGCTCCCGGCCTCTGATGCGGGATCCCAGGACGGCCTGTGATCTCCCAGTGGGAAGTTGCCCATCCACCGCCTCCTAAGGGGTGGGGTCCCTGCTCTCTCCCCGCCCTTTCTCCCCCGGCTCCTCTGGAACCTGAAGCTGGGGCAGATGGTGCCGGCCAAGAGCTGTCACAAAGGCCCGTGCAGGGCCTCTCACCCACCCACTGAGCCAGCCCCTCCTGCAGGCGCTCCGGCTTCCCACAGTCACTACTGTGGCTGTACCCGCTGGCTATGACTGGAGAGACATCGTCAGCTACGTCATGGACCACTTCGACATTGAGATCATGGGTGGCCTTGGGCCCTCCACAGGGAAGGTGAGAGGGAGTGCCTTGAGGGCCTTTTGCAGAAACCAAACCCGCCACCCCTCCTTGAGCAGGACTGTGCACCAGGTGCAGGGGAGGCCAGGGTCATCCGAAAGCCCAGATTGCAGGAGCGTCCAGAAGGGCCCACTCTCCAAGGGGTATCCAGTAAAGCGTATCCTGTCGCCCCTGCTCCCACCCCAGCCCGCTGAGGTCACCAGGTGCAGCCTTTATGATTCCACTCGGAACATCCTTCCTTCCCTCTGAGCAGACCCTGGAACCAGGCCGGAAGCCCCACGCCTGGGCCTGGCTGTGTCTCTGAGTGGCAGTGGGGAGGGACCTTCACTGCACCACCCTGTCCTCCCGTATGGCTGCGGGTGCAGAGGGAGGAGAGCCTGCCCTGGCCTGGGTGTTCGAGGGCCCCCTCTGTGACCTGCACAGGGCTCTCAACTCCCCTCATGGACACTGGGTGAGTGGTCCTCACTCAGGTGAGCCCATCCTGGCTCTGGCCAGCCTTTGGTCAGGGTCAGGCAGGTCCCAGGCGGTAGGCTGACGTCAGCCCGCCCTGTGCCCCCCAGGTGCTGCGGATCGGCCTGCTGGGCTGCAATGCCACCTGCGAGAATGTGGACCGCGTGACGGAGGCCCTGAGGGCGGCCCTGCAGCACTGCCCCAAGAAGAAGCTGTGATCCGCCCGCTGGCACACACCTGGCGCTGGCACACACCTGGCGCTGGCACACACCTGGCACTGGCACACACCTGGCGCTGGCACACACCTGTCCCAGGCCCACCCTGAGGGACCAGGAGGATCAGGAGCAAACAGACCCTGCAAGGTCCTCCAGGCCTGGGGACAGGAAAGCCACTGACCCAGCCCGGGAGGCAGAACCAGGCAGCCTCCCTGGCCCCAGGCAGCCCTTTTCCCTCCAGTGGCACCTCCTGGAAACAGTCCACTTGGGCGCAGAACCCAGTGCCTTCCAAATGAGCTGCAGTCCCCAGGCCGTGAGCCTCCCGGGAGTGTTTAATAAAGGGCCTGGCCACCTCTCCTTACTGTGTGGGGATGGTCTGTGAAAGAGTGACAGGAGAGCATCTCTGCTCCCTGAGCTGCCTGATTGTGGACTTTAGGGGGACACTCCTCATCCTGGAGCCCACAGGGTAGATCCTCCCCTGGAGGAGGTGCCGTCACCACACTCTAGCCCCAGATGTCACACCCCCAAACGTCCTCACGCACCACATCCAGGTGAACCCACACGGCCCACAGGGCTGGTTGGAGACCCTGTCATGGACAAGGGTACCTGCGTGCTGGAGAGCGCACAGCCAGGACCTGAGCCCATGACACGTGGAAGCCTCCAATGGAAGGTCCCCCTATGCTCCCATCCAGCCAGTGCCCACCCCTCAACTGCCTGACTTCTGTGACCATAGATCGGCCTGGCATATTTGAATTTATTTATTTATTTATTTATTTTGAAACGGAGTTTCACTCTTGTTGCCCAGGCTGGAGTGCAGTGGCACGATCTCAGCTCACTACAACCTCCGCCTCCCGGGTTCAAGCGATTCTCCTGCCTCAGCCTCCGGATTAGCTGGGACTACAGGTGTGCACCACCATGCCCGGCTAATTTTTGTATTTTTAGTACAGATGAGGTTTCACCATATTGGCCAGGCTGGTCTCGAACTCCTGACCTCAAGTGATCCACCTGCCTCGGCCTCCCAAAGTGCTGGGATTACAAGCGTGAGCCACCGTGCCCGGCCATGGTTGAATTTCATGGTCAGTGGAACACACAGCAGGTCCTCCACTGTGCCAGCCTCTTTCACTTACTGTTTTTGACACTCACATGTACCGTCGTGGGCGCCGGTGTGTCTTTGTTGCTGAGTGCCGTCCCGTCACATGGACTTGCCGTCGTGGGCGCCGGTGTGTCTTGTTGCTGAGTGCCGTCCTGTCATATGGACACATCATGATTTGTTGGTTCATCACCATAGTTGAGCATCTGGGTTATTTCTATTTTGGGGCTGTTATGAATACGGAGGTAGTGAAATTCTTACTCAAGCCTTCGTGTGGCCATATATTTTCATTTTTCTTGGATAAATAACTAGGAGTGGAATTGCAGGGTCATACAATAGGCTTAACCTTATACGAGACTGCCACGAAATTCTCTGAAGTGGCTCTTCCATGTTTCATTCCTGCAGCTACAGCGTCCAGGGTGCTCCACGTCCTCACCCACACTCCTTGTCTTTTTTTGCTAGGGGGTGTAAAATCCTGTCTGATTTGGTTTTAGTTTGCATTTCCCTGATGCCTATTGATGTGGAGCAACTTCTCATATGCTATCGCCGTTTGTAGATCTTCTGAGAAGTGTCAGTTCAAATATTTTGTTCATATTTGGATTTTTATCTTCTTATTGTCAATGTGTGATCATTTTAAAATATATTCTAGATACTATCAGATATGTGTGGCATGAATATTTTCTCCCACTCTGTGGCTTACCTATTCATTTTCTTTTCTTTTTTCTTCCTTTCTTTTTTTTTTTTTTTTTTTTTTTTGAGAAAGAATCTCACTCTGTCCAGGCTGGAGAGCAGTGGTGTGATCTCGGCTCACTGTAACCTCCACCTCCCGGGTTCAAGAGATTCTCCTGCCTCAGCCTCCCAAGTAGCTGGGATTACAAGCATGCACCACCACACCCGGCTAATTTTTGTGTTTTTTTGTAGAGATGGGGTTTTGCCATGTTGGCCAGGCTGGTCTCAAATTCCTGACCTCAAGTGATCCACCCACCTCAGCCTCCCAAAGTGCTGGGATTACAGGCATGAGCCACCACACCCAGCTTACCTATTCATTTTCTTAATTGTGTCTTTCAAAGAGCAGGTATTTTCAATTTTGGTGAAGTCATATTTATGAATGAGTTTTTTTCTATGGTCTGGGCTGTTTGTATCTTGTCTAAGAAACCTTTGCCTACTTTGAGGTCTTGACGATATCTTCCTGTGTTTTCGTCTAGAAACTTTACAGTGTCAGCTTTTGTATTTAGGTCTATGATACACCTCATATTAATTTTGTGCACAGTGTAGAAAGGGGGTCAAGGTTCATTTTTATCCATACTGATATCCCAGTTCCAGTAACGTTTGTTAAACAGACTTTCCTTTCCCCATTGAACTGACTTGACAACTTTGTTAAAAATCAGTTGACTACACATTCATAGGTCTATTTACAGCCTCTCTCTTCTGTTTCATTGCATCCTTGTGTCAGTCCCATGCTGTTGCAAATATTGTAGCTTTACAATAAGTCTTGAAATTAAGAACAAGTCCTCCAATGTTTTTCTCCCTTTCAAAGGTTTTTTGTATTCTACATCCTTTGAATTTCTGTGTACGTTTTAGATTCATGTTGTCTATTTCTTCAGAATAGCTTGCTGAAATTTTGGTAGGAACTGCACCAAATCTATATATCAAGTTAAGGAAAATGGAAACAAAGTATAAATTCCGTTTCATAAACAGAAATGTAAGTCTTTTTAAATTACTCTCAGCAATGTTTCTAGTTTTCAACATACAGCAAAGCGGGAGGGGGTTATTTAAGGAAAGCCAGGAACCCAGGAACAGGAAAGCCACTGATCCAGCCCAGGAGGCAGGACCAGGCAGCCTCCCCGGCCCCCAGCGGCCCTTCTCCCTCCAAGTAGGACCTCCTGGAAACAGCCCACTTGGGCGTAGATCTTTTGTTAGATTTATTCCTAGGTGTTTGATATTGTTGATGCTGTTATAAATGGCATTTGAAAATTTTCATTTCCAGTTGTTTATTTTTTAATATATAATCTCATTTTTTTCTATATTAATTTTGTATCTTCTGACCTTCCTAAATTCACAAGGCCTAGCAGCTTCTTTGTAGATTCCTTTGAATTTTCTAAGTAGATAATCAAACTCTCTGTGACTAATGAGAGTTGTACATCTTCTGCCTTTTATGTACTTTTTCTTGCTTCGTTGCACCGGTGTAGGCCACAAATACAGTGCTGAATCTCAGTGATGAGCGTGCACCTTCTCGCCTTGGAGACGTGTTTAATGTCTCAGCGTCAGGCTGACGGCAGCAGTGGGGTTTCTGCAGCTGCCCTGCTGTCAGAGGCAGGAAGCCCCCACCTGTCCTAGTTTGCAAAGGGTATTTATCACTAACAGCTGTTATATTTTGTCAAATACCTTTTCTGCCTGTGGTGAGATGATCATAAAGTTATGTTTCTTTATTCTACGGATGTGCTGTTTCGTTGACTGACCTCTTATTTTCTCGTAATATATTTGTCAGGTTTTGATAGCAAGGTTACATTGGTCTTGTAAAGTGGTTGGGACAGTATTTTCTTTTCCTTTATTTATCAATTAAATTTGTCTAGAATAGGGACTATTTTTTTTCCTTATATTTTGGTAGAATTGTCCAATGAAGCTTTATGGGACAGGAGCTTTCTTTATGGGAAGGATTTTTTTTAATGATTTCTAATGTTTTCATAGACATAGGGTTCTTTAGATTTTTGTCTCTCTCTTTGTGCCCGTTTTGGTAATTTGTGTTACCCAGAGCATGCTTGATTCCAAGTCATTGAATGTGTTGGCATAAAATCATCCATAATATCCCTTTATTATCCTTTAATGCTTACGGGCTCTCTAGTGATTTCCCTGTTTCATTCGTGGTATTGGTAATTTATATTTTCTCCTTTTTTTTCCCCCATTGATCAGTCTTGCTAGGGAGTTACTGATTTTATTAATCTCTCCAAAAAAGCGACATTTACCATCATTTTCTCAATTGTTTGCTTTCTATTGATTTCCACTCTTATTGTTCCTTTTATTTTACTTCCCTTGGTTTTAATTTGCTCCTCTTTTTCTAGCTTCCTATGGTAGAAGCTTAATTGATTTTAAACATTTATTTGTTTTCTAGTATGAGCATTTAAAGCTAAACATTTCCCTCTGAGCACTTTCTTCACTGCATCTCCCAAATTTTGATCAATGGTGTTTTTGGAATCACTCAGATCAAAATATTTTATAATTTCCTTGTGATTTCTTCTTCGAACCACAGACTATTTAGACTTATATTGTGTAATGTTCAGATATTTGGTGGATATTCTAAATGTATTTTTGTTTTTTATTTCAAATTTATGTCTGTTGTGGTCAGAGCTCATACTGTATATGGATTTCAGTATTTTGAACATGTACTGAGAGTCTGTTTTATAAACTAGCAGCAGTCTCGGTGACTATCCCATGGACACGAGATGAACGTGTCTTTGTCATTGTCAGGTGTGAGCTTCTACAGATCCTCAGGTCCGCCTGGATGACAGCATTGTTCAAGTCTTCTTTGTATCACTGGGGTTTTGTTGTTGTTGCTTGTTTTGTTTTGGTTTTTTGCCTGCTTTTTCTATGAAGTACTGAGAGTAGGGTGTTCAGTTCTCCCAGCATGAATGTGGTCTTGTTTCCTTCTCCCTTTAACTCTATGCATTCATCTTCATGATTTTGAAGGTCTGTTGTTAGGATTATTACACCTTATTGATGAACTGACTATTTTTATCATTGTGAAATATCGCCCCTTACCTCTGGTAATACTCTTTGTCTTAATGTTTGTGTGTTTTCTTTCCTTGGGCCACTTGTCTCTCCATACAAAAGAGATGAACGATTTCTATTTCTTTTCTTTTCTTTTTTTTTTTTTTTGAGACGGAGTTTCGCTCTTGTTGCCCAGGCTGGAGTGCAATGGTGGGATCTCGGCTTACCGCAACCTCCACCTCCCAGGTTCAAGTAATTCTCCTGCCTCAGCCTCCCGAGTAGCTGGGATTACAGGCACCTGCCACCATGCCCGGCTAATTTTTTGTATTTTTAGTAGAGATGGGGTTTTACCATGTTGGCCAGGCTGGTCTCGAACTCCTGACCTCAGGTGATCCACCCACCTCGGCCTCCCAAAGTGCTGGGATTACAGGCGTGAGCCACCGCATCCGGCCCAGTTTCTATTTCTTGATACTCTGCCCATGCGGAGGATTTTCCCTCACCACTCTCTTCTAGGAACCCTGAGTTGGGAAACTCCATTTTGGTTCGCACCAAAAGACCAAGCCATCATATCCATGAACCAGGCTCAAGATTTTCTTCCTCGGTCATCTAGTCCCAGGGAACCCTCTCAAGGCCATTATGTGTGAGGTTAAAGGAGAGGCACAGGTGCACGTAGGTGATGATAGGGTGACCCAGGCCATTGTTCATCTAACTGACTTGTTTCCACCCACCCTGCTTGGCCTGGCCCTGAAGAGGCCATGTCCATGTACAATGGATTGCTGTTGCACCACCACTGCCACCCCCAAACTTAGGACCCCATAACATTCAGCTCATGGTGGGCAGCTGAGGTCACACAGTTACTTGGTGTCCCCTGGTCAGGGGCCCAATATCACACCAAATGCTGCTTTTGAACAGCGAATACTTCTCTGCCGCAGACAATATGCTCTCGTTCCAGGACTTCACCTCCTCTTTTGGGGTTTGCCAGAGATGCCACATGGTGCCCCTTTCTACTGCAGATACCATTGGCACCATGGTGGTATCATAGCGTGAATCTACTCAAGAACCTGCCTGTGCCCTGGCCCCACTCAGAACCAACAGGCTTCTGAGTCCCCCAGCAAATGGACATTTCCAAGTGAGGTGCATGCAGCCTCCAAAATCCAATGAGGCCCACACAGCACCATGCTTGTTCTTCACAGTAGGTGGGGCAAGGTGCAAAAACTTCCCCTTTACCTTGGAAGCAATGTCTCAGCATGCCCCAGACCACGGAGCCTCTAAAGTCTTAATCTCTGGGCCAGGCCCCGAGACTGTAAAGTTTGTCTCCCACCGTCTGGAATGGATGGTCTTAGAAGGCATCCAAAGAACTTTCCAGTCAATCCTCTGCAGTTCGAATTGGCATGATGTCATCAATACCCAGTCAATCCTCTGCAGTTCGAATTGGCATGATGTCATCAATACCCAGTCAATCCTCTGCAGTTCGAATTGGCATGATGTCATCAATACAGTGAACCAGCGTAATGTTCTATAGACCATCCAGGTGATGAAGGCCCATTAGGCCTACATCGTGACAGAGAAGAGAGGGTTAACATCAGTCTGGGCCAGACGGTGAACTTATAATGTTATCTCTTCCAAGTGAATGCAAACCGTGTCTGAGCCTCCCCTCTGACGGGGATTGGAAAGAATGCCTTTCTCCCAGGCCAGTGACCACATACAAGTTCCAGAGGCCCTGCTGTCCTGTTGTACTAAGGATACCATGTCTAGCACAGCACCTGGACTACGGGTTTACAGCTTGGTTAAGTTTATGTAACCCACTACCATTCACCATAATCCATCTGGCTTCTACCGCGGCCATATTGGTGAATTAAAGTCTCTGAAAGTAGAACTAAATTCTGTTGGTACACCCAGGATGTGGTATGTTTTGCTGGGTTATCTTGGCCATGGGAATAGGGATGATTTTAAAATAAACTTCCCCTTGGCCCTTCCTGCTATTGCAGCTCTTACTCCTGCTATGTACGGCCACCCTGCTTCACAATCAAATGCCAAGGGAATGGCCACAGGGTGGGCCTGGCCCTTCGGTTCCATTATGAATCAGATGTGAACCAAGATTCTGCTTCCACCAGCCCCCATTCTAATGGGGGAGGAGTGATGGCATTTTGTGTCCCCTTGTGTGGGTGTCGGCTCAGGCCCTGGATCTTGCAGCCTTCAAGGGGCCTGGGCATCTCCTGTCGTGAGTCTGTGCTTCCTCTGGCAGATGGCCAGAGGTCCCTTTCAAGGAGGCTCCAGGGAGCTGCTGCTGCATGAATTGCAGGTCCCCTCCAAGAGCCAAAGGTGTGAGCTGTGGCTCAGGCACTGAGGGGTCAATGCCCCTGAGAGGCCAAAGACGGAGAATAGGAAATGTCCAACGGGCAGGACCCATGCAGGTCATGGGCTGCAGGCAGGCAGTGCCAGGCTGATGAGAGAATGTGAGTTGCGGGCACAAATAATGGTAAGGACAGAGTGGGGGTGGCATCAGATGCCAGGAGAGGACACCTTACATCAGAGAGGGGGGATGTTTAGTAGGTTCTTGTACTGCTGTAAACAACTACCTGAGACTGGGTAATGAATAAAGAGGTTTAATTGACTCACAGTCCTGCAGGCTATGCAGGAAGCATGGCAGGGAGGCCTCAGGAAACTGACAATCATGGTGGAAGGTGAAGGAGAAGGAGGCTCATCTTACATGGCCGGAGAAAGAGGAAGAGAGCAAAAGGAGAGGGGGAGGGGCCACACACTCAAAAAACCAGATCTCATGAGAACTCACTCACTATCATGAGAACAGTAAGGGAGAAATCCACCCCCATGATCCAATCACCTCCCACCGGGCCCCTCCTCCAACACTGGGGATTACAAGTCTACCTGAGATTTGGGTGGGGACACAGATCCAATTCTACCTGAGACTTGGGTGGGGATACAGATACAAACCATATCGGGCCACTTCCACGGGGACAGGAAGAAGCAGATGGGACTAGTCCTGGGCAGGTGGGCTCATGGCTGTGTGTGCACCTTCAGTTGGCTTTAGTTTGCTCTAAGAACGAGGTAGGAGGTGGGGATGCCTGGGGAAGGGGGTCATTCACAGAGAATGGAGAAGACTCAAAATTATCCATCAGCACATGAGCCTTTTCTACTTCTAGGGGAAATATTTTCCACACTGATATACAAAAAGTGGACAGTACCCTTTCTGCTGTGTATACCCAACACATTCATTTTTTCAGAACCAAATATACAGCATTTCGTCACCAAGGAATGGCATACAGTGCAAGCAGGGCCAAGTCCTCAGCTCCAGGTCTCCTGCCGATGCTGTTTGCTTGACAACACCACGTGGCTGGGTCAACATGCACCACATGGAGAGCTTGACACCTGCATCCAGGCCCTGACCCAGGGAGGAGGTGCTCCAAGAGGCCTGCCCTGCCCCACCAGGCACTGAAAGACTCTCGGAGGCCACTCCTGGGGACAAAGTCCCTCCACTACCCCCTCAAGGAGAAGCCTGTTTCTTCTTCCAAACGTCCCAGGAGCCTCCCATGGTGCAATGCAGAGTCTGTCGGGGAGCCAAGAACAGGTGGCTGAGACCAGGTGGCCCAGCTCAGCTCTCCCCGCCGCCCAGAGTCCTGGTCTTCTGGAAGATGCTCTGCATGGCAGAGATCCGGTCTTTATCCTGGATGTTGAAGACCTGGAACTACAGGCAGGGTTGCAGGGGAGAAGGGTTACAGGGACCCCTGGAGCCCATGATAAGCTCTCAGGGCCGAGAGCACAGCGTGGAACAACTGGCCCTCCCTGGGCCATGCCGGGCCCTCCTGCCCCGGGTATCTGCCTGGACAGGCATCCCAGAGGCAGAGCGGCCCCAGCCTCTGCTGCTCCCTGAGCCCCTCCTCACACACGGCGTCCCTGGCATGGGCCTACACTGAGGAGGAGGCCCCACAGGGTGCTGCTTGAAGGCTGCCTCCGGTGACCACCCCACCCTCACTGCACCCTGCCCACACAGGTCTGCTGAGAGCACAGAGCATGGCCTTTGCCCCCTAATCTGCAGGCTCTGGGGTAAAAATTCTTAAGTGTTGGGCATGAGGGGAGACCCCAGGAGGCCATCAGCATCTCAACAGGCGGAAGTTTGCTAAAATAGGATAGGAGATGCCCAGCAGAGGGTGGCTACCCTGGGGCCTCACTGCCACTAGGACACAGGAGAGGGTGGCTGAGAAACCCCTGTTTGTGCCCTGGAAGGAGACTGTGTTTGCTCCTGGGAGGAGGGTGAGGGCCGGGCCCTGGGCGAGGAGCAGGGTGGACTCCGGGCAGGCTCAGCAGAGATGGCAGAGCCTGGGGCACAGGGAGGGGCAGTTGGTGGAGCCTCCAGGCACCCATGAGAAGTGGCCCAGGGGACACAGGGTCCCAAGGAGCACGGCTGTGGATTCTTGAGTCCCGGGAGAAAAAAATGGTCCCTCTGGGGCCCAGGTAAGGCCATATCCCTTCATGAGGAATGGAACTCCAGGGTGGGCAGCTGGGGCTCTGAGCATTTACCAAGTGTGAGCTGGGGGGCAATTCTGGTGGGAAAGAGAAGCAGGGTCAGACCCACTGCCCTGGTTCCAGGGAGAAGCCCCAGGCCCTGTGAGGCCACCAGTGAGGGGACCTCCACGGCTCATGTGGCCCCCAGACATCACATGTCCCCACAGACGCTCTCTATCCGAGCCCTGACCTGGCCTCAGCATTCCTGGGGCCGCTGACCCGGGAGAGAATGGGCAGGGAGCCAGGCCAGGGCTCCATTCCACCCTCCCATGCCCCCGGGCCTGCCCAAGGCCCCCGCGGCCAGCACCCACCTTGTCCAGCAGGACATCGAAGTAGGCAGTGGCCCAGTAAGTGGGGTCACTGGCTGGCAGCTGCAGGAGCGCCTTGAGCCCGGAGCCGATGCGCGGCGGGGGGCTGCAGCCCAGGTGGGTGGCGTGGATGCGCAGGGCCGCCTCGGGCTGGCTGGCGAAGCCCTCCACGCGCTGGTAGATGGCGCCGAGGTCCAGGCCGCTGCCCTGCAGCAGATTGCGCTGCGGGTGGAGGAAGTGGGGCAGCTTCCGCGTGGCCAGGCAACAGAGCAGCACCACCAGCAGGCGGTACACGGCACCCTGCAGCTCTGCCCAGTCCTCGGGCGCCGGGAAGAGCACAGAGGCCCACAGCAGCACCATCTGCAGGACAGCAGGGTCAGCCCTGGCCTCCTGGCCCACCCGGCCCACCCTGTGCTCCCACCCTGCGCTCCCACCCTCACCCTGGCTGCCCCTCCCTGCTCCTACCCACACGTCTTCGTACCCTGTGACCTCCCCTCCACATCCCAGTAGGAGTCCCAGGCCCCTCCCACCCGCTGCCCCCAGCCTGCTGGCTCCCAAAGGCATGAACCCCTCTCTCTCCTCCCCTGCCTGGCTCTGGCCCTGGCGCCCCACCCCAGCTCCTCCTTTCACCCTCCAGGACCTCCCTTAGGGGCCTCTGCAGCTCCCAGCATCCTCTGGGCCTTTCTGTCCTTCCCTCCGCCCCTTTGAGCTCCTACTCACCCCCTGCAGCCCAACCCAACGGGCCCATGGCATTGTCACAGTCCTAGCCTGTGTGCTCATGACCCCTGGCCTGAACCACAAGACCTGAGCTGCCTGCGGCTGCTCCAGACACCCTTCCCCTCCATCCTGCCCCAGGCCCTGTCTCACAGGCCCTGTCTCACAGCGGCTTTTCAAACCCTCTTCTCCCATGGCCCCTCACCCTGCAGTTGAGTTTGGGGCTTGGGAACCACCATGCATCCAACCTCAAGAGGGGCTGGAAGCTCCAGGTCAGGTGGGGGCCTGAGAGGGCGTGGCCAGAGGTCACCTAGGGGCTCCGGACACCAGGAGGGGCACCTCTCCCTCAACACTGAGCCAGGTGGAGGGGCCAGCCCCATCTGTGGAGCAGCGCCCGGCTGGCCACACACTCCAGGGAGGGGCCAGCCGAGCAGACCCCAAGACAGCACAGCCCCCACCTGCTTCCTCGGGGTTGGGGTGGGTTGGAATCCCTGGCCCCTGCCTGTTCATTGTTCTTCTCAGCATTTGATGTTACAAAGCCCCAGAAGGACAGGGTTCTGCAGAATGTCACTGTGGCCCAGGAAGCAGAGAGAAGGGTGTGCCTGGACTCTCCTGGGAACCCCCAGAGGGAGATGTCCCAGCCAGGTGACATTCCCAGACACTAGGAGGAGGCTGGCTGGGCGGGAACACCGGGCTCTGTGAGGCCCCACCCTGAGATTCTACCCAACAGTGTCCCAGGGCCAGGAGGGCCTCCGAGGTCACGGCCTAGAGATGGCGAAGGCCAGCCTGCGGCACCACGGCACCCGCGGCCACATTCCCATGACCCTCATGAGCCACGGCCTCACCTCCTCAGAACCTGGGCAGGCCCTCAGAATCCCCCCAACTCCGACTTGGGACTCATAGCAGCTGCCCGCCAGTCAGGGCTGGCAGGAGGGACATGTCTGGGTGCACCTACCCCTGGGCCCTGGTGACAGACAACCCGCTGAGTCCCGCCCTGGGTACCTTCAGGTGGCCAAAGGTCAGGCCGTCAGTCCGGCCACTGTCACGCCAGCTCTCGTGGTTGACCCGGTCGAGGATGGAGAGGCTGTCCAGGCGATGACCCTGCAGGGAGCCCAGCTCCCCCAGCAGCCTCGTGAGCAGGTAGTCAGTGGAGGTCCTGGGGCCCAGACAGACACACTGGGTCAGCCCCCGCCGCTGTTGGCCCCCAGCATGGTGAGCTTCTGAGCCCCGGAGGTTTGGGCCCTGGCCAGGGTCGTGCTGTGCTGCGTCTGCTGGTGGGACCTAGCCGGAACCCAGGCTTCTCGGGAGCTGCTGTCATCGGCTGTGCAGTGTGCACGCCTGCTTTTCGTGGAGACTCCCTGGCCCTGAATACGGAGGGATGTAGGAGCCTCCAGGCCAGCCCAGCCCTTTGTGTAGACAGGAAGGTGCCTCTCAGACCTGCCCAGGTTGGAGCCACCCAGCCCGGGGGTGTGACAGCTCCACTCATGGCCCCTTCAGGAAGCCCAGGGCGGCAGCCTCCAGGGGTGGCCGCATGATGGGCTCAGAATCTCTGCTTCACACCCCAGCCCCGCCTATGCCCACAGCTCAGAGCAGCTCACACCAGATGACTTGCTGTGTGCATGCTGGATGGGCTGAGGTGGTGGAGCCTTGGCACCGCACCCTCATGGGCCCACCCTTCAAGGAGCCACAACAGGGGCCAGTAACGCGCCCAGTGTCCCCCCCAAGTCTACAGGATGTGGGGCACCAAAAATGTCATTTTCCCATTTACTTGCAAAAATGACTCTGCCCAGCCCAGCCCTTCCCCTTCCTTGGCAGGCGGGCAGGTAGTTATTCCACAAGCTTGGACGCCGCCCCTGCCTCGCGTGAAGGGGTCAGCAGCAATGCAGGGCAGGTGACTGGCGCTCCGCTGAGCCTTTCCTTGCAGGGGAAAACCACAGGAGGGACATAACCAGCTTTGCAAAGCCCTCCACTGACGAGCGTGGATTCAACCATCCTTCCAGCAAGTGAGGCAGGGTGAGCCACCCTGAGGGGCCGTTGCAGTGGTGTCAGATCTGGATGGGGTGGGGTCCCTGGCCATTGGCTAGGGGTCTCCAGGGGAGCTCAGCCTGTGCCCAGTGCCCCTCTCCTTCCTCTCACAGACATCAATGTGGACGCACCCCCACTGTGTGGGAACCCTCTCAGCTTCTCTGGGAACCCACCTGCCTGGTCAGGTTGCCTGACCTCTGAGCTATTTTCCTGCCCCAAGCAAAAGCTGGGTAGTGAAAGGTCCGGTCTAGGGCAGCCGTCCACAATTCCAGGTCTCTTGTCACCCAGTGTCAGATGCCACCAGGCCCCTTTCCACTTGGGAGAGGACACATTTCCACCCTCCCTACAGCCAGAGACCCCAGTAATCTCAGTGGAACACACATGCCCATGGGGGTAGAGGCAGACGGAGGACCCTGCAGATCCTCCTGGCTGGGTCCAGGGGAGCATGGGGGCAGTGGCCCCTTCCTGCCCCCTCCCCAGGAACCTTGTGACCGGGAGAGTGCGCCTACCTCCAGAGCTGGGCGCTGGCCGGCACCAGGTCCACCCCTTGGCTGAGGATCCTTCTCAAGCTGCCCTCGGGGAATCCGGGCATCTGTTGCACCCCCTCCAGGGCAGGCACCCCAAGCTTCCTTCTCACCACGGGCACCACGTGGAAGCTGATTGTTCTCCAGCCGCTGGACACCAGCAAGGACAGGTGGAGCTGCTCCTCCCTCAGGCTGGCTGCGTTCAGTGAACCTGCAAAGACCCAAGTCACGCCGGCCCCTCGATTTGCCTTACCTGCCCAGGACAGTCCACAGCCCTCCTCCTGCTGCCGACTTGGCCCCTGCCCCTCATCACCTCTCACCTGCAGCCCTCTCTGCTGGCCCCCACCAGCAGGCTGCAGCTCCCCAACCCCAGACACCTGTGTCCATCCCTGGACCTCAGCCAAGTGAGGAGCTGGCCACCATGCCTGCCCAATGGTGACAGTCCTCGACACAACTACTGTCAGCTTAGCGACTTGCAGCACCAGTGATGGCAGCAGCGTCCTACGTGAGGTTTTCCTTTGCCAGGCACCACCCTCACCCCACACCCCAGGACCACGCCTGCTGTGCCTTCCCAGGCCTTCCTGAGCCTGCTCGCTCTGCCCCAGCCCTGGGACCAAAGTCCCAGCCCTCAGCTAGCCCCCTACCTCCTGACGATGGCCCTGGCGTCTCTGCTGCCTTCTCTGCAGGGGAGGAGGCAGCAGCAGTCCAGGCTGGGGCCACAGGGCTCCCACTCCAGAGCTGGAGAGGGTGGAGCGAAGCTAGGCCTTTCCTCCCCAGAACTCACCTCCTCCTCCCCCCTGCCCCCTGCCCCTGCCCCTGGGAGCTTCCCTGAGAGCCCCCTGCCACTCACATCAACTGCATGCATGGGAAGCCCATGTTGGATCCAGCTAGGGGACCAGTCTACATGATGCGGGCAGCTGGGGAGACAGGGACAGGCCCAGGCCGAGGCTCAGTTCCCATGGAGAGAAGAGGCGGCGGCAGCTGCCAGTAGTGGGGAGCCCACTCGGCCACCCCCGTTTCTGGGCTGCCCAGGCCAGCAGGCTCACAGTGACGGAGCTCGGCCACCCCCATTTCTGGGCTGCCCAGGCCAGCAGGCTCACAGTGACGGAGCTCAGCCACTATTCCTGACCAGGTCTGGATCCTGCACTTCCCGGAGAGCCCTTGCCCGAGAGCCCCATGGCCTCTGTCCCCGACAGGAGGCACATTCTGACCAAGAGGTTTCCCACTCCCTTCCCTCCTCGGACCCCACCCGGGACCCAGCCCAGTGCCCACTTCCCTAACACAGAGCCCAGAGCCCCTGGAGGGCCTGTTCCAGGGTGTGATGGGGCTGGAGCTGGGGCTGGGGGCATTCTGGTGAGTCCAGGGGCCCTCTGGCCTCTGCCTCAGTTGCCCTACCCCCAAAAAACAAATTAATATCCGAGAATGAAGAGGTGAGGTGTCACTCAGGGTGACTGCAGACACCCACACGGCCCCCGCCCGACACTGGCCCGGGGACCAGAGGAGAGGCCGCCCCTCCCCTCCCAAGTACTGTCCAGCCAGGGTGCCCAGGTCACAGGGAGCTGGGCCCAGGCAGCATGCTGGCGTGTCCCCGAGGGAATCCTGGCATGTGCCTTGGGAAAGGTTCCCATCATGAGCGAGCATGGGGCCTGCCTTCCCACCATCCCACAGCCCCAGGGTCCTTCCAGAGGGAGCCTGGTCCTGGCTGTGCGGACCCCTCAGCCCCCACAATCTCCCGTGGGGCAGTTCTGGGGATGCCTCTGGGACCCACCTCAGGGCAACCCTGGCCCTGCTGCCTGGGCAGCCCATCCCACAGGGGCCTCAGTTCCCATCAATGAAAGAGAAGGAGGGCCCCCCCATGCAGCATTTGAGGTGCCTGCCATTCAGAGCCGCCTCTAGTGGCCACACACCTCATCTGCCGTGGGCCACGCACGCTCGCTGCCCGTGACCTGGCAGCTTGGAAGGCAGCCACAACTGCACCAGCCCGGCCACAGGCCATAGCCCCGGGCTGGTCTCACCGGTTCCCAGGGTGGGGGCAGCCTGACCCCTGTCACCTAGGCTGCCACTTCCCCTTTAAGGTGAGTGTCAGGAAACGATGCCTGGAATCTCCCTGCATGCC
Source organism: Gorilla gorilla gorilla (assembly GCF_029281585.2). Classification (NCBI taxonomy): domain Eukaryota; kingdom Metazoa; phylum Chordata; class Mammalia; order Primates; family Hominidae; genus Gorilla; species Gorilla gorilla. Next base: position 143,559,036 of record NC_073235.2, read on the forward strand.
CAACCCAGCGCAGCTTCAGGGGCCGTGGGCGCGGCCTGCAGTATCGGGTCTGCTTTCTCAGGACGCACTCTGGGGGTGTGAGGAGCCTGGTGGCTTAGACCAAATCCGAATGACTCAGGGCCTGGCACGGCCTCCTGCTCACCCCAGTGGGTGGGCCTGTCTCACAGGCGGGGACAGGGCCAAGTGAGGTCGGGAAGAAGATAGAAATACCCACCCCACGGCCTGCATGATTAGAGGTTCAGAAGATGCTGGGGCAGGAAGCCCGAGGGGCTGGGGGCAGGGTGAGGGCTGGCTGGGAGCACCAGAAGCTGACACCCCAGAGGTCAGGTCAGTCACTCACCCCAGGGCACTAGACAGGTCTGGGGAGGGCTTCTGTTAGAATCCACCCTCCTGGACTCCCAGCATGCAGACTGGAGGCCTGGCTATGTGTGGCGGTGGCAGCGCACCCTTCCCCAGAACCCACAGAAGGTGCCCCTGCCTCCAGGCAGGCCCCAGCGCCGGGCATCCCCAAGCAGGTCACGGCCTCTCGCGAAGGTGAGCTGACCCCACCCGCTGACCTCACGGAGGACATGAGGGTCAGATGAATACTAGGGAGGTGACTCGAGGCAACAAAGCCCTGTGAGGACTGTGGTGACTCACATGTGACAAATTCTGTTCCAGTCCCCAGTTCCCTTCCAGGACAACCTGAGCCCCTGGAGGATGGCTGTACCACTCAGGGTCCCCATCATCCTGGCCCCTGCACAGGCTGAGCCCTGTGCTCCCAGCGACCCTCGCCATCCAGGCAGCCCCTGCTGAAGGAGCCCTGGGCTCAGACTCACCCTGGACCATATCAACAAGGCCCCAAAGGTGGGCCAGGTGCTGTGGCTCACACCTGTAATCCCAGCACTTTGAGAGGCCCAAGTGGGCGGATCATCTGAGGTCAGAAGTTCAAGACCAGCCTGGCCAACATGGTGAAACCCTGTCTCTACTAAAAATACAAAAATTAGCTAGGCCTGGTAGCCCATGCCTGTAATCCCAGCTACTCAGGAGGCTGAGGCAGGAGAATCGCTTGAACCCAGGAGGCAGAGTGAGCCAAGATCGTGCCATTGCACTCCAGCCTGGGTGACAGAGTGAGACTCAGTCTCACAAACAAACAAAGAAACAAAAGGCCCCAGAGGAGAGACTGAGGCCAGCCCCTGGTCCACGCAGAAGCCCAGCCTCAGAGCCCACTTGGGGCTCAAGACACCAATAGACAACTCAGCCATAAGCTGATAAGACACGGGCACACACATGCACATGCATTCACACCCCTGCACTCACGTGCACGCAGGCAGGCACACACACACCCCTCCCACCTGGTGCAACATCACCAGACCCTGGAAGTGGGCATGGGATGGCCTCGGGGAGCCTCGAGGTCACAGGCTGTGACTGGCAACAGAGCCGCCCGCCCAGAGCCATGTGAGGGACCCTCCTGCAAGGCCACCAGTGAAGCAGCTGCCCCAGACTCCAGCCACTGGACGACTGGCAGCCATGGAACCCCCGTGCAAACACACACGACACGGAACACGTCATCTGTCTTCTTACAGGCGTTTGGAGCTGGAAGACCTAAGTGAGGTCTCCCGACTTCTGTGCCCCAACACGCTGTTCACACTTGCACAGTATCACACATGTGCACACATGCCTGTGTGTGCAGTCACACACAGAGGACAGTCGCCACCCTGTGTGCACGTACATGGCAATCACACACATGTACACTCACACACTTGCACACAGACACCCACACAGTGGGCAGGTACAGCTCTGTGAGCACCCACACAGCAGCCCCTCGGTACACGCAGATACGCGTGCAGAGTGGGCTGTGCCTGTACCTGGTGCGATGAGACTGTGGTGCTTGCAGTGTACGATGGCTGCCACCAGCAGGTCCTTGAGGACACACAGGACCTTGCTGGGCACAATGTGTCCACGGCACTTGGCGTCACCCTCCGAGGAGGCAGTGAAGGTATCCTCGGTGGTCCACCGCTCCAGACCAGCCCCTTCCCTGGGCACACCCAGGTGGCATAATTCAGGGCCATCCTCCGGCTGGGTGGCCTCTGGTTCCTCAATCAGTAGAGCCTCGGCATCCACCCACAGGGGCACCTCCATGTCCATTGGGTCCTCAGAGGAGCGCAGGGCGAACTGGAAGGCCTCCAGGCCACGGGAGTAGTCCACGATGAAGCGGGGGTCCAGGGCATGCACGCGCTCCAGCACCGTGAGCAGCACGTTCTCTGCGCGCTGGAAGTCCTGGGCACGCGGCGCCTCCCGGGACCGGATGGCCTGCAGGTAGTGGTGCCACAGGGGCACCTGCACGGCCATGGCTGAGGTGGGGAGAGCAGGGGCAGGCATCCCTTCAACAGTGGCAGGTGAGGGCCAGTGGCCCCTGAGGAGGACTCCGCAGGCCAGCTGTGCAGATGGGCTGTGCGGAGGCACCTGCCCAGGTGAGCAGCAGGTCTGCAGGTGGGGCCTCAGCTCCCGCACAGCAGAATTCCAGAGTGACAGCACAGTGTGGCAGGTGAAATAGCTGAACTATTTAAGGCCTTTGAAGTGGGGGTGAGTCAGTCCCCAGCAATTGGGAATGTCACAGGGGCCATGCAGGGCAGGCGGGGGCTGGGTTTGGTTACCACCCTCCTCCCTCCCGTCAGAAGAGCTCTCTCATCTTAGGCCCAAGGCATGGCCCCTGTCCCAGCCAGTTTTGGGGTCCCTGGAGAAATACTGCCGCTGGACTGTGCCGTCCCTGGGATGGAAGCCTGTGTGTGTTGCTGATGGGCCTCCTTCCACCCTCCTCCCCACAGCCCAGGGGCCGGGTATCTGGATCAGGCCCCCCTGCCCCAGCCTCCCTGCCAGGTTGGAGGGAACACAAGGCACCCCGTGGCTCAGTGAGGAAGGGGAGGCAGGGCAGTGGCTGCCCAGACCCCGCTGTGGGGGAGCCCCGGACTCTCTAAGGCTGCCTGGAAGGCTGGGAACCTGGAGGCTGCGTCTCTGCAATGTTCCCCTCAGACACCTGTGCCCAGCTTAAAGGAAGACGCCTCAAATGCGCACAGGCTGCAGTCCTAGCATGGCTCCTGCCTCTGCCCCAGCTGTGCATCCAGCCATCAGGGCCCTGGACCCCTGGGCTACCAGTCCCCACCCCACCCCACCCTGCCCAGCCTCCAACCTGAGAGGAGCTGGTACCCACCTAGCCTGGGAGCTGGAGCTGGTCTTGTTCTGGAGAGAAGCAGTCTCCGTGGCTCCACCTCACCCAGGTGGAGAAACTCGCCCCACCATCCCCCTCCAGCACCTGCACCAGGCACCCTGCCAGCCCCACCCCCCTCCCTGCTCAGGGCCGTGCAAGTCCCAACCAGCAGGGAGCCGCCCCACCGACCCTTGGCCCTGCCAGCTGGCCGAGTGCATCGGGTGCTCAGCCGCAGGGGTGTCTGCAAACAGTGAACATGGAGATGGCCCCACAGGGGCGTCGTGGAGATACTGCCCCTGTAGCCACCGCATGTGGGCCTCTCACCCCCCGGGGAGCTGCACCTGAGTCAGAGCTGTGGGCAGAACCAGGATCCCAGGAGGGGTGGGGCAGGGGGCAACAGCCACTCACTTCCTCGTGCTTGGAAGCCCCTGTGAGGGGCTGCAGCCCAGTGAGCGGGTCTCTGCTTCCATGCCTCCCAGGACAGGGAGCTCACCACCTCACAGGGTAGCCCACGGTCAAGCGAGAGACAGATATCCCTCCTCCAAGCTGGCCCACTCCTGTTCCCTGGAGTTGCTTAGAGCACATGTCCCCCTCCCCAAGAGCAGCCATTCAGGTTCAAGGCCCCATTTGTCCTGGGCCCTCACCCACAGCCTGCCTAGGTCCCCACACACAGCCATGTGCCACAGTCCTCCGTCTCCACAGGACTCTGGCCTGGGGGAGGTGGACACTGCTGCAGGGCAGCTGGGGTCCTGCCCCTCACCCTCGGCCACAGCGGCCCAGGGAGCTCATCTGCCTGTTCTGAGCCTTGGCTTCAACATCTGTGATTTGATGACACCTTCAGTGTCCCAGCTCCTCCTTCCCAGGAACCTCCCAGTGTTCTGAATTCGCCCAGGAGACCCCCGACCCCACCCCAATCTACCCAAAGTGCCCAGGGGCTCTGAGCCATGGGAAGAGCTCGGCTCCTCAGCCCCCAAGCTGCTCCCTCCAGTGGCCACAGAGCAGGGCCCTTCTCCCTCGGGAACAGCCCCCAGGCTTTGCATCCTCCTTGGCCCCTAAAGCCCCCTCTCCACTGCTGTCAACACCAAGAGCACAAGACCATGTCCCCCTCTCCTCTCCTCGGCAGGGGATTCCACCTGGCTGACACCCTGTCCTGTCCTTCGCTGGCTCTGGCCTCCTGGCTCCCACCAGTTCCTGAGCTGAACCCAGCTGGTTGCCCCAAGGGACCCCGCTCTCTCCACCTGTGCCCCAGCTGAGGTCAGAGCCTCTGATGGCCTGGGCCAGGCCCCATCCTTGCCCCTTGGCCCTTCTGGCAGGTGGTGAATGACATGGTGAGCTCCCTGTGGCTGGAACGGTGTCACACTCCTCAGTGTACCCTAGAGCCGGGCACGATGCCAGGCACACAGGAGCATGTGGAGTACACCAGGGAACTGTGGACAAGCGAAGGTCCCCGGGAAGCTGGACCTGTGGGAGAGAGAGGAGAGCCACTGCTGACGGAGGGGTTGCGGGCGCCCGCCCTGGACGGCTGGGCAGCTTTGACCACAAAGGGGCCAAGTGCTCCAGAGGCCTTCAGGCAGCCACTAGCCACAGTGCACCCAGGACTCCAACTCTGACCCCAGGAGGGTAGCGTGGTGAGGGTGGGGAGGGTCAGAGAAACCAGACGTGTCCTGGGGCCTTGGCAACTCAAGAAGGGGTTCCTTGGCACCCGTGGCAACCGCAAATGCTCAGATGGGTGTTGATTCAGTCTCTCAGTAGAGCTCAGGGCCAGAGCACGGATCCTGTATTTCAGGAAGTCCCGGATGTGCTGGGAAAGGCGGGGTGGGAAGCAGACATTCTGGCCTGAACAGAGTCCCGGGGCTGAACCTAGGGAAGCACCAGGGACACACCCTGAGCCGTGGGGGCTCCACACAGCTGCAGCCCACAGCGGGGGCATGTTTCCAGGGCTGCGACAGACCACGGCGGAGGTAAAATGACAGAAGTGAATTCTCACAGCTCTGGAGGCAGACGTCCAAGAGCATGGTGTTGTATGGCTGGGCTCCCTCCGGAGGCTCCAGGGAAGTGCAGCTCACACCTCTCCCAGCTCCGGTGCAGCTGCGTTCCTTGGCTACGTCTCTCCATCTCCGTCCTCACATGGTCCTCTCCTGTGGGCAGCTGTGCTATCTCTTTCTGCTTCTCTTATAAGGACACTGGGGAGACTATTTAGGGCCACCAGGCTGTCCCAGATGATCTCCTCATCCCATAGGCCTCCCACAGTTCAATCTGTCACCACGTAAGATCTCGATTCACCCATGGTTCAGTCTGTTACCGCGTAAGGTCTCAATTCACCCACAGTTCAGTCTGCTACCACCTAAGATCTCAATTCACCCACAGTTCAGTCTGTTACCGTGTAAGGCCACACTCTCTCCTGTGCTTTATAAGGTCCTGTTCACAGGTTCTGGGGACTAGGAGGTGGCTGTTCCTCAGCCAGCCACGGTCAGCAGCCCCCACACCACCGCGTGCCAGGAGCCCTGCCAGGACGCTGCCTGCAGGGACCCTGTGCTCGCTGCCCCTCCCCTAGCCCAGCCACCTGTTCGGGAACAGTGGGCACAGCTCTGTGCAGCCTCAGGTATGCAAAAGCAACCAAGACAGGAGTCTCCAGCCAAGGTCTACACCAGCCACCAATGCCTGCAGTACTCCGGGAAGGAGACCCTTCTTCTGCGTCGGGCCCTTCTCTCCAGGACACTGTGGTCCCATTCAGCCAAGGTGCCCAGAGTACCTGCCAGGCCTGCTCAGGCTCAGGTGCAGATGCAGAAAAGTCAGACTTGAGCAGACGAGCTTGGCACCATGGTGTGGCCTGAGCAAGTCGCTGCCCCACCTGGGCTCCAGGTCCTCAACGGACAGTGAGGAGTCCACAGGAGACAGACTCTCAGACAGAATCCAGCCGCCCAGCGCCCAGACGCCCTTTACGCAGATGCCTCTGCGGGGAAGCAGCTTCCGTGCTGACATGAGCAGTCTGGACTTCAGGATAAAGCTGCAATGCTCACCACGCAGGACAAACCTGCGTCCTGACTCCAGGAGCACATGCCCGGCCCCTGCGGCCTCCCCTTCATGGCCTAACTCTGCATCAGGGTGGCGAATAAAATGCAGGATGCCCAGCTGTTAGGATTAATCTGAAGTTCAAATCTAATTTGCATGGCACACAAACATTTATTGTTGTTGATCTGGAGTTGGAATATAACAGGGATCCCTGTATTTCCACTGCTAAGCCTGGCAGCCCCCCTCGGAGCAGCACTGAGCGGTAGGGGTGAACCCCCGCTGGGAGGAGCAAAGCAAAGAAGCAGGGGCTGGGGGAGGAAGGAGGTGATGGGCAGTTAAGCCCCAGGTGGATGGAGACGGCTGGGGAACAGTCAGGTGTGTGGCGGGGTGGGTGGGGTCGGGAGATGCATCTGTGGGTCGTGGGCTGGGAGCTACTTTGGACCACCCTGAGGAGCTGAGCCGCATGGGGCTGAGGGTGGGCTGATCCCTCACCTGGAAAATCCAGTGGGGAGCAGACATTGGAGCAGACTCATTTTTCTGAGGCAGGCTCAGCCCAGGACAGGGGGTGGGCAGGGGTCCCGGGGAGAAGGAAGCTCGACGGCACAGGGGTGGGTGGAGGGCGGTGTGAGAGAGGGGAAGGGGGTGTTCTCTCAGTGGTGGCATGGAGACTGCTCACCTGGGCACACGGGGACACCAGCTCCGTCTGTCCAGGGCTCCAGTCGCCAGCTCAGGGCCAGACCACAGGCTGCAGCTCCCCTGGAATGTGCAGCTGGGTGGGGGAACCCTCTAGGTCTCCCCAGGTGCTGGCCACAGTGGGTTTTGTTTTGCTTGGTGGTTGGAGTTTTAGTTTTTTACATTTTGGTAAATAAACATAACTTTTACCATCTTGACCACCTTTAAGTGTGCAGCTCAGCGCCATTAAGAACATTCGTGTTGTGGTGCGGCCATTGTCACCATCAGTCTCCAGAGCCCGTCTCATCTTCCAGGCTGAGACTCTGTGCCCGTTCCACACTGACTCCTGCCCCTCCCCCAGCCCCTGGCTCTCACCATACTACCTTCCGTTTCTAGGGCTTGGAGCGCTCCTGGGACCTCAGGTAAGCATCGGCCTTAGCAAGCACTTATTTCACCTGGCGTTATATCCTCCGGGTTCTTCCAGATTGTGGCATGTGTGAGAATTTCCTTCCTTTTAAAGGTGGTGTAATGTTCCACGGTGGGGACGGACCACATCGTCTGTGAACAGACACCTGGGCTCCTTCCACCATCGGCTGCAGTGCAAATGCTGCTATGAACACAGGGGTACGAATATCTCTTTGAGTCTCTGCTTTCAGTTCCTTGGGGTATATGCCCAGAAGTGGGTTCCTGGATCATATGGGAACTCTGTTTAATTTTCTGAGGATCTGTCACACCGTCCCCACTGCAGTGCACAAGAGCCCTGGCTTCTCCACGTCCTCCCCAGCACTCATCCTCTGCATTCTGGGTAAGAGCCATCCCAGGGGTTGTGAAGTGCTGACGTGCTGTGGTTTTTGATTGGAATTTCTTGGATGAGGCGACTCTGAGTGTCTTTCACATGCCTGTTGGCCGTGTGTGTATCTTCTTTGGAGAAACGTCTGTTCAGGTCTTTCGCTCATTTTTAATTGTGTTGTTTGTTTTCTTGTTGTTGGGTTGCAGGAATTTTTTTTTTTTTTTTTTTTTTTTTTAGACAGAGTCTCCCTCTCACTCAGGCTGGAGTGCAGTGGCACCATCTCGGCTCACTGTAACCTCTGCCTCCCAGGTTCAAGCAATTCTCATGTCTCAGCCTCCTGCATAGCTGGGATGACAGGCGCACGCCACCACGTCCAGCTAATTTTTTTGTATTTTTTTAGTAGAGACGGGGTTTGGCCAGGCTGGTCTTGAACTCCTGACCTCAGGTGACCCACCTGCCTCAGCCTCCCAACGTGCTGGGATTACAGGTGTGAGCCACCACGCCTGGCCAGAATTCTTTATAAATTCTGAATACTAATCCCCTATCAGATATAAAATTGGTAAATATTTTCTCCCATTCTGTGGGTTTTCACTTTCTTCATAGTGTCCTTTGATGCACAAGTTTTCAATTCTGATGCAGTTCAATTTATCTATTTTTTTCTTTCATTGTCTGTGCATTTGATGTCATATCCAAGAAATCACTGCCAAATCCTGTGTCATGAAGCTTTTGCCTACATTTTCTTCTAAGCTCTGTATGGCTTGGGCTCTTACCTTTGGATCCCTGGGCAGGCCAGTAGCCCCAAGCCTCCTCCGGTCCCCAGGCAGGAGGTCCCTCCCCAGGCACCTTTCTTCACTGTGCTGTGGTATTCAGCCTCTGCCACACTGACAGAAAGCACCAGAGAGCAGGGTCCCCAGGCAGCCCTGCAGCCTCTCCCAGGACCCAGGTCCCCCAGGGCCTGCCACGGCAGCATCCACCGGCAACCCCTCACATGGATAAACATGGGGTGGGTGAAGAGCGAGGTCTTCTCTCCCACCCCACAGAACCTCTCAGGACCTGCCTGCCCCCACAACCATCTGGATGCTCCCCAAAACCCAGCACATGTATCCAGCTGGCCTCTCCTCTCAGGAGAGTGGAAAAGACCTTGAAAATCACACCAAATGCATTGTTCTCCCTCATCAGACCACTTGCCTCACCAGCCACCACCCCTGCCCTCAGCTGGCCTCCTGTCCACGCCCGACAGATGGGGGTGGGACGGTGCCACTCGGCTGCTGTATGCAGGATGGGGTGACACTTCCATGCCCTCTGAAGAAAGTTCATGTGCAGGGCAGCTCTGCAGAGAGGGTAGGCAGTGGACAGAATGTGGTGCCCTCTGTCCCAGCCTCACAGCCTCCAGGGCTGCCTGTCCTGCCGTAATCACACTGGGATCTTTCCTGCCTTCCATCACTGTCTCAGCTCATTCGGTGACTCTGCACCCCCCAGGGCCAGCGTCTCCTCCTCAGAGCCAAGTCCACACCTGGCAGAGCAGACTGTCTGAGAGGACAGCCAGTGACTGCTCAACAGGAGTGGCTCCATAGCTCCCCGGGGCTGACCTTGGTCACAGCCTCTTTGGGTTCTGTCCGAGGCACATCCCCTGCTGGTGCTAGACAGGAAAAGACACCCATGGCCGGCTGTGTGGGTGCCTGGCGGCCAGAGTGTCTGTGCCTGCTCATCATCTGTTCCTGTGTCCCCATGTGGGCCCAGCACAGCCAGGATTAGGGACTGTCCCCAAGGAGATAAGGCTGTAACTCCTTATCTCCTTGATAAAGAGATAAGGCTGTAACTCCTTATCTCCTTGATAAGGAGATACAACGTTATCCTTGATAAGGATAAGCAAGGTTTCCTGTTTCAAGGGAACAATGACAAAACCCGTGATGGTATATCTACAGACAGGTGTTCCTCTGAGCCCAGGAGGGTTCTTCCTCAGCCTCCGAAGCCAGGCAGGTCGGGCAGGACGAGGAGGACCGCATCTAGAATGGCCATGGGTGCCGAGTACTTTCCCCAGTCCCGGGGAGGGAGGCGTGAGGTCCAGAGAACAAGAGCTCAACCCCCATCAGGCTGTGGGTCAGGACTGGGCAGGGCCCCCCAAGCCCCGCCCTCCCGAGAGCCCACCCCACAGAACGCCTGCACTCAGGGAGGACCCTCTATCCCATCCTCCACTGTCCCAGGATGTTCCCGGGGGGCCCAGCCAGGCTCCGGCCACGGCCTACCCTGTGGGTTCTTCTTCTAGTCCAGCCATGGCCCTGGTCTGGGAGCCCCATAATGGACACCCAGCAGTGAGGCCTTGGGGGGCATGCACGGGGCTGGGCCAGCCCTCGTGTCCTGGAAAGGCATCCTGGGGGGAATCCAGGCCACCGCCGGCAGGCGTGGGCTTTCCTGTACAGCCACAGAGGGGCAGGGTTAAGAGGGAGAAGCAGCAAAGGGTGAGAAGTGGAAAAGAAACAAGGATGCGTCCGGTGGAGCAGCCAGGACCCCAAGGCTAAGAGGACGTGGGCGGCAAGGAGGGCCTGCCTTGGGTCAGGGCCCCACCAAGAGGAGGGACCAACCTTCATGGTTCACCAGGACTCTCCCAGGAAATCCCTCCTCCCTGGGCAAACCCTGCAGTGACTGAGGAAAAGGGGCACGGGAGGACATCTGGGAAAATCATGGACTTGGAGCTGCCACAGGCGGGGGAGGCTGAACTGCAGGCAGCCACGCCCACCCCAGATGGCACAGAGGCTCCAGGCGATGCCCACCTGGACCGACAAAATCCCATCCTCATGTTTGGTCTCATCCAGGGCAACTCCACAGCCAGAAGGAACTTTCTAAAACTCAGACAGGCCGGGCACAGTGGCTCACGCCTGTAATCCAGCACTTTGAGAGGCCAAGGCGGGGGGATTGCTTGAGGTCAGGAGTTCAAGAGCAGCCTGGTCAACATGGTGAAACCCCATCTCTACTAAAAATACAAAAATAAGCTGGGCATGGTGGCAAGTGCCTCTAATCCCAGCTACTCTGGAGGCTGAAGCAGGAGAATCACTTGAACCTGGGGGGCGGAGGTTGCAGGGAGCCAAAATAGTGCCACTGCATTCCAGTCTGGGAGACAGAGCGAGACTCCATCTCAAAAATAAATAAATAAATAAAAATAAAATTAAACACAGATGGGAGCCCCTGCCCACCGGCTCTCCTGAGAGCCGTCACCTGCAGAGGCCACAGGGGGTGTCTCCACCTGGCTGGGCCCAGTGCACGTCACCTTTGGCCCGGATGTACAGCTTCAGGTCAGGGTGTCTCTCCAACACCCCCACTCAGGCCACCGGGCCGCCCCTGAACATGGGCATCTGTGTCAGGACTGACACAGGACTTGCTTCTGGCATATGAGGTCTTATCTCCACCTACCCAAGAGGCCCGCATGGGAGATCACACCAGCCTCCCAGCCACTCCCCACCGTCCACAGGTCCACACGGATGCCCCTTCCTCACTCCACCCACCCTGCCCCCAGCAGGAACTCTCACCAGAGGCCAGGGCCACACCCTCTAAGCCCTGACCCACCTCAGGGGAGTTCAGCGGAGCCCCAGCAGGAAACGCTGCCCCTCCCCACTCAGGCTGAGGCATGGAGGGCAGGACTCTCCATGGCCACAGGGCCTCCCAGGACTCTGAGGGTGGGCGACCGGCAGTCTTGGGTCCCTGGGGAATCTGGAGGCTGCTCAGGGAGGGGCCCAGCCCATGGAGTGGGTGTCCTCAGTCTGGACCTGAAGCCAGAGGTCATGCTTGGGCCAGAAGCACGAGGTTCGGAAGGACTGACCAGGCCCGTGGCACCCCAGGGACTGTCCAGTGAAGCCCAGCCCGGATGCCTATGGGGCCATGTCTGGCCAGAGAGCCTGGCCTGTCCCTGCAGGGCCACCCTGGAGGTTGTCCTCAGGAGTGGGGGTGAACAGAGCACAGGCGTTTCTCTGGGAGGGCTCCTTTTGAGTACAGGTGCCTCTGCTTCTTGAATTTCGCCTCTGAGGAGGTGGCCTGGGCCCTCAGCCCCTCTCTCGGCAGCCCCAGGGACAAACATGCTGGTCCCCCAAGTTGGCATCCACCTCCACTGCCCGGGCCCCTGTGGCCTTGCTGGGCAGGCTGCCTCCCAGTCTCCTGGGCTGGCTCCAAGAACCTGGGTCTCTGAGAGACTCAGAGATGTACCCGTCCCCAGAGGCCCCTGAACAGGGCAGCCTTTCATGGGAGGGCAGCCACTCCTGCTGCAGGGCCCACCTCTGCGGCTGTCCCTTCCCCAGAGGGACTCCTGCCAGAATCAGCTCAAGGAGGTCCCAGCTCAGAATGAGGAGCCCCAGAGGAAGTGGAATGGGGCGGAAACGCTGGCATGGCTGCCTGCCAGGCACCTGACTTCATCCAAGGCCCCGGGAGGCCCAGGCTCTGAGCCACAGAGCTCTGCGTCTGCAGGGACAGCCGGCCTGGAGGTGGCAGGCATGGCCCTGCTTCCCTCCCATTGCCTCACCTATGGGAAGCTGCCCTGCCCTGGCATCCAGACAGCCCCTGGCAGCCCCTGGGGTGGGAAGCCGTGGGCAAGTTCTGCAGACCCTCCACCACGCATGCTGACCAGGGCCTTCTCCCCTTCGGACAGGGTGGCTGGCGGTCCTTTCCGATTCCAGAGGGTGGGAAACAGTGCAGCTTCCCAGGGCAAGGGTGGACCCATGGGCAGGTGACTCTGAAGGGCTCTAGCGGGAGTCAGACTCCAGAAGGACTCACAGGTGCAAGGCCAGGAAGACAAGCTTCCTTTGCCCCTCAGGCAGGCAGCGTCCCTCTCCGGGCCTCAGTCCACCACCTGTGACGACCACTACGTTCTTTGACAAATGTTTTTCAAAAGTCATAGTTTATGAGTCCAGATCAAGGAAGACCAGTGATCTGCGTGCTGCCTCTGCCTGCCGTGTGCCCAGCAAGCACACGGCTCCCCCTGGAGTGAATGCGGGAGGGGGTGTCTGGGGGAAAGGCCAGCCCCTCCCAGGTGCTGTTGCTCAGGTAGACAGTTTTACCTAGGGCGTCTCCAGGTCTCCAGGCAAAACTGCTTCCAGCCAACAGCGTTCCTTTGTCCCCATAGCAACAGGGTCCTGCACGCCTGTTTCCAGGGAAACCCAGCTCTCAGCGTCCCGGTTGCCACAGCAACGCCTACGGGCTCAGCTGGCCATACTGTCTTACCCACAGGGCAAGAGCAACTGGGTGCCCAGGCTCGGGACACAAGACTGCAGAGCCAGGTGCCACACAGGTGTGGGGCCCGTGCACCAAGGAAGACCCTGGCCAGTTGGAGGAGAATTGCCAGGTAGCAAAGCCCAGCCTTCTCTGGGGTCCTGCACTCTGGGCTGCAATGAGCTCTGCCTCCAGTGAGCCTGGCAATGGGGACGCCTCCCAACAGCCCCTACTGGGGCTGGACACCGTGATCCAGGTCAGTGGGGCGGTCACTTCCCTGCACCCTCCTGAGAGCAGGTTGCCAGGACACTTTGGAAGGGACGCGGCAAAGAGAGGGGGTGGCCAGGAGGCACCTTCCTGGCTCCCGGGGCACTTTCCACTTGCTCACGTGTTTGCCTTGAGCGTGCAGCCAGTCACGGATGCAAGCAGGCGCACCTGCACACACACACAGGCAGCCTTCAGCCAGGAGAGAGAGCCTGGGGAGAGAGGGCCCAGGGCCGCTGCTGGCTATAGACATTCAGGTGGCCCGCGTCCCTTGCAGCCACAGGTTTGCAGGGTGGAGAGAGAGCCCGGGGCCGCTGCTGGCTATAGACATTCAGGTGGCCCGCGTCCCTTGCAGCCACAGGTTTGCAGGGTGGAGAGAGAGCCCGGGGCCGCTGCTGGCTGTGGACGTTCAGGTGACTGGCGTCCCTGGCAACCACGGGTTTGCAGGCTGCGCACTGGAGTGGGGACGGGCAGGCAGCCCTTGGTGCTGACATTCTGGGACCTCGTTCACTGCCCTCCCATGGCCAAGTGTGGGGCCAGCAGGGCCTCTCGGGGGCAGTGTTCCCGTCGCTGCACATTTGTGGGAGGCTGTGGCTCAGCCCTAGTGTCTATTCTGTGGCTTCCAGATGTTCTGGTTCTGTCTTCGTAGCACCTGGTGTGACAACAGTGGCTGGGAATTGTCCTGTGTCCCTCTCCCCTTGCCTCCCTACTTCCCAGAACCCACCTAGGACCCAGCCTGCGGTCCCACCTCGGACATCCCTCCTCCCTGCACTGCCCTCACCTGCTGCTGACCACCACAGCCAGGCGGCCCCACCTCCAACGGACCCCTCGGGATCCCAGGGAACCCCGACGAACTGGCTTACTCACGGTTGCTTGTTAACCCAGCTCTTAGCATCTCAAAACTATGCCACGGCAGGCTGACATGGCCCTATCCAAACAATACAGATCACCTGAAAAGTGAAATGGCCACAGCTGGTGCAGGTGACCGAGTGACAGGGTAGACGCAGGGTTTGCTCACACACAGGGCTGCACGAGGACTCGAGGGCAGGATATTTGAATCAGGCGATACAACAAGACAAAGAGGTGCCGTGGGGTGACCTCTACCTCCTCCACCTGGGGTGAGCTCTACCTCCTCCACCTGGGGTGAGCTCTACCTCCTCCACCTGGGGTGAGCTCTACCTCCTCCACCTGGGGTGAGCTCTACCTCCTCCACCTGGGGTGAGCTCTACCTCCTCCACCTGGGGTGAGCTCTACCTCCTCCACCTGGAGCTCGGCCAGCTCTGCCTGGGTGTTGGCTCCATGAGTTCTGAGAGCAGGGCTGGCGAATGGAGGCTGGAGAGCCAGCACACTATGTTTACAGGACACTTGGAGCCCTGTGAGGATTCTCATCCCCTCGGATGTCAGGAAAGCCGAGGCATGAGGGTTGGAGGGAGCTGCTGTGGTTAGCGGCTGGTCTGAGGGGGAAACCCAGGCCGGTGCTGACATCAGGCAGGGGCATGAGCACTGTGCAAATGTGGCTGAGAGATGCTTTGCTTTGCCTGCCCCCAAATTCCCACTGTCCCCAGGAAACTCATCTGGAGGCTACGCAGGCCCCAGTAAGTCTGCTCTGCCCGCCCTGCTGACACCTGTTATTTTGGCTGTAGTGATTGAGATCTTGATGCCATTACCCCAGAGTGAGCAGGGAGCAGGCGGGTGCCAGACGCCCAGATCAGCTGTCCAGATGGGCAGCAGAACTGTAGGGACCCTCCACCCTCCAGCTACAGCCTGGGAGACCGCAGGGCCTGAGGAAGGCTGTGGCTTGAGGATGCAGGAGGCCCCCCGTGACTAGGGGTGGTGGCTCTGGACGGATGGCGAACATGCTCCCAGGCCCGGAGGAGCCTCTCTGACATCCCTCTTCCTCCGGCCACAGCTGCCCTCCCCTCCTTTGGAAGCCCCCCAGCAACCTCTGCACAGCACCCCAGAATGCCCCCACCCCAGAGCTGGAATTGGATGTAAAGGGGCAGGCTTGGAAACTCTCAACCTCTGTCCCTGGGGTGAGCAAGTCGGACTTGGGGAGCGCAAAGCCCCCTGAAATTGCCCGTGAAGTGGGGGTATCTGTGACTGCCTCGAGGGGTGGGGGTGTGCCCTTCCTCGGAATCTCCAGCACCCAGACCCACAGCTGATGGAGAAGCACGGCGCAGAGTCCCGGATGAGGAACCCAGCACAGAAAGCCCAGTCCCCTCAGAGCTGGGGGCTCCTCAGACTCCCGTTCCGTGGCTTGAATTTTGATTTGTGCTATTTTTCTAGGAAATTGTCCATTACATCCAAATTTTCAAGTTGTTGAAATTGGCAAAAGTTGTTCACAATATCTTCTTCCTGTCTTTTGGATGTCTGCAGGATCTGTGGGGTAACCAGCTGTCCCTCTTTGCTGGGGGGCTCGAGACAGGGGTTTCCCGGGACTCCAGACAGCCTTGGGTCCGGAACCCCAGTCCTGGGCACAGTGGGGAGGAAGTGGTTGCCCCGAAGTGGCATCCCCTTTCTCGTTTCTGATACTAGCCGCGTATCGGCTCATAGTATTCTTATCTTGTGTTTCATTAACCTACATATGCATTCTTCCTTTAACCTACATATGCATTCTTCCTTCGCTTTCAGTTTCTCTGGGTTTATTCTTCATCTCACTTCTGGAAATATGTGCTTGACTCATTGATTGTTCAGCCTTTTTAAAAATTTCTTTTTTTCTGGCCGGGTGCAGTGGCTCACACCTGTAATCCCAGCACTTTGGGAGGCTAAGGCGGGTGGATCGCTTGAGGTCAGGAGTTTGAGACCAGCCTGGCCAACATGGTGAAACCCCATCTCTACTAAAAATACAAAAATTAGCCGGGCGTGATGGCAGGCGCCTGTAATCCCAGCTACTCGGGAGGCTGAGGCAGGAGAATCGCTTGAACCCAGGAGGCGGAGGTGACAGTGAGCCAAGATTGCGCCACTGTACTCCAGCCTGGGAGACAGAGCGAGACCCTGTCTCAAAAAAATAAAATAAAATAAATTTTTAAAAAAAAATTTCATTTTTCTTTAAATTGCGGGAAAATATACATAACATAAAACTGACCATGTTAACCATTTTTGGGAACAATTCCGTGGCACCAAACACACTCGTAGCGTTGAGCAACCATCACCACCATCCACGTCCACAACTTTTTGTTTTTTTTTTTTTTTAGACAGAGTCGGTCTCTGTCACCCAGGCTGGAGTGCAGCGGTGCGACCTCGGCTCACTGCAGTCTCCGCCCTCCCATCTTCAAGCAATTCTCCTGCTTTAGCCTCCCCAGTAACTGGGACTACAGGCACACGCCACCATGCCCAGTTATTTTGTGTATTTTCAGTGGAGACGAGGTTTCGCCATGGTGGCCAGAAGGGTCTCGAACTCCTGACCTCAAGTGATGTGCGTGCCTCAACCTCCCAAAGTGCTGGAATTACAGGTGTAAGCCGCCACACGTGGCCCCAGAACTTTCATCTTCCCAAACTGAGACTCTGCCCCCATTCAACATTCACGCCCCATTCCCCCCTCTCCCAGCCCCCGCCATCCTACTCTCTGTCTCTATGAACTTGGTGACTCTAGCAGCCTTGTCTAAGTGGATCAGATGGTATTTGTCCCTTCGTGGCTGGCTTATTTCACTGAGCATTACACCCTCGAGGTCCACCCACGTTGTAGCAGGCGCCAGCATTTCCTTGCTTTTTAAGGCTGAGTAATATTCTACTCATAGAGGGACCACACTCTGTTTATTCATTCATCTCTGAATGGACGCCTGGGTAGCTTCTGCCTGCCAGCCGCTGTGAAAATGCTGCTGTGAACCTCGGGGTACAAATATTTCTTCGAGCCTCTGCTTTCAATTCTTTTGGGCAGATGCCCAGAAGTGGATGGCTGGATCGCGCGGAGAGTCTACATTTAATTTTGTGGAGACCCGTCATGCCGTCTTCCGCAGTAACCGCGCCGTCTTACCCTCCCGCTTCTTTTCCTCTCTGACGTACACACTTCCCTCCAAGCAAGGTTTATCTGTCTGTACTGTTGTTACTCACACCACGTTTAACACCAAATGTGTGGGTTTTTCCTGACACCAGCCAATTCTCCACCTCCCTGGACACCAGCTAGCTGTCCTACAATTCAATCCAGTTCGGACCCTAACCATCCAGAGCTGGCACAGACCCACAGTTTAAGGACTCAGTCCCATAAAGCTGCCCCACCTCAGATGCCAATCACAAGTCCTGGGCCTCCCGTATTCTGTCTGACTGGCTATGAATTAGGGGTACTTACCACTCCCTGCTCAACTTGATAATTTGCTGGAACAGCTCACAGAACTCTGGAAGTGACTTTCCCATTTGATTACTGGTTTATTATAAAGGATACAACTCAGGACTAGCCGGAAGGAGAGGTGCCCAGGTCAAGGTACGGGGGCAGGTACGGAGCCTCCAGGCCCCTGGGCACACCAACCACCCACAGCACTGCCTTGTATTCAGCAACCCAGCCTGCCCAGCCCTGTGGTTTAGGGTTTTTATGGAACCTTCATTAAGTAGGCAAAATTCATTAAATCTTTGGCCGTTGGTGATCAGCTCCAGAGACAGCTCCTCTCCCCTCCCCAGATGTCAGGGTGTGGGGCTGAAAGCACCAACGCTCTAATCGTGCCGTGGTCTTTCTGGTAACCAGCCCCTACTTTGCGGCTATCCAGGGGCCCTGGCCATCAGTCATCTCATAGGCCAACAAAAGACACGCTTATCACTCAGGAGATCCCAAGGGACCAAGTCTAGGGTCCCCACCACAGGACAGGAGCGGTGGATGGTTTCCAAGTAGCCAGGCCGTGGTGCCCGTCGCTGAGCTCCGCACTGTCACAAGCAAGCCAAAGGCTGATGCTCAGCCCATCTCCAAATCTCCCAGGCTGCATCCAGGCCCCGTCAGGCACAGCCAGGGCCACTGTGCTAACAACACGGGCCCATCCTCCCGCTCAGGAACCCCCACTAGTCCTGGGGTCCAAGGATCGTGCCCCACAATCCTCCACAGAACATTTGAGGCCCTCGCAGTCTGGCGCCAGGTTCCTGCTCTGCCCCACTCACCCCCATCCCCACTGCCCCTCCCCCAGACCCTGCACAGACCCCTGGAGATGCACCCCCTCCACCTTTGCTTCCACAGCTGCCTCCACATGGACACAGTGCCCGGGCTCTCTAGCTGGTGGGTTCTTTCTTATCCCACCTCCCCCAGGAAGCCTGCGTGGGCACCAGGGACACAGGGACAAACAGGAAAGACAGGGTCCTTGCCCTCCTCGAGTTCCTTGTTCTGAGTCATTTTGCCGTTGGTGATTCGGACCTGAGGCAGTTCCAGCTGAGCTCTCAGTCTTCTGAGCAGGAGCAGTGCGCTGTGTCCGAGCCTGTCTGTGTGCCAAGCATTGTGTTGGCGGCATAGAAGGGAGTGAGAAGTTGTCTCTCCCCATCCACAATCCCTGCCTCAGTGCCTGGCCGGCCGGGGTCCTGCCTGCAGGGGTGGCCTAGATTTATCAACACCTGAGGAGCAAACTGACACCCACAGAGCCATGTTCCCGATCCTGGGTGATGCCCAGGCCCGGAGTGTTCTCCACAAACACAGAGACTTAAACTGAGCAGTTGCTGAAATACAGCATTTTGGAGGCCAGGTGTTATCCCAGGCACAGAGAAGCTCTTTTTCCTAAGGAAATGGAGCCTGGCAGGAGGCCACCCAGCCCAAGGCCCTCTCTGCGGCGGGCCGGGCTGCGGAAGGACGGCAAGCAGACGTCCGGTGGCTGGACTTGGCCGGTGGCCCTGTCCTCAGATGTGTTCTTCAAGCTGTGCCTGCTCCTGGCAAGGCCAGACTTCCCCGCCCAGGGATGCTGGGAGGGCCATGGAGGGCCCGGGAGAGAAAGGCAGCAGCCGCAGCATGGCTGGGCTCAGTCACAGGAGGAAAGGGGCTGCTGCCCGGCCCGGAAGCTGCTTGGTTCCCTGCCCTTTGCTCAGGCTGGGAGGGGGCACACAGGGGAGGAGAACTGCAGTGGAGCCAAGTCCAGACACCGCCACTGGGAAGGCTCATCAGTGAGCACCCTTGTGTGTGAGTGGGGCCCAAGGCTGAGGTCCCAGTCCTAACGCTGCTGCTGAGCAGGTGCCCTTGAGCAAGTCTCAGAGGTGCCAAGCCTCACCCTCCTCACCCATTAAGGCGGTGGCCAGAAGCCTCCAATGCAGGCCAGGACAATGGATGTGAAAACGTTTGCAAGTGGAGAGCGCGGAGAACCCTGCGGGCCGATGCTGGCGCGCGCCTTCACTCTCGTGGACACACATCTTTCATTTTCCACTGAGCACTGGTCCGTGATGCCGTCCAAACCCCCAGCCCCAGCCTCCGTTCTACAAGAGCAGGACCTGGCAGCCCCCTGCAGCGCTCCTCGCGGCCACACGGGGGCACTGTTGGAGCTCAGGGAAGGCACCCTCCACCCTCCGGCTGGGAGCTGCCTCCATCCCACCCCTCATTCAGGAGGTTCGCCCTCCACCCCACCCTTCACTGGGGGGTCCACCCCTCAATGAGGGTGACCCAGGCTGACCGAGAAGCCTGCTGGTGGGTGGCGGCGGTCCCGATGGACATGCTCCCCCTCCCGCCCTCAGCTCAGGCAGCTGTCCAAGCAGGATGGGACGACAGGGGTGGTGGGGCTGCTAAGGGCTGGTGGGACCAGTGACCCTTGGGTCTGAGCTTCAGCAGGCCCCTGACCGTCCCTGCTTCAGATGGCTTTGACGAGGATGTGGGGGATTTCCCTCCAAGGCTTCTGACCCCTGACAGCATCTCCAAGGTGATGCCCCAGGCGCAGGGATGGAAATCAGCGCGAGCGTGGCCTCCAGATAAAGCCAAGACTCGGGTTTTTTGGTGCAGACCTAGAGTCCCTGCGCCCTCCCTGCAGGCGGAAGCCTTTTGCAGGCAGTATGGGCTGGCAGGTGCGCTGTGGCTCCACCCCACCCCAGTGGAGAGCTGGGGTCGTGTCCCTGGCCTCAGTTTCCCCATTTGCAGCATGATGATAAGGTGACCTCCCGGCCCCCCATTCCAGGGTCTTGGCCAAGACCCTGGAATGGGGAAGGGGTGTAGGAGAGGCCCTGGCAGCAGCCCTGAAACCCCCGGTCCCCAGCAAGTGCCAAAGTGCAGGTGGAACCCTGGATCCACACGAGGGTTCTGATTCCATCAGAGTGTGGGAGGTCATTTTCCTCCAGGCAAGATTCCAGCAGCTTGCATTTCCCAGGGGCTGGTGGCCAGTTGGGGGTAGGCAGC
This sequence comes from Gorilla gorilla gorilla, assembly GCF_029281585.2. NCBI lineage: Eukaryota > Metazoa > Chordata > Mammalia > Primates > Hominidae > Gorilla > Gorilla gorilla. The sequence goes on from NC_073235.2 coordinate 143,579,430, forward strand.
TGAGGCCACACGTGGTCCATCCACTGCACCCTTACAGAGCCCCAGCCCCTGGCCCTGGGATCCAGGAGGGCCTGGATGGCCAACGCTCCCATTTCACAGATGGGGACATGAGGTGGGGGGTAACACACCCACGATCTCTGTTTATTGGTGGCATAGCAAGGACCCTAGTCCAACTCTTTTAGAGGGGAGCCCTGCTCTAACCCTGCGGAGGCAGAGATATGGGGAGCCCACATTTCCCCCAAGGTTTGGCTGTCCCTCTCCACACAACCAAATGGGGTGGCGCAGCAGTGAGGACCCGCTGGCTCTCCCTGCTGGGCCACCCCCCTCAGGGCCAGGATCGGGTTGAGTGGGCCGGCTACCCCTAGCTTAGCTCCACGCAGGGGCTGTGACCTCCCTGGGGTCTTTAATGCAGGTTGAGCTGAAAAAGGCGCTGGGGGCAGGAGGAAGAGATAGGGGCCGGGCTCAGCTGTGAGTCTGGGGCCTTAGGGGAAAGTGACCTCCAGCCCTGGTGTTCCCTCCCACTGCGAAGCCTTCTAGAATACAAGCCTCCAGCGGACGCTGGGCCACAGCCTGGGCCCACCCCGCAGAGGCCCCGGGAGGGAAACGGGCAGGCCCAGAAGGACCCACAGGTAGCGGAGGGGACGCCCTGCCTGTACCCGCTGGCGCAGGTGGCAGCGCAGAGTCCCTGGGAGGGGCCTGGGGAGTGGGCGGTGCAGACCCTCAGGACCACCCTGGAGCCGTGGGGAAGGAAGCAGCATCGGCGGGGTCCTAAGCGCTTAGGTTGGCGGCACAGGCCTCCGGACACGCCGACCCCCACCTTCTCTTCCTTCCCCTCCCCTCCCATCCCTGCCTCTCCCCTGCTTGCTCCTTCCCTCAGCCCTTCTCTCCTCCGGGTGGTTCCATGGGGGCGGCGCTGCCCTCACACTCCAAAGTCGCGCCCACTCTACGCCCCCTGCGCCCCCCTCTGCGTCCCCCTGCGCCCCCCTGCTCGCCCCCTCCTTCCCCGGCGCCCCCTTCTGCGTCCCCCGCCCACCTGCACGACCCCTGCGTCCCCCGCCCCCCCATGCGCCCCCCCGTGCCCCCGCGCCCCCTGCGCTCCCCGCTCCCCACAGCGCCGCCTCCTCGCCCCCTGCTTCCCCTGCAGCCCCCGCACCCCCCGTGTCCCCCTGAACGCCCCCTGCGCCCCCTGCGCTCCCCCCGCGCTCCCCGCGCCCCCCTCCGGCTCCAGCTGGGCCGCGGCCTATTGCAGGCACCCGTCCACAGATGGAACCCATTACGCCCCAGCGCCTCTCGGGACGTCCCGCTAATAAGTGACCCTCTGTAAATGTTAGGAATGAGTCAAGTTTACTCCGCGCTGCAGCCTTCCCGTTAGCGGGTGGCGCCGCCGATGCCCGGGGGAGCGCAGGGCGGGAGCTGCTGAGCAGGCGGAGGGAGGGCGGGGCAGAGCCCTTCCCGGTCTGGGGGGTTGAGCGGAGCCTGACGGTCTCTGATCAAGGAGCCTGGGGTGCCTTTTGCCACCCTGCTGGGCCTCCGTTCTCCGCTGTGCAAAATAGGGGGTTTAGAACAGAATGGCTGAGCCTCTTCCAGCAGCTCTCCTCCTGGTTGGTGGTCTTGGCACCTGGGTCCCAGCTGGGCCCAGGAGGAGGAGCAGGGACTTCCCTCCCCCTCCCCCACTAGGCTGCTGCTCCCAAGGGGGGGCCCATTACTCTCTCCAGAAGAAGAGGCAATGGGGGAACCTGCAGTGAAGGCGCCTCCCAAGACCTCCCAGGGGACTGAGAGACAGACCCTGGTGCACGGGCTGTCGGGAGGACGGGCGGGCTGGCCCCAGACCTCAGCTGATAGTGGGGAGGCGTTTGCTGAGTGGCTGCCCTTCACAGGGCAGCAGAGTCGGAATAGGGCCTCTCCAGGCGCCATGCTGAGCCTGGGTCTGCGGTGACTCTCCAACCCCGGCGAGGGGGGCCGCGATCTTTGCGGTGCAGATGGAGGAGGAGGCCTGTGTCCAGGGAGCATCCAGGATAGCCAGACAGCATGCACCAGGTGCAGGAGGCCTGGCTGGGGTTAGGAGGAGGGTGGGGGAGCAGGGCACAGCCACCAGCCCAGGCCTGAGGTCAGAGTCCGGGGACGCAAGCAGGGTCTCAGGGAGGGCCAAGAGATGGGAGGCAGGAGGCAGCCAGGTGGTCACCCACGTGGACCCTGGTCAGGAGGAAAATCCAGGAGGCACAAGGTGGGGGAGCTGCCCTGCGGACCCCAGGGAGAGGGGTCCTCTGTGCTGGCGTGGGAGCCAGGCAAGGAGGACTTGGGTGGACTCTGGCGTGCCATGCTGGAGAGCCCTAGGAATGGACATCCCCTCCCAGCTTCCCCTGGCAAGCATCCAGTCACCTTTTGGTAGTTAATTCACTGCCTGAAATTCAGATATCCTTAAGGCAGCAGGCCGGGGACAGCTGTGGCCTTGCGTATTCCTGCGGGATCCTGCCTGGGCTTCTGCTGGTTTGGCACAGGCGGCCTGTGTGTCCTGCCCACAGTCGGTAATCTATTCCACCTGGCAGGAGTCCCATGCCCTGGGGTCCCGGCCCTCCCCAAGCTGTGCCCCTGCCCAGCAAAATGCCATTAGAGCCCAAGACCCTCAAAACCAGGCTGGGGTACCCAGGACACCCAGGCGCTCCTGGGGCAGAAGGGCAGCCACTCAGCAAACACCTCCGGAGTGTGAGCCCAGGTCCTGGGCCTTCCTGCCCACTTCTGGGCCTATTGGAGCCTCTTCCCTGGCAGTCGGCTTTCATGAAGGACCCACCTGGGAAGGAAGGCTGTCCTCGCTGCCCTCGCTGCCCCGGCCCACACAGCCTTCTGAGGGCAGCCTGAGGATGGGAGTCCCAGACTCTGCCCAGAATTCACAGCCGTGGGAGGAGAGGGCTCCACGGGCCCTGCTCATCCTCGGAGCCTCAAGCACGCAGCCCTGGGCCTGCCTACCCTCCCGATGGACCGAGCCTGTGGAGGGGCAGTGGGCAGCTGAACAGAGAAGGATGGGTTCAGCCTCAGCCCTCTGACCCATCCTCAGCCCCTACCCCCCGACAAACACACACAAACACACTGGGCTCTGTGACTGCTGTGTGGGATCTAGGTCCCTCCTCTGGCCCCACCGTGCAAACCAGCTGTGAGACCACCTGCTCCAGGTGGGCGAGGATGTTGGGTTTCTTGTGGAGCAGAGGCAAAGGAACCTGCCTGTCAGCATCCCCTAGGGGACTGGCAACCGCTTAGCCAGCGCTCAGCCCAGCCCCCACCAAGACAGGGCAGAGCCCCAAGCGCAGTACCTGCTCCTGCTGACCTCGGCTGGGTGTGGTCCTCCTCTCCAGAACCCGGGGACAGGCGCAGCCCCACTCCGCAGGTGGAGAACCAAGGCATGCGCCTGAGTGACCTGCCCAGCCTCACCCTGTCCTCTCCAGGGCACTCTGCTGCCTTGGGGCGGCCATGTGGTGGCTCCTATTCAGTGGGATCGTAGAGGGTGCCTGGCAGCTGTTGGGGGCTGCCATCTCCAGGTATCTCTGGGGGTGTCTTTCAGAGACTGGAGGACACCATCCTGAGTCCCACAGCCAGCAGGGAAGACCGGGCGCTGACCGTGCGTGGGGAAGGCCGGCAGGCCTCGCCCACCCCCGTGCCCACCCGCATCCGTGAGATCGTGGCCGGCAGCCTGAGTGAGGAGCCACCCCAAGGTGACGGCGTGGGGGACAGTCCTGGGCCCGGGGCTGGCCAAGGTGACGGTGTGGGGGACAGTCCTGGGCCTGGGGCTGGCCAAGGTGACGGCGTGGGGGACAGTCCTGGGCCCGGGGCTGGCCAAGGTGACGGCGTGGGGGACAGTCCTGGGCCCGGGGCTGGCCAAGGTGATGGCGTGGGGGACAGTCCTGGGCCTGCAGCTGGCCAAGGTGACGGCATGGGGGACAGTCCTGGGCCCGGGGCTGGCCAAGGTGACGGCGTGGGGGACAGTCCTGGGCCCGGGGCTGGCCAAGGTGATGGTGTAGGGGACAGTCCTGGGCCCGGGGCTGGCCAAGGTGACGGCATGGGGGACAGTCCTGGGCCTGGGGCTGGCCAAGGTGACGGTGTGGGGGACAGTCCTGGGCCTGGGGCTGGCCCCACCCCCCACAGGGCCACCCTCAGGGGCATCATATCGATACCCACAGGGCACTCAGCAGGGCCTGAGCAGGGCTGCCTCTGTGTGGCACACTTGTGGCCACCTGCGTCTCCGCTTCATTGGTGGTTTCTTCCTCAGCGTGGAAATGCTGGACACTGGCACTCAGGGAGCACAGACGCCCACCCCGCTGGGCTCTGCCTATCCTGCACCCGCCCCAGGCCCCTGCGCTGCCTCCAATTGTCCACCTGGCAGCTGAGGAACCAGCTCCAGGCCGCCTGTCCTGTGTGTGCCCAGGACTCCCTCGTGCATGGGTCCCAGGGATCCCTCTCTCCCAGGGTCTGTCCGGCCTCCTGCAGGCCCGGGGAACTGGCTGTGTGTGTATTTACAAAAGCACCTTATTACTCGGGGACCAGGTCCCTTCCCCCAGAAGCAACAGGGCTCACAACTTCATAGACAGCGCGAGTGCCCAGCGTCCAAGCTGCCCACACACTCTGCTGCCATTGGTTTGGGGCTCGGCCTGGGCCTGGGTCTGCATTGGGGTTCCAGGTGCTCAGAGGTGGTAGGATTCCAGTTAACATGAGAGGAAGTGGGGCTCAGAGTATGAAGTCTTCCTCCCTATGTTAGGGTCCCCGGCTCAGAGCTGGGACCCCTCCCAGGAGATGGGGGCAGGTCCAGCAGCTGGAGCCTGGTGGCCAGCCCGGGGTCCCACCGTGGAGACAGGGCACAAGGCTGAGTGTGGGTGGGCCCTGGTCTGGCCACCCGGGCTGACCCAGGTACCGTGCAGCAGGGGTACAGGAGCCGACAGCCACCGTGGCCCGAGTGCAAGAGGAGAACGAGCTCCTGCAGAAGGAGCTGACCCGGCTGGGGGACCTGCTGGCCCAGGCCGGCGCCGAGCGAGATGAGCTGGCCAGCCGGTGCCGTGTGGTCAGCGACCAGGTGCGTGTGTGCAGCAGACTCAGGGCAGGTGGGAGGTGGCAGCCTGGCCCTTCGTGAGGGGTCACTTGTCAGGGCGGCAGTCAGAGCCTGGGACCATCGGCAATTTCTAAGACTGGGAAAGACAGAGTGTCAGCCACGGGACATTCAAACCCTGGGCAACAGACGGGGAAACTGAGGCAACAGATGGGATAACTGAGGCCAGAGGTGGGAGGCCAAGCAGCACGTGCCCAGGCCTTTCTGATGCCCAGCGTGTCCCCTAGGTCTCACAACCCAGCTTAGGCACTGACTTGTCCCCGCACCTGCCCAGGAGCCCTGTGGGGTGGCCTGGCCAGTCCTGACTCGCGGGGCCCAGTGCTCTGCCCAGCACTGGCACAAAGCTGGCACCTGCACAGCAGAGGAAAGCAGGCCAGCAGGCACCGACTCCAACCCCAGATGGAGCTCGCAGAGAAATGGCTCCACCCCAGTTCCCTGGCCCTTTCCTGACAACTGAGGCTGGCCGGAGCTGCTTGGACCTCAGAGGACAGGGTCCAGAGGCAGGGCTGTATCTTTGGTCCCCTGGTGGCTGCAGTGCCTTCCAGGGTGACCTGTGAGGTGAGCGAGAGGCATATTTAGTCACAAAATGTGGAGCTGGGGGGGGCCTCCCGTTGTGTAGACAGGGAAACCGAGGCAGAAAGGTGAAGAAACCTGCTAGGCCAGAGCCTCTCTCCTGTGTCAGCTGCTCCAAGACATGCTGGCTTCTGAGGCAGGACTTGGCAAGGAGTCAGTGCATGGAGTGGGGTGTCCAGCCCACCTTGTGGGGTACTCAGGGCCCCTGCCGCACCCATGCCATCTTCAGAGCCCCCCTGGTTATGCATGGCATGTCAGATGACCCCACTTTCCAGATAAGGAGTAGAGGCTCAGAGCCAGCCAGTGATTACCCAGGCCACACCATCACTGGGGCTGAGATCTGAACCCCTGAAGCAGATCTGGCCCCTTCTTAGTCACCTGACCAGTGGCCACTACTGAATGCCTGAGGCGTCCCCAGGGGGCCTCACCTTCTAGAAGGGTCCTTCCCAGGACCATGGCAGCACCAGCCCCACAGGGGTGCCCTCAGCTCTCTGAGGGGCCCGCTCTCTGCTCCCCACCCAGTTCTATCACGCCCTGACCCCCACATGGGAAACACGTTTCCATCCATTGTTGCTGGCACCCCTGGGAGCCCCTGAGGGCAGAAGCTGGGGTCCACCCCACCTGATGGGGGCCCCAGCACATCCGTGAGCTGCCAGCCAGCCTACTCTTCCTGGGAGCCCCTACAGCTGTGGGGAGGCCTTGGGGGAGGCATCTTCCTAGCACAGGGTGGGGAGATGTTGGGAACAGGCCGGTGGGAATAGAAGCCACAGAAATGCTGCCGACAGATTAGTAAGCTGCGTGAGTCAGATCCAAACTCGCCAGCAGCCCAGTGCACGCCAGCTCCCGGGTGGCTCAGCAGGCAAAGTGTGGGTGCCAGGAGGCTGGGTCTCACTCCAAGTTACCCCCAAGACAGGCGGAACGGGGTCTGGGTGGCCAGAGTGCCTGACCATGGCATCTCCATCCTGGGGTAGCACCCCCAGAACCCGCCCGGCTCCTCCAGGGTCTTCCAACGCCACCTTCTCTTCCAGCTTGTGGCTGAGGAGGGGCCCCTTGGCTCTCCCATGCATTTGGCCCAGGCGCAGCCACAGCTGAGGCCCCAGGCCTGCTGCCCTCCCCTCCACCCCTCCACCTAGGCCATCCTTGGCCCTTGATTTCCTGGGCCCAAGTTCGGTCTTGGCCAAGTGGTGGCAGAGTGGCCCTGGGCAGTGGGAGTGGCCCTGGGCAGTGGGAGTGACCCTGGGCAGTGGGCCCACATCATGGTGGGTGTGGTCCTGCTCCCTGTAGGTGAGGTGCTGGACTCAGGCAGGAGGCCCAGTTGGAGGGGAACCACACTCACTCACTCTCCAGGGGGCAGCCCCAGAGGTAGCCCTGTGACCTTCCATCCTGCCCCTGTGTGCCTGAACCGAGCCCTGAAGCCCCTCCCCCTACCCTGACGGCTGGGCTGCCCAGGTAGCTGGGGCAGTGGGGCCTCAGTTTCCCCATCTGTAAATGAAATGTGGGCATGCTCCAGCAGCCCCCAGAGCTATGCCCCCACTGGGCCACCATACTCACACTGTCCTCAAGGCCTGATGGGATTGGCACATCAGTGCAACCCAGCATGCCCCTGCCCCTCCCCTCCTCTGCCAGCTGTGGGCACTTGGCACAGGGCAGGAGGCCGCCTGTCAGGTTCATTGTGTGGAAGGGCCTGGGCCTCACCAGACCCAACCCCAGCCCCCGTTGTGGGGCCCCAGAGAGCCCTCTCTTCCCCACTAAGGTCGGCTTTGTGTCCAAGATGCCCCAGCCCCTGCCTGGCGGGTTCAGGAGCAGCCAGACCAGGTGGGCTATTGCTCCTCCCCAGCTGCAGGCCCGGCTGGAGACCACCGAGGCTCAGCTGCGGAGGTCAGAGCTGGAGCACAGCGTGGATCTGGAGGAGGCCCTTGGCCGTCTGGAGGCTGCCGAGGAGAGGTGAGGCCAGGTGCGGGGCAGTCAGGGCTGCAGGAAGCACAGCCATCCCCCCGAGAGGCAGTGGGACCCTCTGTGCCTTGGGGCTACTGACAGCTCTTCCCAAAGCAGCTGTGAGTTCAGTTTCCCTGTGGGAGTCAACCCAGGCCTCCACGGCCTGGCAGGGCAGGGCAGGGGGCTGGAGAAGGCACGGCTGGGAAGGGGGACTGACTTGAGTGGCTGGGCAGTGTGAGGGCCTGCAGCGCGCTCCCTCTTGCTGTGGGGAGACCCCAGGCCGAGTGGAAACAGTGAAACACTCAGCCTCCTAGGCTCAGCGTGGGCCTCTCACGCAACCAAGCGCCGCCGTCCCAGCCTCTGAGAGCGGCTCAGCAGCATCCCTATTATAGTAACAGCATCACGATTGTACCCATCGCTATCAGACCCCTCCCCCACTCCACAGGCCAGGAGCAGGGGCTGCTCACCATGGGGGACGGGACTGGTGCCAGCCTTCCACGTGGCAGCCTCTCCACGCTCTGCCATCCTCCCTGCCACGGGTCAACCTGGCTCATGAATAACAGGGAGGGAGCGGCAAAGAGAGACAGAGCCTCATGAATGACAGGGAGAGAGTGGCAGAGAGGGACAGAGCCCCCCCGCCACCGCTGTCAGTGAGCACTGACATTAAGACCCTGGCAACAGACCCTGGCCACCAGCCACACCTGAGTCCAGTGTGTGGATCACCCACTCACACCCTGAGATGGAGCTGACGATGTCATGCCTGGGCTTATCAAGGGGGCCTCTGCCCGGCCCCCACCCTGCCTGTACTAACCCAGCCCCCCAACACTAACCCAGCCCCCCACACCAACCCAGCCCCCCAACACTAACCCAGCCCCCAACACCAACCCAGCCCCCCACACTTATCCAGTCCCACCCACACTAACTGAGCTCCCACACTGACCCGGCCCCCACACTAACCCAGCCCTGCACAGTAACCAAGGCCCACCAGTCTCCCAGACCTGGGGAGGTTAAGTTGTCTGTAGAATATCAACACATTTGGTTCATCCTCCAGGAATCTGGAAAAGGAATCAAAGTTCTGAGAAACTTTTGAAAACCAGTTTTGAGGGGGAAGAAAAATAACCCAAGAGGAGGCTTAGGCCTGGCGGGCAGAGAGGAGCAGTGAGTGAACCACGGCTTAGGCCTGGCGGGGGTGCCAGCTCCCGAGGTCCACCCACCTGGCAGACTTGCACCCCTACTGCAGCAAGTGTGGACCTACTTGTGGTGGGGAAGGCCCCAGGGTGCAGCAGAAGCCGTCCCCCACCATGGGCATGTCTGACTCCCTCTCTGCGTCACCCCGCCCCACGAAAGGCGCCTCCCTCCCAGCCCCTGGCACCTTGTCTCAGGCATTGAGGGACGGGCCAAGGTTGCAGAGCCAGAGCCAGGAGAGCTCGGGGCAGGGGCTTCGGGGAGGACAGAGGGCAGATATCGCAGGAAGGCAGGAGGGCACTGGGCTGGCACCTGGGAGAGCCACCTTGATGCTGGCACTCAGTTTAGGGGTCCCTTGTGGGGCCCATGGCAGGTGGGGGCAGAGCAGCGGCTGTACACCTGAGCCCGGGTCAGTTAGGCCCAGAGGGTTTGGGGCTCCATTCAAGCCCCTTGACTTGGGGACTCTGAGCGCCTCTCTTAGGAGAAGCTTCCTACCCCCACCATGCCCTGTGGGTTCTCTGTCCAGGAGCACCGGCCTCTGCCAGGTGAACGCGCTTCTGCGGGAGCAGCTGGAACACATGAAGAAGGCCAACGACGTGCTGGGCCGGGAGCTGGCCGGGATGACGGGCAGCGTGCAGCGCCTGCAGGGCGAGCTGGAGCTGAGGCGCTGGGCCCAGAGACAGGTGCTCCCCCAACCCTTGCTCACCCCATGGCGGCCGCCTGTCTGGGTGCCTATGGCTGGGTAGCAGGCAGGGACATGGTGAGGGTGCGCTGGCTCAGCGGCTGTCCCTCTTGGGGACAAGGCCACAGCTTCTTGCCACACCATGTCCCCAACCCAGCTTGGCCACAGCAGTCTGTGGAGTGAGGGACTTCGTGGTCCACCCCTACTGCCCCCCACCCGGAGAAGGAGGGCAGGGCTCTCAGAATGGGGCACTGGGGCCGCACCCCGGCTCTGGTGTGGACCACGCTCTTTGGAGAGGCAGGTTGTTCTCCGTAGGCCGAACTCCTGGCCAGACTTCAGGAGGGGGGACCTTGGAAGGAGCCTGGGGCAGCACTGCTGCTCATAGCACCTGGCCGTGGCCCCCCAGGTCCCCCTGCAGCCTTACCCACTCCAACTTCTGAGACCCTGAGGCATGCAGGGGGTCAGGGCACAGGGCTCCAGGCACCAGCCCCTGTGGGAGGGAGACATCCAGGTGTTCATGCCCTGCTCGGATCTCTCCATGGTCGTGGGACCCCCTGAAGCTGCTGTGGCCTTGGGTACCGTGGCTCTCCAGCCAGGCAGTCCCTGAGGGCCTGAAGGTGTTCCCAACAGCCCTCCAGCAAAGGGGGCCTGGACGCCCAGCCCCTGCATGCTACGGGCACCACGGGCAAGGATTTCCCCAGGAAGACAGCCCCCCAGAAGATGTGCTGCGCCAGGTGGAGGCAGGAGCCGGAGGGGCAGCCGCGTTTCTGGCCTCCGGTTGCCTCCACAGACGTCCCTCAGACAAGCCTGTCCCAGAGGGGCCGCCACTCGCCCCCGTGGGGGCCAGGTCCCAGCCCCGAGCCCCCCACAGATGCTGCTCCTGAAAGGCAGATGTCAGACAAACCAGCCGAGGTTTACACCCTGAGAGGGAATGCCGGCCTCTGCATAGCGTCAGCGGGAGCCGTGCTATCAGCAAGGAGTCATCGCCTATGCCAGGCCTTCTGGCTCGAGGCGTTTGAGGCAGATCTCATGTTCCCACTGCCTGGTCCCCGTCCTCGGACCGCTGGGCAGGTCACCTGAGGACCGCAGGAGCCGATTCCACTGTGTGAGAACAAATGCCAGAAGGACAGGGTCCCTGAGCTCAGTTTGGCATTCGATCACCCAGGTCTTTATTTTCCCTTTGTCCTTGACAACTGTTCTCACTGGTTGACAGCTGCTTTCTCTCGGCACCTTAAAGATATGCTTTCTCTTTCTCCTTCCGCTGCTGCTGTTGAGAAGTCAGCTTCCAGGCTGCCTGGATTCTGACTGGCTCCTTATCGAGGTAACATGTCTTCTCACCGGCTGCTCTTAAGACCCCTGCTCCGACTTGTTGTTGTGTCGTGTCCCTGTGTTGTGTCTGCGTGTAGATTTATTTGTTTATCCCGCTTTAGGGTTCGCGGAACCTCTGTGTCGCTTGTTATTTTGGGGAAGTCAATATTCTTTAAACATTGCCGGTGCTCGTCATCCATCTCCCCTCCTCTGAGCTCCAGCTAGACGTGTGTTAGCCATTCTTACGCTGTCTCCCAGGCACAGTTCACGGATTTGTTCTTTTTATTACCCTGGACTATATTCTAGATAATTTCTTCAAATTTCCTTTCCTGTCCATCAGTTTTCTCTTCTGATGTCTAACCTCTGTTAAATTTGCCTACTTAGCTTAAATTGCCAATATTGTATTTTTCCTCATTAAGAGTTCTGTTTGATTCTTTCCCAAATATTAAATAGCTTACTCTTAACTCACATTTTCTTTTTTTCTTTTTGAGACAGAATCTTGCTCTGTCACCCAGGCTGGAGTGCAGTGGCACAATCTCAGCTCACTGCAACCTCCGCCTCCCGGGTTCAAACGATTCTCCCGCCTCAACCTCCTGAGTAGTTGGGATTACAGGCGTGTGCCACCACGCCTGGATAATTTTTGTATTTTTAGTAGAGATGGCATTTCACAATGTTGACCAGGCTGGTCTCGAACTCCTGACCTCAGGTGATCCGCCCGCCTCAGCCTCCCAAAATGCTGGGATTACAGGCATGAGCCACCTCGCCTGGCTTCTTAACTCACATTTTCAAGCCTTTTATTTATTTGTTGAACCATGTTAAAAATAGTCTTTTTGTAGCCTATGTCTGACTATCCAATATCTGAAATTCTTTAAGGTCTGGTTCTATTGTTTCTGCTGGTTTCTGATCATGGTCCTTTGTTTCCTTGTGCTTTTGGTGATTTTTTATTTTTTAACTAAGAGCTGCTTATTTTCCTTGGAACTCTGTGAAGTTTCTTTGAAACCTGAGGCGAATATAGTATTTTCTAGGAAGGGTTTTTATTTGTTTCTGATAGATGCCAAGGGGCTCTAACAGTCTTTGGGGCCACATTGAAGTACATTTTCAGCTTCAGTTGAGGCTATCCTGGTGATGTAGTGTGCTTCCATATCCACAAGGAAGACTTTTTTCTCTGTTTAACTCCGACATTCTAGACAGGCAGTTTTCCTTATAATCTCTTGCAGGGTCATGTGTGCCTGTTTTGTGTGTGTATGTGTATGTGTGTGTGTCTGTGTGTGTAGCAAGAAATTGCGTACACTCCCCGATGGTCTGTGACTTCACCAACTCCTGGCCTAAGTGTTCCAGCCGTTCAGGCCAGCCCAGCCCTGCATTCAGGAAGAGGCTGTGAATCTGGACTCTCATGTGTTTAAGTGGCAGGTTAATCTGGCAGCCACACCTCCATGTTGCCAGGAAGTGTCTCAGCCTGCTCTTGTGATGAACACAGAGTGCAGGAGGCGGTGCGGCTGAAGCAAGTGTCCCCCCCGTATAGCAGGCACGGGGTGGCATGCCCTCGGAGGGCATACAGACAGGTGTAATGGGCTCAGAGGAGCATGCCCTCGGAGGCGGTACAGAGAGGTGTAATAGGCTCAGAGGAGCATGCCCTCGGAGGGTGTATGGCCAGGTATGGGTTCAGAGAGTCGTGCCCTCCAGAGGGTGCATGGCCAGGTGTAACGGGCTCAGTGGAGCATGCCCTCTGGAGGGTGTACAGACAGGTGTAATGGGCTCAGAGGAGCATGCCCTCGGAGGGGGTACAGACAGGTGTAATGGGCTCAGAGGAGCATGCCCTCTGGAGGGTGTACAGACAGGTGTAATGGGCTCAGAGGATCATGCCCTCCGGAGGGTGTACGGACAGGTGTAATGGGCTCAGAGGAGCATGCCCTCAGAGGGTGTACAGACAGGTGTAATGGGCTCAGAGGAGCATGCCCTCGGAGGGTGTATGGCCAGGTGTGGGTTCAGAGAGTCATGCCCTCCAGAGGGTGCATGGCCAGGTGTAATGGGCACAGACGGGCATGCCCTCTGGAGGGTGTACAGCCAGGTGGAATGGACACAGAGGGACGTGTTCTCCGGAGGGTGTATGGCCAGGTGTTATGGGCTCAGCTGGGGGGAACCTCAGGTGTGGGATCAGGTGAGGGGGTCAGGCAAGCTTCATGAAGGTGAGATGATCTAATACCTGAAGTTCTTGAAGGTCTCGTTCTATTGTTTCCACTGGTTTCTGGTCATGGTCCTCTGTGGGGGTTCTGGAGAACGGGCAGGATGTGAGTGCTCTACCTGAAGGCAACCTGGAGGAGCAGGGGTGGGGCTGTCACAGGCAGGCAGAGGTGGCAGAAACACAGTAGCACCCTGAGTTCCAGAGGTCAGTGAGCAGGAGAAGGCGAGTGCAGGGCCTAGAAGGTGGTGTGGAGACTCTGAGACTTCTGGCTTTCATCTTAGCTCCCTGCAAGGCTGGAACCACTGTGCACACACAATTCCCCCCATTCCTGCCCCCACACAGAGTCCTCTCACTCCGCTCCATTACAGCCTAATCACTGGCCTTGTCTCAGTCGTGGCTTCCCACCCTCCTCCCTGCTGAACTGGGTACCCAGTGCTAGAGGCTTCTAACTTCAGTGGCTTCCCACCCTCCTTCCTGCTGAACCGTAGCCCCAGTGCTAGAGGCTTCTAACTTGCTTCTGTGTCCCTGGCACCTTCAAAGTGCCAGACCAACACCTGGACATCTTCAGGAGCCCTCCAGAGTAAGGAGAAAGACTGTACTGGAGAAACACAGCCAGTCCTCTTCCATTGGAGTGGCAGGGCAGGAGCCCTGTGCTGCAGAAATGTCTGCCCCAGCAGGGGCCAGGCCTGGTTCTGGCGTGTTCCAAGCCTGAGCAGTTCCTGAGAGTAGCTGGGGAACCGCGACTGAGTCAGCACCTTCTCTCTTCAGGGGCCCACGCACCCCAACCTCCCACCTCCATGCACGCAGGCTGGCCTGGGAGGGCTGGATGTGGTCACGTCCCCAGATCATCTCCTGGGGAGGGGCACAGTATGGCCCCAGGGTGGGGTTGGGGGAGCCCAGGGCTCATTTGCCTGTGAGATATGGGGGCTTTGGGATGCTGGGTCCACTTCCAGCCCCCAGGGAGAGGGACATGCACCTGGAAAAGAGTGGGCTTCAGGGAGGGTAAAGGGGCCCCAGCCTGAAGCAGACACGAGGCCTCTTGCTTTCAGACCCAGCCAGGGGGCCTGGGGCAGCCCCGGGACCTCCTCCTCCTGTGGAGACAGGCCGTGGTGCTGGGGACAGACCTGGCCGAGCTGCGTGTAGCCACTGAGAGGTGAGTGCCAGCCGCCCCACCTGGGGCCAGGCACCAGGCTGCAGGGAGCTGAAGCCGCCTTGGGGAGGGGGAAAGCGGTGCCCAGGGCGGGCTCTCCCGTGGGTGCAGTAGCCCTGGCCTGCCGGCTTCTCACCCAGCCCTGGCTGGGCCTCAGGCCGGCCAGTGGGAGCAGCGATGAGGGCGGCCTAGGAGGGCAGTGGGGGAGAAGGACAAACAGGCCAGGGAGGTAGGTTGGGGACACCAAGGAGAGATGAGAGGAGGGTGAAGAGGACACTGTGGGGTGGGGGACACCTACCCAGATGGAGCTTCTGGAGTCTGTCCAGCCCTTGCTGGGTGCCACACTGGAGGTCAGTCCTGGTACCACCCTGCTAGCCCTTAGGTACATAGCAGCCCCTTGCACAGGAGGAGTCGGGGACTCAGAGGGTCGATGACTCGGTGAAGGCTGCTGAAGCCTGAAGTGTGCAACCTGGTCCTGCCCCTGCTCACTCCTCCCCAGCTGCCTTCCTGGTGTTTGGTGACACATGGGAACAATCAATGCCATGCAGTGGGGGCTTCTCCTGAGGATGGCCAAGGAGGGGGTCCTCTGTGGGGCTGACGGGACCAGGCCCTCCCTCTGCAGATGGGGCCTGAGTCAGCCACAGATGCTGCCCTTGTCTCCCAGGGGCCTCGCTGACCTGCAGGCAGACACGGCCAGGACAGCCCGCCGCCTGCACACCGCCTGCCTGAACCTCGACTCCAACCTGCGGCTGTCGGCCAGCAGCACGGCCAGCACCCTGGGGCAGCAGCTTCGGGACAAAGTTGGGGAGATGCTGCAGCTGCAGGGCCGCTGGGACGCAGAGAAGGTGGCGCTCCAGGCCAGGTGGGCGCCCAGGGCCAGCAAGCTTGCACAGGGAGGGCCCAGGGGGTCGGGGCCCATCCAGCCTGCCGAGCAGCTGTGGATCCCAGATGTGGTCACACCGTTCCAGGGCAGGTGGGGCCCTGACATCACTGGTGGTGCACACTCTTCAGAGTCACCATCCCAGTGGCTGCAGGGCACTCCCCTAATGCCCAGGAGGCAGACACTGGGGTCTCCTACAGTGAGGGTTTCAGGGAACTCACTGGGACTGCGTCCTGGGGGTCAGCACCCAGAACTGGAGTTTTCAGGCTTAAAGCAGGAACATTCTTCCAGGGGCAAGAGCTCACCTTAGGTAAATCATTTAAAAACCGAGGCAGGAAGAGGGACCAGGCCACCTCCTGCCCGATATGAAGGACACCCACGCCCTCTCTGGGGGTCTATGAGCCCCGCCGTGATTGTGGAAGGTTTTGGACCCACCACCCACATCGGGGGCTCAGAGGTCTCTTGAGGGCAGCTTCAGCAGAAAGTGGGGAGGCGGCTCCCCAGTGGAGATCTAACCTGCTGGCCGTGGGGCCAGTGCCTTACAACCCAGGGTCCAGGGCCCACTTGTCCACAAACACCCCGCCAGGCTGACAGGCAGAAGCCCTCCCTACCCTCAGGGGGTCCAGCTGAGTCAAACACACCACAGCCCAGCCCCAAATGAGCAGGACAGGACATGGGGGCCCAACGGTGCCATACAGCTGCAGGGGCAGCACACCAGGGCCTGAGCCACAGGAAGGGGGACCTGGGGTCTTTAGGAAGAAGGTGCACCCTGGGAAGGAAGGAACAGTAAAATCACTTATTGTTAGACTAATGGTGACAGGTGCTCCAGGCAGAAGGACTGGCCAGGAAAAGGCCTGTGGTGGGCACTCCCTCTGTTGTGCCACAAGGACAAGGCAGAGCCTCGGGCAGCCACTGCATCTGAGGCTGGAGAGCTGGTCAGGGTGTGGGCCTTGACTCCTGAGACAGTGGGAGCCACTGAAGGCTCTGTGGCAGGAGAGACACATGCTCAGACCAGGGACAGAGGCCACTCAGACAGAGGCCACTCAGACAGAGGCATCACCCAGCACTGGCAGGGGGGCCACCACACAAAGGAGTCCAGGCAGAGCCAGGGCATGCTTGGGTGCCCGTCCTCTGGGCCCTGCCCTTCACCCCCACACCCCCCGACTCCTCCCAGACTCTCGGAGCAAACCCTGCTGGTGGAGAAGCTTACAGAGCAGAATGAGCAGAAGGCGAAGACCATCGCTGCCCTCAGAACCGACCTGCAGAACCTGGTTGGTGGGCGGGACGGGGGTGGCTGTGTGGCAGGGGTCTGTCACCCTTGCTCAGGAGTCTCCCCTGCCACAGGAAGCCTGGTGCGGCAGTGGACGGCCTGCAGGGCAAGGTGGGGTCCCTGCAGTGCACTTTGAGGCACGTCAGGAAGGTGTGGCCCCTCGCCTGTCCTCCCAGTGGCAAAGGTGGAGGTAGCCCGCAGGGACCCTCAGGACTGTCTGCGCGGTCCCCACCAAATCATGGCCCTGTGCTCTGGGCCCCTCTATCCCTTCCTCTCTGCACCTTGAAGGTGGCCCAGGAGGACGCCCGGTGCCTGGAGCTGGCAGGTAGCAGCATCACTGAATTGGGGGAGCCACGGCCCCCACTGAGGAGCCCCCAGCGTGCCACATCCCCCCATCAAGGGGCGTCCCCACCACACATCTGCTCCCCAGCCGCCCTGGACCCCGCACTGCAGGCCATGCGGGCAGCCATAGAGAGGCGGTGGCGGCGGGAACAGGTGGGCAGCTGCAGCCCACAGGACTCCCTGTCTCCCTGAGGGCAGAAACATGAGCCCCTCAGGCTGAAGGGTAGTTATGGGGCCTGCCCCTGAGCCCCATGGCCCCAGGGAGGGGCCCCAGTGTCGGGGGTGTCCTTTCTGGGGAGTCACAAGCCCTGGTGGGCCTCGGTGGGCAAAGCCTGCCTAGGCCAGAGAGGCCCACACCGCACCCCACCCGAGCAGGAGCTGTGCCTGCAGCTGAAGTCCTCCCAGGCACTGGTGGCTGGTCTCCGGGAGCAGCTGTCCGAAAGCCGGCAGGAGCTGTGGGCCGTACAGAAGCTCCAGCAGGAGCAGGCTCGGGAGCAGGCACGGGAACGAGAGGCTCTTCGGGGCCAGCTGGAGGCCCAGAGGCTCGAGGTGCAGCAGTGCCGGGCGTCTTGCAAGCTCCTGGGGAGGTAATGGGGTGAAGGGGTTGCACGGCCTTGCACAGGGTGTGTGGGATCCTGAGGGCCCAGGGCTGCTGTCAGGACAAGCACCTCTAGAGCTGGAGGGTTGCCAGCCGGGGAGGGGTCCTTTCCTTCTAGCAGAGTTGTGTGAGCACCGGTTGAGCGTGGGCCAGGGTGGGACACACCCGCCAGTGAGACCCTGTCTGCTTCTCGGGCTCCCTCTGCCCATGCAGTCTCAGGGGCTGGCATCCACCCAGCCCCCAATGCCCACCAAGGCACGCGGTGCACCTTGAATGTGTCCAGGGCCGCCCCAACTCTGCCCCCACCATCCCCAGGGAGAAGGCTGCTCTGGAGATGGTGGTGGAGGAGCTGAAAGGGAAGGCAGATGTTGCAAATGCGGAGAAGCAGGGGCTGGAGGCCGAGGCCGCAGAGCTGCAGAGAAGCCTCCTGCTGCAGGCAGAGCGGAGGGAGGAGCTGGCTCTGCGGAGGGAGCGGAGCTGCAGGGCACTGGAGACCAGGTGCGTGGCCGTGGCTGGATGGGCAGGGCCCCTCCCACAGAAGAGACCCCACTCTGCCACCATCAGCCACTTGGCCTTGGGCCACGGGTCTGCTTCTTCACCTGTCTCATCTCAGGGTGTGGTGGCCCTAACAGGGCAGGGGTGGGGGCTCTCCAGGCTTCTCCCCAGGCTGCACCATCCTCCAGACCAACCCTCACTTCCTCTGGCCCAGTGCCCCACCTGGATGCACACCCACCACCCCTCCCGTCCCTCCGGAGGCACTTGTGCCTCCCCTGCCCCGGAAATGAAGCCTGGAAGCGAAGGGCTCCCTGCCTTCCTGGTCCTCCAGGGACTCCATGCTCCTCCTGGGCCTCCCTGGGCTTGGAAGGAGTTGCAGGCGGTCGCCCGCCTGAAATCCCATGGGGCAGCCACTGCTCACCCTGAGCGACCTCCTGCCCTCTGGTCTGGGGCCTCAGTCAAGGCCGCCTGCAGCAGCTGGAGGAGAAGGTCTCCGGGCTCAGAGAGGAGCTGGCATCGGCCCGGGAGGCACTGAGCACAGCGCAGCTGCAGCGGGATGTCGTGAAGAGTGAGAGGGAGGGACTGCGCAGCGCCCTGGCGCGGGTACACTCTGCTCCCCCCAACCCCGCCCCCTCTCCCGTCTGCCCCCACCCACCCTGGCCTCACTGACCTGGCCTCCCACTCCCTCTCTCCTGCCTGCCGGGCCCCTCAGCCCATCACCAGAGATCCCAAAGTCACCAAAGTTCTCTCCCGTCCCGAACCAGTAGGCACCAGCCTGGCCCAGCTGCTCTCAACCCTGCTGGCCACGCCTGCTTCTTTGTGGCCTCTTCCTGGACCACCAGCCACCTCCTCTGGCTGGAGCCTTAGTGCCTGGAGCCACCACTGGCCCTGAGACCTCCCCACTGTGGCGACCTTCCCACCATGTCCGCCCAAGAGCTCTGGCTTGCACACCTCCGTGGCTCAGGGCTCACTCCTTTCCCAGCGGCAACAGCCCTGCCCTGGAAGCTGAAGCTCCCTCCCTGGCATCCCCCTCCCTGCCCCAGGCCGAGTGCAGCAATGCGGACCTGGAGCTTCTTGTGAGGAGGCTGAAGTCGGAGGGAGTGGAGCAAAGGGACTCCCTGGCCGCAATGGCCGCCTTGATGGAGGGGTTGGCTCAGGACAAAAGTGCCCTGAACCACCTGGCTCTCCAGGTGAGACAAGGGCCAGTGGGGCGGGTGTTGCTGGAACCTGTTTCCCAGGTGGCTGTGGGTCTCCCAGCCCTAGGCCTTCCTTCCATCCTCCTAGATCACTTCCTCTCCTGGTTTGAGGTTTTGGGGACAAGGGAGCCTGACTAGCTCTGGCCAGGTCTGAGGGAGGGAAGAGAGTGCCCCAGGGCAGGCCTCGGGGATGCTGACCTGCAGGGACCAAGGGTGGGGGGAGTGGATGCAGAGCCCCCGACACCTGGTGGCAGCTGGAGCAGGAGCGGGACCAGCTGCGGGAACAGCGGAAGACTCTGGAGCGGGAACAGGCCCGGGCCGGGGAGCAGCTGGCAGAGGCGGAACAGCAGCTGGCGCTGGAGCGGGCAGAGCGCAGGGGGCTGCAGCAGGCCTGCGGACGCCTGGAGCAGCAGCAGGAGCAGCTGGAAGGGCAGGCAGCCCTGCTGGGGCGAGAGAAGGCCCAGCTCCAGGAGCAGGTGGGCCAGGTGAGGACGTCTGCAGGGCAGGCTGCCGCTGTCTGGGATGCGGCTGGGTCGCAGGTCTTGCCTAAGGTACTTCTGGGAGTCAGGCAGGCTCAGGATGCCCACATCAGCTCTTTCTGTCTTGGTAACGGATCAGGCCCAGTGCTGGCCTCCCCGTGGGGGTGGGGGCAGGGGGAGGGTATGCAGAGAAGAAGATTCCCATCAGGCCTGGCCTCCATATCCATCCCGCCACTTGGCAGGGGAGCCCGGGCCTCAGGCCAGTGACTTCTGCACACTGGGCTCTTAGAGAGCTTTGCTGTTTCCTCCTCTGCCTTGTTTCTGCCTGGTCCACATCCACACAGCTGAACTCTGTGACTGCACATTCACTGGTGCCTCACTCATTTATTCCCAATTTCCCCATCTTTTGTTGAGGAAGCTCAACTCACTGGAGAAAAAAACAGTCTTGGTTTTTTCCAATCCTGCCTCGTTTATCCGTGCGGAAACCCTGTCCATGCTGAGTTTCAGGCCCCTGTGGCTCAGATTCCGCAGCCCCCGTCACATTCAGGACAGCTCAACCCTCCTTCCGTTTTCAGATTCTGCCTTGTCCTTTTCTGGGGTCACCTTTTTCCTCTTTTTCTATTGACATTTAATAAGTCAGTGTACAGTGTCAATGAATTTTGACAATTGTACAAAGCCAGGTAGCCGCCACCAGGATCAAGACATAGAACATTTTTGTCAGCCCAGCAGGTTCCCCCACGTGCCTTCAGCCATTGCCCAAAGCCCCGGCTCCCACCCAGGTGACCTCTGCTCTGATATGCAGCACCACGGACTGGGTGCACCTGTTTCCGAATTCCTTATAAATGGAGCCATGCGGTATGGACGCTTTTGTGTCCAGCTTCTCTCTCTCAGCATCATGTCTTGGAGATCCATACATGTTGTTCAGTGTATCACTAAGCCCTTTCTTTCTAACTGCATAGTTATATTCCTTGGGATGAGTAAACCACATTTGCTTACTCATCCACCTGTTGCTGGACATTTGGATTGTCCAGCAACAATGTTTCCAATACTGGTCCTGCCTACAAGCTCCTTCCTTGGCCCTGCCTACAAAGGGCACTTTTACATATCACTGGGACCAGCGCCCAGATGATGTGAATTCTCTGCCTGAACCCTGCCTACAAAAAGCATTGTGGCTTATGTCTAGGTCCATTATGTAAGCGATGTGACTCCCTTCTACTGCCTTGGCCCTGCACTTATGTTGCATTGTGTGACACACACTTGGTGATATGGTTTAGATTTGTGTCCCCACCCAAATCTCATGTCAAATTGGAGGAGGGGCCTGCTGGGAGGCGACTGATTTGGGACTGTGATGCACAAGGCTGCTATAAACCTTCTTGTACAAGTCGCATACATATATTTTTATTTTTCCTAACTAAATACTTAGGACCAAAACTGTGCACTCGCTGTAGAGGTGTGTGTTGAACTTTTATTGGGAACAACCAAGCAGAAAAAGCAGGCAGCTTTCCAAAAGTGGTTCAATCACTTTGCTGCAGCCAGCAGTGTAGAAGAGTTCCAGTTGCTCCTCTGCCTTCTCGACATTTGGTATTGTCTGTTTTTTGGGGTTTTGTTTTTTGTTTTTTTAGCTATTCTGTATGTGTGAAGTGATACATCACTGAGGATTTCATTTGCATTTCCCTCATAACTGAAGATATTGAACACATTTTCATGCACGTATTGGATATTCGTATGCTTTATGTTATCAATTGTTCAAATCTTTTTCCCATTTTTTAAACTGGGGTTTTGCATTTTGGTTATGAATATACAGGAATTTATATATCATGGATACAAGTACCTTGTCAGATACATGTCCTGTGACTATTTTCCCCAAGGTTGTGGCTGCCTGTACATTTTCTCAATGATATTTTTTATGGATGGACATAAAATTTTAACTTTGGCAAACTCCAATTTATCCATTTCTTTTTTTAGTTTTACAGTTAGTATTTTCTAGGTTCTGTCTGAAAAATTTTTGCCTACCCCAAGGACAAGAAGATATCCTCCTACATTTTCATCTGGCTTTCACATTTGGATCTATGATCCATTTCAAGTTTATTTTTATGGACAGCAGGGGTTCTCCACGTGTGCTTCCTAGACTAGCAGCATAAACATCACCAGATGATATGGTTTGAATCTGTCTCCCCACCTAAATCTCATGTCAAATTGGAGGAGGGGCCTGGTGGGAGGTGATTTGTTCATGGGGCCAGATTTCTCCCTTGCTGTTCTCTTGATGTTTAGTGAGTTCACACAAGATCTGATGGTTTAAAAGTGTGTGGCACTTCTCCCTTCACTCCCTCTCTCCTGCCGCCATGTGAAGAAGGTGCTTGCTTCTCCCTTCACCTTCCGCCATGATTGTAAGTTTCCTGAGGTCTCCCAGTCATGCTTTCTATTAAGCCTGTGAACTGTGAGTCTATTAAATCTCTTTTCTTCATAAATTACCCAGTCTCAGGTAGTTCTTTACGGCAGGGTGAGAACAGACTAATACACCTGGGGACTTGTTAAAAACGCAAATGCTCATGCCTCACACAAGACTTACTGAATCAGAAACTCTGTGGGCGGGGCCCAGAAATCTGGATTCTAATTAGCCCTCCTTGGGATCCTGCTGCACACTAACGCGTGAAGACCACATGTGTATGGTATGAGGTAAGAATTAAGGTCCATTATTCTTCATACTAATACCCAGTTTTTCCAGCACCATTGTTTTCAAGTCTCTCCTTTGGTCTTTGATTAAATTTGGCAACTTGTTGAAAATAAACGGATCATATATGTGGGATTTGTTGATCTGTGCAAGTCAATCTATTCATTCTTTCACCAAAACCACACTGTCTTGATTATGATAGCTTTTTAGTAAGTCTTGAAATTGAGTAGTGTACACACATCCACCTTGTTCTTTTTCAAGATCGTTTTGGCTGTTCTAAATCCTTTGCATATGCATATACATTGTAGAATCATCTTGTCAATTTCTTCCTCCCTCCCCTGCAAAATAGCCTGCTAGGAGTTTGATTAAAATTGTTTAGAATTTATAGATCAACTTGAGGAAATGGACATCTTAAATATACTGAATATTACATCCATGAATATGGTATATCTCTCCATGTCTTTACTTTCTTTCTCTCAGCCGTGTTTGTAGTTTTCAATGTAGAGTTTTCTTGCACATCTTTGATTAGGTTAATTCTAGATTTTTATATCATGAATTATATTATGGTTTTAATGTCATTTTCTTATTGTTCATTATTATAGAAATATAATTTCATATGAAATACAATTTCATATGTTTATTTTGAGTCATGTGACCTTGACAAATTCACTTGTAAGTACTAAGGTTGTATGTTTATATAATTATTCATCTGTAACAATAGTTTTACTTTTTTTCTGATCTGAATACCTTTTATTTCTTCTTCTTATCTTATTGCACTAAGACCTGCAGAACAAAGTTGAATATAAGTGGTGAGAGTGGCCATACTTCCACCCAAGGCAATCATGGGGAAATAATTTGATGTTTCACCATTAAATATGATGTTATCTGTAGGCTTTTCATAGATGCCCTTTATCAGAGTAAGGAAGTTCCCTTCATTCCTAGTATGCTGACATTTTTAAAAAATTGTAAATGGGTACTGGATTCTGCTAAATTCTTTTTCTGGAACTATTAAGATGATCACATCATTGTTCTCCTCATGTTGTTAATGTAGTGAATTACATTGATTAATTTTTTAGATGTTAAACTTGCATACATAATAAGCCCTACTTTGTCATGAGTTAGTATCCATTTTATATATTTTTTATTCAACTTATAAATATTTTGTTAAAGATTTTTGCATCTATATTTGTGAGTCATATTTCTGTAATTTTCTTTCCTTGGAATCATCAGATTTAGAATCAGAGTTGTGCTGGCCTCCTAAAATACACTGGAAAGTAGTCTCTCTTCCTCTGTTTCCTGAAGGTGTGTGTGTAAAATTGGTATTACTTATTTCTTAAATGTTTGGCAGAATTCACTAGTGAAATAATGTGAGTCTGGCGTTTTCTTTGTGAGAAAGCATTTGATAATGAATTCAATTTCTTTAACAGATATATAATCTATTACAATTTCTTATTTGTTTTTATGTCTGTTTCTTCATCTGCAGCCTAATAATTTTGCATGTTGTGTTTTTACTATTAGTCAATTCAAACTATTTTCTCTTTCCCCATGTGATTTATTCTTTGCCCCGTGGATTATTTGGACATATATGGCCTAACTTCCAAATAGGGTTTTCTAAATGTCTGATTGTTATCAATTTCTAACATAATTCCATCACGATCGGAGGACATACTCCGTATTATTTGAATGGATTTGAATGTATTATGTCCCGGTCTGTTGTCCATCTTGAACATATCAAAAGAATGTGTATTATGCTATTGCTGAGTGCATTGTTCTATAAATATAAATTAAATCAAGTTGCTTAGTAGTGCTGTTTAAATCTTCTAAGTCCTTACTGGGGTTTTTTTGTGTGTTGATTTATTTCTTTGATTGGTTGTTTTTGTCTACTTGCTGCATCAGTTAGTGACAGAAGGGCATTACAATCTCTATCTGTGATAATGGAATTGTCTGTTTCTTCCCCTAGATCTCCCCTTAGTTTCTTCCACAGCCAATTTTTGCTTCATGTGTTTTGAATTTCTATTATTAGGTGTATATATATTTAGTATTTTATTTCTTCATGAGGAATTGGTATTTTATCATTATAAAACATCTCCTCTTATCTCTAGCAATACTCTTTTTTGATATCTACTTTTTTGATACTGATATAGCCACTTCCATTTTCTTATGCTTAGTGTTTCCGTGGTATATCCTTTTCATATATTTACCTTCAACTTGTCTATGTCTGCTTATTTAAAGTGTGTGTCACCATGATCAAGTGGGTTTCATACCAGGGATGCAGGGATGGTTTAACATACATAAGTCAATAAATATGATATACCACATAAACAGAATTAAAAACAAAAATCACATGATCATCTCAATAGACGCAGAAAAAGCGTTTGACAAAATCCAGCATCCCTTTATGATTAAACCCTCAGGAAAGTCGGCATTGAAGGGACATACCTTAAGGTAATAAAAGCCATCTATGACAAACCCATAGCCAACATTACAGTGAATGGGGAAAAGTTGAAAGCATTCACCCTGAGAACTGGAACAAGACAAGGATGCCCACTCTCACCACTTCTATTCAACACAGAACTGGAATTCTTAGCCGGAGCAATCAGACAAGAGAAAGAAATAAAAGGCATCCAAATCAGTAAAGAGGAAGTCAAACTCTCACTGTTTTCCGATGATATAATCATATACCTAAAAAACCCTAAAGACTCCTCCCAAAAGCTCCTAGATCTGGTAAATGAATTCAGCAAAGTTTCGGGATACAAAATTAGTGTACCCAAATCAGTAGCTCTGCTGTACACCAACAGGGACTAAGCTGAGAATCAAATCAAGAATTCAACCCCTTTCACAATAGATGCAAAAAAAAAATACTTAGGAATATGCCTAACCAAGGATGTGAAAGACTTCTACAAGGAAAACTACAAAACACTGCTGAAAGAAATCATAGACGACACAAACAAATGGAAACACATCCTATGCTTATGGACGGGTAGAATCAATATTGTGGAAATGGCCATACTGCCAAAATCAATACACAAATTCAATGCAATTCCCATCAAAATATCATCAACATTCTTCACAGAACTAGAAAAAAATCCTAAATTTCATATGGAACCAAAAAAGAACCCATAGAGCCAAAGCAAGAATATGCAAAAAGCAAATCTGGAGGCATCACATTACCCAACTTCAAACTATACTATAAGGTAACAGTTACCAAAACAGCATGGTACTGGTATAAAAATAGGCACATAGACCAATGAAACAGAATAGAGAACCCAGAAATAAACCCAAATACTTACAGTCAACTGATGTTCGACAAAACAATCAAAAACATAAAGTAAGGAAAGGACACTCTATTCAACAAATGGTGCTGGGATAATTGTCAAGCCACATGTAGAAGAATAAAACTGTGTTTCTTTTTGTTAGTTTTAGTGATTACCCTAAAATTATGATATGCACAGTCTACATCCAAATATTATATTACTTCACAAACAATGTAAGACCCTTCCAGCAATATATTCCATTTATCCCTTGCTATGTTTCGAATGTGTCCCCTCCAAAATGTAGGTGTTGAAACTTACTAATTGTGATAGTATTAAGAGATGGGACCTTTAAGAGGTGATTTAGGCCATAAGGGTTCCACCCTCATCAGCGAGATTAAAGCCTTTATGAAACGGGCTTGCTGCATCATTTGTGTCTCACTTTCCCTTATGCCTTCCACCATGTGAAGATGCAGCATTCTTCTCATCCGGAAAATGCAGCATCAAGGCACAGCCTTGGAAGCAGAGAGTAGTCCTTGATAGACAGCTGAACCTGCCAGCACCTTGATTTTGGACTTCCCAGTCTCTAGAACTGTGAGAAGATAAATTAATAAATTTCTGTTCTTTATAAATTACCTAGTCTCAGGTACTTTGTTATAGCAGCACAAATTTACTAAGACATCTCTTCCATCCTTTTTGCTCTTGTTGTTCTATATTTTATTTCTGTGTATGTTGTTATAAACCGTACATTACTTTATTAATACTTTTTACTTTTAAATGATTATTTTTAACCATTCACACACACACACTCAGTCATCTCTTCACAAACATTTCAGTTATTTGGTAACATTCTTTTCCTTCTTGAGTATGTTTTTAAACATTAATTACAATACTTTTTGGGTCTTTGTCTGATAACTCTAACATCTGGATCCCCTAATGAGCTATTTCTATTGTCTTTTATTTATTTATTTTCAGTAGTTTGGCCTTGTCTCCTAGTATGCTTAATATTTTTTGTTTTCTTTTTTTATTATGCTTAATAATTTTTGATTGAATGACAGACTTTGTGTTTTTGTAGATATAATTCATAGAGATAATTTAAGGCTTTGAATGATATAAGCTTCTTCTAGAGGGAATTTGCTTTTGACTTTGGGAAATCAGAATAGGGATAAATTGCCTTTATCCAGTCCAGGATTTAGCTGCTTTCTAACTGTACTTCAGTCTTTTGTGAGGAGTCATCTATTTCTGGCTTATCCCAGGGTATAATATAACTCTCCTATGTTCCTAATTGGAAATCTCAGGTGTTTACCAGGGTTCCTACTCTTTAGTTAGCCCTAAACTCCAGGTTTTATTTTCTTTTTATTTATTGTCTTTTTTTTTTTATTATCTTTATTTCAGATAGGACTTTCAAAAGTCCTATCTGACTTCTCAGACTGTCAGCTGCTATTCTTTTGTTCAGATTCTTAGTCTTCTGGTCCTTTACTACTTCTGAATTATAAAAAATACATACTTTTTCAAAGCAGTACCATTTATTTTATTTTCTGAGACAGGGTCTTTGTTGCCCAGGCTGGAGTGCAGTGGCATGACCATGGTTCACTGCAGCCTCTACCTTCTGGGCTCAAGCGATCCTCCCACATCAGCCTCCCGAGTAGCTGGGACTACAGGCACACATGACCATGCCCAGCTAATTTTTGTGTTTTTTGTAGAAATGGGGTTTTGCCATGTTGCCCAGGCTGGTCTCAAACTCCTGGGTTCAAGTGATCCACCTGCCTCAGCCTCCCAAAGTGCTGGGATTTTGCACTCAGCCAGCAGTACCATTTTTAAAAATCGCAATATACAATCTCAGGCTTACCTCAAGGCATTTCCTCACTCTCTGATATCCGCTCTTCTTTTCGTTCCCTGGCTGCTTTGGTATATCTGAACTCTAAGTTATATCTCTTCAATCTCATAAGCCTGCTGAAATCTTAGGCCATGTTCCCAGTCTTTTAGCTAAAGCTTTTTTTTTTTTTTTTAATTTTTAAGCAGACTCTTGCTCTGTCGCCCAGGATGGAGTGCAATGGGGTGATCTCGGCTCACTGCAACCTCCGCCTCCTGGGTTCAAGCAATTCTCCTGCCTCAGCCTCCTGAGTAGCTGGGATTACAGGCACATGCCCGGCTAATTTTTGTATTTTTAGTAGAGATGGGGCTTCGCCATGTTGTCCGGGCTGGTCTCGAACTCCCGAGCTCAGGTGATCTGCCCACCTCGGCCTCCCTAAGTGCTGGGATTACAGGCATAAACCATCAAGCCCGGCCTAAAGCTTTATTCTTGGATACTGAGGCTGTACACCCCCTGTCACTTAGGACTTGGCAGATACCTCAAAGGGGAAATCTGTTGTATTCATAGAATTTCATACTCACTTTAATATATTTCTCTCTGTAGCCTGAACACCTGGGACCTGACTGCCTTAGTATCTCTCTAATGCTTTTAAACAGATTATTGGATTGTACGTTGTATTGCTTTTCTAGTTGCTTTAGATGGGAGGGTTGGTCTTCAACAACCCACCTCACCATTATCAGAAGCAGAAAGTCCTGGTTTTTACTTTTGCAGAATGTTTTCACTGGGTATAGAATACTAAAATAGCCATTATTCTCTTTCAGAAATTTAATGAAGTCATTCCATCGTCTTCTGGCCTTCATTGTTGCGTAGAAAGCAAATGTCAGTCTTGTTCATTTCACGGCTATGTGTCTTTTTCCCTTTGTTTTTTAAAAAACATTTTTCTTTATCTTTGGTATTCAGAAACTTTGCTAAGTTGTATATATGTGACATTTTCTTTTAATTTATCCTTTTGGGGGTTACAGCTCATTTTAAGTCTGTGGCTAGATGTATTTTATTAGATTTGGAAAATTCTTGGCCTGTATCTGTTCAAATGTGCCCTCTCATCTCCTTCTGAGGCTGTAATTACACACATGATGGGCATTTTTAGCTTGTCCTGTATGTCTATAACATTCTTTTGTGTATTTTCTATCCATCCTTCTATCTCTTTATGATTCAGTCTGAACACATTCTTTGTCTCTCTTCCAGGTTATTAGTCCTTTCTTTTATTCTGTCTAATCTGCCATTGTCTATTAATTTTTTTTTACTTTTGGTTATTATATTTTAAATTGTCTTTTTTATATTTAGTATCCAGTTCTATTGTTAAACTTTACATCTTGGTATCCATCTTCTTGAACACATTAATCAGCTATTTTAAAGTTTGTGTCTGATAACTCCAATATCTAGATAACCAGGGTAGGAGGATCTATATCTATTTTCTGTTCTTAT
This sequence comes from Gorilla gorilla gorilla, assembly GCF_029281585.2. Taxonomy (NCBI): domain Eukaryota; kingdom Metazoa; phylum Chordata; class Mammalia; order Primates; family Hominidae; genus Gorilla; species Gorilla gorilla. Next base: position 143,608,014 of record NC_073235.2, read on the forward strand.
TAGTGGTTTTTTTGTCATGTGGTCCTGTCTCCTGATAGGCCAGATCTTGATTAGTCAATCTTATATATAATAAATTATAGAAATAATTTGAGGATCTTGATGATGCGATTCTTCTTCCAGAAAGGGTTTTTGTTCTTGTTGTTGTTTGTTTGTTTGTTTTTGAGAGAGGGTCTCACTCTGTCACCCAGGCTGGAGTGCAGTGGCATGATCTTGGCTCACCATAACCTCTGCCTCCTGGGTTCAAGCGATTCTCCTGCCTCGGCCTCCTGAATAGCTGGGATTACAGGTGTGTGCCATCGTGCCTGGCTAATTTTTGTATTTTTAGTAGAGACGGGGTTTCGCCATGTTGCCAGGCTGGTCTTGAACTCCTGACCTCAAGTGATCTGCCTGCCTTGGCTTCCCAAAGTGCTGGGATTATAGGCGTGAGCTGCCTCAGCTGGCCAGAATTTACTTTTGACCCTGGCAGGCAGTGAATGTAGAAGGTCACTGTAATCCAATCCGTGACTGGGATGATTCACACGTGAGCTTCAGTGTCTATGAAGGATGGTCTATTTCTGATTCACCACTAGTACTAGGGTCAAGCCCTGCTGTGAATACAACTTGATGTCTTGTGATATTTATCAGAGCCTCTCTGTTTTGGTGGCTCTGAACCCTAATTTTTGTCCCCCTCAGGCCATGGTACTGCTAGAAGTTCTTCTTGGCATCTCAATTTTTCAGCCCAAACTCTTAAATGAGCAAATGCCTTGAGGAAGAGGAGACACTAAATGCTGGGCTCATTCCTCTGTGCCTCCCTTCTCTCCAAGATCTTCTTCACTCCTTCTGTCCCAGCTGTCTTTTCAGCTGTCTGAGGTATCTTGCATATTCTTGTGATATATTCTTTCTAGATTTTTATGATGTTCTTGGTGGAAGTGTTGGTCTGCAGCAATCTAGTTTTCTGTTACCTTCTATTGCCATTTCTATGCAGCATTTCCTGACCCCTGGACACTGGAGGACAAACAAATGGTACCATTTAGATTGACAGTTGGCTCCTACCTAGGAGTGCCCAGTTCAATACCATCTCCATCCATTCAGGGTACCCGAGTGGATGCCCCTCTATTGTAAAAACATACATGTGTTTCTGAGATCCACCCACTTCCACTTTCACCTCCATGCCATTCTACATAAAATCACTTCTTCTGAAGTCCTTTCTTCCCTCAAGAGGCCCATGCTCACCCATCCACTTACTCTCTTTCTCTGCCGACTGTCCCCTCCCCACCTCCCCTAGGTCACATGCCAGAAACAGGCCCTGGAGGAGCAGCTGGCTCAGAGCCTGCAGGACCAGGAGGCCCAGATGGGCACTCTGCAGCAAGCCCTGCAAGGAAAGGATGCTCTGTCTGAGGAGCGGGCCCAGCTGCTGGCCAAGCAGGAGGCCTTGGAGAGGCAGGGCCGGCTCGCAGCTGAAGAGGCAGCTGATCTCAGGTATGCAAGGGCCTGCCAGTCAGGGCATGTCCCACGTGTCCTTGCCCGCAGAGAGTCTGCAGTGTGGCAGGGTATGGGGACACTCGCACCATGACATAGGAGTGGGAGGGAGTGTGTGCACATGAAATGGGCTGTGAGTGGAGGCGAGCACAGAGCCTTTGGGTTGGGGGAGGGCATCTGGAAGAGGTCAACCCAGTGAAAGCGCTGGGGTCACCTTCCTGAAAGAGGTGGTGGCAAGTGCAGAAACACAGCTCAGACCAGTGGAAGGCAGATGTGGAATGTCTTGCTCATGGAGCTGAGGAGTTCAAGGTGAATCCAGCTACAGGTATGGCTGGATTCAGGCACTCCCACAGTGCCCTCAGAATCCTGCTTCTCTCTCCCTCAGCACAGCTTGACTCTGAGATCTTTTTCCCAGGCAGGCTCACTCTGAGAGGTGGCAAGATGGCCAGCAGCCACCCCAGGGTCCCCCTTCCAGCAGATGCAGAGCACCCTTCTCCCTGCAAGGCCTGAGAGCGGCTGCCATGGGCCGTCTTGAGCTGTGTGACATCCCTGTACCAATCCTAGGAGCTGGGAGTCACAGGGCCTGATCCCAGGCTTGGGCTGCACACCCATCCCTGGAGCCAGAAGCAGGGTCAGCCCAGGGACACATGAGGTGGAGAGTGTGGGCGGGTGAGCCCAAAGGCCCTCAGGGCAACTCCCAGAAGTTGGGACGGGCACTCGCAGGCAAGAACAGGATGTGTGTAGGCTGTTGCCTGGTGATCTGAATGGGTCCTGCAGCCTCTGCGGAAACCCAACAGCTGATGGCTTCTGTGCCTTATAGGCCCTGCTTAGGGCCCTGCTCAGGCACTGCTAAGTATTTTTGTTGAAAAGATTTCCTCCTGGAATTCTAGAATCTAGGAGGCATGAGAAACCTTGGAGTCTGGGATCCTCGAGCTTTGCAGACAAACCTCCTCTCCTAATGAAAGCTTGCGCAGCAAGGAAAACCTGAGGGAGGCTGCTGCGGGTTGGTCTCCTGCCCATGCTCCCTCCTGGGCCCTGGGGGCTCCAAGGACCGGGGTGGAGGTCCCTTTCCTGCTGGCAGGGTCTGCTGCCCAGAACACAGGCCCTAGCCAGAGCCCTCAGCAGCCTGGGTGCTGCCCTGACAGCTGCCCCTACCTCAGCCCTGCCACTGACCCGAGGTCCCTGCACATGGCAGCCCTGCAGGCCCCAGCATCACAGGCCACTGAACAGGGTATCCTGATGGCCCATTGAGCCTCTGGTGACAGAGGGGCTTGACCTGAAGCCACGTCTGCCCGGACACACTCTGTGTGTTTATCTGACTGGCCCAGTTGGGGCCAGAGAGCATGGATGCTGCCATTGATGAGCTCGCAGGTAACATTCAGGACCATTAAGTGTGGGAAACCCTGCTGCAGCTCCTTGCTTCTGATGAGGCCTCCCCACGGGTCTGCTTTATGAAGGGCTCCACTCTCAGATCCTCAGGCCCTGACAAGGCTTCAGCAGTGGGGACCTGCTCCCTCCCTTCATGGAGTCCTGGCCCGCTTGTCAGCCAGCAAGATGAACCAAGGTCCCCGCCAGCCCACACCCCAAGCAGCCCTGCCCTGCTTGGAGCACCCCGTGGTGGGCCAGGCCTCCAGTCCAGGGGCTCAATGGCAGAGCCCCTGGAGTTTCTCCTGGGCCCCCAAGGAGAGAGAGGCTGGGCACACGCTCAGGTCCCCAAGCTTCAGGCAAAGACATCTGATGTCTGAGCAGCAGAGGCCACATCCCTTACAGGAGACCAGGTGGGCCTCTAGGAGGAGGGGTTTCCAGGCTGACTTGAAGGAAAGGTTTCCTACACGCAGAAAGGGGAAGAGCTGCCAGGTGATGAGAGCACTCAAGCCTGGGAGTGTTGGGATGGGGGCCATGAGGAACACTTACGGGAGGAGGGACTGGAGAGGGAACAGAGTAGCGTGCAGCAGAGTGAGGTCTCTGGGGGTTCTGATCTGAGCCCAGAGGACTTCCCTCTGCGAGCCCTGGTGAGCCCCAGAAGGCTGGGATGTGCTCTACCCCGATGAAGGGGGTGGCGGTGGCCAGAAAGATGGAAGAGAAATGGAGGCAGGGCCTGATCAGGAGCTGCCAGGGTCCCCGTGGCCCATGGCCCACCCTGACCTCATCTGTTTGGGCTTGTGCACCTACCATTTGTGTGTTCATATGGGTGTCTGTGTTTGAGTCTTTGTTATGTGTTTGTATGTGTTGTTTAATGTCTTGCTTTGTTCACGGATAAACACCCAGCACAGGGCAGCGAACAGCAACAATGAAACTTGCCGTTGATGGTTGGATCATTGATGAATTAACTGTTAGAAATGTGAGGTCTTTTATCACCCCTCCCTCCCAGGAATGGGCACTGCTGTGTGTCGGTGTGTGCTCCAGGTGTCTTCTGAACAGTGGCATCTCCATGCACAAATGCACCAAGCAGGCTTTTCACATGATGGAATCACGCCACATGTGGGTGTCCAATTGGGTGCGTGGCTTTTTGGGGAGACTCTTTTCATGACATGAGAATAGAAAATAGTTTCCTCATCCTTGTTAACAGCACATGGTGCTCCAGAGATGCACCATAATTTCTAAAACATTCTTCCATTTATTTGCATTTCAGCTGAGTCTCATTAACACCTGTGTAAAGCTATAGAGAGCATTTTACACGCAGGATCTTGGGGATGACTTGCCCATTGTTTGCTGCGTCTTTGCAGGGTGGAGAGGGACTCCCTGGAGAGCAGCCTCCTTGAGGCCCAACAGCTGGCCATGAAGCTGCAGGAGCAGCTGGAGGAGGAAGCCCGGAGCGCAGGACTCGCTCGGCAGGCCTTGCAAGGTGCTCCAAGGGCGCTCCCTCAGCTCCTTCCCCGAAAGTTAGCCATGGAGGGGCCCCTGGAATGGAGCTCAGTGCCCACACGTGCTGCACCCCCTCTCCGGAGCCCACAGGGGCACGAACATGAGCTTGGAGCTCATGCAACTGAGCGACTTGGGCCACCCTCGCCCATGAGGAGCAGCAACACCCTGCCCAGGCTGCACCTGGTGCCGGCCTGAGGCTTAGAACTGGGCTCTGGCCACAGGGTCAGCATGTAGCCTCCAGCTGCAGCCCTGTACCCTTGACCCTGCTCAGCCCACCCTGCCATGTGCTGGCCACCCACTCCCGGAGCCTGGAGTGGACAGTGCTTGCCCCCAAGACTGTCACTCCCTAGGAAGTCCCAAAGGGTTCAGGGGTCCACATGCCAGGCCCTGGTGCATCTTACCCATCACCCCACAGTGGAAATGGAGCAGCTACAAAGTGACTGGGAGGTCCAGGAGATGAAGCTGCGGCAGGACACGGTGCGGCTCCAGCGACAGGTGGCACAGCAGGAGCGGGAGGCACAGCGGGCCCTGGAGAGCCAGGCATCCGCCCACCGAGAGGCCCTGGCACAGCTCCAAAAGGAGAAGGTCTGCTTCCCAGGAGCCCACCAGTAGCTTCCTAGAAGGCTACCAGGTCCCGGGGAATGGCAGGCCCTTGGGAGGAGGGGGCCCTGGGAGACAGAGCTCAGAGACATAGGCGCCTGGCCAGGGCTGGGCAAGGACCGGCTCACTCTTTATAGTTCACGTGGGCATCCAGGGCCTTCCCCGTGGAGCCCTCACATTGGGCTTGGGTTTGTATTTGGGGCGGGCCTCCCTCATGGAAGAGGCTGGAAGGGCTGCTAGCTGGTCTGGTGCAGTCTGAAGGATGAGGGCTGGAGGGGGCCCCACACCCATTAGGGCCGTCCCACAGGTCACAGGCTTCTGGAGGCCTGGTTTGACATGTCTTTACACCCCTCCGTGGCAGGTGCACTGCAGAGACTCAGGAATGGTTTACAAACTGATAGATGAATATGGGATGACAGGTGCTGAGACCCAGAGAGGCCCTCCCTGCTCTGCTGACCCTGAGGGGAAGACATGGGGGGTGTGCAGCTGGCTGGTCTGGACAGCCCCTGGGGTCCATCAGCCCTGGCATCCCACGGGCCAGGTCTCACTCAGGACCACAGACAACTGCTGGCCTCACCTGCCGGACCTCACAGCCCATCCCTTTACCTTGGCCCAGGAGACCCTGAGCCTGACCCTGGCAGAGGAGAAGGAGGTAGCCAGATGCCAGCTGGAGCAGGAGAAGGAGCTGGTGACAAAAAGTGCAGCTGAGAGGGAGGCTCTGAAGGGGGAAATTCAGAGCCTGAAGCAGGAGCGGGACGAGAGCCTTCTACAACTGGAGCACAAGATGCAACAGGTGATGGTGGGGCTGGGGGGCAGCGGGATTGCTCACACCCACTGCACCTGTCACCTCTGGCCCAGCACAAGGGCTGCATGTGGCCACACCTTAGGCAGGTCCAACCGCCTACCCACCCGTCCATCCATCCATCCAACCATCCATCCACTCACCCACCCACCTATCTGTTCATCCAGCCATCTGTCCATTCATTCACCCATCCATCCACCCATCCACTTGCCCATCCATCCATCCTTCCACCCAGCTACCCATCCATCCATCCATCCATCTCTCCATCCATCCCTCCACCTGTCCATTCATCCACCCACCTACCCATCCATCCACCCATCCAACCACCCACCCATTCACCCATCCATCTGTCCATTCATTCACCCATCCATCCATATATCCATCCATCCATCCACCCATCCATCCACCCATTCACCTGCTCATCCATCCATCCACCCATTCACCTCCTCATCCATCCATCCACCCATCCACCTACTCATCCATCCATCTACCCATTCACCTCCTCATCCATCCATCCACCCACCCACCTGCTCATCCATCTACCCACCCATTCACCTCCTCATCCATCCATCCACCCATCCACCTGTTCATCCATCCATCCTCCCATCCACCTGCCTATCCATCCATCCATACACTCATCCACACACCTACCCATTCATCCATCCATCTGTCCATCCATTCATTCATCCATCCATCTGTCCATCCATTCACCCATCCATCCATTTATCCATCCATCCATCCACCCATCCACCTGTTCATCCTTCCATCCTCCCATCCACCTGCCCATCCATCCATCCATACACTCATCCACCCACCTATCCATCCATTCATCCATCTGTCCATCATCTATCTATCCACCCATCCATCCATGCACTTGAATGACCCTCCACGCACTTGTCATCATCCACCCACTCACTTGAATATCCATTCTTCTTTCCACACATTTAGCTATCCACCCAGATATATGGCCATGCATCCACATTCGTAGCTGTCCATCCACACACCTCACCATCCATGCAATCATTCATCAGTTCATTTGACTATCCATCCAACTATCCATGCACCCAACTTTCCATCTACACAGCTATCCACAACCCATCTGACCATCCATCCATCCATCCACTTAACATCCTTTCATCTGTCCACAAACTCAGCTGTCAAGTCACATATCCAACCGTCCATCCATGTGTCTATCCATCCATCCACCTGGATCCGCCAACCAGCCGGTCATCCAATCATCCATCAGTGTATCCAACTCAAACACCAAGCCAAGCACACAACTACCAGCCACACATCTGGCCATCCTTCCATCCCACCAGCAGTTGAGACTCAGCCACTAGCCCTATAAAAGCTACCCTGAGTCTAGGCTGTTCCAGTATATCATGATACCCCGAAGAATTCACTGTTGAGTGAAAGGAATGGACACATGCACACGTCCACATTGTGTCCCATGGGGTGATAAGGACTGTAAGATGTTGGTACAAATTACAGGCCGGGTGCAGTGGCTCACGCCTGTAATCGCAGCACTTTGGGAGACCGAGGCAGGTGGATCGCTTGAGGTCAGGAGTTCAAAACTAGCCTGGCCAACATAGTGAAACCCAGTCTCTACTAAAACTACAAAAAATTAGCCGGGCATGGTGGTGGGGACCTGTAATCCCAGCTACTCGGGAGGCTGAGGCAAGAGAATAACTTGAACCCAGGAGGCAAGGTTGCGGTGAGCCGAGATCCAGAGACTCCTTCTCAAAAAAAAAAAAAAAAAAAAAAGACAAACTGCAGGAGGAGTTACAGTAGCCAAAATAGCCAAGATTTATTGTCAAACTCTCTGCATTTAATATTTGATTCTTGCAACACTCTGAGGCACATGCTCTAATTATCCCTATATTACTGGTGAGAAAACTGAGGTCCACAAATGTTGAATGCCTTGCACAGGGTTGTGTAGTGCACCTGCTGGGCACCGAGGTCTGTGCTCTTAACTGCCCCACTACTCACATCCTTAGATAGAGGAAGGGAAGGCCTTACAGGAGGAATGGTAGTGTTGAGTGGAGAGGACGTGGACATTGGCAGGATGTCTGGGGATGGCATGAAGTTCTGCACAGCTGCCAGGCTGCACGTGAGTGGAAGCAGCGAGAGAGGTGTGCAGTGGAGCCGGGACGGGCCTTGGGCGCCAGCATCAGGTGATAGGGAGGCAGTGGATGTTCTTGAGCAGGGGTGATATGATAGGAGTTGGGCGGAAACGAGTCTGGGGCCAGGAGACTGGGGAGAGGCTGAGGCAGGGTCCATGCAAGAGGGGCTGAGAGCCAGGCAAAGGAGGAGAAAGGTAAGTTCAAAGCCCCTTGGGAGGTGGTGATATTATTCCCACTGGATATATGAGAAAAGAGGCTCCAGGGGAAGCAACACATCTGGGGAGTGGGTGGCCCGTCAAGGCCCCCACGCAGCCCCTCATTCCCATCCGAGACCAACCACTGGGCAATGTGGCCTGTTCTCATGTGATTATTTAATCCCAGCTTCCCAGTGGCACACACAGCCCCCAAGAGAGGGGACCTCAGTCAAACAGGAGTGCAGGCTTGGTGGCTCATGCCTATGATCCCAGCACTTTGGGAGGCCGAAGCCAGCAGATCATCTGAGGTCAGGAGTTCAAGACCAGCGTGGCCAACATGGTGAGGTCCCGTCTCTACTAAAAAAAAAAATACAAAAATTAGCTGGGTGTGGTGGTGGGTGCCTGTAATCCCCGCTACTCAGGAGGCTGAGGCAGGAGAATCGCTTGAACCCAGGAGATTCTCACTGAGATTGCAGTGAGCGGAGATCACGCCACTGCATTCCAGCCTGGGTGACAGAGCAAGACTCCATCTCAAAAAAAAAAAAAACAGGAGCACAGGCTAAGAGGGCAGACAGACACCATGTGCTAGTGCCCTCCCTCCCCTGAACCCGTAGCAGAACCACAATAAGGGGCACCCCAGGGGCACAGCACAGATGGGCTGGCCTGTGGGGAGCCCTTGCTGGTGCAGCAAGTGAGTTTTCCCGGGACCTCTGCTTGGCCAGCTGCCCTTTATTCTCGGCGGCCTGTGTAGAGAAATTGAGTGGAGAAGTGAGGCTGCGGGGTCTAGCAGGACACTTCCCCACACTTCCCTGAGGAACCTGTGATGACCCAGTCACAGAACAGTCTTTGGGGATCTTATTTCTGTCATGAAGAAGAGGAATTATATGTGGAGCAAGAGCCAAAGACCTGGAGCCGCTGGCCCAGGAGGGGCTGTCTCCACCGGAACCCTCCATTCTCCGACCCGCTGTGTCTGAATGGCGGCTTGCCCACACCTGTTTGCAAAGTGAAGCCCTCACCCGAGAGAACGACACGCTTCTATATTTGATGAAGTTTTGCCTAAAATTCTAATAAATACTCCCTTGCTGTGTCCAGTAATGAGGGGTACAGGAGGGAGAGGCAGGGCCCCCACCCTTGCAGACCTTATAGTCCAGTAAGGGCAGATTCATAAACAGCCAACCGGCCTCCAGCCGAGCAAAACAAGCAGGGCCTCAAGGGAGGGAGGAAGGGGAGCACTGATTTTTAAAATTGTTTAGAATATAGAAAGCCATTCAATGAAAAGTCCCCCACTCCTGCCCCTCCCCTTCACTAGGCCACTCAGGGAACAATTGTCCTTTCTCTTTGATTCCTCTGTAATATGCCCATGCAATTCTGACCCAGAGAGCACAGACCCCACAGGGCATGGTTCCCAACAGGACGCCCTCTCTCAGACACCATCTACAAGTCCGGGGGTCTCCAGGCCACCCACACTTCTGACCACCTGACTACAAGTTTGGGGGTTCCCATGATTCTCTCAGGTTCAGCCATTCACTAGAATGACTCACAGAACTCAGGAAAGCCTCTTGTTACTCTTAGAGTTTCATTATCAAACATGGAATTCAAGACCAGCCAGAAGAGGAGACACACGGGCAAGGTGTGGGCACGTCACAGACAGGGGCTGGGCAAGGTGTGGGCACGTCACAGACAGGGGCTGGGCAAGGTGTGGGCACGTCACAGACAGGGGCTGGGCAAGGTGTAGGCACGTCACAAGACAGGGGCTGGGCAAGGTGTGGGCACGTCACAGACGGGCTGGGCAAGGTGTGGGCACGTCACAGACGGGCTGGGCAAGGTGTGGGCACGTCACAGACAGGGGCTGGGCAAGGTGTGGGCACGTCACAGACAGGGGCTGCTGCACCCTCCCCGTGAAGCCAGCCCAGCACCCTCCTGCACCCTAGTGTGCTCAGCAGCCAGGAGGCTCCACTGCATTTTGGTGTCCAGAGTTTTATTGGGGTTTCACTGTGTAACGTGATCGGTGGAGTGATTGGTTAGGTGATTGAAGCCCACTTCTCTGACTGCTAGGAGGTTGGGCTGACATCCCGTGGCTCAAAGACCCAACCCTCTAATAATGGGTCTTTCAGCGGACAGTCCCCATCCTGAAATTCAGTAGGAGCCCACCCTGAGTCACCTCATTAGCATAAACTCAGGTGTGGTCCCAGGGGCCCGCCAGGAATAATGCAGACGCTCCACACTTTTGAGAAACCCCCAGGGTTTAGAAGCTTCCTCCAAGGATCCAGGACAAAGACCTGATATATCTTCTGTTATGCAACACCCTCCAAAGATTGCTTGCAAACAGAAATATACAGCGTTACCTCCCCAACACTGCATTTTTAATACAAAAGGAATGAAAAGTCCATGCCGGCTCCTGGGCTTTCCTCTTCTCACTTATCAAAGCATCTCGGTGGCCTTTCCCAGCTGTGTATCTGCAGCTTTGTTCTTCTGTTTCTGGGCTGCATGCTGAGCTGCCAGGACTGGGTCTTCCTGTGGCTGTTCTTCCTTCCACGGGCGTCTGAGTTGCCTCCAGCTTTGTTGCCGTTACAGCAATGTCACAGACATTGGTGACACTGTGCATAGGTCAGCCCACACAGGTGCACGCGTGTCTCTGGGCTGCCCTCCCCCAGATGGGCCTGGGCATAGAGAGAATATACATGTGTGGATTTGACAGGCATTGCTTCCACAGCCTGGTCCACGGAGTAGGGTGCCACCCTTGGAGCTAAGGGTGTCTCGCTCACACGCGTCTCCCACACCATCAGGGATATGGAGCATTTTCGGGCTTTTAAGCTTTCTTCTCTGCACTGCAGCAAGTGTTGCCTAGAGGGATGGGGGTGGCTCATGAAGGCCGCCAAACTGCATGGGAAAGGGCAGGATTTTAGACAGGCAGAGGAAGGGGAGGATACCCCAGGGACGTGCCCAAGTGCAGACACAGAGGTGGGACGATGTCGGACAGAGGGCAGGTGCTCAGAGGGTGAAAGGGCCCAGGGCCCAGGGCCGCCTCTGTAGGAGCTGCCCCTCCTCCCCAGTGGCAGGTATGTGCAGACAGGAACGTGAACATGCTGTGTCCAGGAGAGCCTCTGCACTCAGCATTCTGCCACAGCCTCTCCTTAGAGGGGGGCCTCTTCCCTCCCCCGAGACTCCCCAACTTTCTCACAAGCATACCCCGTCCTGTTCAGGCCCTGTCCCTGAAAGAAACAGAGCGGAGCCTTCTGAGCGAGGAGCTCTCCAGGGCCAGGAGGACGCTGGAGCGGGTACAGCAGAAGGCACAGAGCCAGCAGGAGCAAGCGCAGGTGAGCCCCATGCAGCCAGGCCACGTGCACAGCCAAGCAGGTGCTGGCAGACCCCAGGGGGCCACCCCTCATGCCTGGTCCCAGTGGCATGACCCTCTCCATCCCCTCCCTTCCTGAGCCTCAGTTTCCCCCAGGTGCCTCCAGGGCTCCCGGTGGGAGGGGCACTCAATGGGCAGGAAAGATCTGAGTGAACCAAAGCAGTGGGTACCAGGACTTTACCTGGCTCAGTTCTCCCTTAGCTTTGAGGCTGGCAGGGGCCAGAGAGGGGGGGCCTGGCCCAGCTGGGGGCCTCCCATGAGCCAGCAGCAGCGAGTGGCTGAGCCCATATGTGCACTGGAGCTGCTCGTAGAAAAGCACAGCTGGGGACATGAACACCAGCCTTGTGGAACTCACTCACCAGAGAGATCCTTCCAAAGGAGAAACTGAACCCGAGGCAGCTGGCCCTGCACCCGAGGAAACTCTCGGCAGGAAAGGACACCCACATTGAGTCCTGAGCGGAGCCAGGAGAGAAGCGTCCGCAGAGGGGCTAGGACAGCCCCCCAGCAAGCAGCCGCCCACCCTCAGCCAGTGAACAGAGGCCCTCCCATGCACAAAGGCTGCTGCAGGCTGCCAGCGGGGGTCACCTGGGACCCCTGGGTCCTCCCCTGGAGCCCAGGTCCAGGGGGCTGGAAAGGCAGCAGCGAATATGGCACTGGGCAGGAGGGCTATAGGGAGGAGCGCTCTGGAGAGGCGGGCTCTGGGGAGCAGGGGAGGAGGACTCTGAGGCCTGTGCCTCCAGCTTGTGGGCAAGGCTGGACACCCACTGTTATTGCTTGCAGAACGCCAAGGCTTCAGCCCATCTGTGACGTGGCACCAGGTCCCGCATGGGAGATGAAGAGACTGGGCAGGGCTCACAGTGAGGGTGGCCAGAGCCCAGCGATAGGACACAGATGCAGGAGTTACAGCAGGATCTCCAAGGGCCCAGGCGGCCTGAGGAGGGGCTGTTTGTGTTGAGGTCGGGGCTGCTGTCCTGGGTGGCAGGGGCTGGCCCTGAACAGACACAGGTGCGAGGGTGCCCTGGGCAGGGAGGGAATGGGCTCAAGGCACCAGATGCCGCTCCTCTCCTTGCCAGGAACAGGTAGGATTGAGGGCGAGGCTGATCGCCAACCCCCAGCTCTCTGCCCTCCCTGGCCACACACACCCCATTAGCTGGGCCCACACCTGCCTCCTGCCTCTGTCCTTCCAGCTCCTAGCATGTTCAGTGACGAGGCCGTTCATTCCCGTACTTGTTGGCTTATTTTAAATTCAGGCGAGCCTTTCCGCCCTGTCCCTGGCAAGGACGCAGGGTTGGACACCTACCTGACTGGCGTTGAATGTATGGTTCAGTGTGCAGTGAACAGAACACAGGCCATGGTGCCAGACGCGGGAGGCAGCCCCCTTCTCTGCCCATTCTGAACGGGAGCCCTTCTCACTGACAGCACAGAGGCATGCGCAGGCTGCCTGCTGGGGGGCCAGGGCGTCCAGGCAGCGGGGCCTTGGGGGACGCTCAGTGACTCGGAGCCGGGATGGAGGGCTTGTGCCCCATCCCCAGGGCACTGTGCAGCGGGAGAGGGCGCTGCAATGAGGAGGCAGCTGCTGGAGTGTCGCTTCACCTCCTCCTGCCTGATGCCACAACCCAGACTCCTAGTCCCTCCAAGCAGGGCTGCCCAGAGGAGCTCCTGGCAGCCCAGGGGAGACTTGCCCCTCACTCCATGAAGCCCCACCCTGCTCTATTCCTGCCCCTGAGGCCTGGAGGGTTCCACGGGGCCCAGGAGGACCAAGCTTGGCATCGGGCCTGTGACCGTGCCCCTCCCTCCTCCCGACCACTGGCCCAGCAGCTCTCTTGGCTCCACCCCGTGGGCAGGGACCCAAGAAAGCCCTCCTGGGCCCTGGGAGCTGACGCCTCTGGCTCACAGAGGGGCCTTCTCTGGAGCCAGTGCTGGCTTCTGGAGCCTTCTCTTGAGCTGGCCCTGAGTCTCCCCCGGACTCGGGACCAGGCCTGCCAGCCAGCCGGCCTCCCTGGGGAGCTCGTTAAGGGTTCCTTTGCCACCTCGGCTCAGAAAATGGAAATTAAAACTGTTGAGAGGAGCGGGAGGAGAGGAATGCCGGCCAAGGAGCACCAGGCGCCAGATGACAGGAGAGCGTGCGCCCCCAGGCTGAGTCACCTCTGCCATCGGGCTCCCAGCCGATGCCCTGTCCCCGAGGCCCTCACAGGGGTATCCTGCAGCCAGGCCTCAGGGGCACCCATCACTGGCAGTGCTGGGGCATGCTGAGGCACAGAGCCATGGCCTAGTCACCCAAGATGGCCCTTGTCAGTCCAGAGAGACCAGAGGGAGTTGTAGAGAATGACGACAGGAGGCAGCAGCATGGCTCTTTTCCCAAGAGCAGGGGGCACAGGCTGCAGGAACCCCCATCCTAGCAGAATCCAGGTGGACAGGAGGGGCTCCAGAGATCTGGCACAGGGGCAGCCATGTGGGCACCTGTGCCCCCGGGAACACAAAGCCAGCTCTGGAGGGAGCCATCCCCCACCAGCCGCCCCCCGCCAGCCGCCTGCTGCTGCCTGGAGGCTTGGTCCGGTCCCCTGAATCCAGGGGTGCGGAGCCTCAGCAGGGCAGGGCTCTGACCCTTCATGTTGAGGACACTGAGGCCCAGGAAGCTGAGACTCCCCTGAGCCCCATCTGCCCTGCTGCCGCAACCTGGGCAGGGGTGCAGTGGGGAGGGCCTTGAGAGGAAGCGGGGCGGTGTCCCGAGGGGCCTGGGGCTTGGGGTGAAGAAGGTGGTATTTGTCCATGAACAAGGGGCCATGGGCCGAGCCTGGGGCCTCCTGGCCCGAGGATCCCTGCTGGCCACACTGCCCCAAGGCCCGAGAGGACACCTCGGGTGGTGTGGGCGACAGGGAGCCGACTCCAGCTGAGCTCAGTCCCAAATGGAGGGTAGAGCTGCCCAGTGTGTGGTGGTCCCTGTAGGGATGGGCTCTGCCCCAGGGCGCAGGCTGAGCTGAGGGGCTGCCTCCTGCTGTGTCCGTGGGCACTCACACATCACAGCTGTCAGGGGCCGTGGACGTCTCCTCATCCCAGCAGCCTGTTTGACAGTTTAGGAAACCAAGGGCCAGTTACCCCGGGGCTTGCACGATCAGCAGGACCCAGCTCCCCCTCCCAGGCCACTGCAACACCTCTCTCTCCAGGGTCCTGGCCTTACCTCACCCTCCGCTGCTGGGCCCAGCTCCCTGGTGCCACCGTGGGCTCCCTTCTCCCCGCAGGCCACCATCAGTGCCACAACTGAGGAGCTGAAGGCCCTCCAGGCCCAGTTTGAGGATGCCATCACAGCCCATCAGAGGGAGACCACGGCCCTACGCGAGAGCCTCCGGGACCTAGCGGCCGAGCGGGGCGATGTGGAGAGAGAGGTGAGGGGCAGGGCTGGGGGGCTCCTGGGGATGCCAGAGGACAGGAGAAAGCAGGGCAGGTACCAAGAGAGGAGAGAGTGGGGATGCCAGGAGGAAAGAGAGGCTGCACCACGGAGAAGGGAAGAGTAGTCCCTGGGACTAGGAAGAGGCAAACAGCCATAGGGGCGCGGGGCAAGGGGCCCTCACACCACGCACTAAGCCAAGCCCAGGCTCTCAGAGCAGATGAAATGGTGCCTGGCCCAGGCCATTGGCTAAGGGAAGCTGACACCAGTTTTCAGGGAAAAGAAGGCATCATTTCTAAGCCTCCTGAAGGGGTGAGTTTGACTTCAGGGTGAAAGTGGGCTTGGCTGAGTCAGGTGGACTTGGCCGAGTCAGGGTGCCAGCTGAGTGGGAAGGGAGCTCCCTGGAGGCTGCCGTGGGTCCCGACGCGGCTCCTGCTGCCCTGCTTGTCCTGGGAAGGTGCACAGCACACCTGCCAGCTCCCAGGGCACTGGCGGGGCACACCTGCCACTGGGAGGGCCAGCATGTGAAAGGGTGGCCAGAGCCACGCAGCCAAAGACTCCGGGAGTCCAGCCGGCCCCCTCGTTCCACGCACAGTTAAGAAAGTGGAGTCAGGAAGGGCCTGACTCTGGAGGCACTGGGGCAGCTGTCGCCTCCCAAAGCCTTCCCGAGAGACAGGCATGACCTGGGGCGAAGGGGAATTCGGACCCTTGGCCAAGAGACCAATCGAGCCATCCACTGAGGCACGGGGAGGCCCTAGACAAGCTGGGCTCTGCCCACACAGCAGGAGGCACGGACTTCACTGGGCTGGACACTAAGGTCGGGGGAGGCTGGATTTGGGGCAGCAGGCAAGAAAATAAGTGGGTTAGTGGAGATTTCGGGGTGGGCCTGGGCCTGGCCAAGGGCCCGAGGTTGACATGGAGGCCCCCAGGAGCCACATGATGGTGACGTGGGGTGGGGGACAGTCTTGGGCAGGGGGCAAGAGTCGCCAGGGCTAGGCTCACCTGGGCTCAGTGGGCAGGCAGATTGGAGAGGCATTTCTGAGGGGGGTTGGCAGGACGGGGGGACGCCTGTTTGTGGCAAGGGCAGGAGGGCACACGGATCTGGGCTAGAGGAGGGGAGGGTCAGCTGGAGCCCCAGCGGGGCCCACGGGGACAGGGCGGCCTCGCACACTCCCTGGGCTGCTTGCCAAGGCTGGGGGCTGCGCAGCTGACCTGGTGCTGGAGCGAGCGGCTGGCGCACACCACGCCCCAGAGGCCGGGCCGGCCGGCAGGGGAGAGTGAGGAGAGGGGCTCAGCCCTCCCCAAGCACCCCCGAGAGGCAGGCTGAGAGAGGAAGAGAACATGATTTAACATGACCGGCTGTTTACATTGGCCCCAAGGAGAAAGGTCTCCTTTCAACAGATTTCAAAGTCAGGCCCGGTCAGCGACCACACGGGGAAGCAAAACGAGATTGCAAAACTGGGGGCAGCAGGGGGAGGGGGAGGGGGAGGTGTGGAGAGGGTGGGGGTGCATTGGTTCTGCTGGCCTCAAGGAAGGGAGCGCAGGCCTCATGGGAAGGTCAGGCTCTCAGAGGAGCAGAACACAGCAGGGTGCCCAGAAAGGGAGTGAGGCTAAAAGGTGAGGACGGTTGAGGGGGACAAGAGGAACAATCACAGAGAAAAGCAAGCAGAGCCCATCCAGGCGCCAGGCTGGCCCAGGGTCACCATGGAAACCATGACGTTTTTCACAACCTTTAAACTGGAGGAACTTCTAGTCTCTCAGACCCTGCCTGAGGTCCACACGTGTGCACACACATGCATACACATCATCCACAGTGAGACCACACACCCCTGTGTACACTCGACACTCAGAGTGGTGTGTGCATGCTGAATGCAGACACTCGCAAGCCTCACGCACTCACACTCACACACTCACGCTGGAATCACATATGGACACCACACAGTGCACACAGGCGTGCACAGAAACGTGCACCAAGCACACACACGCATGTGTGCACACACATGCACATACGTAGTGCATGCACAGGCATACAGACATGCACACACATACATGCACACACACGTGTGCACACCACATACAGAGTGGACACCTGCACTGGCTCTCACACACACACTTATCACACTCACACACACTCACACATACACTCACACTCACACAAGCACTCACACATACACTCATGACACACACACGCACACACTCATCACACACGCTCATCACACACATGTACACACACACGTAGCGCATGCACAGGCATACGGACGTGCACACACATGCATGCACACACGTATGCACACCACGTACAGAGTGGACACTTGCACCAGCCCACACACACACTATCACCCACACTCACACACACACACATGCACACACACATACACTCACACTCACACACACGCACTCACACTCACACACACACACACTCTCACCCTCCCCTGCTTTCCCTCCACAGCCCTCCTCCCTGCAGAGCTCTGGAGCTGCCTCCCTGCAGGAGATTTTTAAAAGAGGCTGTTTATACAATTTCTAGCAAAGAAATAATTAGTATAATCACATTAAGTGATTTGGCTGTAAAATTCCTGTAAAAGGGATGGCTGTTCTCATGAGGCAGAGGGAGCGGGTGGGGTGGGGGCGGGAGTGGGGGCAGGCCCTCCCCTGCATTTGTTTTGCTTGTTTTCATCTCCTCTGCGCTGGGAAATGAAAACAGTTTCTTTTATGATGCATGGGCCCTTTTGCTGGTCCTTGACCTTCTGGGCGGGTTTCTGCTGAGCTCGGCGGAAAATGCTCAGCACGGTCATGGCTCCCACGTGTGGGGGTGGAGGGGAGCGGAGGGGAGGCTCTGGCCCTTCCCAAAAACAGAACAACAATAACAGCGGCAGCCTCGGGAGCCAGGCCGGCCGGGGGCCTGGACAATATCCTGTGAAAACAGCCAGAAAGAGGGGTTTGCTTTTGTCAAGCCAGCGACTTGACATCGCGGAGTCTTTGTGGCTTCCATCTCTGGGCATGCCCCGCTGGCTACCTCTGCCTCCTCCTCTGGGACACACGAGAGCCGGAATGGAGCCTTCTCCAGGGTTTCTGGTCAGGCCCAGAGCTCAGACCTGGGAGGCAGGAGACTGGGCACCAGGGCCAAGCCCCAGCAAGTCCCCTCCCCCACAGCGTAGGTGCTGGGGAGGGCCTTCCTGCCAGGCTGCAACTGTCCTCCGGACCCCACCCCTGGGTTCTCCCGGGCACTGTGAGATGCCTGGTGTCCGGAGCGGGAAACCAAGACCCTCCTCCCACTGCTCCTCCATCGCCAGAGATCCTCCTCCCACTGCCTCCCATGCCAACAGGGGAAGGAGGGCCAAGGGAGTGGGTGAGCCCCCACTGTGGCAGAGTCACTGTGCCGGGGTCACTGGGCCAGGGTCACTGTGCCAGGGTCAGACCCAGCCTGCCTGCTGAGGCTGCTGCCCACACTAGGACAGGCAGCGGCCTGGGCACCACGCTGTCACCTAAGGAGAGGACTAGACGCCGGGGGCAGGAGGTGGGAAGGGCCCCGGGCAGTGACAGTGCAGACACGTGTGCTGAGCTGCATCCCAGGTAGGCCTTGCTTACCAGTGGTCAGCGTCCTGGGGGTCCAGAGAGGCCGCAGGGTGGGGCCGGGCCCAGGGGCTCAAGGTGGGGTCTTCTGGGCTCTTAGGCTGGCCCTGCCTCAGCCCGTGGAAGCCGCCCTGCAGCCTCCGTAGCACTAGGGATTGGTGGCTCCATGGGGTGAGCAAAGCGCATGGGGACCAAGTTGGGCAGGGCGCCTGTGCCTGCCACACCATGTCAGAGGCCACAGGCCCCTGTGGCTATCCCTGGAGCAGCGGTCCCCAGCTGGCCTCTAGAGCTGAATGCTCCTCCCCAGGCTGAGAGGCTGCGGGCACAGCTGACCGTGGCCCAGGAGGGACTGTCCGCACTGCGCCAGGAGCTGCAGGGCATCGAGGAGAGCCGGGAGGGGCTGCACAGGGAGGCCCAGGAGGCCCGCCGGGCTCTGAGTGACGAGGCCCGTGAGAAGGACGTACTGTTGCTTTTCAACAGCGAGCTGCGGGCCACCATCTGCAGGGCCGAACAGGAGAAGGCCAGGTATGGCGGCCACCCAGGAGCAGCTGGGGGTGCCCTGCAGCCTGCTGTCCACCCAGGCCGTAGGGAGGATGGGGCAAGGGGGCTAGACAGGGGTGTCCTGTTGACTTGGGCCCCACTGATGGTGGGGTAGACATGCTAAGCAGGCCTCCCGCTGCCCAGTCCAAGAGGTCTGCAATGCTGGCCAGTGCAAGGGATGGCTGAGGACACGGACACAGCTGTCCCTGCCCACAGGGAGTTCCCATCCAGCAGGCAAGATAGGTCACAGGTGGCCTCCAGGAGGTGGTGCAGAGCTGGGGAGCAGAGGGAGGCCAAGGGCCTGGCTGGGGCTCTAGAAAGGCCCCTGTGGGGCAGCTGGGCTGGACGGCACAGCCCTCACAGCAGGTGGCAGAGGTACCAGGCTAGGCTGGATGTTGAGCGTCCAGGAGTGTGACAGAGAGGGGGAGACAGGGAGGGATGAGGTGAGGAGGGGCTGAAGAGGTGGATAGTGGACAGGGGCCATGCGGGCGGCACTGGGACCTGGGTGGACATATGTCTGTAAGGTGACAGGGAACCCTGCAGAGGCTGAGTTTGAGGACACTGTGCAGAGTCAAGACTGGGGCCAGTGCCTCACTAGGGGAGGCAGAGACCTGCTGGGCAGCTGTGCTGGCCCCGCCAGGAGGCGCGGGTGCCCCAGCCTGTGGCACCCTCGTCAGTTTTAAGCGGTCCAAGGAGGAGAAGGAGCAGAAGCTGCTCGTCCTGGAGGAGTCCCAGGCGGCGTTGCAGCAGGAGGCCAGTGCACTGCGGGCCCACCTGTGGGAGCTGGAGCAGGCGCGGGGGGACGCCCGTCAGGAGCTCCGGGAACTCCACAGACAGGTAGGGCGGCAGGGAGGGGTCAACATCCAACCAGGCACCCTCCCGCCTGGTGGGTCCCGGCTCCTCCCAGGGGAGCCCCCAGCCCTGGCCTTGCTGCCGCCTTTGAACCGCTCTGTCCCCAGACTTTGGGCCGTGCCCTGCTCAGGCTCACAGGGTCCCTGGTTGGGTCTGTCCCCGCGGGGCACAGATGACAAGACTGGAGAGGGCAAAACCAGGAATGCTTTAGCGAGGAGGAAGGGAACCATGCACAGCAGCACACGGAAGTATCCTACATGCAACTCCTTCCGGTGGCGCTCGGGAACTCAGGCAGGCTAGAGGGGAGGCCTGGCCTCTGCAGGGCAGGGTGCTGGCAGGCCGGGTCCCCCCAAGGCCTGGCTCCATCCCATCATGGCGGCCTCGGGGCAGTTGGCTCCAGTGCACCCCAGCCGCTGCCCACACTCCCTAATCAGTGCCCACCCCGCCCCACCTGAGCCTCCTCCTTGTCCCAGGTCCTCCAAGGAGGTTCCGAGGAGGTCCCAGGTAGGTGTCTACAGAGTGGCTGAGGGTGACAACTCCCAGGGCAAGGTCCTTTGGGGCACCTTAGCCCAAGCCTCCCTAAGTGTGGCCAGCTGCCCTCAAGGGACGTGTGAGTGGAGGCAGGAGGCAGGGAGGCTGCCTGGGTTCCAGCACAGAGACCAGTGACCCTGTCCGTGCGGCCCCACGCTCCCAGGTGAGGACACTGAAGGCCGAGAACCAGAGGAGGAGTGGAGAGGCCCATGAGCTGCAGGCGCAGTGCTCACAGGAGGTGCTGGAGCTGCAGAAGCAGGCAGCCAAGGCAGAGGCCAAGCACGAGGGTGCCCGGAAGGAGGTGGGAGGGCTGCCTGTGCTCAGAAGGGAAGGAGTTGGGCGTTGGGGAGCAGAGGGAGGAGGCCCACCCCACTTCCTCACTGTCTCCCACGGGCGCACCCCAACATCCCTCCTACAGGTCCTGGGATTGCAGAGGAAGTTGGCAGAGGTGGAGGCCGCAGGGGAGGCTCATGGACAGCGGCTCCAGGAGCACCTCCGTGAGAGCCGGGGGGCTGAGCAGACCCTCCGAGCAGAGCTGCACAGTGTCACCAGGAAGCTGCAGGAAGCCAGTGGTGTGGCTGATGCTCTCCAGGCTCGCCTGGACCAGGCCTGTCACCGAATCCACAGCCTGGAGCAGGAGCTGGCCCAGGCTGAGGGTGCAAGGCAGGATGCGGAGGCCCAGCTGGGCCGGCTGTGCTCCACACTCCGCCGTGGCCTGGGGCTCCATAGACAGAGCCCGTGGGCCTCCCCGGAGCAGCCTGGTTCCCCCACCAAAGGTCAGAGTCCTCAGTGGAGGCAGGCAGGCCCCTTTCCCAGCTCAGTCCCTGGCCTGGCACCTCTCTTTCAGGCCTCACAACTCGCACAGTGAGGGACTCGGACAGGCAATTGTAGGAGCCTGTGGCCGTCTCCCCAACCTCCCATGGCTGGGGCAGCAGAGAGGAAAGGGGAAGGGCGTGTATCTGTCACTGTGTTCCTGTCCACGACCCCTCCGCTGTCACCTCCCACAGGCTCCGACAGCTCCCAGGCTCTCCCTGGGCAACAGGGTACCAGCCCCCCAGCCAGGCCCCACTCGCCCCTCCGATGGCCCTCGCCCACACCCAGAGGCTGCAGCTCAGAGCTCATGGATGTGGCCACCGTGCAGGACGTCCTGCGGGACTTTGTGCAGAAGCTCCGGGAAGCCCAGCGGGAGCGGGTAATGGGGGCTGGGGTCCTCCCGCCCACGGCGGCACCCCCCAGGGGTCTCTGGGAAGAACACCTGCTGTCCACCCATCCACACGTCCCTGGGTCTGAGGGTCAGTGTCCAGGCTGTCCTGTTTGTTGTGATAAACACCAGCACCACCATGGCCCCCAAGCCCAAATGCCTTGGGTGGCTGGAGGCCGCCCCCTTCCTTATACCAGGCTGGAAAGCCCCTGGAGCCAGGCCTGCTGTGACACCCACCAGGGCCCAGGGTAGGGCATTCTGCAACTCATGCCACCCCTGAAGAGCTGCCGGGGCTGGGCAACTGCAGGACAGAGCCAGCAAGCTCCCCTCAATGCTCCCAAAGACCCCTCCGGTGGGGCCAAGCTCCCCAGTGGCTGCTCCTGGCTTCAGGGCTCCCACAGAACCACCCGTGAGCGGCTCCCTCCCACCTCGCTGGGTGACTTCAGTGGGCAGGACTGTGGGAAAGACAGAGGCAGGCCCTGAGCCCTGGCCGGGGTCCTCTGTGCACACTCCTTCCCTTCGGGCCCACCCTCCCACCGCTGCCAGCCCTGGGGGGCAGGGTCCTGTCTGCACTCAGCCCCAAGTCCCGCCAGGGGCAGCCCCTACCGGTCCCCCTGACCACAGGCTGTGGGCCGCCACCTGCCAGCTCTCCCACACCACACCTGTGCTTGAAACCCGGACCCTTTAGGCTGAGTCCCACTGGGCGCCTCCACCTCCCCAGGCCTGCAGGTCAGCACAGCTTCCCAGTGTGACCACCTTCCCCGCACCTTCCCCGAGCCCACGGCCCACGCCACCCACCGCCCTGCCCTGCACACCCACAGGCCAGACCGTGAGCGGCCCCAGCTGGCCCCGACCCTCTAGCAGACACCTTGGCCCTCCACCCGCCCGCTGGACTGCCCCCGCTGACCTCAGTCCTTCTGCCCAGGATGACTCCCGAGTCCAGATGGCAACCCTGAGCAGCCGGCTGAGCGAGGCAGAGTGCAGGTGTGCCCGGGCCCAGAGCCGCGTGGGGCAGCTGCAGAAAGCCCTGGCTGAGGCGGAAGAAGGTGACCTCCCTTGCCCTGCCCCGCCCACCCTGGGAGTGGCTGTGAGAGTGGCACCACCATGTCCCCACTGCTGCCGGCTATAAGCTTTCAGTCCCTGGGGCAGCTCAGTGGGAAGGGAGCCTGGGGGCAACACCCAAACCACCAGGCCTGGTGAGGCTGGGTCAGTGCTTGGCATCGGAGTTCTCAGCAGCGACTTCCCCAGCACAGAGGAGTGACGTCCACAGGCCCATCAGGGCCCTCCCGATCCAGCCCCCAGCATCCTCTGCCCCCCTGCCCCACCCTGGCCTCCTGCAGTTCCCACTGGGGGCCTTTGCCCTGGGTGTGCCCTCTGCCTGGCACCCTCTGCCCCAGACAGCCACACGGCTCTGCCCGGGCAGGCCCTGCCCCTCGTCACCCCCTCAGAGAGGCCCCTTCCTTGTGCCCCCCACTGCCTCACACTCACGAGTTTCTCCGCTTATTGCCCCTCAATTAAAGGAAAGAGGCAGGAGGGAAGGATGGGCGGGAAGCTGGGACCCTGGGGCAGCCCCAGGACCCTTGAGCTGCAAGGATGGACCCCCACCTCCACGTGGGAGCCAGTCACTCAAGTCCACAGAACCCTGCATTGCCTGCCTGTGACCTGGGAGGGGCATGGGGGCCCCTCAAGCCACCCTGCTTGCCCCACAGGCCAGCGCCGGGTGGAGGGCGTGCTGAGCAGCGCCCGGGCAGCATGTACCCTGCAGAAGGAGGCGCTCCGCAGGCTGGAGTTGGAGCACCTGGCGAGCATGCGTGCGGCAGGCCAGGAGAAGCGGCGGCTGCAGGTGGGGCAGGCGGCAGGGTGGGTCCCAGGTGGGGCACAAGAACAAGGCCTCTCGGTCACCCTCACACCCTGCAGGGAGGCCACAGGGCCGGGAGGTGGGAGAGAGGGGTCTGCAAGGGCTTCTGTGGGTGTTCAGGGCTGGGGCCAGCCCGGTGGGGCCCTGGGGCAGAGGTGCAGGCTGGGCTGTGGCAGGCGGCTTTGGGGTCATCGGGACTGGGGTCGTCCTTAGCAGAGCTGTCCTTACGGTGGTTCTAGCCCTTGTTTTACAGATTGGGGAAACTGAGGACTTGGCCCTGGGGGCACAGCGAGTGGGGGGCAGAGCCCCAAGTCTAGGCCCTTTCTTCTTGCTGAGGCCACAGCGGCAGGCATGGGGCGGCCCTGGCCCAGCCTTGGGGCTCTTTATAGGGTCACACTGTCCTGCTCCAAGACCGCTTTTCATTCCATGTGGCTCAGACACAGAAGGGGCCTCTCAGGAAGGGCTGAAGTCAGTGTCCCTACACGCCAGGCTTTGTGCTGGGGAGGTGCCCGCTGGGTCTGAGGTTTTCAGGTGAGGAGCCTGGGCCTGGAAATGGAACGGCCGGGCAGTGGTGGATGGAGGCCTGGCCCAGGCCTTGGTCCTCAGTGCTGGTGGGGAGCCCCAGGCCCAGCCCAGCCCCACAGGTCCAAGCAGCCCCCGGGGTGTCCTGAGATCCTCTTGTCAGGACTGGGCCAGGGGACAACTGTTCCGCTCCAGAGAGCTCCCTTGCAGGCCCCAGCGGCCAGAGAACAGCGTGCCTGGCTGAGGCTCCCCAGAGCAACTGCCTCCAGGCATCCCTCAACCCATTCTGGAAAGAGGGGGCCAGCACAGTGCAGAGGGGACAGGGCACAGAGACCGGGGAGCCACTCCTCTCCAAGGGTCTCTCCAATGAGGGAGGCCTGGGTGAGCTATCAGGAGGGACGGCCTTGCAGGTTGGCAGAAAGGCCCCAAGGGCAGCTGGCCAGGCCTGTGCTGTTCCACGCGGGGCTCAGCCCCGGAGCCTGGTGGCCCACAGAGGCCACCAGAGGGCTGTCAGCACTCAGACTAGCAGGCAGGCACTGAGTCCCCAGTAGGCCCCGAGCCTCTGAGGAGGTGGCTTCTGCAGGGGAGAGGGGAGGAGGCAGAGAGCAGAGGCCAGGCTGCAGAGAGAGCAAGGTCCTCATTAGCCAGGAGTTTGGAAAGACCCTTCTGGTGACAGCTGCTGGGGCAGTAAGACTAGAGACGTCTGTGGAAAGACCCAGGCGGCCTGGCCAGGGATGGGGTCAGGACTTGTGAGATGCCCAGGAGATGGGGGCACCTGAGAAGTCAGGGGACCTGGAGCGGGCTGAGCTGGGCCAAGTTTCATTTTATATGTATAGTCACATGTATGTCTCCCACGTGCATGCAGAAATAACGTGCTCTGCTCACAGGTTACACATTTTGAAATAGACCTTCTATTTTATTTTATTTTTTGAGATGGAGTCTCATTCTGTCACCCAGGCTGGAGTGCAGTGGCACCATCTTGGCTCACAGCAACCTCCGCCTCCCAGGTTCAAGTGATTCTCCTGCCTCAGCTTCCCAAGTAGTTGGGATTACAGGCACCCGCCAATACACCTAATTTTTTTGTATTTTTAGTAGAGACAGGTTTCACACCATGTTGGCCAGGCTAGTCTTGAACTCCTGACCTTAAATGATCTGCCTGCCTTGGCCTCCCAAAGTGCTGGGATTACAGGTGTGAGCCACCGTGCCTAGTTCTGAAATACACCTTTTAAATCAACCTTTACAAATACATTATTCAAATAGGCCACATTTGATCCAGTTCCTGAATTTATCAAAACTAAGGATGATGTGTTGAATTTTCCCACTACAATTCTTTTTGTCAGTGTCTCCTTTTATTTCCAAGGGTATTTGACTTCTAGATTTCTTGACTCTTCGAATTTGAAGTTTCTTGGTTAACTTTTCCTGAGTGGCCTGCATGTCCTGTGACTGCTGTTTGTCTTCCTCTTGGCCTCTGCTTTTTTGGTGTTTGTGTTTTCAGCCTTCATTTCATCGGCCTGGTTCTGGTTTCAATCTCACTTTAGAGTCTCTGCCTCTTCTGGGGGAATTTGTCCCATGTAGAAGTTTTGTGGTAACCCATGCTCTGTTTTTCCTTAGGTTGTTCATAGGACACTTTCTCCTTTCCGTGTGTCTTTCCTGCCTGTCCTGTCTTGCATGGCAGGGATGATTTATTCATCCTCTTTTCCCTTAGCATTTGCATCCAGGGCATCTTATGGCTGGGCCAGGACAGCGCCCTGCCCCCTCCAGGGGCCGAGGGTCTTGTCCCTTCCCTTCCCAGCTGCACTGCTTCCACCTGCGCCCTAGGAACTAAAACTTTTGTTCCTTAAAACTTCCTGCTCTGGACAATCCCCTCTTCCAAACCTGCCCCCCAGGGGGGCTCTGGGCTCTCCTGCCTGTAGGTTGAACTTCTCTTGGTGTCTGTGGACCCCAGGGCTCTCTACCCACAGCAGCCCACACCTGGTGCACTACTTTTTGCAACAAATTACTGATGACTTAACCCCACTTTTGAGCCCCCAGTCCCATAGGTGAGAAGCCTGGCATGGTGTGACTGGCGTCTCCCCTCTGGGTCTCACAGTCATGGGGTAGGCTGGGCCACCCAAGGCCCCGGGGAAGAGTCCTCCTCTGGGCTCATCCAGGTGCTTCTGGGGGCATCCGGGCTTATCCCAGCGTGGCGAGTCCAGCTCTTTGCGTTGTCGGGCTGAGCCTCATTTCTGGGCGGTCGGCCAAGGGCTCCCCACTCCTAGCCAGGGGCTTCCTTGGCTGTGCCACAGTGTGGCAGCAGCGCCTGCACTCCACGCCCCCCATCTCCACGTGCCTCACACCTCACGGCTCCCTTCTGCCGACACCCGAAGGTGTGCGTGAGTGGGTGAGACCCACCTGGGTGGTCACCCTTTGCTTAACTCAGAGTCAACTCTTCACATCCCCAAAGTCCCCTGGCCATGAATCCAACGTAATCACAGGATAACGTCAGGGCCAGAGCTCACAGGGCCCTCTGAGGGCTCTGCCTGCCACATGGGTCCGAGCAACGTGTTACCAGCTTTGGTGAACTCCATGCCGCTGGTTTGATGGGTGGGGACGCTCATGGCATCTCTCCTGGAGGGGCCTGGTTTTCATTCGATTTCAGGCTCCTTGTTTGCCTCTGACCTTGAGTTCAGATGGGTTCAAGAAATGTGCAGATTCCCTGGGTTCTTTGTGTTTTTCTTGTCAGTGCTCTTTCCAGAGTGGCAGCCAGAGGCCTCCTTGTTTTTGAAATTCAAAAATGTCACCAAAATGTGGGCGTGTCGGCCCCTTTCATTATTTTTACCTAGCCTGGCAAACCCTCCCTACTTGCAGAATCAAATCTACCTTCTGTTTACAGAGGTTCCTTCCACTGTAAAAAAACATCTCTTCTCCTTCTCCCTCTTCTCTGTTCTTCTGTCCTGGAATTCTCAGCATCCCAATACTGATCCCCTGGACCTGTCCTCCTGGCTTCAATCTTGAATTTCTCCTTGTCATCTCGGTTTTCCCCAAGGTCCCAGGAGAATTTCAGGTCTTACTCTTACTCAGCTAATCTCAGGATCTGCCGCATCTTGTCTGCTGCTCCTGTCCCCACAGTGGCCTCATTCGGCCTGAGTTTTCATTTTGGATTGTCCACCTCAAGACCCCTGCCCTGTCCTCACCTTGAGAACACTAGTTACCATCTTCTGAGGTGTGTCAGTAGCTCACTTCTCTGTTTCATTAGAGACTCTCAGATCTGATTCCTCAGATCGACTTTATTTTCTCAAACCCCAGTGGATACTAGTTTTGTGATTTTTTTTTCCTTTGCATGTCTTTAAAGAAAGGAGTTCTGGCCTCGTTTGAAGTTGGGAGTGGAGAGGAACCCATCAGGGACTTTATGTGTCCCCATCCAAATATTTCAGGCTCAAAAGAAAGGCAGAGAGAAGGGTTCCAAGATCCCGCAGCCACAGGGAGCTGTGGGGAATGTGGGGAGCCAGCAGTGGAGTTCTGGCCCTCCCGGAGCTGTTCTGTTCCTGAAGTGGGCGGGGTGGGAGCGGCGCCCTCCAGTGCACGGTCACGGTGCAGTCCTCCACCTCCCCAGCTGCTTGCCTCACAGGGATGGAGGGATCCCCGGGTCCCCCAGCCACAGCAACCCTCTTCCCTGAGGTCCCGGTAGTACAGAGTTGCCTCCCCAACACCCCTGCAGCTCCCTCCAGCCCTCACCCTTCTGAGTCAGGGTATGGGGGCATGGGGGTCCAACTTTGGGTCTCCACACATGAGTGCAGAGGACGTCTCTGACATTGATCAGACCTTTGTCTGTATGCATTTTTCTGCTTGGTCTAGAATTTGCTCAACTTTTTTAGTGAAATGTGCTAAAATCTATCATTATGGTGTCAATGTTTTCTTACAATTCTGGCAATTACTATTTCACCCATTTTTAGGCCAAGTGGGTTTCATCTGCCCTCGGGAGTCCTCCAAGTCCCTGGTCTCCAGCTCTGAGGAAAGTTTTTCCAACATTTTGTAATCTATTGGTCATTGTGATGGGTTTCTGGATTCAGACACACCTAAGTCACCAGAGGCCCCCGCTTTTGACACACAGCAAACCCAGGCAGAGAGCTCAGGGTTGAAATTTTCTAGCCAGCCGGGGGGCTGGGAACACAGCCATGCTCCCTGCTGCCCCATGCCCCTTGCTGAGCCGGGGGGTGCTAGGGTCCAGTAGGGCAGGCCTGGCGCCTCTCCTGGCTCTGCCAAGCTCCCAGCACAGTCTAGAGCCAGCTCTGCCTTTGACTCAACTTCTTCCGCTTTCGTGGGTTGGTTTTTCCCCCCGTTTCACATAAGCCGATGTGTTTGTCAAGAGAAAGTTAATTAAAAACATATTTTTCTAATTAAATGGTAGGCTGTGCTATGCAAACAGTAAGATTCTTGTTTGAGAGCAAATCCCTCCCCGTTTCCAAGGCTACCCTGGGAATTCAATAGAACAGCCGTGCAGGACCAGCCCGTGGCGTCAGGACACGCACGGAACGCAGCAGCAGTGCCCAAGTAGCTGGCCAGGTCTCTGAGCAGGCGGGAGGCCTGGCACTCACTCAGCATCACCCACAGCCTCATGCCCGCTCAGAAAGGCCCCCCATGCCACCCTTGGACTGGTGCCCAGTCACAGCCTCCATGGCTCAGGGAAGCTCACGGCGTTCTTGGACTCTTGCCCAGGCCTCCTTCCCCCGCTGTGCCCACGTGCCACACACCCCCCCCCCAGCTCCCCACATCCCCAGTGCCAGCCCTGCAGGTCACCCGCCTGTGGGGGCTCAACTCAGCATCAGTCACAGGTTCTAAAACTTTCCGGGGTCCACATATGCCCAAAGCTAGCAGAGCAGCTTAGGGCCGGCGGGGCCCACAAGGTGGACACTGAGCCACAGTCAGACTTGATTACTCTCAGTGTTTTGTCAAGAATTTTTGCATCTGTAATTCCTTTATGGTGACATAGTTTTCAGATTTATTTGTGTTAAGAAAATTGTATTATTTTATAAAATGAGTTGGTGGGCTTTCCACTTTTTCCATCACCTGGAACACTCAAAATAACTTTTCTTGAAAGGTTCATTGAACTCCCCTGTACATGTTCCGCAGCTCCTGTCATCATAAAGAATACACTTTAATTCCCTTTCCAATCTCTTTTCTGTCAAGGGTCTGCTTTAGTTTTCCATTTCTTCTCGGGTCAGTTTTGCCCTGTGGGAGTGTAACTCATCTTACACATTCAATACGTTGCCAAAGACCTGCACATACGTCTGCTTAGCATCATCTTCGTTATATACATGGTCTTGTCAGCAGTTACACCTGCTTTATATGCGTAGTTGTACCTTATTTACATGTGGAGTTACATCTGTTTCTGTCCTTCGTGTTGGAGATTTGTTTCTTTCCCTTAATCTGATTTGCCAACGGTTCATGTTTTATTCCTCTTTTCAAAGAATCAATGTATCTCTTCTTTTATTTTTGTTTAGTTTATTGATTTCAGCTTTTATTTCTAGGAACACTCTATTTTTATTTTTAGTTTACTTTTTTTTTTTTTTGAGGGTCTTGCTCTGTCACCCAGGCTAGAGTGCAGTGGCATGATTTCGCCTCACTGCAGTCTCTACCTCCTGGGCTCAAGCGATCCTCCCACTTCAGCCTCTTGAGTAGCTGGGACTACAGGCACATGCCACTACACCTGGCTAACTTTTGTGTTTTTTTTCTTTCTTTTCTTTTTTTTTTTTTTTTTTGTAGAGATGGTGTTAAACCATATTGCCTAGGCTAGTCTCAAACTCCTGAGCTCAAGTGATCCACCCATCTCAGCCTCCCAAAGAGCTGGGATTACAGGCATGAGCCACCACACCCAGCCAACACCCTCTTTTTGTTGTAATTTTTCTTATTTCTTGAAAGGAATAAGTAATTTGTTTATGCTTGGGCTTTCTCTTTAATAGTAAGAGCATTTAACGTGATCCCATTTTCCCTAATTGTGGTTTGGTACGTGTCCCATCAGTTTTTGATGTGAGTTCTTTTCCTTTTTACCAGTTTTCTAGAAGTTTCCATTTTTATTTCTTCTTAAATTTGGGGGTTATTTGAAAGCATGAGTGCATGTTTGTGCCACTTTTTGTTGCTTACGTCATCTTCCTGCAGAGGCTGTGGCTTTGGGCAGGGATGACGGTTTTCTTTTGATCAGCGTCTGGGTGGATCTTTGTTTATGCTCCTGCTTTGTCAGTTGTTTATTGGTCATTTGCTTTTTTGGTTTGGTTTTGTCTATTTGTTTGTGATGTGTTTAGAGAATACTGGACAAACTGATTGCAAAGTTTACAGGAAAGAATAGATGTTTGAGATTTTCCAAGAAAATTTTGAAAGTGAATAGTACAACAGGCTATAATACTAGTATGGTCAAAGCAGGAGAGGCTGATAGAATAGATGCAGAGGCAGCAGGGCAGGCCAGAGTCCAGAGGAGGCCCTGCCGCCATGAACTGGCACCAGACCCTGCCCTCTGTCTGGCCCCAGAGTCCCACTGTGTGGAGTGAAGGGCTCCGATCCCCTTGTATCTGAGGACTGTCCAGAGCTAACTCTGTCCTGTGACTGGCCTGAGGGCAGGATAGGGCAGCTCGCCAGTGCAGGGAGACCAGGGGATACCTGCCAGTGGGCAATCGAATTGGCCCATCGTCGCCCAGTGGATAAATGGGTATGAGGCTGAGGACTCCAATTCCAGAGCCCAAAGGATGGATTTGGTGAGTGTTTGTGACCTGTCCTGTCCTTCTCTGTGCAGCCGGCAGGACACTTAACGAGGCCTTTGTCCCTTCTGCTCCTGTTCAGATATTTCCCAGCCTTCACTCCCAGCCTTCCATGCAAGCTCTTCATTTGTAACAGCTTCCCTGGGGGCATCTCAGAATCCAGCATCCGACCAGCCTGCTTTTTTTTTTTTTTTTTTTTTTTTGAGACAGAGTTTTGCTCTCATTGCCCAGGCTGGAGTGCAGTGGCGCGGTCTTGGTTCACTGCAACCTCTGCCTCCCAGGTTCAAGTGATTCTCCTGCCTCAGCCTCCCAAGTAGCTGAGATTACAGGCACCCGCCACCACGCCCGGCTAATTTTTTGTATTTTTAGTAGGAATGGGGCTTCATCGTGTTGTCCAGGCTGGTCTCGAACTCCTGACCTCAGAAAATCTGCCCATCTCAGCCTCCCAAAGTGCTGGGATTACAGGAATGAGCCACAGCGCCCGGCCCCAGCCTTCTTTTGGTCTCAGCGAGACCCCTGTGAGACTGCATCATACCCATGCCCCAGATGGGGAGACTGACACTGGAGCC